>NC_064616.1:635562195-636216639 GCF_023898315.1 Schistocerca nitens | reverse complement strand
GGGAAAAACATACAACTCACGGTCGGGAAAGGCAATGACAAATCACAGAACTATAATATTTTTGATATGGGATTAGTAACGAATAAAAGGATAAAAGTTAGTACTGATCTTTCGCAGAAATAAATACCGGGTGTGCATAAAGTCCGGAAACACTTTCAATTACTTGTTGCACAAGAACTAAACATTGTACAGATGTCATACATCTTGCACTTTGAAGAGAAACTATGAAAGTATTTTTACAAACAATCGATATGCGAACCATGAATGACCCGGTAGTCGTCAATACGGTAATCGAATTCTTGCCATACCCGCCAACTGTGGCTGTTGCTTCCCCTATTCTCTCCCGGAGCTCTGCTACATCACGTGGTAGAGGCGGCACATATACCAGATCTTTAATGTGCCCCCATAGAAAAAAGTCACACGGAGTGAGCTCTGGTGATCGGGGAGGCCATTTCATGAAACTGCGAACAAAACAAAAAACGCTTGTCTTTATCGTCGTCATTGAACTTCTGCACTAGCTCCAATTTGAATGGTTTCATAGACAGCTTCTGTCGCAGGACTTTCTACACTGTCACTGGAGACATTTCGAGTTCACAGGATACACGACGCGCCGATTTCTTTGAACTGCATATGAATGTCTCTCGTACGCACTCCACATTCACTTCACTCACACTTCTCTTTGCCGGGCACAAACAACGTGTCGTAACGAATTTGTTGTGCCAGTGGTAAATGGCCTTCCTTGTTGGTGGCTTCTTACCGTACTTGGTTCTAAACATCCAAGTTGTTTTTGTCGAACTGCAAGATACAGAAAGCTCGCTCCGCACCTGAACTCGCCATGTTTGCGACCAGCGCTGATTATCGGCAAATTACAAACTACGCTGTGGTGGTATACATGAAAAACGCGTTCAGGGATTCTCTTCAAAATGACATATGTATGGTATCTGTACAATATTTGGTTCTTGTACAATAAATAATTGAAAGTATTCCCGGACTTTATGGTACACCCTGTATTTCCTCTGGCTGAATCGGTACGTATGTGGCAGCATGCACTACCAATATGTTGTTGAACGCCGCGGATGAAAAAGGGGTTTTTCTGAGGTTCATACCACGGGTTACATTGGTGACAGAAAGGTATGACAAGTGTTCTGGATAGCGCTTGTGCTATGGACATTTTGTGTACCCAACAGAAGGATCGTCTTACTGTAGCTATCCTACACTACAGGTTCAAAATTTGAATATTACACATTGCCTCCAGCTAAGGCAAATGGAGCAAATCGGTTGGTTCTTCTTGCTTTAAATGTCGTCGACGGAGAGCTTTAAGGGGCTTGTGGAGGCACCGTTTAGTCTATGTATATCATATAGACAAGGCTTACCAGCCAATGATCTTCATTGCGGATGCACTCACATTGCCCGAACTTCTACGGGAATCGGTGGATTGACTGCCGCGAGTAATGAGTATAGTGGGCAGAGGCACTACGAACGTAGTGTGTGTACAGTAAGTTGGAAATGTGGGTCTCACGGGGAGCGTGCCAGAGATAAGTTCCTGTTATCGCACTGTTCTCTGTGTCCTCGGTGGCTCAGACGGATAGAGGGTCTACAATGTAAGCAGGAGATCCTGGGTTCGAGTCCCGGTTGGAGCGCATGAGTTCAACTGACCCCGTTGATATTTGTCAGCGCCTGTAAGCAGCTAAAGGTCTGGATTTCATTCTAATTAAGTTTGTGTGGTTCCTGAGAAAACCCGAAAAAGCTTTTTCACCATCAGCGGTGGATATGTAAATAACTCATCGCAGCAAATTATTCAAATTTCAACGGTATACTCTCTAGGAGATGTGCAATCTTCCGACATTCAAGAATATTTATCTCTTACCGAGAAACACCATAAAATCATTGTTTTTGGGTACCAAAAACGAGCCGGGGATTCCAAGACGGCTATACACAGCAAATGGCTGTGATTTTTACCATATATTCCTATGATCCCAATCTGTAACATCCTTGAACATATTGATATCATTATCAGTTTCCGAGATATAGAGGTTCAAATTTAACCTACTCGTGCACGTAAAATACGCATGTAAAATACGGTATGAGGCTGAAACGTGGTTTATAAAGTGCTGTAACAGGGAGAAATATGCTGTAAAGTGTCTCCGTTATTATCAGAAGGGTTGTGGGAACTCCATGTTGTTGTATTGAAGCAAATGTAAAATTTTAATGTTCGTAAAATCCGGTCTGAGGCGTGAAATTAAATTTACGTTATTTCAGTTTCACATAAGTTAACTAACAAAATTTTATTGAGCCATAAAGTTATTTTCGTATGAGGGGTATGCTCTGTCGTAGCAGGGAAAAGAAGGAAACCAACGGAAAAATGCTCAAGTGCAAAAATGGACAAAAAAGGCAAGTACGTTCCTGTTTAAAAGACTCTGACTGAGAAGTGGGGTATCACCTACCTCATTCTACCTCCCCCAGCACCTTTAAGAATTTTCACAAAACTTTGGACCTGCCAACATATTTGCAGCTTTTTATGCTGAGATAGGAGGAGATAGTGGTAGTGGGAAAGAGATGAGAAACTAACAAATATTGCAAGTTAGTAGACAGTGTTTGTGGTATAGAAACAAGAGGAGACAATGGTATTTTGAGAGAAAAAGAGGGACACAGTGGCAGTGGAGTGGAACGTAGTTGACAGTGACGGAACAGTGCTAGGAAAAGAGTGAATGAGACAATGCCAGTGGGAGAGGAACAAAGAGAAGGAGAAAGTTGAAATGGCTGA
Organism: Schistocerca nitens; assembly: GCF_023898315.1. NCBI lineage: Eukaryota > Metazoa > Arthropoda > Insecta > Orthoptera > Acrididae > Schistocerca > Schistocerca nitens. Next base: position 636,213,875 of record NC_064616.1, on the reverse strand, counting down.
GAGCCAGTGATAATGAAAGATAATGACAGTGAGTTGGGTTGAATGAGTGAGTGAGAATGGGCAAGTGAGAGTGGATCGGTATGAGCGACTTACACCTATGGCCTGCTGGGTGTGAGCGGGTTACAGTTAGGGGAGCTTGTGGGAGTGAGAGGTGAGTTGGTTGTTAAAAACAGCGCGAATATGCCCACATGCCAAAATTTTTGGGACAATTTTTAAAGGTGCTGAGGAAGGTAGAATGAGGCAGCTGGTATCCTATTTTTCAATCGGCGTCATTTAAACAGCAGAATATTCCCCTTTTTTTGTGATCCGATGGGAGCATTTTTCCGCCGCTAATTTACTTGTTTGGATAATTTTGAAGCAATAATGTTGCCAGTCAAATTGGACAAATTTCCTGTTAAATTAATTGATTGCAGGATACGTAATCTATTGATTGCATGTATAACTCGATTACATAATTTTGTATCACGCCTTCTGATGCAAATATTACCAGCGATTACTGAATTTACTGTGTCTGAATCACTGTGCTCAATAATTTTGGCAGACTATTGCTAATCCGATAAAAAATACTGTAACTGCTTTAACACTGAAAGGACCTTGAACATGAGGATACATAGACCATCAACGCAACAAGCTAACACTTAGCTTCACAAATTTTTAATTACAGAAATTAGTCAGATCAGAAAATTAAAACTTTCAAACTAATGAAACACATTACGAAACATCAGCTGTCGAAACAACGTTGAAATACGGCACGCCAAGCGATCAACAGACAACAATAATTTACATGCGTAAGCAAATGTTTTCAGTATTTGATTAGTGCCAGCATCCAAATTACATTAAAATTATTACTTTCAAATAAAAGTACACTGCAGTGAAGGCCTGTTATTATGCAAACTGACTGTTCGATTATTTGTATTTTCTCATGAATTTTTCAAAAGGAAGAAAATTCTGTTGCATATTTGTGATATAGTAGGAATCTTGCAATCAGGAACATATCCCGGGTCATACTGATAGGTGTTAATAGCGTAGTCTGCCACACACAATCTACACTGATACGAAACACTATATTCAAGGAAACTTACTGTTTTCAAAAGAGTCAGTGAGATTTAAAATTTAAATTATTGATCACTCTAAGCGTCAGTCATGTAGTTTTGTCGATCGTTGTACTCTAGCGGAGAGGTTGGTGGGCAGCGACAGTGGCGAAGAATTGCTCCACATCCGAAGTTTGTGACAGCTCATTACTTTGTATTATTGTGCAGTGGCATAAAATGTTGTCAAACTACTCTTCGATGTCTATTGCAAGCCACGAGTGTCACGCTTGCGAGAAATCGTATGTTTTTAAGAAGCACCTCGTAAATGTGTGCGAGTGGAGTCCGCCGTTTACGAGTGAGCCCACATCGTGGCTCATACACTATGTGATCAAAAGTATCCGCACACCCCAGAAACCATACGTTTTTCATATTAGGTGCATTGTGCTGCCACCTACTGCCAGGTACTCCATATCAGCGACCTCAGTAGTCATTAGACATCGTTAGAGAGCAGAATGGAGCGCTCCGCGGAACTCGCGGACTTCGAACGTGGTCAGGTGATTGGGTGTAATTTGTGTCACACGTCTGTACGCGAGATTTCCAAACTCGCGAACACGCCTAGGTCCATTGTTTCGATGTGACAGTGCAGTGGAAACATGAAGGGACGTACAGCACAAAAGCGTATAGGCTGACCTCGTTTGTTGACTGACAGAGACCGCCGACAGTTGAAGAGGGTCGTAATGTGTAATAAGCAGACATCTAACCAGACCATCTCACAGGAATTTCAAACTGCATCAGGACCCACTGGAAGTACTATGACAGGCAGGCGGTGAGAAAACTAGGATTTAATGGTCGAGCGGCTGCTCATAAGCCACACATCACGCCGGTAGTGACAAACGACCCCTCATTTGATGTAAGGAGCGTAAACATTGGGCGATTGAACAGTGGAAAAACGTTGTGTTGCGTGATGAATCACGGTACACAATGTGGAGATCCAATGACAGGGTGTGGGTATGGCGAATGCCCGGTGAACGTCATCTGCCAGCGTGTGTAGTGCCAACAGTAAAATTCGGAGGCGGTGGTGTGATAGTGAGGTGTTTTTCATGGAGGGGGCTTGCACGCCTTGTTCTTTTGCGTGGCACTATCAGAGCACAAGCCTACATTGATGTTTTAAGCACCTTCTTGCTTCCCACTGTTGAAGAGCAATTCGGGGATACCGATTGCATCTTTTAACACGATCGAGCACCTGTTCATAATGCACGGCCTGTGACGGAGTGGTTACGCGACAATAACATCCCTGTAATGGACTGGCCTACACAGAGTCTTGACCTGAATTCTATGGAACACCTTTGGGATGTTTTGGAACGCTGACTTCGTGCCAGGCCTCACCGACCGACATCGATACCACTCCTTAGCGCAGCACTCCGTGAAGAATGGGCTGCCATTCCCCAAGAATACTTCCAGCACCTGTTTGAAGGTATGCCTGCGAGAGTGGAAGCTACCATGAAGGCTAAGGGTGGGCGAACACCACATTTAATTCCAGCATTACCCATGGAGGACACCACGAACTTCTGAGTCATTTTCAGCTAGGTGTCTGGATACTTTTGATCACATAGTGTACCTGCTGCTAATGACGTGTAAGGTAACTGAATTCCATGTCTAGAATTATGCGTTCTCCAGAGCACACCAAGTTTCAGATTCACTGTTAGGAAGACGTACCAGCCCTTGCCCTTACAATTCTCTTTGCCATGTCGTATCCAAGGAATTACAATACTTACCGATAAAAATTATAATCACGGAGTATTTTATTAGTATGAGCTTCGTAAAAAGTGCACAGGAAAAGATGAAAAGGACTATTTTACTTTAAATGTGAGCAATAAAAAAAGTTGTTCGTAACTAATACTGTTTTAGGTCGTTACAAGTGCCAACAAAGTTCCAAGAGTTACATGAAGTATTTAAGCGAAAGCTGAACGATTGTGCAAAATAACGAATGAAAAGAAGGAATACCTCTATGAAAATTTGCTCGATTGCAAGAAAAATTTAAAAAAATGTCGTTCAAATGGCTCTAAGCACTATGGGACTGAACACCTGAGGTCATCAGTCCCCTAGACTTAAAACTACTTAAACCTAACTAACCTAAGAACATCACACACATCCATGCCCGAGGCAGGATTCGAACCTGCGACCGTAGCAGCAGCGCGGTTCCGGACTGAAGCGCATAGAGCCACTCGGCCACAGCGGCTGGCAGCAAAATTTTTAGTTCATATATTCATTGTGCCCGACGCAGAGAAATTTGTGTTGTTTGGTAAGGGAGACCGCGAAATTGTAAAATCCTACGGTCACTGTATTAGAGAAAATACCGAGACTGTCTCTTACATAACAGTAAAAAATATCTACAATGCATGCAATTACTCCACTGAGAATAATGTCTACATACTTTAAGTTAAACGGGGCAGTATACCCGTTGGATACAAGCAATTTAACAGTTTTGTCTACAAGGACAATATGTTCTAAAAATACTGAGAGGTTCCAAATTTAGGAGAGATTAATGTAAGCAATTATTTGCCTCCAGTTACATCCGAAGTTCATAAATAATCGCCAGCCACTGTACAGCGCATGTGGGAGGTACATCGCAACAATATTGGCTACTCTTTCTCCTATTCCATTCGCGTATGGCCCGAGACAAAGATTAGTGTCCGTCTGCATTGGTTCAAATGGCTCTGAGCACTATGGGACTTAAGTGCTGTGGTCATCAGTCCCCTAGAACTTAGAACTACTTAAACCTAACTAACCTAAGGACATCACACACATCCATGCCCGAGGAAGGATTCGAACCTGCGACCGTAGCGGTCGCGCGGTTCCAGACTGTAGCGCCTAGAACCGCTTGGCTACTGCAGCCGGCCGGCCTGTATTCGCAGGACACTTAACCTTCGTGTTATTTTCTTGAACCCTACTCGATGTGAACGACTATGGCAGTAGAGTTGTTCAACGTCTAACGTGGCTTTTCAAGTCCTATGGGAATTAATTTGCAGGAGGAGTAATCATTCTATCCGGATTTGAATACACATATTAATTTTACATGTGCTAATCAAGGTGTTGAAGTCTACCGCAGTCACTGTAATGAGCGATAGCATCAACTCGATTTGCACTATGCGTTCCAAGTCACAAGGCGACTGGTATACACTGATGAGACAGAAGTCATGAGATACCTCCTAATATCGTGTCAGACCTCGTTTTGTCCTGTTTTGTGCAGCAGCTCGACGGGGCATGGATTCAACAAGTCGTTGGAAGTCTCCTGCAGATATAGTGAGCTATGCTGCATCCATTATCATCCATAATTGCGAATGTTTTGCCGGCGCAGGATTTTGTGCACGAAGTGACGTCGCGACTATGTCCCATAAATGTTCGATGGGATTAATGTCAAGGTCCCGAATTGTGCAGAATGTTCTTAAAACCAGTCGCGAACAATTGTGGACTGGTGACATGACACACTGTCATCCATAAAAATTCCATCTTTGTATGGGAATTTTATGTCCATGAATGGCTGAAAATGGTCTCCAAGCAGCCGAACATAACCATATGTTCATTTGGATCAGAGGACGCAATTCATTCCATGTAACCACAGTCCACACCATTATGCAGCTAGCACCAGCTTGCACAGTGCCTTGTTGAAAACTTGAGTCCATGGCTTCGTGAGGTGTGCGCCACACTCGAACGCTACCATCAGTCCTTGCCAACTGAAATTGGGAGTCGTCTGACCAGGCCGCAGTTTTCCAGTCATTTCCGGTCCAATCGATACGGTCACGAGGCCAGGAGAGGCGCTGCAGGCAATGTCGTGCTGTTGGCAAAGGCACTCGCGTCGGTCGTCTACTGCCATAGCCAATTAACGCCAAATTTCCCCGCGCTGTTTTAACGGATACATTCTTCGCATGTCCCACGTTGATTTTTGTGGTTAATTTATGCAGTGTTGCTCGTCTGTTAGCACTGACAACACTACGCAAAAGCCGCTGCTCTCTGTCGTTCAGTGGAGGCCGTTGCCACTGCGTTGTCTGTGGTGAGAGGTAATGCCTGAAATTTGGTATTCTCCGTACACTCTTGACACTGTAGACATCGGAGGAGTGAATTCCCTATCGATTTCCGAAATGGAATGTCCCATGCATATAATACCAATGACCATTCTGGGTTCAAAGTCTGTTAATTCTCGTCGTGCGGCCGTAGTCACGTCGTAAATCTTTTCACCTGAAAAAGGACAGCTCCGCCAATCCACTGCCATTTTATACCTTGTGTGCGCGATACTAAGAGCCATCTGTGTATTTGTATATCGTTATCCCACAATTTTTCTCACCTCAATGTACTTCCTTTGTCGGTAGCGTTAGGGGATTAGGTGTATTTTCACGGGTATAGGGCTGCACACGGGAAAGCTTTCTGTGTACAACAGATAGACTGTTGGTATTGTGGGGCTATTCCTAGCTCTAATCCGAAACCACACAGTTTCCTGTGACGTCACAGGAACTTTGCTCGCCATTAGTTTACAAATTAGGTTAGACAGGTTCTCTCAGACGGCAGTACTGAATAGTTGAACGATGGGAATTGCTGTGGGCGAGAAAGTAGCCAATTATTCTACAATTACAGTGCCGGTTTTTTTAAAAGTTCTCAAATGTTCTACTAATTTTCGAGAACTGACCTGAACTCGATAAATGGAGGGCAGAGAGGTGTCTTTAAATATGTTTTGGGTAGACGCCAAGCGTCACTTGAGAGTTGCTCTTATGGTTGGTCACATAGACTTACAGTAGTTTTAATTTTTGTGAGACAGCGAAATGTAGGTTGACAACAGTGTATAAACATGTGCGATGTCTGCCACGAGGGACCTCCATCAATTGTTTATAAAATAAATGCTGAGCTATGGCTCTGGCTCTGAGCACTATGGGATTTAACTGCTGAGGTCATCAGTCCCCTAGAACTTAGAACTACTTAAACCTAACTAACCTAAGGACATCACACACATCCATGCCCGAAGCAGGATTCGAACCTGCGACCGTATCGGTCGTGCGGTTCCAGACTGTAGCGCCTAGAACCGCTCGGCCACAGCGGCCGGCACCTGAGCTATGAAGACCTGTTTTACTTGTCGATATTTACATTGCTCGTAGTTACAAAATCTGACAGCACAAGTGGACTCTGGGATCACAGACGTGGGATCGACTGCAGCCATGGATTTAATCACATCACACTGATGAAATCCACAAGCTGGATTTCTGTAGTACTTGAGCTGTGCTGAGTGGAGGCTCGGACACTTTTCTATAGACTTCAAGCATAGGTAAAAACCTTCCCTCGTGAAGGGAAGAAGGGGGATCTGGCAGGACCTGGACGCAAACTGTTATCGGCAATTCCGAGTTACGTAGATGAACGATGTTCTGGTACAGGTGCGCGTTGTCTGACGTCTGCAATTTTGTTGTAATGATAGCTAGTCGATGGTTGAGATTTTACCTCAAGCCTGAGTAATTTTTCGGCGGCAGCTTTTTTGCAGACCGGTAAGCTAAACGTTACCTGGAGGAGGTGCTACTCAAGAAACGTCTTAACAAGGTTGGTGAAAGTATTCCTGAACTGTGTGGTTTCCATAGAAATAGAAGGCTTCAATTTTGGTGTGGTTTTCTGACCTTCATATTTTTGAAATTTTATCCAGAAACTTTTCTATTTTGAGACTGTCGACGACAGAGAATCACCTGAGGGTGTTTGCAGTCCACAGGTTAGATCGTGGAATTTCCCCGTGCGCAATTGTATTACTGCAGGGAATGAATCAATAGCGTTATGGTTGTAACCTGTTAATCCAGTGTCGTAGGACACATCAAGGTTAGTGACCCTTAACAAAAACTTTCACTGATATAGCAGAGCAGAGAGTTGGTGTGAGTCTTCAACAGTCCCTTCACCGACAAGGGTGCAATTATGACTTCTAGCAACATCGCGTGCACCACAAAATCTTGGAGCGCATGGTCTGCGGCACGGACATTTTTTCGCTGTTTCGCTGAGCTAATAACAGGAAAATGACATTGTTATTAGTCTGTCTTGTATATCGGTTTTGCAAATGAAACGCCACCTACTTCCAGTGACTGCAATTAAAATTCCCTGAGCACATCTGTTGCATTTTCGTATCGGCTGTTTCGACCTGTTGCGGTCATAGCAATGTCTCTGAATTACTTCGTCGTCTTCTTTAAGGCCAATTTTGATAAGCTCCAACCACAGCGAACGCAAAATGGTCGGATGATCTGAATGATAAACGTATCATGCTGTTTTAAGACTGCTGTGGGCCTTTTCTATTCCTGTGTCTCCTTCAATATAACACAATCATAGGCACAGGAACATTCAGTCCGTGAAATTTATTTGCACTTTGCTTTAAGAACGCTTGCAAAGTCAATTTTAGCTAGAGTGTCAAGAAACTTTCGATAACTTAACTTTTCCGTAGCGGGGAGAATGGTGACGTCTGTGATAGGTCACACCAAGTATATAATAGTTCCCACTTCTAGTCCAAGATGGAAGCATCTGATTGAAACTAATTGTAAAAAACTACCAAATTCTGGAAGGTCATCATGGCGCCTGAAAATAAATGCATGCCACATCCGATACTGAACGTACTAAACTAAAGAAAGTGTAACTAGAAATGTTTCTGTGTAGCATTATTTGCTTTATAACGACACTCTTGTATTCGTAACAATCTTCCCTAGAATAAAAAGAGAGAAAAACTATTTTCCGTTAAGGTAACGGTTTTTTTAAAGTGTTTATTTCACACAACTGTTTTTAGTGGCGACTGTTACAGTAAAGAAACCTATAAAGCACTTGTTATTTGATACATAAAATTTATTACTGTCGTTTCTGTAGACAAACATAAGTAGCGCGAATTAAAGTTTTATTTCAAAGTAACTGTCTGATTGGGAAATAACTCCTCTTAACACGATTCGTTGAGGCTGTGGAACACAGTACAAAAAATTAATGAACTTTAAACTGTTAATCAAATTCATCAATTAGGTTTACAATCTGGTTCCTCAGCCACCTGGCAAACAGTCAGTTCAAAAGGGAGTTGTCAGCCTCATCCATGCTGCTTTAGGGTTTGCCTCCATAAGACTATTTAGAATTGTCTCGGAACCAGACGTAAGTCTGCGATAATGTTGTCAATCAAGACACTAGTTTGATTAGAGGGACGGTGTATAATGGCCTCTCTGATTTTATTTCGTCGTCAACTGACACTTAGTGTAGTTATTCCATGCTGATGAAGTTAGGAGTCATTCACAGTTTCGCGAGAACAGCACATAGTCTGAGGAAACTAAAGGCTTCTCAATGCTGCCATGCCTCAGAACGAGTGGTTTCTGCTGACTCACCGTTATGCTGGAAAAGTTCTTCCTGTTGCAAGTGATGAGTAAGCCATCCGCGCAGACGCCAAAGGCTTTTCCCCGAGAGTTAAGGTGAAAGTATTGTTTCCGTCTGCATGATTTACGCACGTTTCTACTGCCGTTTTACATAAAACCTAATTAAGGAATAAAATCCCTAAACAGTTACTTAAGTGTTCAGTCACGCTGTTCTTCCCTTGTGTTTATCCACAGAATGTAATATGATTCGACCACAGAAAGTTTTATTGCTTTTCAACCGAGGAAGCTGATGAGCGATGGCGTATTATATTCGACCAGGAAATACACGGTACGGACTCAATACTGTAAAAATTCATGAACATTATTCGGGATGAAAGAGAATGAGAACTTGTGGCTTGGGTTTCATCTTCCATTTTTGCCATTTACAAACTCATAGATAAAAAATCCCAGATGCCATACTTTCACACATTTATTAGAGTCATGTCTACAATAACGCCAGAACTACGTTAAGATAAAATGTTGATTAGGGGCTGCTTATTACAGTAAGTAAATTTATTTAAGGCATTGTAATTTGTCGCATAGTGGGAGCTACTTTTGTTGGTTAATAAAATATATCACAAGGCCACTGACGGATGTATAAACTGAAGCATGATTGTAAAATTGTCATTTGTACAGTAAATGAGTATTCTTTCTTCGTCGGTCAGTGGTTATGCTTTCGAAAGATTTGATAGACGCCTGCAAGATAACATGCCTAGGGAGAATTTCCTGGGTCAGGAGATTTATTTAGTGAAGCGCCGCAAGATTCAACATTAGGTTCATTACAGTTATTTATTTACGTAAATGAACTTCCATTTAACATAATGATATAACACGTAGAGTCAGTTGCGTTATAGACGACGCAGCTGTCTTAATGAATATACATATTGTTGAAAATTGAAAACAGCACCTGAATTTTACTAAGCAACTCACTGTCACAGTAAGTAATGGAGCGAAACGAATAATGAAGTTACCATACATTACTGATTTAAATTCACTATGACACTGTATTTTGGGTGGACTCATAAATAATAAACATGGTTTTCGTTAAATAAAAGCTTATGATACAGTAAGAATTATAAGCAATGCTCAACCACAACCATTCTGTAAGCAACTGTTTACAACTGTGCAGGAAGTGAGTATTTTAACTACATCTACACTGTAAAAATATGTTATCACGAAATTTACTGTAAACGGTTTATTGCAGTGCAGCGAGAATAATGGTGTTCACAATTATTACAAGATCTTTCATCACTCTTGATGAAATCATATTTTGCCTCTTAAGTGGTTGAATAATGCTGTTAGCAAAATAGTTAAGTGCTTAACTAATGATACAAAATGCCTGACAATCAGAAAAGCTATATTTTTCAATCAAACACAGGTTCCTACTTGGCAACTCCTGTTCCACTGATTTCTTTAATTTAGAAGCTTATGGCTTACGTATTGCAAAATAATATCTTACTTCTGCTGTCAAGCTATTATTTTGCTGTTGTGCGAACTCATATGGATACAGTCTGCATAAAACCAATTAAATGTGAATTATGTTAAGCAGCCTGTAAACTAACTTGTTCAACGTCACTGTAATGTCATACTAAAGACACACAGAATTATTAACTAACTAAGCTGAACTATTTTTGAATGAAAAGTCTCTGTTCCAAAATTCTTTTTATTAGTCACAATATTGTTGTAATATTGTTACTACCCCCCCCCCCCCCATGACCCATGGACCTTGCCGTTGGTGGGGAGGCTTGCGTGCCTCAACGATACAGATAGCCGTACCGTAGGTGCAACCACAACGGAGGGGTATCTGTTTAGAGGTCAGACAAACGTGTGGTTCCTGAAGAGGGGCAGCAGACTTTTCAGTAGTTGCAGGGGCAACAGTCTGGATGATTGACTGATCTGGCCTTGCAACACTAACCAAAATGGCCTTGCTGTGCTGGTATTGCGAACGGCTGAAAGCAAGGGGAAACTACAGCCGTAAATTTTCCCGAGGGCATGCAGCTTTACTGTATGATTAAATGATGATGGCGTTCTCTTGCGTAAAATATTCCGGAGGCAAAATACTCCCCCATTCGAATCTCCGGGCGGGGACTACTCATGAGGACGTCGTTATCAGGAGAAAGAAAACTGGCGTTCTACGGATCGGAGACTAGAATGTCAGACCCCTTAATCGGGAACGTAGGTTAGAAAATTTAAAAAGGGAAATGGATAGGTTAAAGTTAGATATAGTGGGAATTAGTGAAGTTCGGTGGCAGGAGGAACAAGACTTTTGGTGAAGTGAATACAGGGTTATAAATACAAAATCAAATAGGGGTAATACAGGAGTAGGTTTAATAATGAATAAAAAAATAGGAGTGCGGGTAAGCTACTACAAACAGCATAGTGAACGCATTATTGTGGCCAAGATAGACACGAAGCCCACGCCTACTACAGTAGTACAGGTTTATATGCCAACTAGCTCTGCAGATGACGAAGAAACTGATGAAATGTATGATGAGATAAAAGAAACCACTCAGGTAGTGAAGGGAGACGAAAATTTAATAGTCATGGGTGACTGGAATTCGAGAGTAGGAAAAGGGAGAGAAGGAAACGTAGTAGGTGAATATGGATTGGGGCTAAGAAATGAGAGAGGAAGCTGCCTGGTAGAATTTTGCAGAGAGCATAACGTAATCATAGCTACTTGGTTTAAGAATCATGAAAGAGGGTTGTATACATGGAAGAACCCTGGAGATACTAGAAGGTATCAGACAGATTATATAACGGTAAGACTGAGATTTAGGAACCAGGTTTCAAATTGTAAGACACTTCCAGGGGCAGATGTGGACTGACCACAATATATTGGTTATGAACTGTAGATTAAAACTGAAGAAACTGCAAAAAGGTGGGAATTTAAGGAGATGGGACCTGGATAAACTGAAAGAACCATAGGTAGTACAGAGTTTCAGGGAGAGCATACGGGAACAATTGACAGGAATGGGGGAAAGAAATACAGTAGACGAAGAATGGGTAGTTCTGTGGGATGAAGTAGTGAAGGCAGCAGAGGATCAAGTAGGAAAAAAGGCGAGGGCTAGTAGAAATTCTTGGGTAACAGAAGAAATATTGAATTTAATTGATGAAAGGAGAAAATATAAAAATGCAGTAAATGAAGCATGCAAAAATGAATACAAATGTCTCAAAAATGAGATCGACAGGAAGTGCAAAATGGCTAAGCAGGGATGGCTAGAGGACAAATGTAAGGATGTAGAGGCATATCTCACTAGGGGTAAGATAGATACTGCCTACAGGAAAATTAAGGAGACCTTTGCAGAAAAGAGAACCACTTGCATGAATATCAAGAGCTCAGATGGAAACCCAGTGCTACGCAAAGAAGGGAAAGCAGAAAGGTGGAAGGAGTATATAGAGGGTCTATACAAGGGCGATGTACTTGAGGACAATATTATGGAAATGGAAGAGGATGTAGATGAAATGGGAGATATGATACTGCGCGAAGAGTTTGAAAGAGCACTGAAAGACCTAAGTCGAAACAAGGCCCCGGGAGTAGACAGCATTCCATTAGAACTACTGACAGCCTTGGGAGAGCCAGTCTTGACAAAACTCTATCATCTGGTAAGCAAGATGTATGAGACAGGCGAAATACCCTCAGACTTCAAGAAGAATACAATAATTCCAATCCCAAAGAAAGCAGGTGTTGACAGAGGTGAAAATTACCGAACTATCAGTTTAATAAGTCACAGCTGCAAAATACTAACGCGGATTCTTTACAGACGAATGGAAAAACTGTTAGAAGCCGACCTCGGGGAAGATCAGTTTGAATTCCGTAGAAATGTTGGAACACGTGAGGCAATACTGACCCTACGACTTATCTTAGAAGAAGAAAGATTAAGGAAAGGCAAACCTACGTTTCTAGCATTTGTAGACTCAGAGAAAGCTTTTGACAATGTTGAGTGGAATACTCTCCTTCAAATTCTGAAGGTGGCAGGGGTAAAATACAGGGAGCCAAAGACTATCTACAATTTGTACAGAAAGCAGATGGCAGTTATAAGAGTCGAGGGACATGAAAGGGAAGCAGTGGTTGGGAAGGGAGTGAGACAAGTTTGTAGCCTCTCCCCGATCCTATTCAATCTGTATATTGAACAAGCAGTAAAGGAGACAAAAGAAAAGTTTGGCATAGGTATTAAAATCCATGGGGAAGAAATAAAAACTTTGAGGTTCGCCGATGACATCGTAATTCTATCAGAGACAGCAAAGGACTTGGGAGAGCAGTTGAACGGAATGGACAGTGTCTTGAAAGGAGGATATGAGATGAACATCAACAAAAGCAAAACGAGGATAATGGAATGTAGTCGACTTGCCGGCCAGGGTGGCCTAGCGGTTCTAGGCGCTACAGTCTGGAACCGCGCGACCGCTACGGTCGCAGGTTCGAATCCTGCCTCGGGCATGGATGTGTGTGATGTCCTTAGGTTAGTTAGGCTTAAGTAGTTCAAAGTTCTAGGGGACTGATGACCTCAGATGTTAAGTCCCATAGTGCTCAGAGCCATTTGACCCATTTTTTTGTAGTCGACTTAAGTCGAGTGATGCTGAGGGAATTAGATTAGGAAATGAGACACTTAAAGTGGTAAAGGAGTTTTGCTATTTGGGGAGCAAAATAACTGATGATGGTCGAAGTAGAGAGGATATAAAGTGTAGACTGGCAGTGGGAAGGAAAGCGTTTCTGAAGAAGAAAAATTTGTTAACATGGAGTATAGATTTAAATGCCAGGAAGTCGTTCTGAAAGTATTTGTATCGAGTGTAGGCATGTATGGAAGGGAAACATGGACGATAAATAGTTTGGACAAGAAAAGAATAGAAGCTTTCGAAATGTGGTGCTACAGAAGAATGCTGAAGATTAGATGGGTAGATCACATAACTAATGAGGAGGTATTGAATAGAATTGGGGAGAAGAGGAGTTTGTGGCACAACTTGACTAGAAGAAGGGATCGGTTGGTAGTACATGTTCTGAGGAATCAAGTTTAGTACTGGAGGGCAGCGTGGAGGGTAAAAATCGTAGAGGGAGACCAAGAGATGAATACACTAAGCAGATTCAGAAGGATGTAGGCTGCAGTAGGTACAGGGAGATGAAGTTTGCACAGGATAGAGTAGCATGGAGAGCTGCATCAGACCAGTCTCAGGACTAAAGACTACAACAACAACATTGTTACCAATAGTAACGATTTTACGGCCGAAATAGTTTTCGTTCAATATTATTCATAACCGGTTGCTGCATTAGACAACCAAAACGGAGTAGAACCGGCATAAACTGAAGTAGATAGATCACAGTCTCTGTATGTCCAACTTTTCATGGATGTTTGCGGGACTCGGTTGTTCGCTACAGGGTGTTAAAAAAAAAAAAAAAAAAAAAAAAAAAACTTTCAGCCGTCTAATTTCCAAACTTATTTTAATTGGCTATCAGTTTCGGCTATTTAATACGCCATCTTCAGGCCCCTAACTGACGTGTAAGAAGATTCCAACCTCGGTTCCAGGCAGCATTCAAATACTGGTATCGTAATTTCTGCTTTCAATCATCACCTGCCGATCTGGTGTGGCCAAGATGAATTCATGGTCCGGCTGCAGACCTGAGCTGAGTATTGCAACAATTTTTTTTCAAGTTAATTGCTAATTTGTAGGAACTAGGTTCTTTTGTAAGTAATAACAGGGATATAAGTAATGGCTTTATATTGACAATAATTTTACTTTTTTGTGCAGTTTAAACATGCATATATACATGTTTTTGGTTTTAAAGAAAATGTGGATTATATGTACAGCAGTGAAAAGATGATATATGTACAGCATTGCAGAGATCCACGTTTTTCGCACATATATTGCTATGGATTTTCTTTTCTGTATGTTTTATATACAAAGGAGTGAAAAGTTGATCTATGTATACAGTATTGGCTCTGAGCACTATGGGACTCAACTAATGAGGTCATCAGTCCCCTAGAACGTAGAACTACTTAAACCTAACTAACCTAAGGACATCACACTCAACCATGCCGGAGGCAGGATTCGAATCTGCGACCGAAGCAGTCTCGCGGTTCCCGATTGAGCGCCTAGAACAGCTCGACTACCGCGGCCGGCTATACAGTATTGTAGAGATACATTTTCTACGTTTTCACTCTAATAACACTATGGATGTTTTCTGTATGGCTTATATATACAGTAGTGGAAACAATTTTTGGGAAGATATATATATATATATATATATATATATATATATATATATAAGTTGCCAGCGATGTGGAAGGCGTAGTATACCCTTAGCAGAGCCTGTTCTGTTGATGGTGCGAATGGAGCGGTCTGTTGCCTGTTGAATCTCTGGAACAGTTCTGGAAAGAATGCCACGAAGTGGTTCCTTCATCTTCGGAATCAAATAAGTCACAAGGACTTGAGTCCGGGGAGTATGGTGTATAGTACAAATACTTCCCAGTCCCATACACCGAAGAGAGCAGCCACAGCTTGCGCTGTATGCGCCCGTGCATTGTCGTGCAAAATGATGGGTGGGTTGCGCAGAAAGTGCGCCGCTTCTTTCGCAAAGCTGGTCGCATGTGATGCTTTAAAAATGAACAGTAATACGACTTAAGTCCTTGTTTTTTGTATACAGAGTGCTCCACTGATCGTGACCGGGCCAAATATCTCTCGAAATAAGCGTCAAACGAAAAAACTACCAAGTACGAAACTCGTCTAGCTTGTAGGGGGACACCACATGGCGCTATGGTTGGCCTGCCAGAAGGCGCTGCCATAGGTCAAACGGGTATCAACTGAGTTTTTTTTAAATTGGAACCCCCATTTTTATTACATATTCGTGTAGTACGTCAATAAATATGAAAGTTTTAGTAGGACCACTTTTTTCGCTTTGTGATAAATGGCGCTGTAATAGTCACAAACATATGGCTCACAATTTTAGGCGACACTTGGTAACAGGTAGGTTTTTTAAATTAAAATACAGAACGTAGGTACGTTTGAACATTTTATTTGGGTTGTTCCAATGTGACATGTACCTTTGTGAACTTATTTCTGAGAACGCATGCTGTTACAGCGTGATTACCTGTAAATACCACATTAATGCAATAAATGCTCAAAATGATGCCCATCAACCTCAATGCATTCGGCAATACGTGTAACGACATTCCTCTGAACAGCGAGTAGTTCACCTTCCGTAATGTTCACACATGCATTGACAATGTGCTGACGCATGTTGTCAGGCGTTGTCGGTGGATCACGATAGCAAATGTCCTTCAACTTTCCCCACAGAAAGAAATCCGGGGACGCCAGATCCGGTGAACGTGCTGGCAGTGGTATGGTGCTTCGACGACAAATCCACCTGTCATGAAATATACTATTCAATACCGCTTCAACCGCATGCGAGCTATGTGCCGGACATCCATCATGTTGGAAGTACACCGCCATTCTGTCATGCAGTGAAACATCGGTAGAACATGACGTAGGAAATCAGCATACATTGCACCATTTAGATTGCCATCGATAAAATGGGGGACAATTATCCTTCCTCCCATAATGCCACACCATACAATAACCCGCCAAGGTCGCTGATGTTCCACTTGTCGCACCCATCGTGGATTTTCCATTTCCCAATAGTGCATATTATGCCGGTTTACGTTACTGCTGTTGCTGAATGACGCTTCGTCGCTAAATAGAACGCGTGCAAAAAATCTGTCTTCGTCCCGTAATCTCTCTTTTGCCCAGTGGCAGAACTGTACACGACGTTCGAAGGCGTCGCCATGCAATTCCTGGTGCATAGAAATATGATACGGGTGCAATCGATGTTGATGTAGCATTCTCAACACCGACGTTTTGGGGAGTCCCGATTCTCGCGCAATATATCTGCTACTGATGTGCGGATTAGCCGCGACAGCAGCTAAAACACCTACTTGGGCATTATCATTTGTTGCAGGTCGTGGTTGACGTTTCACATGTGGCTGAACAGTTCCTGTTTCCTTAAATAACTTAACTATGTGGCGAACCGTCCGGACACCTGTATGATGTCGTCCAGGATACCGAGCAGCATACATAGCACACGCCCGTTGGGCATTTTGATCACAATAGCCATACATCAACACGATATCGACATTTTCCGCAATTGGTAAACGGTCCGTTTTAACACGGGTAATGTATCACGAAGCAAATACCTTCCGCACTGGCGGAATGTTACGTGATACCACGTACTTATACGTTTGTGACTATTACAGCCCCATCTGTCACAAAGCGAAAAAAGTGGTCAAACTAAAACATTCATATTTCCTTACGTACTACACGAATATGTAATAAAAATGGGGGTTCCTATTTAAAAAACGCAGTTGATATCCGATTGACTTATGGCAGTGCCAGCTAGCGGGCCAACCATAGCGCCATCTGGTTTCCCCCTTCAAGCTGGACGAGTTTCGCACTTTTAAATTTTTTCGTTTGATGCTTATTTCGTGAGAAATTTGGGCCGGTAACTATCAATGGACCAACCTGTATATGTAACTAAGTATATATATTCATTCTCAAGCGAGTAGTGTGAGAATGGGAGGATCCTGATCCCATCCACACAAATGAAGCATTTGTCATGGAGCGGCAGGCTGACTGCTAGCTGCAGTGCAGTATGTATTGAAAGTGTGCTCGCCACACCATATATGGACCATCATCTGCAATACTGTGGAAACACTCCTCATACTTGCGAACCATGGATGAAGGGTATCAGACGGATGCCATATTCCTTGACTTCCGGAAAGCGTTTGACTCGGTGCCCCACTGCAGACTCCTAAGGTACGAGCATATGGGATTGGTTCCCAAATATGTGAGTGGCTCGAAGACTTCTTAAGTAATAGAACCCAGTACGTTGTCCTCGATGGTGAGTATTCATCGGAGGTGAGGATATCATCTGGAGTGCCCCAGGGAAGTGTGATAGGTCCGCTGTTTTCTATCTACATAAATGATCTTTTGGATAGGTTGGATAGCAATGTGCGGCTGTTTGCCGATGATGCTGTGGTGTACGGGAAGGTGTCGTCGTTGAGTGACTGTAGGAGGATACAAGATGACTTGGACAGGATTTGTGATTGGTGTAAAGAATGGCAGCTAACTCTAAATATAGATAAATGTAAATTAATGCTGACGAATAGGAAAAAGAATCCCGTAATGTTTGAATACTCCAATAGTAGTGTAGCGCTTGACACAGTAACGGTTATTAAATATTTGGGCGTAACATTGCAGAGCGATATGAAGTGGGACAAGCATGTAATGGCAGTTGTTCTGAGGTATTGTGTCTGAAGTATTATCGTCCACATATACAGGTTTGTGAAATTTCTCGGGATTGTACCTGATTACTTCATCATTACCACAGCTATCCACCCAGTAGATGTGACTGTATCCATATAAAGTGATTTGGGCTCAGCCAAGATTTAATTGTGCAAACGCATAGTGGAATCGATACATGCAGAGTTTGGAGTGGTCCATATACTGCTATAGACAGGCTTTGTGGACCTTACTAAAACCTTAGTCATCTCCACAGTGACTAGTTCTTCGTGGAAGAATGTGGCCCACTTAAAATTGGGCCTGATGTAATCTCTGGCACCATAACACGCATCCTGTCAGTATACTAAATGAATTTCATGGTGGTTTCAAACTTTTTCCACGGTTTTGCCGAAAACAGCTTATTCATCAATTTATAAAAACATTTTTAAAATCTCATGTCTTGAGAGCTCTCTTTTTGGTATTAACATTGATGTACTCCTGCAACCATGAACGCTGCTTGAAGGAGGTGCATCAGTTGATTCTGTTAAGTCTCACCCTTAAACTGAGACATTGCTGGAGGTTTCTCCAAAGCAGAATGTACTTATTCCCCAGTGTTGTCATTGGCTTGTGGATGGAATCATTTCGTGGGAATAGGCACCCTGAACACAGTGACAAGTCACTGTGCGTCATGCAAAGTGGCAGGATATTCCACGTTTGTCTCCAGGACATATCCCACACCGGTGTCTGTAGCGACATTTTTAATCTCGTCTTTCAGTCTGACAGTTTTATCTTCAGTCAGCGATGGGAACTCTCCGATAGGCAGATACTGTTGCATGGCGTCTATGTAGCGATTGTTTTTAGACGGCCTGTAATTTTCAATCATTTTTTGGTTATTCACCTTTGTGTACCTGTGCACACACCAGCAAAGTCGCCTGGGAATCCCACATTCAAGAAAAAACATATGAAATTTGCCTAACGGTCTGAGGTTTATATGTGTCTTTCTTAACATTGTGCCCTTCGAAAGCCCTGGTTCGATGAAACATAAGGCAAGATCCAGATTATATGTGCCCATGTAGACACTCTGGAATTAGTCAAAAATGTCTATGAGCAGGTGCACATCTGTCTCCATGTATGTACAGTTTAGCATTGGCACCAAATTAGAGTTACCGAACTGCTGCCAAAGATTCACCATGTGTCTGTGCTCTGCATACATTATCGGAGTGCCTGTGAGTTTGCTGGTCAATGCGATTATATTGGGCAATGTGTTTTTGTAGTTTCTATTAAGTGAATCCAGGTATTCATGAGCAAAAACTCCCATTTTCGCCACACGCTGAAACTTTAGGTCATGCAGCTTTGGTGAGATGCATATCCTCCCGACACACTGTCCCAGCAAATTTCTGATGAGATATGTGCATCACGAATGGTTAATGAATATAGAAAGTGGAGAGGTATTTTTGGGGTGATTCGTTTGGCGAATGAAATTTAGTTTTTTTACAGTCAGGTATGACACTGACCTTATCTTTCACTGACCAGAAATTATCCATGTGCTCAACAGCAAAGTGAGCATCATAACCACTCAAATTATAGAAGACAGGTAGATGCTGTGGCAGTTTGTATTTAAAGTTAAATGTATTGCGAGGTGCACTGCGGAACTTCCCCAATAGATGACAGTGGTCTCTACATGGAGGTCCCGATTTTCTCTCTAGCGGCAGCCCACAAATATGACATTCAACTGTGTGCTCATATAAGTCATTATTCTCCTGCACAGTGGTAATTTGAATGTTTTTGCGACAAACCTTATCAATACTCACTGCAAGTTGATTGAGCTCAATGAGAAACCATTTTGCAAGATTATCTTCGTCGTACGATTCGAAATCACTGACGCTGGAATCATACAAGCATATAGCGTCATATGCTGCTGCATATCGTACATACCGTCCTGTGAAAGAGGTACAGGAAGCTGTAGGGTCACCTTCACAGAGTACCACAGGAACTAATAAGGACTCGAAGTCAGCATATACAATGAAAGGAACGTCTTCCTGGTGGTGGGCGTTCTCAACATTTAAAATGTTTCAAATGTCTCTGAGCACTATGGGACTTAACTTCTGAGGTCATCAGTCCCCTTGAACTTAGAACTACTTAAACCTAACTAACCTAATAATATCAGACATCCATGCCCGAAGCAGGATTCGAACCTAGGACCTTAGCGGTCGCGCGGTTCCAGACTAGCGCCTAGAACCACTCGGCCACCCCGGCCGGCCTCAACATTCAAGAACTTTCGTCCTGGGTAAGCACTTTTACACATGCCAGTTCCTGGCTCGATCAGTCAGCCAGGTCTCTTTCTAAATGCTTGTTCTTAGTGACAGTTGAGACACTGGCGGCAAAAATGCCTTGTGCAATAATGTTTAGACAGTTTTCCAGAAAGCAGGTGGGACATAATTTTGCTTAAGCTATAGTGCTTTTCACCCTCATAAAATAAATATGTGTTGGGATGCTGATTAGCTACTTTGGAAAAGTAGTGGGGTCTGACGACTTTATGCCTCACATCTCCTGGCTTGCTTTTAGTCTTATCTACACCAGACGATAAATGTGACCTGAATAATCAGGGTGTGCTCTCAAATTTTGGTAGGTCTGGGATTGGGGCAGGAAATGAGATACCTCCAAAGTTATAATGATTACAGACATCAGTTATTTCATATGTATCTGTAAGATATACATGTTTTGAGTAATAGCTATCACAAACCAGCAGCAACCATTCAAAGCAATATTTACCCTCTTTGGTATTATGGGCATTAATACATGCTTGTTTAGGAGCAATATGTAGAGGAAGATTGATGTAACTGGACTCTTCTTAACTGGATAAGACATGTGAGTACATATCAAGGAGGAGTTCACCTCTGAGCGCCTTACCAGATCCTCTTTCCTGCAAATTGGAAAAATAGTTCAGTGTGATGCTCCATACCACCCCACAAACCACGTGTCTCACAATATCACGACATAATTACCACAAATTTTTACAATGTTTTTCCCTACACCATTACCAATTCATTTGGATAGGGGGAGGGAGGGTCATGCCAGGTCACAGTACTTAACTGCCTTGAACCTGATAGCACTACACCAACGATTGTTTATGATTTCAGGGAGTTTCCTTTCCAACATTGCTCAACAAGCATGAAGGACAGTAGTCGGGACTCAGTACCCGACACTCGTATTATAAATGTGGATTTGCAAGATCCTGTCTGCGAAACAACCAGCAACTATGAAGGAGTTCAATGCAGCTGTGAGATTTACCTTGTGTTCATTAACAAGGCAGGCTGTAAGACTAAGTCTGCTGCTGCTGGAACCTGGATGATGTGCCACTCTGGGCTGGGGCAACACGGCCACCATATGTGGATCAACCGTGAGGGCACAAACTGTGACAGCCAGATTGACACTCCAGGCTGTGTCAACAGGGTCACAAGGTGTGGCCACCAGTTTCAGGATGCAGGCTGGGCCAATGTAGTTACAGGTGGTGGTCGCCAGTTTGATTGTTCAAGCTGTTTTAGTGATGGACACATCATGTCCAGCCATGGTGTTTTAAGCCTTCGTCCATAAGGTGACAATACTCCTGCGCAAGAAAGGGTTACTGATAAACACGCTCATACACAACAGATATATTCATCTATTAATAATAATTTCTGATGCTTGCACTGTGGTTCACTGATGAGTTATTCTATTCAGTAGTCACCTTCATCGTCTGCTATACGGTTTGTATATTCCGATATTTTATGCTCCAGTTCAGCATTTAGATCAAAGCCACCTTCCCAAAAATCAGCTGTGAGGGAACCCATGATCTGATCATGGAAGAATGGCTATGCTATTCTTGGAACCAAGTCATCAACACCAAACGAACTAGCACGCTTACCAGTGCCATCACAATTACCAAATTCGAAACATCCCTTCATACTGATGCAATAACCAATGCTCACAATTAAGTGGGCCAGGAACTGATCAATGCATTTTATTTTATAGACAACACCTGCATGCGTGTGTTGAATTTATATACCGGGTGATCTAAAAGTCAGTATAAATTTGAAAACTGAAGAAATCACGGAATAATGTAGATAGAGGGGTACAAATTGACACACAAGCTTGGAATGACATGGGGTTTTATTAGAACCAAAAAAATGCAAACGTTCAAAAATGTCCGACAGATGGCGCTTCATCTGATCAGAATAGCAATAATTAGCATAACAAAGTAAGACAAAGCAAAGATGTTCTTTACAGGAAATGCTCAATCTGTCCACCATCATTCCTCAACAATAGCTGTAGTCGAGGAATAATGTTGTGAACAGCACTGTAAAGCATGTCCGGAGTTATGGCGATGCATTGGCGTCGGATGTTGTCTATCAGCATCCCTAGAGATGTCGGTCGATCACGATCCACTTGCGACTTCAGGTAAGCGCAAAGCCAATAATCGCACGGACTGAGGTCTGGGGACCTGGGAGCCCAAGCATGACGAAAGTGGCGGTTGAGAACACGATCATCACGAAACGACGCGCGCAAGAGATCTTTCACGCGTCTTGCAATACTTTGTTTTTTTTGTTCTAATAAAACCCCATGTCATTCCAAGCATGTGTGTCAATTTTTACCTCTATCTACATTATTCCGTGGTTTATTAAGTTTTCAAATTTATACTGACTTTTTCATCACCCGGTATATCAACTACTGTGTGCATGATAAATACTGCAATTTTTCTCCAACACCGGGATACTGCACTAGCCCTGGTATAAACATGCTGCAGACATAATGTCATGTGACAGTTCTTTAAATTTGAGACGGCGCACGGCTGATGCATGTCGTATGATTGTTTGCTGGTTTGGTGGACGTTTGTGACCTGAAATACTTACCATGCAAACACAGACTAAATATACAATATCATTTATTGATCACCCAGAGCGGAAAAGGAGAACGTTCATTTTCTGAATGAGGTGTACACATCAGTTCATACACTAAATTTTGGAGTTATTTCCACATACAGAGAGGCTTGTATTGGTCCCTGGCTGCAAGCAGCTGTCGACTGCTGTCGCTTCCCAGCGTCATAAATGGAGTCTCTGAAATTATTTATCCAATTCTTCACGAGCAGCATTGACAATGTATGTTAAATACTTACCTGAGACCTGTAACTGGGGTTATGGGGGAATGTCATGAATAAACTAATACAGAACCTTTAAAGTTATTTTTTGACTATCTAAGTTAAAACTATTTTTATTTTCTGATGCAGACATACAACTGTTGTCACTATACATTTGCTGGAGTCTCTGTATTACAGGACGCCCCTGCTTCTCGAGATTTCTTATTGACACACTCTTGATTTTACGCAACCACAAAACTTTTTCATGGTCACTGGTGTAAAGTGTGTTATGATCATAGGTTTGGGGGGTGTTACCATATTTTCATATGATACTCTCTCACCATCACCCACGTTTCATGATGATGGTAAGCAAGCCATGCAATGGTCCGACGAATCTAAGTACACTGTGCTGTACTAAACAGTCTGGAAAATCAACGATTGTCGAATACGTTGTTAACACTGGCCAGTGTTAGAGAGGGCAACATATTAAAATACAAATTGTCTACACTTGTAAAATCCTTGTATACCCATAACTCAGATGTTTGAGATGTGAAAAAGTTGACGCAGTAGAAACAGTGTGCGAATGAGAGATGTGTTTATAGTATCTTAACTGACGACACTTCTGAAGGTCTTACGCAGGTTTGTCCATAGACAATTAGCCCAAATGCGTCTACAGTAGGGATGCAGTGCAGACAATCTGACATGAAATGCCTCCCCAGATGCGTCCACATGTTGTATGACTAAGAAAAAACGTCTGCAGTGTTTCTCCAGAAGTTACCAATGCCGCCCGCCGAGCAACAGACCGCAAAATGGCGTTGTTGGATGGATGAGTTTGCTTAAAGTTTTTAAGAGCAAGCCAGTTTATTCATTTACAACTGCTTGTTTTTTTCCATCTCAGTGTTGTCTAAATGGTGTTTAATGCAGTTCTGACCTAAGTGAATAAAAACAATTTCTGGTCTTTCATTGTAATGTTTTTGTTCCAACTTCCAGCTCAAAAGTAACTAGTACAATTTCCACATCCTTCAACACAGTTTCTTACAGGCATGGCCACTTATGTCAAATGTAACACTGTTCACAGTAGTAGCTGACATACTGAAATACTGTAAAAGGTCACAATGCTACGGGGTTTGGCTCTCAAAACGTAGCACAGTGACAGACTTGGTGATCCTTCAGAGATAAAAAGTTAATGGATTTATTTGAATCATACAACCTAATACTGATTGTAGGCATTCCTGTTCAAGTTCAGGGTAACAGCACCAAAGTCATAGGTAATATCTTCTACTGATTGTTCTCTAGTTGATTGGCGTGTATGAGAATTTTCTTTATCAGATCATGATCTACAGATTGTATTACTGGAACCGAATTAATATGCACTCTTATGTCAGTAAGCCAATCTCGATGGATAGGCTTGGCAAGAAGGCTACTTAATGTTTCTATCAGCCTTTATTACTTTCCTCTGTAGATCAAACGCACAAAAGAATTAAGGGTGGATGTACAATACTAATAATCTCCTGGCACCATAGAGCAATGCAGTTGGATCACATGTATAAGAATATGTGGTGTCATGATCACGTGACAATGTTTCTTCATCTTAGGTCTTTAGATTATATATTATAGAAGTGGATGCATGTGAAAGTATCAGTGATATGTACAGAATGGAGATACGCCACATCCATCTCTTAAATCTGCACTGCAGTGTAGTTCGTGTGATGTGAGCTAGAGATCTGTTTTAGCTACACTAAGAGCATTTTTTCTAGGAATTACCATTAGTTTATTAAATGTATTACAGAAAACAAAATATACCTATACCCAGGACAATATAATAGTATGTATACTGGAATTAAACACATTACAACCTCTAGAAAAAATATTGATTTATTACAGCTTCATCTCATGTACACATACGTAGACCACCTTCCTCAGAATCAGACAATCCATTCCACAGTTATAAATCGCAGCATAAAAACTAAGTTTTTTGTATTGAATGATGTTATACACGTATTGTAACTCTTAAACAGTAATGTATTACTTTTTTTCTTCGAGTATTTAGACTTTTTAAATACATGCTCACTTTCCCTCCATCGAAACCACCTGCCATACACCAGTATTTGCTCAATTTTTTATGCATACTGAATTTACTGTATGTGTAATCCCACCAATGAGCTGCTATGAAATCACCCAACTTGGAGCTAGCACACAGACGATCTAGCATAATACCTCTCACAGTGTCAAACACATTCACATCGTCACTTAACGGATATACCCCTACATCTACATCCATACTCCGCAAGCCACCTGACGGTGTGTGGCGGAGGGTACCTTGAGTACCTCTATCGGTTCTCCCTTCTATTCCAGTCTCGTATTGTTCGTGGAAAGAAGGATTGTCGGTATGCCTCTGTGTGGGCTGTAATCTCTCTGATTTTATCCTCATGGTCTCTTCGCGAGATATACGTAGGAGGGAGCAATATACTGCTTGACTCTTTGGTGAAGGTATGTTCTCGAAACTTTGACAAAAGCCCGTACCGAGCTACTGAGCGTCTCTCCTGCAGAGTCTTCCACTGGAGTTTATCATCTCCGTAACGCTTTCGCGATTACTAAATGATCCTGTAACGAAGCGCGCTGCTCTCCGTTGGATCGTCTCTATCTCTTCTATCAACCATATCTGGTACGGATCCCACACTGCTGAGCAGTATTCAAGCAGTGGGCGAACAAGCGTACTGTAACCTATTTCCTTTGTTTTCGGATTGCATTTCCTTAGGATTCTTCCAATGAATCTCAGTCTGGCATCTGCTTTACCGACGATCAACATTATATGATCATTCCATTTTAAATCACTCCTAATGCGTACTCCCAGATAATTTATGGTATTAACTGCTTCCAGTTGCTGACCTGCTATTTTGTAGCTAAATGATAAAAGGATCTATCTTTCTGTGTATTCGCAGCACATTGCACTTGTCTACATTGAGATTCAATTGCCATTCCCTGCACCATGCGTCCATTCGCTGCAGATCCTCCTGCATTTCAGTACAATTTTCCATTGTTACAACCTCTCGATACACCACAGCATCATCTGCAAAAAGCCTCAGTGAACTTCCGATGTCATCCACCAGGTCATTTATGTATATTGTGAATAGCAACGGTCCTATGACACTCCCCTGCGGCACACCTGAAATCACTCTTACTTCGGAAGACTTGTCTCCATTGAGAATGACATGCTGCGTCCTGTGATCTAGGAACTCCTCAATCCAATCACACAATTGGTCTGGGCGGCAGAGGAACATGTGGCATCACGTAACACATGGATGTATGAAACACCTTGCTGTTTTAATAATCTTTATATTTTGCCACACAATCCAATAGTTTTAGTGCTGTGCCGCTAAATACACTTACTATGGAGGCAATAAGATGCTCACTACTAGTGAGGCCACTGGTGTTGATGTTGTCTGGTCTGAACTCGTTTGTTAGGTAGCTTTTAATGTACAATAGTCTATCGCACAAGCGATACCAGTGTATTTACTTGAACTGGACCTTCCTACGATGTTCCACATCCCCTATTTCAACTACCGCTGCCATACCTTGGTGTCAAGTGAGATGCCGACATTGACACACTGAACAAAACCGCAGTCGCTCAAATAAAACGTTCTCATCGACAGTAGTATCACTATTTATTAGGTGGGTTTCTAATTATGCACGAACTCTCCCTCCCCATCCCCACCTCAGCTGTTTTTACCTATCACCTTCCCACACCTGCCAAAAGGGTACCCTAGAACCGTTCTCTAAGACAATTAGTGCACTGTGTGTGTGTGTGTGTGTGTGTGTGTGTGTGTAAACGCTCCTCGATGATTATGAATGCATAGTATCTACCCTCCACATTGAATTCATAGGTTCATAGTTGTCTATAAGAAGGCAGGACAGCAGTTCCTGAGGTTTCTGGTTTAGATGTAAGACTTCGTTCGATAGGTCGGTTGCCATAATATTCAACGTCGAGTGTACTGTGTTTAGTGTATTGCACATCAGGTGTGGCAGCAAAGTAGATTTTGTACGATTTATACAATGCTGATGGTAGAATTATCACGCAAGTTACTTTGACTTTCTTCCATGGAATACCGAAATACACATGTGAGTTGGTCTGATTTTGTTCATCATAAATGGTTTTTTCGAAAGCCTACGACTGTGAAAACAATGGGTTTGTTTATATATCACTTTTCTGCTACGAGTCTATTTTCTTTCGTTCATATTTTACACGTCGTGTGACGAATTGGTTCCCATTTTCAAGGGTATTTTCTCATTGTACTATGCTATTTTTACGTAATGTTTTCGAGGTGAGGCTCTGCTTTGTTTTGCTGACTTTACCGCTATCTATAAAAAACGCACAATTTTTAGTTAGCTATCGATTTTTATATGTAGTTAGTGGCGAAATTTGGAAGAACTTGTACTTACAATTTACTTATGGCCCATTTGCGCAGAATCTCATATGTTACACATCGCACACAACTTTCAATGTGCAGTATAAATCGAGAACAAATTACATAAACAAACATTTACAAAGATGGCTTTAAATGTGGATGACAGTATGATATGCTTTTGTACGGAAGTTATTTTAACAACATGGATTATGCTCTCCGTACATCTATTTTACAAGTGTGCTTATTTCTGCGTGTCACTACTTTTATTGAAATAATTCACCGATTCATTTTCAAGTTTTTCGTTTAACACTTCGTCTTCATACTTTCTGAATGTAAATATATCTCCAGTAGTGAAAAATTCATTTTATGCTCTTTCTTTAGTCGTTGGACTTCTTTCACATTTTGCTCTATTTTTCCAAATGGGTGTCCTGTACTAGGTATGTGTGCAGCTATTGTTCACGTATGTCTTATGTCTGTAGGCTTTAATATACACATGCATGGGGGCTTAATTAAATGCAATGTAAATAATTTTAATTTTCAGTCGCTGTACTGTCCGATTACGCAAGTCTCGTAAACGGTTGGCCCTGACTGTTATTATTACGCAATCTGACTGCTTAGAATAACAACAAGGAATGAAATGGAAATTTTCATTAACACAATTAATCAATTAAGTCCCCAGCAACTATAAAACCTACGAAACCAAAGCACAAGTGTAACTGTTCTGTGTGTGGAAGTATGACTCAACGTACACATCTGGCACGGTTCTTCTTCAACAACACAAGAAATTTTAAATATCACTTATACTGAATTAATTAAAGGAAATAAAAATACCATAATTACTCAAGAAAACCAGAATTACACTCTAATCCAAGAACACAAGCCAGATGCTTTGTTGACTGAACCTGTAATGACGCATTATTTAAAACATGGAAATAATGAAAAATAAATCAAGTTTCGTTACCTTCATATATTGACCAAAATCACTCTCATAATTACAATATATCTCCACACCGACTCGCTATTACCACATCTCAACAAGAACTTTTCAGTATCACATCTCAGCAAGCACTCTCTACTAGCACATCTGAACACGAACTGACTACTACGAGTCCTGGACAAGCACTGCCCACTACGACATCTCAATAATCACTGCCAGTGGAGGCGGCGGAACAATGCTCTCTAGCGATCTCTGGCGCTGTGGCTCAGTGTAGCAACCTTTCATATGCCCTTCCTCCACGGCTAGAATTTGATGGTATTTTTGCCAGCATTGGTGGTGAAAATACCACCAAATTCGTCAAAAAAAAATACAGACAAAAATGAAAGATAATATTAATACGTAAATATCATATAACTAGATAAAATTTTGGCTTTGCACTGACCTTTCAAAAACCTATTATATAGAATACAGTAAGCAATACAAATTCTTTCATACATGTGACTTTACATAATAATTTACACAAGTATTATGTGGTTAAACAATTCAATCAATAGCGTCAGCAATGACGAATATGTGCAGGTAAGAGTCTCATAACTTTTCACAAATAGTAATACACCAAAAATCAGTTTATACAAATATTCACATAAACGCTTTCCATAGCTCAAGAATAAGCATTTGACAGTTCCAGCAGTAGCACCCAGCAATGGTCAACAGGTGCAAATACCAATAAGTAACATTTTTTCAATAGAAGCAGTCCATCAGTGGCACCCGCAATGTTGAGCAGGTGCAGACACCAACAAGTAACACCATTTCAGTAGAAGCAGTCCATTAGTGGCACCAGAAATGTTGATCAGGTGCACACAGCAACAGGTGACTTCATTTCAGTAGAAGCAATCCATCAGTGGCACCCAGCAATGTTGAGTAGGTGCAGACACCAACAAGTAACACCATTTCAGTAGAAGCAGTCCATTAGTGGCACCAGAAATGTTGATCAGGTGCACACAGCAACAGGTGACTTCATTTCAGTGGAAGCAATCCATCAGTGGCACCCAGCAATGTTGAGCAGGTGCAGACAGCAACAAGTAACACCATTTCAGTAGAAGCAGTCCATTAGTGGCACCAGCAATGATGATCAGGTGCACACAGCAACAGGTGACTTCATTTCAGTAGAAGCAATCCATCAGTGGCACCCAGCAATGTTGAGCAGGTGCAGACAGCAACAAGTAACACCATTTCAGTAGAAGCAGTCCATTAGTGGCACCAGCAATGTTGATCAGGTGCACACAGCAACAAGTCACATTTCTCAGCAGAAGCAGTTCCATAAAATTCACTAGCACTGATCACACTGTTCATCAGAGTTTATAAGCAGAAATTAAACATGTCCTAGTGGCACCAATCATGTAGAAAAGGTACAAGTAACAGTCCGTAATTTTTTACAATCACTGATCACACAGTTCATCAGCAGAAATTAAACATGTCCTTGTGGCACCAATCATGTAGAAAAAGTGCAAGTAACAGTCCATACTATTCACCATAACTACTGAGACAGTTCAGTCATGAACAATAGTTTGAATGCACATACAATTTCTTTAGCAAATTATTATCAATGCTCTTACACTAAACATACAAATCATAATAAACACACAAATGATATCAGGTAATTGTCACATTAACTATTACAGTACACAATAACAGTTAACCTATAATATTTATGGGTGTCAGTGCAAGCCACAACAAACAAGTGAAATAATATTTAGGAGATAGGTTGGGATCACTTCTCTGGGATTATAAAAGGAAAACACACAAAACACACTCACTCATCTTTCATCCACATTAGTGCTACTGTGTAATTGAATAGTGTTAACTGTGTAAATGCAATTCTGTCAAAATTTTATGTTCATCATGTGTATCAAATAGTAGTGGCAGCAATGTATAACAGTCAATAATAGTTAGTCAATGTCATAGTCATCATGTCAAGACCAATGTTTGCCAAGCCAGATCAAAATGTACTGTTGCTGAACAACTGTCAGTGTACCAAGATATGCAAATGCTTCCTCTCTCAAAAAAAAAAAGTATATACTGCTTAGTGATTTGACAAAGTGTGTGTGTAGACAATCTTCCTTCCACTTTAGTATTCTAATCTGCCATCTTCATCCTCCTTGTTCCATATAAACCAACAAAAACAATATGCTCCTCATTTACTTTACCTCTTATCCACCAAAACTCCAATAATCATCAACTTAATCTCAATACTTCACTAATACCTTTTCAATACGTCGATCATCAATATCATTTACCTTACCTCTTGTCCACGAAAACTCCAATAATCATCTACTTCACATACTCTCAATACCTCAATAATACGTCGATACATATAAACCTCAGCACCAATATCATTTCACTTCCATAACAACTCTTTCCTCTAGTCAGTCTCCTCGAACAAGTACAGACAAAATCCTAGTGCAACTTCAATTCAGCATCCCATACAATCCGAAGACACAGTGTCCACACACAACCTCTGTGTAATCCATTTGACCCAAATCTTCTACTCATTATGTATTATAAACAAAGAAATGCATACATGACCTCTAACAGACTTAGTTCGAATAACTCTTAGTAATTGATTACGGAGTGTGAATGATCATAATATTTCACAGTGTGTACACCACTTCAAGAATCATAGCAGAAGCAAACATGTGGAGTATTTTTTGTGTCAAGTGTCACTTCCTATTTCAATTGCTCACGAAAAATGCAGTGTAATGACTGTCAATAGTCTATACCTAGTTTCGGTATGTCATGTCGTTAGCTTCCTTCCTATTAGCATAAATTTATACAGCTTCCATAAAACCTCAGCTCATGTGACTTCTATGACTTTCTTGTACTAATGTCGTTCGTCGAATTACTGCAGTTCATTTTCTTATCTTAAAAATATAAGGCACTGAGCGTATGCAAAACAAGCAATAGCGAGTAAATATACCAGTAGAGAACAGAATGTCAACAAGTGGATGCAGCACAATTCTTACAACGAGGCTCTGCCAAGCGAACAATCTATAATTAATACAATAGTGTGACCTAAACTCTATGTACGTACACAGTATATCAGCATTTCTATATACTAAATTGAAGAGTAGTTATGACAACAAAACAGAAATGTGTAAATATGCAATCCATAAGCAAGGCAGCAAATATGTTATCTATCATAATAAACAGGTCATTAGCATCATATCAGCATAAGCAAATAAATGTTTATATGTAATCTTAATAAGTAAACATGAAGGCGCAAGCAGATAAATCACAAAGTATAACTTACATATCTAACCACATCAGCACAATTAATCAGGTGACAATTATAATTTAAATAAATAAGCACAGCAGGCACATAATAGGAAAATATGACATCAGTGAAAAAGCATAGCAGCCAAGCGATGCATAATATATACAAATAATAACACTGTTCATTAATCAATAATTGTCAAAATCAGTAAATGTACACAAGCACGTCGCTTCACAAGTAAATTCATAGAACATGAAATTTAGCACAAAGTATGAGTCACGTAATCGCGAGCAGCAAATTACATCTAAAGTACGTACCTAAGTGAAATTATGTTACCTGAAAAATAAACTCAATTAATCATTGCCTTTTTAGTTTATTACCTTTTTTTTTTTTTTTTTTGAAATTACATTCTTCCTGAAATTTTCTCCATAGCATGTCGTCTTAACGTCGGACACGCACAGAATTTACCTGAAGGTCTTAAATATTTTACACAATCGTATCCTGAAAAATACTGAATGTTAATAACATAATTTATAAAGTCACCATAGCTTTATACAGAATTTACTCGGAGAAATTAAACTGTGTATTTATTTACGTCTGTCAGTGCATTCGCACTGAGCGCTCGATCAGCTGTAGGCGCGTGACGTAGGAAGTGATTGTTTGCGGTCAACGACTGCCTTGTGCGGCGCGCAGACTGACTGTTGCTTTGAGTATGTGCCGCCGCCAAAACACAGCGCGGTATCCTTGTATTCTCCGCATGTTTACGTAGCTGTTAGTTTCTCGAAAGTATGTCATTCCACAAGAATTTTAACGTTTGATATATGATGTATTCCTTTAGAGCGTCGAGATTTAAGAGTTTCTACTTCAACAGTGTTATCATGAATAATTTTGCGAACTCTATATGGACCGTTATAAAGCAGAAAAAATTTGCGACACAAGCCTTTTCCTTTATGAGACAAACGATGAGACTTAATTAACACCTTCTGACCAACTGACAAGATTTTTAAACGACCAGGACGTTTAGCTGATTTCTCTCTTCTTGCAGCCGCAGAAGCAATATTTCGTAGAGCCAGGTTGACAACTTCAGAATGCCGCAGTTTCCGTGAAGGCGGAAAAGGAACGATTTCAGAAATGCGATTTGTTGGTACTTTATTTTTTAATATCAATAGAGGCGGTAAAGAAGTCGAGTCATTAGGAAGTTCATTCAGAATGTTTTGAAAAATTTGAAGATACTGATCCCACGTTCTGTGATTCTGATGACAATAGAGACGGCACAATTTATTGATTTCCTTCATCCATCTCTCTGAAGCGTTAGATTGAGGGTGAAAAAGTGAAATAAAAATTGGTTTAATCTTCCGACGCCGTAGAGTACGAAGCCAAATTTTAGAGCGAAACTGTGATCCATTATCTGATATAACCTTATCAACATGACCAACTTCTTTAAGAAAATGTTTGATGAAAGCATTAGATACTGAACGAGCTGTTGCTTTTCGTAAAGGTGTAAAACACACATATTTTGATGTTAATTCCACTGCTACGAAAATATACGCAAAACCATTAGTAGAACGAACCACTGGACCGAACAAATCGACTGCAGCCATCTCCTTTAATTTCGCTGGAATGATAGGAAACAACGGTGCTCTGTGGGAAACTGTTGGCGGCTTAGCCTTTTGACATAATTTGCATTTGGCAAGAACAGATCGAATACGTTTTTCCATATTACTGAAGTAGCAATTTTCTCGTAATTTATGAAAGCATTTTCTGGGACCAAAATGCGCATAACTGAAATGTGTGTACCAAATCAATTTATTGACCCACTCATCAGGAATACAAACTAACCAAACAGAGTTGTCGACCGATTTCCGTTTAAAAAGAATGTCATTGCGAACTAAATAATGCTGTCTAATCGCTACGCTTTCCTTTCTTCTCCACTTCTCCTTAATGTCCTTCCAGATTGGATCCTTATTTTGCTCCTTAGCGATGTCCTGGAGCGAAGACGAAATAAAGTTCTCAAACGCAACACCTTGAATATACATCAAACAATAATGGTTTTCTTTGCAGTCCTCTTCAGCTCTTTGTTTCAAACCCATAGGGGCACGTGATAAAGCATCAGCAACAATATTTGAAGATCCCTGTATGTAAACAATACTAAAATCAAATTCCTGTAGGTACAACGCCCATCGTGACAATCTGCCGTGAGTTAATTTTGTTGACATAAGAAATTCCAGAGCTCGATGATCGGTGTAAACCTTAGTATGTCTGCCAAACAAAAATGTGCGAAATTTTGTGAAGGCCCATACAACAGCCAAAGCTTCAAGTTCCGTAATCGAATAATTCTTCTCTGATTTAGAGAGAACACGGCT
The DNA here is from genome assembly GCF_023898315.1 of Schistocerca nitens. Lineage (NCBI taxonomy): Eukaryota > Metazoa > Arthropoda > Insecta > Orthoptera > Acrididae > Schistocerca > Schistocerca nitens. The sequence continues at coordinate 636,180,096 of NC_064616.1, read as the reverse complement.
TCCAAAGGCAACAGTTTTCTGTACTACAACGCCGTCTTCTTCTATCTCTTGGAATAAATGTGCACCTAGGCCTTTGTATGATGAGTCCGTCGCCAAACAAAAATCTTTAGATAAATCCGGATGTGAAAGAAGTGGAGCAGCAACTAAAGCATCACGAAGTTGTTCAAATTCTGATTGAGCTTCCTCATCCCAACACCAATTAGAATTTTTTCCAGATAATTCACATAAACGAGGTGTGGCCAAATTGTCCAATCTAACAAAGCGTCTAAGAAAATTACAGACACCAAGGAAACTACGAACATCACGTTTTGTGGTAGGAACAGCATAATTACGAATAGCGTCTAGTTTCTCTGGATCAGGGAGAATACCTTCTGTAGAAATAATGTGACCGAGAAATTTCACCTGAGAACGACCAAATTCTGATTTTTCCAAGTTCACTGTCATGCCAACTCGTGCAAAAATACGTAATAATGAATCCAAAATTTTGTTGTGCTCACTCCAAGAACGTTTAGCAATAAGAATGTCGTCAACATAAGAAGTAATATTGTCACGAAGATAAACAGGTAAAATTTCATTTAAACTACGAATGAATGCTGCTGAAGATACAGTAAGTCCAAACGGTAATTTCCGAAACTGGTAACAGTTACCAAAGGCTAAAAAAGCAGTATATTTTCTACAATCAGGGTGGAGTTCTATTTGCCAAAAACTTGCGCGCATATCAATCGTGGATAAAACTTTAATTCCATGGAAATGTTGAAGAAGTTCATCTAAATTTTGTGGACGGTCAGTTTCAGGAATAATAATATTATTTATCTGTCTGGAATCCAGAACCAAACGAATTGACCCATCCTTTTTAAGAACAACGTGTAATGGGCTGGTATAAGGGCTGACTGCTGGCTCAATAATGCCCTGATCTAACATGTATTGAAGTTCATTCTTAACCTTGTCTCTGTAAGCCAAAGGAATAGCGTACGTTTTCCCGCGAAATGGTGTGTGTTCTTTTACTTTAAATAAATATTGTAAGCCTTGTATAGTTCCTGTGTGATGACTAAACACTGTAGCATGTGAAGTCAAAATGTGGTGCAGCTCTTCTCTTGCAACGTCATCTGGCACTTCAGCTTTCTTAACCTTTTCATTAATTAATTCTTCGCTATTAATTATATCCTCCATCGCGTCTCTGTATCTATTGTCATTGTCATGAATAAACACACTGTCGTCATAACGCTCAACAAAAGCATCAGAAGTAAGAAACCTTAAACATTTTGTATCTGATTCAGATCTTGCTAAACACTCGAAAAATTTCAAACATTTCGGCATTCCGGCAACAGTCAAATTCACACTTCCTTCTTTAAAGTTCAAAATTGCCTTATGTGCGTTAAGAAACTCCATACCTAAAATAATCTGTGTACTGAGTAATGGAACAATAATAAAATTAGCAGAAAATTCGTATCCTTGACAAATGAAATTTAGGTTGGTCTGTTGTTTAACTTCCACACCTTTTCCAGAAATAGCGCCTCGAATTGTAGTTTTAGAAATAGGTAACACAGGACAGGCAATAGTTCTTTTACATATATGAAAAACTGATTCACTAATGACGTTCAATGGGCTCCCAGAATCTAAAACTGCAGTGAACTTATTCTTACCCACACATACTTCAATAACAGGATGTAAAAATGCGTCTACATTATTTTCCTTTTCATCTAGCAAAATGTCTCTCATGTCTTCCAGGCGTACGTAGTGTAAAGTCGTAGTGTCATTACTTTCTGAACCGTCTATATTGCTGCCAGAAGCCGAAGCTGCTAGTCATTGTCGATTGTTTGCGTCACGTCTTTGATTATTCCCGACATTTCGCGGATCAATTTCTACTATTTCCACTTGTCTCTCTGAATTTCTGTCACGCGGAGGATGCCAATTAGGTCCTTCCTGTCTGTTAGATGCAAATTCTTGGTTGTGTCTGTTATTAAAATTTCTGTTTTCCTGTCTGTCTGCATAACTACTTCTTGTATAATTTCGACTGTCACTTCTGAAATTATTGTTAGACCTACTACCCTGGTTATTTCTGTAGTAAGAGTTTCTATTATTGTATGAATAATTTCTGTCTTGATGATACCGATTACTGTTTCCGTATGATTGATCATTCCGGTAAGAATTACCGCTATTATAATTGTCTGTGTAATCTCTGTTAGAACGTCTGTTATTGTCATAAGGCTGGTATCTATTGTCCTGTCTGTTACGTCTGTCATTCTCAAAGTTACCCAAATAACGTCCGTTCCGATCACTATCCCTTTTCTCTGAAAATGTATTGTAATTACTGCTACTGAAAAAATTACAAGAAGTCCCGTCGTCGTTGTCATACTCAAGTTCTTGTAACAAAGTCTTAAAAGTCTCAATGTCGTCTTTACATCTTCCAGCTAAAGCAATTTGTCTTATGGATTGTGGCAGCTTAGTTAAACAAATGCGAATTAATTCAGTCGGGCTATAAGGGTTGGAAAGGAACTGATTCTTTCGAATCATGTCTTCAAAATATTCCGCTGGCGTGCGGAACTCAGACTGTTTGAAATTACGCTGCATAATAAGACTGTGTTTGACTCTGTCTTGCGTGTTTTCGGACCAATATGCCGATAGAAATGCATGATAAAAATCATTCAGATTATTACAATCTCTAATGAGTGCGCGCATCCGCGTCGCCGGTTCGTTTTCTAAATATCCACACATAAATTCCAGTTTGTGACTTAGTGGCCAATTTGGTGGGAGTGCATACATAAATTGATCTAACCATGCACATGGATGTATGTCATTCTTAGAATTGCGGAAGATCTTAAATTTCCGAACAGTCAAAAAGTGTTTATAGTCAAAGTTTTCGCCTCGTGGCGACAAAGACCTACCGCGTCTGTCCCAGTTTGAATGTCGATTATTGTCAAGTTCGCGCGCCTGGCGCTCTCTTGTTGCATCCCGTAAATGAAACAAATTATTTTCTTCAAACCCCTCTGGTATCTGTGATTCTAAATCTCTTTTGCCGTCTTTTCCTACGATTTCGCCTTCAATTTGTTTGACTTGCTTTTTTAATGCCTCAAATTCCCTTTTCACGCGTTCATTAAATTTTCCCTGATTTTCAACATGCTTATTTATGTCCTGATACTCTTCGGTTTCTGCAAATGGCAATGGTGCTGTATCATCTGAATCTCTGTCCCCATGTAAACTAAGATTTGTCAATTTATCTGAAATCTCCTCAACTCTTTCCGATAAGTCACCTATTTTTTCTTTCTGTTTACCTACGTCTTCCGTAAGTGTCGCGACTCGGGTTTCAGTGTTGACACATTTGGTAGTTAACTGTTCATATTGTTGTGTTAGGTTATTTAATCTGTCATTTGGTACGGATTCCTCGATTCTCTCAAATATTTCTTCCTTATCGCGTGCACGTTGTAAATTTAACTCTGAAAATTTCTGCACTATCACGCGATCTCTTTCCTCCTGTTCTCTATCCTGTTCCCTTTGTCTAATCTCTACTGCAATTAATCTATTATTGTGAGCATTCAAAATCGGTTGTACTTCTTCTCTAATTTCTTTCTTTAATTCATCTTTCATGTTTTTGAAACATGTCCCTAGTCGTGAATCTAACCGTGTTTCCATTGTTCCCATCTCAGTTGTAATTGTTCCTATCTCTGTTTTAATTGTTCCTATCTCTGTTTTAAATTCAGATCGAAACTGCTCCATTGTTCCCATACCAGTTGTAATTGTTCCTATTTGTGATCCCTGTGAGTCTAACCGTGTTGCCAAAGTTCCTATCTCTGTTTTAATTGTTCCCATATCAGTTGTAATTGTTCCTATTTGTGATCCCAAATTTAATATTGCACCCATAAACTGCTCCATATTAAATGGTTCAAAATTCTTTTCGCCCCTAACATTTCCCGCAAAACCAGTTTCCTTCGTCATGGCTGTAAAGCTATTTGTGTTCGATACTATTTCAGAATCTTCTGTCGTTAATCTCGAATTCTGAAAATTTTCTGATTGAGAAAAATTTTGAAATGGTTCTGGACTATTTTCCCTGCTTATTAAATTGTTTTCCACTTCATTATTCATCATACTGTTCCCCTGTGTTGGCGAGTTCGCCATGTCAACAATTTCGTCATTCTGACTATCCATCATTTTTGCCTTTTTCATCGATCGCGTAATCATTTACAAAACATACAAAACTCGTCACTGTACGAAAATTACAGAGAATATAACACGTTATCACCAACAATACCATTCACACAGAATGCTTCCCTCAAACGCGATTAACGAACAATTGAAATAATTGCACTAAATCGTCAAACGCGTATACAAGGCAACAAAAAAAAAATTTTGAAAAATACCATTAGAAGAATGCCAATTACCAAATCTACACATGCAATATAGACTACAATTACTAGACTACAAATTACTACAACAATACTACTGTCTACTATTTTTACAATCAGAAGAATTCCAAGGGACGATCCGAAGCAGCGGTCGCCACGTGCATGGGGGCTTATTTAAATGCAATGTAAATAATTTTAATTTTCAGTCGCTGTACTGTCCGATTACGCAAGTCTCGTAAACGGTTGGCCCTGACTGTTATTATTACGCAATCTGACTGCTTAGAATAACAACAAGGAATGAAATGGAAATTTTCATTAACACAATTAATCAATTAAGTCCCCAGCAACTATAAAACCTACGAAACCAAAGCACAAGTGTAACTGTTCTGTGTGTGGAAGTATGACTCAACGTACACATCTGGCACGGTTCTTCTTCAACAACACAAGAAATTTTAAATATCACTTATACTGAATTAATTAAAGGAAATAAAAATACCATAATTACTCAAGAAAACCAGAATTACACTCTAATCCAAGAACACAAGCCAGATACTTTGTTGACTGAACCTGTAATGACGCATTATTTAAAACATGGAAATAATGAAAAATAAATCAAGTTTCGTTACCTTCATATATTGACCAAAATCACTCTCATAATTACAATATATCTCCACACCGACTCGCTATTACCACATCTCAACAAGAACTTTTCAGTATCACATCTCAGCAAGCACTCTCTACTAGCACATCTGAACACGAACTGACTACTACGAGTCCTGGACAAGCACTGCCCACTACGACATCTCAATAATCACTGCCAGTGGAGGCGGCGGAACAATGCTCTCTAGCGATCTCTGGCGCTGTGGCTCAGTGTAGCAACCTTTCACACAGTGTTCCTGGAGTTGAAATTTCGGCCTATTCGTCCTAGGTAGAACATGGAGCGTTCCTGACGATGAACCATTATGGCAGCATATTATTAATTAAAGGATAAAAAGAAAAAACATGACATCCACCACAGTGGGTTATTTAAAACAACTAATTCGGAAGAGTGACAGTTGATTTCGAATGGCTGGCTGCAATGGCCGCCTTGCGTCTTTGTCAGTAGGTGACAAACAAACAGACAAACAGATCCTGTTGGTCTGCTTCGACTTCATGTACCATGCAACAAAACTGAAGCTTTTCTTCGATATTTTCTCATGATGCCAAAGAACACACACTGAGCCATTTTACAACAGCAACGATTGTAGTGCTCCCTATCTGCAAACCAAATTCGTAAGTCCCATAGTTTTTGTAAAAAATATAGACTGATGATTATGGCTTCTGACATGACAACTGCTCTGTTATGGGAAAGTATTTAAGTTACTCCAGTGGTGTTCTACCTCAGATAGTGACGATGTACCATACGCATACTCACAGCAAGCCCACACCAGATTTGATTCTTGAATGTTAGTGTCTCATGCAGAGTTGTGTTTCATAGTGGTCCTACAGTATACTTGAGCTAGTGCATTGGAGAAACTGTTTTACCGTATGGCTGCCAAATTTTATAGGAATCTACATTTATACTCCGCAAGCCTTCCAACGGTGTGTGGCGGTGGGCACTTTACGTGCCACTGATGTTAAGACTGACATACTGCGCCGGTACTGAAACGGCGAAACACAAGTAGACAGTCAACATAGGTCTGGACAAAGTGAGTGCTGGTTTAATCTTAACGCTGTTTTATCACACACCATCTGCAACAGTTTGAAACATCCTCTCGTAGAATCGAAGTACTGCAGCGTGTTCAATTGCATGAATAGAAACATAATATATTTAAAAGTGTGCTCCTGTACACGAGTGCACTCTTTCCGGTAAAATAGTTTAATTGTTCGTGGGCGGTCTCTTACTGAGATAGTCTGATCACCTATTTGATACACAGCTACTATGTGGGGTTGCCAAGGACGGGAGGACTGGGCTTAAGTAAGGATTGAACATTTGTGACCAAAATATTTATTGAACAATGTGTGCTTAAAAGATCAATCAAACCAATTTAGAAAAATTTACTACTAAGCTTTCAACAATTAATTAAAAACACTTTAAGAACAATAACGACAAGTCTCAAAAGTGATTAAATTTCGTAAATATGCACATCCATGATCATGTGCTGCAGCGTTTACTTTGCATTTAAGGAAGACTTCGATACACTGTCACACGGATCCACATTGTACTGTTAAAACTGATCTCACTGTTGGTTGTCATCTGTGGCACGTCTACAGCACAGCGACACGTCGACGATATTCTACGTTCCGTTTTGTTGCCCTTCATGGCAAGTCGTCCTGGGATTACAATTCCGCAAGATAAAGCCCGCTCGCTCACGGCGCGAGTTTCTACTGCTTGTCTTCGTGTTTGTCAAACCCTACCTTGGCCAACAAGGTCGTCTGACTTCTCCACAATTGAGAAAGTTTGGAGTATAATGGGCAGGGCCCTCCAACCAGCTCGGGATTTTGACAATCTAAATTTGGCACAATATCCCTCAGGAGAACATCCAGCTACTCTGTCAGTTAATGCCAAGCCGAATAACTTCTTAAGATATTTCTCTTCAATAAATCATCCAATTTTTATGAAATTACAATAATTTGTTTGTATATATGCATCGCAACTATCGATTTTCGCCCCATTCAGATATTTCCTTCATGGTTCGTTTCCTTTTGTCTTAGTGTATATGTAAACAGTAGACAGAAATTTAGGTGGAAGTACTGTGTACAACGTAAAGTGGCTGTCAGACGACGATCCGCTATATAATGGGCGCAAGCGGCGTCTTGAGCTCGCGCTAACGGCGTATGAAAGGAGCGCCATACGACATCTTATTTGCAAAAAAATCACAAAATTTGTTTTCAAGGAGAGGGCGATTATGCACACAGTACAGCGCCTGTGTGTTAGCAAATTCACATACCAGCGTTGTGTGAAAGGAATGTTGTACGGCGCCGTCGTAACTGGCATCGCGTAACTGGAATAATTAGCTGTATCAATAAAAAATGGATCGAATGGTCTCTACCCAGCACAGCACAGAACGTAGATGATTCCTGCTGGACGAGATCAAATTTGTGGGCGGGGAATGGTTGGCGGGAGCTCGATTCCCATTGGACGACGTCCCCTCCCCTCCTCCCCTCTCACTCCCCTGGGTGGCTTTGTCATGTGTCACCGCTGCACAACTGAATCAGCTGTAAAATGGCAGCAAAGGTCACTCGCAGATTGGCTCGCGTGCCCATTGACCCCCTACTAACATGGGGACATGTAAGGCTAAGCGCAAATTGAGATGCTTATAGCACGTGTGACGTGACACGACACTACAGCGCGACACGCACGTGCCGCAGGAGTCGCGCGGGTCCAGCGCATATTGCGACGCGTACACACTTCACGCGCGCCGACTGGCGATGCTCTGCGCTGACAACCGAAGTGCGCGCAACCTGTCATCTTTCTCAAACGATTTTACAGAAACTATTCACTGAAAATATTTGATTTTTGCCTTACTTGTAGCGTTATATGTCAGCTTCGTGGCGAAGTGCCCATCTCGCTAATGGCCATTCTTATTGTGATGTACACGTTTTAGTAAGACACTACGCAAAACTCAAAAAGTTTGCAACGAAAATTAGGGGTCGCTATGATTTTGCGATTGGTGCGTATTACACCATATTTTGCTGCGTATGAAATTTAGCTAACATGTTGAATTTTTTATTACACTTGGGAGGATCTTGAGGAAATGGATCCAATGTAGCGCGCTAATTTCCGATGTCACGCCCGCGAGATTGAAATACTCGCAACATCTCTCATACCTCCGGAACCGCTCGAGATATCGAAACGAAAGTTTGGCGAATGGTAGCACACAAGGAGGAGAGTGTTGTGCGAGTTCTTAAACACACGGAACTTTCTTATCTACGGCGATATATCAGTACTTATACTTCCCTTTTTATTTATTTCACTCCAGTGACTATAATTTTTTAAGAGTTATCGACAGCTAGCGAAACAAGAGCTTCCTAGTATGAAAATAAACATGAAATTACTTCTTTTATGTTATTGCAAACAGACACTATGAGGTTTTTGTAAGCTATTGAGCTCTGTGATTGCCAATTACTTGTCTAATGAGGCACTCCGTTTCGGAATTCTGTCTCAATAGCTGCTGTGAGATCAGCTTGGCAAATTACACTGTGACAAAGGAAGTTGCAATTAAACCTGTCACCAAGAGAAATGTGGCATTTACTCATAAATGGTGATGCTTCTTCGAATGAGAAAAGGTTAACAACTCATACAAAAATAGATTGCCAATTCTGTTGCAATTTTGGTGGAATCCCCGTAACCGAACGTATTTTTAACACTGAGCGACTGGAATGGAAACTTACGAAAGAATTTTATTCCTTTTCTTGATCTGAGCAGTATTAAAATAATGACGAGCGTTCCTTCATGTGGAGTGATAGGCACATGCCAAACACTGGTTACTCACCTACGGCTTGCCAAACTGACAATGTGTGATCGCGAATAAAATAGTTGCTATTGAGAAAAATAAACAATTGATCTGTCGCACAACACAATGGTCAGTGCGTTGTCAGCAGTGGAGGATAATGCGCGCGACAGGAATGCAGAAGCTAGCCATGTGTGCCTTGTGAGCTGGAGTTTGAAAAACATTGTCATGAAAGTAGATCTGCGTTTGTCAGCAGTACATTTCAACAAATTAAATGTATCTAATCATAACACTCTTTTAGGATATTCCTATTTTCGTAATAATACCGACCATTTTCTTCATTTGTGTAGCCTGTTGCATAATTAGTTTATTAATGCTTATAATGTGCATGGAACAATTTAAATGCTTTTTCTCATCACGGCGAACTATTTAAAACATTATTTGTGACTGCTTTTCGACTGTTTCTTACAGTGGAAATGTGATGTTCACATGCATGTAATACAGTGTGTCGTATTACATTATTACATCTATATCCAAGTAATCACAGTGAGACTTCTATACTTCAGATCGGACGATTTTTACCAGGAGCCCAAAGGGATCACACCTGTGGAGATTATCCCTTCCAAATTTTTGTAACAGATCGCACAGATACGCCAGCATACTAGGGAGCGAGAAGACAACCTTGTTTTACTTTCCTGTCTTGCTTCTTAATCATATGATTGTATAATATTCCTTGCTTCCTTATTCACTACCCTCTGTCCTTTCTTGCGGTCTGAAAACATCGCTGAGGCATATGATACAATTCCAGCGGCCAATGGCTCATCAGTTACTGAAGTATGCATTTTTCTTGACAGAAGAAAAACAAAACAAAACAAAACAAAGCTATACAGATATAAATAACAGAGAAGTATAATGTACTAACGATCTGGATCTTTTAAATGGGGGAAAACGAAACACTACCCAAAGGCAATAAAATTTAGTACACAGTAAGGCAAAATTTATCGTATGGGCAATACCACCACTGCGCATATGTACTAACGATCTGGATCTTTTAAATGGGGGAAAACGAAACACTACCCAAAGGCAATAAAATTTAGTACACAGTAAGGCAAAATTTATCGTATGGGCAATACCACCACTGCGCATATGCGCCGTTCCGATGTGAGTATATGGCCGGGCTACTTTTCCCCTCCCCACCTCAAATTTCCCACAGTGCTAAAAAATATAGCGAGGCACGCGCGACGCGAGAAACTGTGCCACAACCACAACGCCGCGTGACCTGACGCAGGCGCGTGTCGCGTCGCAGTGCGCGTTTTTGTAACTTCACAGGTTCAAATGGGACCGCGCAAATTGCGACATGACGCGACTGGGACGTGAAACGCGCCTGCGCCAGGTCGCGCGGCGTTGAGGTGGCACAGTTTTTCGCGCTGCGCGTCACGCGTGGCTCACTAGCACCGTGGGAAATTTGAGGCGGGGAGCGGAAAAGTAGCCCGGCCATATGCTCACATAGGAACGGCGCATATGCGCAGTGGTGGTATTGCCCATACGATAAATATTGTCTTATTGTATACTAAATTTTATTGCCTTTGTGTAGTGTTTCGTTTTTCGCCATTTTAACGCTCCAGCTTTTTTCGTTAGTACTCTATACTGAAACGTCCCCTTAGAAAAATTAGTGAATTACTGTGCTGGTAAACCGCTTACGTTATTTGATTTTCAAACAGCTGAGCAAAACTGAACGTACTCAGATATTTCTCTCTTTACTTATTCTGATCATCACTAAACTGACACAGAATATTTTTAGCGCAACGCAATCTGACTTTTTTAATAATCCCTACAAAAGAATAGCCCTGACTAACAATAACCTATACCTTTCATGAATCACTTACTTCACGCCGGCCGGAGTGGCCGTGCGGTTCTAGGCGCTACAGGCTGGAACCGAGCGACCGCTATGGTCGCAGGTTCGAATCCTGCCTCGGGCATGGATGTGTGTGATGTCCTTAGGTTTAATTAGTTCTAAGTTCTAGGCTACTGATGACCTCAGAAGTTAAGTCGCATAGTGCTCAGAGCCATTTGAACCATTTTGAACTTACCTCACAAAAATCTTCGTTACTCAAACTACTGCAATACAGCGAGCGCCAATACTGCCAGCTAAATAAAAGATTCTAAATACTGAAGGCACTAACTACTGATAGGCATAGTTAGCAAATTAAAGATTTTGATAAAGAACAAACAATTCATTTACCTTAACAGTGTTCAAAAGTCATAATATATATCAGTTCATGACATCCAGTCTTACAAATTTACTGTGTCTGATGGACACACGTACAGATCGTCCGCTCTCAAAACTCCGCCATCTCTCTCTCCACATCCACCACTGCTGGCGGCTCACCTCCAACTGCGCAACGCTACGCGCTGTTCACATCCAGCTGCCCAACACTACAATAGCCAACAACAATGCAAACCAGCCAGAGACAGCACACAGCACAGCCAGTCATTTTCATACAGAGCGCTATGTGGCGTTACCAATAAAAAAACCTATACAGCCCACTTACATAGCCCCCATGCTCCCCACAAAAATATTTACAAATTGTTTTGGGCAGTGGCCAATACAGATTTGAAAAAAATTTTTCATAATTACAATAACAAAGATATCAAATGCACACACTTATTGATACCAGATCGTCCGCTCTCAAAATTCCGCCATCTCTCTCCCCACATCTACCACTGCTGGCGGCTCACCTTCAACTGCGCAACGCTACGCACTGTTCACATCCAGCTGCCCAACACTACAATAGCCAACAACAGTGCAAACCAGCCACAGACTGCACACAGCACAGCCAGTGATTTTCATACAGAGCGCTATGTGGAGTTACCAATAAAAAAACCTATACAGCCCACTTACAGTAGTTTTCTGTTATTTGTATCTGTATAGTTTTGTTTTGTTTTCCTTCTGTCAAGAAAAATGCATACTTCAGTAACTGGTGAGCCACTGGCCGCTGGAATTTTATCATATGCCTCCGCGATGTTTTCAGATCGCAAGGAGAGACAGAGGCTAGAGAATAAGGAAGCAAGGGATATTATAAAATCATGTGATTAAGAAGCAAGGCAGGAAAGTAAAACGAGGTTATCTTCTCGCTCCCTAGTATACTGGTGTATCTCTACGATCTGTTACAAAAATTTGGAAAGGGATAATCTCCACAGGTGTGACCTCTTTGTGCTCCTGATAAGAAGCGTCCAAGATCTGAAGCATAGAAGTCTCACTGTGATTACTTGGATATGGATGTTATAATGTAGTACGACACACTGTACTACATGCATGTGAACATCACATTTCCACTGCAAGCTATAAACAGTCGAAAAGCTCTCACAAATAACAATGTTTTAATTGGTTCGCCGTGATGAGAAAAAGCATTTAAATTGTTCCATGCACATTATAAGCATTAATAGACTAATTATACAACAGACTACACAAATGAAGAAAATGGTCGCTATTAATACGAAAGTAGGAATATCCTAAAAGAGTGTCATGATTAGATATATTTAATTTGTTGAAATGTACTGCTGACAAACGCAGATCTACTTTCATGACAATGTTTTTCAAACTCCAGCTCACAAGGCACACATGGCTAGCTTCTGCATTCCTGTCGCGTGCATTATCCTCCACTGCTGACAACGCACTGACCATTGTGTTGTGCGACAGATCAATTGTTTATTTTTCTCAATAACAACTATTTTATTCGCGATCACACATTGTCAGTTTGGCAAGCCGTAGGTGAGTAATCAGTGTTTGGCATGTGCCTATCACTCCACATAAAGGAATGCTTGTCATTATTTTAATACTGCTCAGATCAAGAGATGGAATAAAATTCTTTCATAAGTTTCCAGTCCAGTCGCTCAGTGTTAAAAATACGTTGGGTTACGGGGATTCCACCAAAATTGCAACAGAATTGGCAATCTATTTTTGTGTGTGTTATTAACCTTTTCTCATTCGAAGAAGCATCACCTTTTATGAGTAAATGCCACATTTCTCTTGGTGACAGATTTAATTGTAACTTCCTTTGTTACAGTGTAATTTGCCAAGCTGATCTCACAGCAGCTATTGAGGCAGAATTCCGAAACGGAGTGCCTCATTAAGCAAGTAATTGGCAATCACAGAGCCCAATAGCGTATGAAAAATCTGATAGTGTCTGTTTGCAATAACATAAAAGAAGAAATTTCATGTTTATTTTCATACTAGGAAGCTCTTGTTTCGCTAGCTGTCGACAACTCTTAAATTACAGTCACTGGAGTGAAATAAATGAAAAGGGAATTACAAGTTCCGACATATCGCCATAGATAAGAAAGTTCCGTGTGTTTAAGAATTGGCAAAACACTCTCCTCCTAGTGTGCTACCATTCGCCAAACTTTCGTTTCGATGTATCGAGGGGTTTAGTAGACATGAGAAATGTTGCGAGTATTTCATTCTCGCGGGCGTGACATCGGAAGTGAGCGCGCTACACGGGATCCATCTCCTCGTGATACATGGCAAATAGTGACCTCCTCCCAAGTCTAATAAAAAATTCAACATGTTTGCTAAATTTCATACGCAACAACATATGGTGTAATACGCACCAAACGCAAAATCGTAGCGACCCCTAATTTTCGTTGCAAACTTTTTGAATTTTGCGTAGTGTCTTACTAAAACGTGTACATCACAATAAGAATGGCCATTAGCGAGATGATGGGCACTTCACCACGAAGCTGACATATAACGCTACAAGTAAGGCAAAAATCAATTATTTTCAGTGAATAGTTTCTGTAAAATCGTTTTAGAAAGATAACAGGTTGCCCGCGCTTCGGTTCTGTCAGCGCAGAGCGTCGCCAGTCGGCGCGTGCGAAATATGGTGTACGCGTCGCAATATGTCTCTGAACCTGGCGTAGCTGCCCGTTTGATAGCTCCTCGGAGTGTTCTCAAAGAAGCTACAACTGGCGTAGCTGCCGGTGACCCTCTTCTGAGCGCCACGAACCAGCGCAAGCCGCTTAACGCTTCCAGGCGCTAAGCGGCAAGAGTTTCGGCTCAACTTCCCGCAACTCCGATTGCAAACCTCCCCAGCGGGACTCTCCCGTTCTTTGGTAGGTAATCCCAGTTTCAGGGGCCCGCTTACGTCTGATAACCCCGCGCACTGTAGGCCGCTCTCTTTTATCCGCGCTCTCTTGCGCCGCGCATTGCACATCGCGCAGATAGGTCGTACGGACTCCCCTCTTCCGTAGGGACACAATACACCGCACTTTCGCTGAAAAAATCAATAACTGTCGTTTCGTAAAAAGAGCAAAATTGTCGTACATCCTTCTCTATCCGAATAAAATTCCTCCAAGCAGCAAATATGTCTGATCTTTCCTGTGCTTCCCCACCATTAACCCGCAGCAAAGCTTCAGCTCAAGAGGCGGGAATGCCGGCTACCCCACCAGCATTTCCGTCCCACTGTCCACCTTCCGAGAGGCAGTCGGCTTGAAGGACAAGCAGATTGTAGATCAGCAAGAGCTGATCGCACTGCTGATGGGCAGTGAACACACACAAACAGCAACACTCACACCACACACACATATGCCTGCTGAAAACTCGAAAGATATGCCCCCTCTTTCACCTCCGGCGGCCCAGGCACCGACGGAATTGGAGCCAGAGACGACGGAGGACACAAATAACACAGAAGACGGATCGTGGCAGCAGGTCGGTCCACGACGCAGACAGCTGCCAAACACGCAAGCAAGTGAGCCCACTAACTCACGTGTGTGGTGTACGCGTCTCATTTTGCGCCAACCTCCAAGCTGTATGGTGAGGATTGGACATCCAACACTTTGTCACCTCCCCGTGTTCTCAGTGTCCTTCAATGACTTTCCTTAGATGTTCGCCGGCAGGGGTGGCCGAGCGGTTCTAGGCGCTTCAGACTGGAACCGCGCGACCGCTACGATCGCAGGTTCGAATCCTGCCTCGGGCATGGATGTGTGTGATGTCTTTAGGTTAGTTAGGTTTAAGTAGTTCTAAGTTCTAAGGGACTGTTGGCCTCAGATGTTAAGTCCCATAGTGCTCAGAGCCGTTTGAACCATAGATATTCACGACGACGACAGCACGCGAAGAGCCCATCAGATTGTCGTTTCCGAGATGATCGCTCCCAGGCGTGCCCTTTGTCACACTCGTTTATGTCAGTGGATTTTCCCTTTTTTCGGTCCATATCGTCGCTAGAACGATTCTCGTTTGTATACTTTCTATGCTGCTTTACATGTCTGCAGTTCGACAATGATGCATTCAGTCTGGCGGTGGGCAGTGACCATAATGGTTTGGCTCATCGGTGTACCTCTTACCCTACACAGGCTATTCCATTACTAGTGTAGAACCTAAAGTTACTATGACACTTTTATTTGTTCATTTACCTTTTCATTTCATAATAACGCAGCCAAATACCCGCGAGAGAAACAGAGAAGGTAGCCGTACTTATTGTTCAGCCAGCTTATACTAATGACAGAAGATAGAACTTTCGTCAGGATATTTGTCACTGGTACATGCACTTAATGGGGTGAACTAATTTAAATGTAGGAGTGTTAAAGCGTAACGAAAAACTACGTTGCCATTTGAGAAGTTATTAGTCTGGTTATTGTTCATTATGCCAAATAAGAATGGTATTAAATTTCTATGTGACACGTTTTCCAAATAGAAGTATAATAAAGTCAGGCGACTTACAGTCTGTCAAGTTAATCAGTGGAAAAATTTATTTGACAACAAACTAAAATATTATACACATACATCATATATAAACAAAAGAAAAATGCAATTACGATTAATAATACGTCCAGTCACGCTCAGCGTCGATAATTGCTTGGTATCTCCGAGACATGCTTTATCCCGTTCTCCGCGTATTCACTTGGAGGAGGCCTCCACATGCGTCGAATCTGCGTTGAGAGCTGCTTCAAAGTGGAATTATTTTTTCCTTAAAACTTATTTTTGATGTAAGACTATACACTTTCAATAGGAGTAGCATCAGGGGACTGTGAGGGCAAATCCAGTACCTGCACATCTTCTCCTTTTTCCAGTCGCTGCATAGCCTGCTGCAGTTCTTCGGAACATTGTCTTCCTTCAGTGTCCAATCTCCATTTTTGTCGATGAACCAACGTTTGGCAGTCGGTATCAAAAACAAATTTGTAACATTTCCTGTGCATTTCAATTTTCGATAAACACGTGCAAATCCCAGACAAGAATTCAAAGTAAGCTAATGCTTTATGGGCATTGCATGCAGGACAAAGTTTCCCTCTAGTAGTTTGTGAAAGAACTAAGGCGATGTCTATTACCATCTGTGTGTAATGCCGACCACGCTCTTACTGAAGACTAAGGGTCTAGGGCACTGAGAAAGTTTATGATGTCTGTTTTCGCTGGCTAGTGGCTAGCCGTAGAATTAATGCGCAGCGTAAATAAAGTTGACGCTTCTTGCCACCAGGCGCACATTCAGTAGAGCTGCCAGACGAGACCAGTTTTTGCAGATACTGGGCTAGTTACTGGTGTTTTACGAGAGTAATATTTTACCAGCCTCAGTAGACCTGACGTTTGCAAGCACTTTTATCTGCATTTAAAATTCTTATGAATCTCGAAAGATTGTCTGCCCAGCGGCCATATCACATGACATTCATTGCCAATGCAAACATTTCTGCAAAGAATATTTCGTAGTATACACACTGACACTAATAAAAAACCAAAATATTTGTCGGTTAATGTGGGTGACAAATATTTTTCAGTAGATAATTCAGGGAGATGAAGAGAACTAGTTTTTGTTGCATTCATTATACAGGGTGTTTTATGTACGGCATACGCTTTGTCTCCGGTGTTGTTACGTGAATCCGTACCTCCGTAGCCAGGTTGGCATCACCACATGATGCTCCGGCCCGTTGCTCGGACCTTCGGGATGAGGTGTATCCGTTGTAAACGATAACAATCTAGACCAGTTAGGAGAGGCGTTATAAATAAGTCAAAGAAAATCGTTCTACCAGTTAGCACTTTTAGAGTGGCGTGTCAGCAGTATCTTCTCACAGTGCTGTGCACTAACTCAAACTGAGACGGTTCAGAGCATCTGTAGTGCACTGACGGACCAATTCAGATACTGCATCAGTACTACACCTCTTCATCACAGTCTATTCATGATGAAGAGGCTGATCGTGAAATGCTCTTTGTTTCCGATTAAGCATTCCTGTATTCATGCTGTTACTTGAAATCGCAGAAGAATTGACGTTCGAGTTCTTAACAGCTTCATCAGTTGTATCAAGAGCTTCCGTGTGATGTGGAAAAGGAATATGATGTGCGATTAGTGCAACATTAATTACTGAACCTATATTTTTCCATCAAAACATCTACTAAGCCGATTGTTTGCGTACACCTTATCTTTTAGTATTCCTCAAGAATCGTATGGATTTAAAGGTGAGGCACGGGACCAGAAAACTATGTTACTACCAAAACCTTCTCGTGATATTATCATAGACGAATCAGCAGCGTGTAATCTTGCGTTGTCCCACATGAAATAACTGCCTTTCGTTAGCTGTTAATTCTCTGGCAACGAGTTGCAGTATATTGTTCACATACCTGTCAGAAAAAAATGCAGAGTATGATTTGGGATTCTCGACAGCGCAGTAACCAGCACCCTTGCTGGGTGGAAGCTTGCCAACATCTTGAGGGGCAATATCTTTCCGCAAAGTCCATGTTTACAATGTACTGAAGTCCAATTTCCAATATAACCGACAGGAAGAAGATGCTGTGATATGCAAATGATTAGCTTTTCAGAGCATTCACACAAGGTTGGCGCCGGTGGTGACACCTACAACGTGCTGACATGAGGAAAGTTTCCAACCCATTTCTCATATACAAACAGCAGTTGACCGGCGTTGCCTGATGAAACGTCGTTGTGATGCCTCGTGTAAGGAGGAGAAATGCGTACCATCACGTTTCCGACTTTGATAAAGGTCGGATTGTAGCCTATCGCGATTGCGGTTTATCGTATCGCGACATTGCTGCTCGCGTTGGTCGAGATCCAATGACTGTTAGCAGAATATGGAATCGGTGGGTTCAGGAGGGTAATACGGAACGCCGTGCTGGATCCCAAAGGCATCGTATCACTAGCAGTCGAGATGACAGGCATCTTATTCGCATGGCTGTAACGGATCGTGCAGCCACGTCTCGATCCCTGAGTCAACAGATGGGGACGTTTGCAAGACAACAACCATCTGCACGAACAGTTCAATGACGTTTGCAATAGCATGGACTATCAGCTCGGAGACCATAGCTGCAGTTACCCTTGACGCTGCTTCACAGACAGGAGCGCCTGTGATGGAGTACTCAACGACGAACCTGGGTGCCCGAATGGCAAAACGTCATTTTTTGGGATGAATCCGGGTTCTGTTTCCAGCATCATGATGGTCGCATCCGTGTTTTGCGACATCGCGGTGACCGCACATTGGAAGCGTGTATTCGTCATCGCCATACTGGCGTATCACCCGGCGTGATGGCATGGGGTGCCATTGGTTACACGTCTCGGTCACCTCTTATTCGTATTGACGGCACTTTGAACAGTGAACGTTACATTTCAGATGTGTTACGACCCGTGGCTCTACCCTTCATTCGATCCCTGCGAAACCCTACATTTCAGCAGGATAATGCACGACCGCGTGTTTCAGGTCCTGTACGGGCCTTCCTGGATACAGAAAATGTTCGACTGCTACCCTGGCCAGCACATTCTCCAGATCTCTCACCAACTGAAAACGTCCGGTCAATGGTGGCCGAGCAACTGGCTCTTTACAATTACGCCAGTCACTAATCTTGATGAACTGTGGTATCGTGTTGAAGCTGCCATTTAAGCTCTGTTTGATTCAATGCCCAGGCGTATCAAGACCGTTATTACGGCCAGAGGTGGTTTTTCTGGGTACTGATTTCTCGGGATCTATGCACCCAAATTGCGCTAAAATGTAATAACATGTCAGTTCTAGTATAATATATTTGTCCAACGAGTACCCATTTATCATCTGCATTTCTTCTTGGTGTAGCAGTTTTAATGGGAAGTAGTGTAGTTCGCATTAGGGCTTGTATTAGTTAGGCAGGGATTCATTCTCGTCCGTGAGATTTTTTTTTTCAGGCGCAAAATTATTTGCCTAATTTCTTCTTGTACGAAGGGCTACCCAAGTTTATTGCTTCCATAATCTTCCCATAACATTTTGCGTAATCTACTCTGATCTGTCTCGCCTTGTTCTCCGTCACAGAAGTCAGAGCAACTGACTGACTTTTTCCAGCTTTTTGTTGCCTTGCCATAATTTCTTTTGAACTTGGATGAGGCTGTTGGTGATAGAATTTTTTCGCAGACTATTTTATATAGAATACCCCAGGGATGTTTTTCTAAATTATCCTCCACGAATTGCTTACATCGTTCGAATTTTGTTTTCCATAACTCTTCCTTGAAATTTTGTTTAATATACCTGTATCTATGTAACCTTCGGATATTTTCTTCTTGGGTCATACTGCTCTGGTTGCTCTATGTGTGGTCACTGTAGGTGCTTGCGCCTTAATATGTACACCATCATCCCACTATAGACTTCCCGGACACTGAAACACTCTTCTTAGTTCTTCCCAGTTACCCTCCTTGATGTTGCGTTTGGGCTTTACGCGCAAGTTTTCTGTAGCATCTTGGGTTTCCCTTCTGGTGGTGGTATAGTGTATGGTATTATGATCACTCGACGTTATTCCACTCTCAACATTCCAGCCTTTCGCACTGTGTGCTGCTGCCGTATTTGCTGAAGTAACGTCAGTATTTGACATTGTTCCGACCCTCCCTTCATAGGTTGGCGGACTGCGAGGTGCATTCAATACTTCTAGATTGAGTTCAATAATGGCCCCTTCTAGTTGTCTTCCACGGTCAGGAGGCTATACCACAATACTGACTTCGCATGTGCATCTCAATTCTTCCTAGACGACTTTACTCTTTACTCTTAGGAGATACTCGTCGATATCATCACTAAATTGAAAATACATGTGGACTAGGGTAAAACCCTAACCTCCCAGTTAACATTTCCACACAGATTAAGTCTTCCGAACAATATTGTGATATTTTTTCACGGTTATTGTTTTGTTAAATACTGTTACTGCTGCCACAGGACGTTGCCTTTGGGTGTCTATAGGGGCAGTTATTGCCATACTGGGAACCTCTCGTGTTTTAGTATACGGTTCTTGGAGTCGCAATACATCTGACGGTAACTCTTCTGCAGCTCTTGTAGCCCTATGCTCTACACTGACACTCCTCTGACAGTAAGATGGCCTATTTTTATCTCCATTAGGGATAACAGGTACATGATTGGCAAAAAGTAAGAAAACAGACTTCTAAAAACATAATATGGAGTATAAGATTTCTTGCATTCTCTCAAACTTAAAATCACTTTGGGTTTCCGAAGGCGGCAATTTGTTCAATCCCTGGCTGTTTGTTGTGAAGTCTGCTACATCCAGATACATGAGACAGTATGTATACCAAACGGCTTGTTGGCTTGGTCGCATGTGACCTATTCCTGAGCAGCCGCTCAAATATTGGCCGGTCCGCCACATTGAATGGCAATAACAGAGGCAATGCTAATATTTTCAGCACGCGTTTAGCCATAAGGAGGCGCCGCCGTATTCATATTGATAATTCACCAACTTCTGCACAAAGACTCTGAACTGTCTGCTTCCATAGGCACCAGTTAGCATCCGAATACCTTCGCCGGCAGCGGTGGTCTAGCGGTTCTGGCGCTGCAGTCCGGAACTGCGGGACTGCTACGGTCGCAGGTTCGAATCCTGCCTCGGGCATGGGTGTGTGTGATGTCCTTAGGTTAGTTAGGTTTAAGTAGTTCTAAGTTCTAGGGGACTTATGACCTAAGATGTTGAGTCCCATAGTGCTCAGAGCCATTTGAACCATTTTTCGAATACCTTCATGGTGGACAGCGTCCAACATCTTGAGACCATAAACACGCTACTAATAAAGATATGTAAATGCTCTACAAAACTGCAGGAGTCGGAACAGCCGCAGTCACGAAGTTGGCAAAGAATGTTGTATCTCAAAGTGATGTCGTACACTTTCTCAAGGTCAAAAATCATTCTGATAAATATGGTTTCGTAGTAAGAAACGCTCTGACGTCAGCAACAGAATTAAGTTGCCAAGTATGGAACGATATCATCTGAAACTGCACTGGAAGTGGCACAGATGATTCTGGCATCCTAGAAGCCATAAGAGGTGGTAGTTTACCATTTGCTCGAGAGTCTTAGCCATGCATATGGAAAGAGCTAGACTCTAGTAACTGTTAGGATTTGTACGATCCTTGCATGGGTTCCATAAAGGAATTAATATTGCCTCCTTCCAAGTGTTGGGATGCTGTCCATAAAACCAATCTGTTCAAATGGCTCTGAGCACTATGGGACTTAACTTCTGAGGTCATCAGTCCCCTAGAACTTAGAACTACTTAAACCTAACTAACCTAAGGACGTCACACACATCCATGACCGAGGCAGGATTCGAACCTGCGACCGTAGCGTTCGCGCGGTTCCAGGCTGTAGCGCCTAGAACCTCTCGGCCACAGCGGCCGGCAAAACCAATCTGATTGACACAAGATGGGAGTCTGTCATTGGTTTTAGAACACATATGATGCTGCATGGCATAATGAATCTAATCCGGTCCTGGAACAGTGTTCCTTGTTGTGAACGGAGCTGATTCCAGTTTCCTCGTGGAGAATTGATGGCTGTAAATTTCCTCTTTCCAGGAGAAGAAGCTGCACCTTCACCTCCCCACAGTTCTGTGGAATACCTGGTTAACGCAGTGACCTTAAAAAAGTGTTCACCTATCACTTGAGCGATGTTTCTGTGTGAACCCACTAAGACACCACTCCTCAATATGGCTGTAATGGGAGTTGCACTATCCTTGCCTGAAATCCTCCTTATTGATACCCAAACTTGTGTAGTTGACGTGGACCAATTAATGGAATTCAGGAATTCCCTCCAGAAGTTTATCTTTCTTTCAGTTATCACTCACTGTGCCTTCACTTTCACAGTCCCGAAGCTACTAAGATTTTTATGCAGTTGGATGGCAGTAGTATAACTATGTACATTCTAACAAACTACAAATTTGAAATGAGCTTCGAGTTGATCACACTATCATTAATCTTAACGACCCTAATCTCATGACATCATCTCACTTATCAATCAAATCAATGAATCAGTCAAATAAATTAAAAAATCCAAGTATCTCAATTGCACTTTCTAACCCTCTGCCCCCTTAGCCGGCCGGTGTGGCCGAGCGATTCTAGGCGCTTCAGTCTGGAACCGCGCGACCGCTACGGTCGCAGTTTCGAATCCTGCCTCGGGCATGGATGTGTGTGATGTCCTTAGGTTAGTTAGGTTTAACTAGCTCTAAGTTCTAGGGGACTGATGACCTCAGATGTTAAGTGCCATAGTGCTCAGAACCATTTTGAACCTCTGCCCCCTTCCTTCCACACACCCATCCATTGTCTCTGCTTATCTCCAGCCAGTCACAGAGGAGTATTGAAAATGAAACAAACAATTAAAAAAATCGATGTGGTGGTACAAGTCCAACTATTGATCTAATGGAATTACATTTTCCCTGCGACATGTGGTTCTCAACACTACCTTAGATAAGGATAGAAGCTGAAGTAATGAATTAAAATTCTGTGAAATCAAAGATATAATTATTTCCTAAACATATTTGTGTATCTCTGTATTTAATTAAATTATTATTATTATTATTATTATTATTATTACTGTTACTATGTATAAAAATAGTATAAACTTATATTAATTCTGTGGCCGTCAAAGATGAGTGTGTTCATAAACATAATTCTGGCATAATATTAAAATGACTCCAGTATCAAAGATATGCATTAGATATATAAACACACACACACACACACACACACACACACACATACACACACACACATACACACACACACACATACTCATCTGTATTTCATTCATCAAATTCTGTACTCCCTACAAGCATCATGAGGAGGCTGATACATTAATTGGCAAACCGAATTTTCAGAGAAGTGTCATTTTTAACGAAAATCTAGTAGACATTAAACTGAGCAGACTTAATGCAGTCTTCCATAAACCCATTACACTAGGAATGGCGAGTTTGCGTATTACCAAGACGCTCCTTTTCGACACCCACTGGACCTACATGTTCCAGACATCACTACCTCAACCGAATTGGTCCTTGTGCGCTGAAGCTAGTGACGCTAACCACTTGGCTACAGAGGTAGCCAGTTTTATTGTGTATGTAAAAACACGATAATGACAAATAAAACCCCCTCTGAATGCTTACTGAAGTAAGGCAACAATGTTATAATATATTACAAAAAGACGGAAAGGCCATAATGTTCGCTTTAATGATTGAACAAGATATTAAAGTTTTTCACTCTGTAACAGCAGGAAATGACATTGATACTTCTTGTTGCGCTTTAGATCAGACCTTACATAAAGTGTCAGGCCCTACTGAATTTCTTGAGGAGGTTTTACCTACATTAGTAGCTTGAGAATATAATGTATAAGAAATAATAATTCTGGATAATACTGCACATCATCTCTGGGTTTTCATTATCGATGCTCTCTAATATTAATTATCTGCTTCTTGTGTGGGAGCCTAGAGCATGAAGGAGACAAAACATTACATCACATATCGCGGTTTTCATCTTCTATATCTTTGCGAAATGGGTAGATTCCATTTGGGATAACTCCCTGCAGCAGCAGTAACAATAGCAGATGAGGAAATGAACCCATGCTCCTTAACATGTTTACTTAATATATGCCTGTGAGTTACTGACGAAAAAAGTTAGAGAGCTCGATTATATATACTTTTTCACAAAAAATGTTGTGAGAGATGACATGATGCCATTTAACCGTTTTAAGCACCTGGCTCTGTGTCAGGAACGATATCCAGACAGGCGACAGCCACGTAATTGATATAACTTCTCTTTCAGAGCTTTGAGCAACTGTTAACAAACGTAATCATACCGTAAAAAAATACAAGTGAGAACTGGATATGAGCTGCACCGTATTTTTATACCAAGATATACTTTACTTTTGCCATAAGTATCCAAGTGTCTTCTATCTTTCTTTGTGTAACTGGCGGTATAGTCATACAGGTTTTGGATGTCCCCGTAATCTTCTGCAAATGGTTCAAAAATGCTGTCCCATACATTGTGTTTCACCATTGGAAACAACGAAATTAACAGGAGATGTTAAAATAGGAAGTGTGGAAGTAACAAGTTTCTAGTATACAGGGTGTTACAAAAAGGTACGGCCAAACTTTCAGGAAACATTTCTCACACACAAATAAAGAAAAGATGTTATGTGGACATGTGTCCAGAAACGCTTAATTTCCATGTTAGAGCTCATTTTAGTTTCGTCAGTATGTACGGATGGAGCTCCTGCACATTTCAGTCGAAGTGTTCGTACGCTTCTCAACAACAGATTCGATGAGCGATGGATTGGTAGAGGCGGACCAATTCCATGGCCTCCACGCTCTCCTGACCTCAACCCTCTTGACTTTCATTTATGGGGGCATTTGAAAGCTCTTGTCTACGCAACCCCGGTACCAAATATAGAGACTCTTCGTGCTCGTATTGTGGACGGCTGTGATACAATACGCCATTCTCCAGGGCTGCATCAGCGCATCAGGGATTCCATGCGACGGAGGGTGGATGCATGTATCCTCGCTAACGGAGGACATTTTGAACATTTCCTGTAACAAAGTGTTTGAAGTCACGCTGGTACGGTCTGTTGCTGTGTGTTTCCATTCCATGATTAATGTGATTTGAAGAGAAGTAATAAAATGAGCTCTATCATGGAAATTAAGCGTTTCCGGACACATGTCCACATAACATAATTTCTTTCTTTGTGTGTGAGGAATGTTTCCTGAAAGTTTGGCCGCACCTTTTTGTAACACCCTGTATAACCTTTGAACCATTTAGGGAAGATCAAGTACCATAAAAGGAATAAACATCCAAAACCGCTGTGACTACACCGCTAAATAGATATTGGTCCAAACGTACTCTTTAACTAATGGCCAATCCTCACGTGTAATATTCCGTATGCTAACAGTCGCCCAAAGCTCTGAGAAGGAACTTGTATCTATTATGTGGCTGTCGCCTGTCTGGATACCATTTCTGCCGGCCGAGGTGGCCGAGCGGTTCTAGGCGCTACGGTCTGGAACCGCGCGACCGCTACGGTCGCAGGTTCGAACTGAGCAAGGACGTGTGTGATGTCCTTAGGTTAGTTAGGTTTAAGTAGTTCTAGGGGACTGATGACCTCAGAAGTTATGTCCCATAGTGCTCAGAGCCATCTGAACCATTTTGATACCATTTCTGATAAAGACGTAGTGTGGCTTGCATAAATCTATTTGGTCGGGACAGCTGAGTCATCATATATTGGTTTCTGGCTCGGATCGAAGTTGGTGACGTGCTGCCAGGCAACATTCTTTGGTGTTTCGAGACACGTTTTACACTACACATTGCAGTGACTACTCAGAACTGCCGATTTATCGGTAGTGTTAAATCGTCTGTTGTGAACAAAGTGACCATATCGTGTAGATTCACAAGCGCCTTTGTTCTCAACCAATTCTTCTTGGATGGGAATACACCAAGAGGGCCTGTCAGGTGTTCTGTGACGCCTCCACGTTATCGAGACCTGCTTGTACAGTATGTGAATCCAGCTTTGGGAAAGCGCAACTGTGTGGAAACCACTGGTTCCGTGCAAGATGTGGAACACTTCAAGTCGCTCACCCAGTTAATGATCTACTTACTGCAACCTTCCAAGAACGTGTTACCCCCAGACGTTGTTCTGATGCATGGCCTGCAAGATCACCAGCTCTGATTCCATGTGACTTTTGGCTTTGGGGATATCTAAAAGAACACGTTTACCAGGGACACGTTTGCTCGCTTTCTGGTCTTAAGACAAGTATACAGGAACATGTTGCCCACATTCCATTGGCACAGCTGAGAGCGACTGTCGATCACGGCGTTTTATGAATACAGACAGCCTCTTGTCGGCGTCTGCCGGCCGGTGTGGCCGAGCGGTTCTAGGCGCTTCAGTCTGGAGCCGCGCGACCGCTACGGTCGCAGGTTCGAATCCTGCCTCGGGCATGGATGTGTGTGATGTCCTTAGGTTAGTTAGGTTTAAGTAGTTCTAAGTTCTAGGGGACTGATGACCTGAGATGTTAAGTCCCATAGTGCTCAGAGCCATTTGAACCATTTGTCGGCGTCTCAGGTGCTCATATTGGACAATCTGTGTAAGCGGTGGTTTGTAATAAAATCAGAATTATACCTTTCTCACTTGTTTGACCTTTTCTACCCACATCCTGTTCCTAATCCATCATATATGGAAAAAATTTATTTACATGTATCTTGCATTCACAATGCTATATTTGCGTCTGGTGGCCAAAATTGGCACTAATCTTTTTTCCAGCGTAAATCGGCCCCATATTGACGCATTAGAGTACTTACAAGTTTCGCTGCCATGCAATAATTACAGTCCACACTGGACCTCTGTGAGCAGCTACACTCTAATTGTAACAACCCTGTATACAATGCATATCTTTCATCTTGGAATCATTTTAATATTGTGCCAGAGATATGTTTGTGTACTCATTCTTTGATCGCCACAGAAGTGATGTAAGTTGCCACCATTTTTAGACATCATAATAATAACCTTACGCTGATTAATTACAGAGGTATGTAAATACCTTTAGGAAATAATGAATATCCTGACTGTCACAAAATAATGCATATCTTTGACTCTCAAGTTGAGGCTACAAAAGTTTTTACTGTACATGTGGCGCAATTTTCAAACATCATTTTAATACTGCACTCTGTTGGATTTCTTAATTTATCTCATTATTTCACTGATTCTTTCGTGCTTACTAAATGAACCTGTAAAGAAACATGCTGCTCTTTTTTGGATCTTCTCTATTTCCTCTATGAAATCTATCTGGTACCGATCTAAGAATGACAAGCAATATGCACGTACTGGCCGAGCGAGTGTTTTGTACGCTAGCTCCTTTGTGAGTGAACTACATTTCCTGAATTTCAGTCTGGTATTTCCCTTTCTTGCAATTAGTTTTATGTGGTCGTTTCACTTTAAACCGCTCCTTACGCATACACCTAGATATTTTATACAAGTAACAGCTTTCAATGATTGTTCTGCAACTGTGTCTTTCTGTCGATGTATACGCAATAAGGTACATTTGCTTTTGCTGATGGTCAACTGCCACTTCCTGCACCAAGTGGCGATTCTGTACGGGTCTTCCTGCATTCCGCTAAAATTTTCGAGCGTTGCAAGTTCTCTGTATACAACAGTATCATGGATATTGTGACATTATGCGCTAGGTCACTTATATACTGAAGAGCCAAAGAAACTGGTACACCTGCCTAATTCATGTAGGGCGGCCGCGAGCACGCAGAAGTGCAGAAACACGACGTGACATGTACTCCATTAACGTCTGAAGTAGTGCTGGAGGGAACTGACACCATGGATCCTGCAGGGTTTTCTATAAATCCGTAAGAGTACGAGGGGGTAGAGATCTCTGAACAGCACGTTGCAAGGCATCCCAGATATGCTCAATAATGTTCATGTCTGGGGACTCTGGTGGCCAGCGGAAGTTCCCCGACGAGCCATAATGTCGCAACATAGAAAAACCTGTTTCCCAGAGACCGTTCGTTCTGCCTCATCCGCACTCAGACGTTGATGGTGTGTCCTTTGATATCTGTGTGACGTACTGGTGCTTGGTATTATGTATCCATTTACTTTGACGGCTGCTTAGTGACAATTTGCGTAAAACTGGCACACTGTTCTACGCGTCCCCAAAGTTTCGACTCATTCGACCCTGTTTTGCAACACTCATAAAGCTAAAAACTGTTATTAAAGATGTTAATGTCACGCTGTTAATGTCGTAATCTGAGAATAGTGCGACGCAATATACAGTACGGTGCAGAAAGTCAGAGTAGGTTCTGTTGTTTCATAGCATCAATTACTGTTAAAAAACTCGTTTTCTGTAAGCACACCGAGTACGTTACTGCATTAAACTCTACCGTTTCCCCTCTTACGTACACTATGGCTAATACTGGGGGCAGGTCACTATGTCGCGGCAATTTGACGAATTGAGGCACGCCGACGAACTCATTTTTTGACTGTCAGGTGAAGACCGCGAAGGTTAATGAGTTTTTTAAGGAAGCCTGAGATTATCACTTCAGCAACACGAAAGAGAAAAAGAAAACATTGCTGTTGATTTTAAGAAGATAAGTGCAGTATACCGCAGAAATCTGAGATGAGGTTAATTAACGTTTCCAGTTTACGTGACAGCGAGTCGAGAGAAAGTGAGAACGAGCAAACTGTTCTTTTTCGAGTGACAGAGTAACAGTTGTTAACTGATCGCAGTTTGCTTGACTAGTTACAGTTCCCGCACTTTACACTTCAGAAAATCTCACGCATTAGTTCATAAAAATTGTAAGCGCACTGCCAGCCTCTTGGCCAGAAGAAAACAGCAAACTATCCGAAATGGATAAAAATGAAGTTTCTCGTGCACCCCATAAAAAATGTGATATCGCCATTATCGTCGATTCAATATTTGAATGATCAAGGGGATAGTATTAGTTTCAGTTTCAGACTTCACATCGGGAAGTATACCGTTATGCGTCAGGTATCGTTATCCGAAGAAAAGTGTCGTAGTATACAGTCAGATCTTGACAACATGTCAGTTTGCTGCAAAGACGGACAACAAACTCTTAATGCCGAGAATTTTAAAGTTGTGCCCTTTTAGAAACATAAAACTATAGGGCCTTTGGCTACATGACTGAAACGCATCACCTGGAATTAGTCACGTCATAAAAATATCTGGGTGTCACGATTCTCTCTGTTATGCAGTAAAGCGATTACATAGTGTGGAAGAGCCAAAGGTAACCATCAATTCAACCATAGGATACTGAAAAACTAAACTTTCTCTGAGATAAGACTTGGTACGAAACACGTGTGAAACCTGTACTGAAATACAGTGCTGGGTCTAAATTCAGAACACCAGAAAGTTTATTTCTTGAGCATACACAGCATTGTGGGAAGAATACATGATTAAATTTGTAGTCAATTTGGGGGTGTACTGGGTGCCACCTCGGACAGAAACAGTGGCTCAAGCCCAGATGGGCATCGTGTGAGAATGAGCTTGGACGACACACGTGGGTCCATTATTCCATTCTGCTCCATCTGCGTGCCAGACTTCATAAATAACAGAGGATAGCGAGTGGCGACGTGCCAGTCCCTAAGCAAACCATGACAAGAAATTTTTAATTGGTGAGAGATCTGGAGAACGGCCTGGTCCGGACAACAGTCGAACAACCTCTGTATCGAAGTATGTCAGGACAGTACGAGCATCATGTCGAATTGCGTTATCTCGTTGAAAGATAACATCACGGAAACCTCGACGATAGAGCACGGCCACCGGCATTAACAAGTCATAAATGTAACACATGCTATCCAAAATTGCCGACTATGCGAACCAGAGGTGATCATGTTGTGTATCTAGTCACACACCATTCAGTCACGCATGGTGCTGCCCCCGTATGATGCTGACAAACGCAATCTGGCAACATTCGTTCTCCTTGCAGTCTGTACACATGCATACGTCATCGTGATGCTGTATGCAGAACTGGGCTTGTTTGAGAAGAGAACGTGGTGCCACTCCTATGTCAGTATTGTCGTTGGGACCACCACTATTGGCGACCCTCTCTGCTTTCGCGTCAATAGAAGCCCCAACAATGGTCGCCGCGCTGACAGTACGTGGAACTTCAGACATCGTCTTACTGTCCATGTGAGTACTTGTCTTGCTTACTACAAATCTATTTCCTGACTCATGTTACATTAGGTGGGTCTACGGTCTTCGCCTCTCAGGAGGTAGTCGCGTGAGAATTTACTATCGTGCGTGGTAATGAGTTTGTCCCTCCTGGGCCCATCCATTCCATATTCGCATGACCGTAGTGGGATTTCGACCAACGCGAACAACAACATCGTGAAATGATAAAACGCAGTCTCGGTAGGCCGGGATCCTCCCAGTGTCTAATTCCAAAGCGTGTTGGTAGACATTTCTAATACTTACACGATGCACAACATGCTCTTCTGTTGTTTCAGAATGAGAAACATGCTGCAAAGTATTCCCGTATAAAGACTATTAGGAGTATAAGTGCAGATATTGTGAGCATTGGTACTTAACATGTACCCACTTCATTGTATTATTTGTTTTTTCTCTGCGTCTAATTCTCTTCCCGCAAACAGGTCACATAATTTACTACCTGATGTTTTCTGCGTGGTCGTAAGTGCAGCACGAAGTGGACTACGCCTGTCTGTATAGACTAATCGTTTTGCATCCATGCGTCCGCACTTCAACACCTGATTAGCTGCCCCGGAGAAAATAAGACTTAATGGCTTCCTCTTGCAACATGTACTTCGAGATACTAACGAACCTAAAAAGATACTACTCCTAATAGCTGTAGTCATCGGTCTGAAAATAATGTAAATAGTGATGTAATGTCGTGCAGTACACTTTCCTCAGTGAGCATTAAAAATATCTGCATTTTGTACCAGTAACACCCTGCATACAGAACGAGGATGAAGTTGCTCCTACCTACAGCGTGTGGTTGCGCCAAAATGCTAATCATTAGTATATCCAAGCATGCAGTATACAACATGCTTCTTTGGCGATTGTTGCATGCTGCCTTCAACTTTTTTCAATTTTAATAACTAGCAGTGCAGTTATCAGGTTTGACTAAGGACTAATACCGTGGGCGTACTAAGTACGAGTGATCACAAAGAGTTTATCTATGTCGAGAGTGTAACAGAAATGCTGAGGGAATTCAGTCGTCATTCGTTCAAAGGAAGTCTCATAATTTCTTATGAAAACCTGCTTAGAGAATCCAGGAACTGTTTCATAGTGTGGGATCTGTGAATATTTTTCAGCCACCTACATTTAGGGGTTGGACAAATACACTACTGGCCATTGAAATTGCTACGCCACGAAGATGACGTGCTACAGACGCGAAATTTAACAGACAGGAAGAAGATGCTATGATATGCAAATGATTAGCTTTTCAGAGCATTCACACAAGATTGGCGCCGGTGGCGACATCTACAACGTGCTGACATGAGGAAAGTTTCCATCCGATTTCTCATACAAAACGAGCAGTTTACCGGCGTTGCCTGGTGAAACGTTGTTGTGATGCCTCGTGTAAGGAGGAGAAACGCGTACCATCACGTTTCCGACTTTGATAAAGGTCGGATTGTAGCCTATCGCGATTGCGGTTTATCATATCGCGACATTGTTGCTCGCGTTGGTCGAGATCCAATGACTGTTAGCAGAATATGGAATCGGTGGCTTCAGGAGGGTAACACGGAACGCCGTGCTGGATCCCAAAGGCCTTGTATCACTAGCAGTCGAGATGACAGGCATCTTATCCGCATGGCTGTAACGGATCGTGCAGCCACGTCTTGATCCCTGAGTCAACAGATGGGGACGTTTGCAAGACAACAACCATCTGCACGAACAGTTCGACGTCGTTTGAAATAGCATGGACTATCAGCTCGGAGACCATGGCTGCAGTTATCCTTGACGCTGCTTCACAGACAGGAGCGTTTGCGATGGTGTACTCAACGACGAACATGGGTGCACGAATGGCAAAACGTCATTTTTTTCGGATGAATCCACGTTCTGTTTACAGCATCATGATAGTCGCATCTGTGTTTGGCGACATCGCGGTGAACGCTCATTGGAATGTGTATTCGTCATCGCCATACTGGCGTATCACCCGGCGTGATGGTATGGGTTACACGTCTCGGTCACCTCTTGTTGGCATTGACGGCAGTTTGAACATTGGACGTTACATTTCAAATGTGTTACGACCCGTGGCTCTACCCTTCATTCGATCCCTGCGAAACCCTACATTTCAGCAGGATAATGCTCGACCGCATGTTGCAGGTCCTGTACGGGCCTTTCTGGATACAGAGAATGTTCGACTGCTACCCTGGCCAGCACATTCCCCAGATCTCTCACCAACTGAAAACGTCTGGTCAATGGTGGCCGAGCAACTGGCTCGTCACAATACGCCAGTCACTACTCTAGATGAACTGTGGTATCGTGTTGAAGCTGCATGGGCAGCTGTACCTGTACACGCGATCCAAGCTCTATTTGACTCAATGCCCAGGCGTATAGGCCGTTGTTACGGCCAGAAGTGATGATTCTGGGTACTGATTTCTCAAGATCTATGCACCCAAACTGCGTGAAAATTTAATCACTTGTCAGCTCTAGTATAATTTATTTGTCCAATGAATACCCGTCTATAATCTTCATTTCTTCTTGGTGTAGCAATTTTAATGGCCAATAATGTATTATTATTAATGATGGATGTATATGTTTGTGTGTGTGTGTGTGTGTGTGTGTGTGTGTGTGAGAGAGAGAGAGAGAGAGAGAGAGAGAGAGAGAGAGAGAGAGATACTTATCAGTCCTACCTTTTTTTTAAAAAAATGGTTCAAATGGCTCTGAGCGCTATGGGACGTAACATCTGAGGTCATCAGTCCCCTAGAACTTAGAACTACTTAAAGCTAACTAACCTAAGGACATCACACACATCCATACCCGAGGCAGGAGTCAAACCTGCGACCGTAGCAGCAGCACGGTTCCGGACTGAAACGCCTAGAGCCGCCCGGCCACAACAGCCGGCTCTTGGTCGCTGATGAACAACAGTCAGCCTGGATGCATGAACCAGCCGCTGTTGCGGAGACCCATATGCAGCAACGTTCGCTGAACAGTTGTTGAGAAGACACTGTTGGTATCCCCTTGGTTCTTCTGGGCTGCCATTCGCTCAACAGTTGCACGTCTCTTCGCCCGTACACATTCCCGCAGCTGTCGTTCACTCCTGTCAGTTATGGCACAGTTGGCTCGGCGCTTGTTTTAGATAGCGCCATTTTGCCATGCACGGTATACCTTAATAATGGCGGCATGCTAATAGTTCACAGACTTAGCTGTCTGGAATATGCTTCCACCTATGCGGACAACTTGAGAACTGTCGTTCAAATTATGAAATACTAACATGTTTAATGGAACTGGATAGCTTCTGGTAGGACATGGTCCTGTCAGCTCAGTCGTACGAAGACAGTTTGTGTAGTAATGTTATATATTGTGTAACTAACTGTAATTGCTCGTCAGTAAGGATTCAGAAATCAATATCAAGTCTCAGTCTACCGTTCATTAACAATCATATTTAAGATTATGAGTTGGTGGTGTACTATCACAGATGTTTGAACTTCATGGCTACTAGCACAGAATGTGATGATGAATTCAGTTCTCAGTAATCAGTTGGTATCATTCGTGCGATAGCTTCCCTAGTCAAAGCTACCTGCTTGTTATTATCAGTCTCGCCGTCAGGAGTAATAAAGTCGACGCTGATAGGTAAGCAGAAATGAACTTCTTTTGTAGCGATTCAATAAAAAAGAACTTGACAGCTTTCATTCAAACACAACTTTCCCTGTGCCACTAAATCATCCGAAAAGGGAGTATGGTGGGGATGAGACGAAGCCTCTAAAAAACTGGAATCGTCTATCACGCCACGAGCAAGTGAGAGTCTTAAAACTTAGTAGGTTAGAGAACAAAGATACCTTTCAGATGCTACAAAGACTGGTATTAACGAGACTAACTCATCCTAACAGAGACATGATTTGTTTCCGCACAACAGAATTAACTTAATCCTCCTTCGAATTGATAACCTGCCTACAAATGTCATATAACTTAATCAAAATATCCACGGGTGTACTGCCGGTCTACAGTGTCCAACGGGCACAATATTTCGGCGATCACTCTGCCACTCTGGGTACCCAGATTCAACGTGCTCTCCGCCCACCCACTACAGCACAACCTGTGGAGATGGATGAAATCACGAGGGAGGAGGTAGGCACTGCGTTTATCCCATATACAGGCGCACTCTCGGGGAAAATCGCCCGCATTTTGAAGAAACACCGGGTCGGAACTGTGTTTTGTCCTCCGAATAAAACTCGTGCACTGGTGGGGAGCGCCAAAGATGACCTCGGTTTGAGGAAGGCCGGCGTGTACCAGATTCCGTGTCAATGTGGCAAGTCGTATATTGGTCAAACGATGCGTACCGTCGAGGATCGATGCCGTGAACACCAGAGGCACACTCGACTGATGTATCCGAGCAAGTCGGCGGTCGCTGAACAATGTTTGTCGGAAAATCACGCTATGGAGTATGAACGCACGAGGATTCTGGTACAGACGTCGAGATACTGGTACAGCGTTGTTAGAGAGGCCATCGAAATTCGCACCAATGACGACCTCGTAAACCGTGACTGTGGCTATAATCTTAGCAAGGCTTGGGAACCAGCGATTGGGTTAATCAAGAGTAAATCGAGCAAATGTATTGTTGTGACGACCACGGCGGACAGAGCCATCACACCTATGTCATCTCAGACGCCGTCGCAATCTGTTCCACCGTGCGACCGTGGCGCGGGGCGCGGACGGCGGAGTGAGCGCGCCGCGGGCGGAGGGTATTTAAATCGGCCGCCACCGCGACCGAACCCAGTTCCCCCTGAGCAGCCATAGTGTACGGATCTCTGTGCCGGCACGTTCACAGGAGCTCAGTCCGCCAGTTCACCTGATGATGGCGACATGTATGATCGCCGAAATATTGTGCCCGTTGGACACTGTAGACCGGCAGTACACCCGTGGATATTTTGATTATCAAATACGCCGGGAGAAACTCAAGAATCACTCATATAACTTGTTAAACTGCTTGGTTAGGTCATATCCATGGCAGTCTGAAGACTGGATTACAACAAGATTCATAGGGACGTAGTTAGGGTCTACGGAAGGGTATACTTTGAACCCTTTCAAACTGCTGCAAAATGCTACGTATTCACGCGGAACCCCTAGCGTGAAACTGCAACAAGTATACGCATTGAGGAGCACACTTGTCGCTACCGAACTCAGAAAAGTGTTAGAGGGGCCAAGAGTGGACGCAATGTGACTTCAACAGCCCTAAGTTCGATTGACATGTGTTATTCCTGACACTATGGAATTGTAATGCCATTGAGTGGCCGAGCGGTTCTAGGCGCTACAGTCTGGAACCGCGCGAACGCTACGGTCGCAGGTTCGAATCCTTCCTCGGGCATGGATGTTTGTGATGTCCTTAGGTTAGTTAGGTTAAAGTTGTTCTAAGTTCTAGGGGACTGATGACCTCAGAAGTTAAGTCCCATAGTGCTCAGAGCCATAATTGCATGGCGACATTCACAGTGAGCAACCTAAACGGACTCCTCTGAAAGTATCAGAATTCCGTGCTAAACACACACACAGCCACAATGCAAGTAATAGGGGATTACTGTACGTGGATACTATATCATCATTGTATGCTCAATACTTGCACTAAATACACGGTTATCTAGAGGAGATTAGTAAGTTGTTGACTATGAAATGGGGCGCAGTGTACTAATAATGGCTGACATAAAAGCACGATCACTGTGGCACCGTGATCACAGTGTTAAATGGGAAGGATCTGTACAGCATATATTTGAGGAAAATGACTGTACATTTCTGGACAAGTACCAGTCTAAATGGTTTGTATGATAACAGGTGTTACAAGGACTCACTTCCAATGATCATAATGACATATACAGACAAAGAAAGCAGGTCACTTGCATAGCAGAGGCTAACGCGAGGCAGCTTGAACTATTACGGAAATTATCCTTGTGTTATGTAATGAAGCAGCACTCAATGACAGCCGGGTGGCAGCGTCGGAAGTTGCAGATATAGGCCTGGCGGATCACGAGAATGAACGGAACATTCTTTGCCATCTTCGACGCTTACGGTGGCCGACGCGCTGTGCTGACACAATCGAGGCGCTAACACTCCAGCCGCCATGGAATCTTTCTCAAATGATATTATAGGAACTATTCGACAAAATATTTGATTCTTTTACATCTTGTAGCTTCATTCATCAGCTTCACTTTGTAGTACCTCTCGTTTCATTAATGACCGTAGTTATAGTGCTATTTCGCAGTTTAGAAATGCACTGGATGAAATTCGAAGAGATTTCAATGAAAAATACCAGTCGTAATGAGTTTACGTTTGGTGCATGTAGTTCAGTCAACGAAGGATAATTATTGTAAAAAATCATGTAGCCGCAAATATTTGTACGGTGGTAGGAGGGAGTGTAATGAACAACAAAAAATGTTCAAATGTGTGTGAATTCTAAGGGACCAAACTGCTTAGGTCATCGGTCCCTAACTTAAACTAACTTATACTAAGAACAACACATACACGCATGCCCGAGGGAGGACTCGAACCTCCGGCGGGAGGGACCGCGCTGCCCGTGACATGGAGCTACAACCTAAAAGTCCTGGCCAGTGGGTTGTTTGAAATCCGGCTCTCTCTCTTGTCAAAAAACAGAGGGACAGAGTCAATGCTACCTCACCTGAGAATTCTTACTATCGACAGCTCTGGCTTTCGTCACCGTTGGTGGCACTAGTGTTCAGTGTGTGTATTATCTTTCCTGCATCAGTCCGAGAACCGAGGTTTTAAATTTGCATGTACGTCACCTGCCCGTTGCAGTTGCCTTGAAAATGGCAGGGTGTTTTCCCGCCAAAATATCGGCGGTCGCTGAAAGTGTTACCTGGCTGAATTCCCGGAATTTATTTGAAATATATTTTCCTTCCACACATTTCTCGCATTTAGGTCATGATAGTAAAATTAGAGTAATTTGGCATCCTGGAAACTATTCTGACTGTGCACCATTCGCAAAAGGAACAGAAAGGGGGAAACGATATTTGTACGATGGCTTATAGGGTACAGATCTAAATGTCTGTTGTTAGATAATTTGGCTTTTCCTGGAATAATGTTTTATAGTTTTTTTATGTTTTTACATGTTCCTCACTGTGGCTATTTTTATTTGCATTATTCACATACTTATTTGGCTAATGTTATCTTGTTTATTTTGCTGCTTGGTGTGTCGAAATAGGCATCTGTATAAATCTGATGCCGTTAACCGAGTATACGTGTGCATGATGAACACTTTTGAGATAATGAAAAGGTTTCAGTTGCAGTTTTTCTCTCCTATGACAAGACTTGCAAAGCTATGGAATTTTGGGCAGCTACTCTGGGTGGTAAACTGAATAAGTTACACAAAATTATTGCACGATTCCTTTCTTTTATTCTTATTTTGCAGTAGTTTTCTTGAAGATGAGAACAAGACTGAACAGTATCCTTTGAGATCAATTTACCTTAATCTAGTTTACAGTTGTGTGACAGTGACACTCTACATCTAATTCTAGCATGTCATAATTACGAATAAACAATTGCCACAAACTCGGTACTTAGAGTTACTGACAAGCAATATTTTCCTGTAACAGTTCTTACACAAGAATATAAAAATAAAGAAAAAATAAATTAATAGAAAAAGTAAAATAAAATAAGTTTTTAACTAGAAAGGTGTGTTCTCGATATGAATAATCTGCGCTACAGTGATGTAACGAAGTGAGTATGATGAGAAATGCTTCAAGCTCCCTGCTAAGGACTTCAGCATTTCGCCTCGTGCATGACCTGGAACAACAAATAATCGATATTAATCGGTTAATACATAACGTGGAAATAATCGAAAAACAATTTTGCATACATTTTCTCTAGCATAGGTACACACTGTTAACCTTCACTAAACAATGGTCTTAAGACTTCAGACTCCCGTTTGACTAGAGCGAGGTTCAGTTCCCCAACCAGCCGTCGTAATTTAGATTTCTTTGCGATTAACTACACAACTTCATGTAATTGAAAAGAATGCAAGTGGCTGAACTCCAGTTTATCACATCAGTAGTTCAGGTAACACTGTTATTGAAAACGTCACTGACGTACGTTAGTAGTGGATAATGCATGATGCAACTCACGTGATGAACACTGTCAGAGTTGAAAAATTTACAGTTTAGACAGGCTGCCTGCATGCATCCCACTCTCAGCAGTCTTGAAGACATTCAGCAGGGTTTGCTTTCGTCCAGTGGGACCAATGGAAGACTTATGATGAACCAAGGCAAAATGGATGGCTAATATTCTTATGGAATTTCTAAAACAATTGTTGGGAAATGCAATTAGATATTCATTCAAGATAATGTGTAGAATCTATGGGACCAGAGACGTACCACTGGATCTTCAGAGGAACATGATCTACAGTATCCTGAAGAGAACAAGGGCAAGTAAATGCGAAAATTAGCACTCATTAAGCTTGACTGGTCATGTATGTAAGTTACTGACAAGAATTAGGTACAAAAGAATGGAAAATATAATTTAGGATATGCTAGAAAGCAATCAGTTAGGCTTTACGAAAGATAAATGTATCAGGGAGGCAGTTATGCCTCATTCTGTAGGAGAGGTATCCGTGAAATAAAGGCATTTTTATAGGATTTTCTGACCTAGGAAAAGCATTCAGTCGTATAAAGTAGTGAAAGGTGTTTGAAGTCGTCAGAAAAATAATTGTACCTTGTACGAAAAGATAGGTGGTGATATACAATATGTACCAAAAACAATAGGAAACAATTGAAGATAAACACAAAAGTCCTCAAATTAAAAAGGGTGTAAGGGAGGGACACAGTCTCTTCCCTCAGTTGTTCACCCTGTGTATAGAAAAAGCAGTTGAAGAAATAAAAAGTTTCAGAACTGGGATTAAAATCAACGAGAAAAGGATATCAATTATGAGATTAACTAGTAAGATCGTTATTCTTTGTGAAAACCAGGAAGAATTACAGGAACTATTGAATTTGACGAATAGACTGTAGAGCACAGAATACTGACTGTGAGTAAAATGAGAAAAGGCGACTGCATTAAGAAGTCGAAGAAATGATATAAGCGATACATAACATCAAAAACGGGATTATTCCAAAAAAATTCAGACGTTGTTAATTAGCTGGAAGACAAAAGCCAAAACTGTCATCTGATATAGAGCAAAGCCCCCAAAACGCTTCGCAATGGACGTATTAATGTTTAGTGTCTGGTTATGTTGCCTTTATTTATTATAGTCATTCAGTATCTTTCATAAGTCGTGGACTACCAAGGGTAGCCATAAAATTTTATTTATCATCTCGAGAAAATAAAGTTGTGTAATTAATTTTTTCTAGAATGAAATTTTCACTCTACAACGGAGTGTGCGCTGACATGAAACTTCCTGGCAGATTAAAACTGTGTGCCGGATCGAGACTCGAACTCGGGACCTTTGCCTTTTGCAGGCAAGTTCTCTACCAACTGAGCTACCCAAGCACGACTCACGCCCTGTCCGCGCAGATTTAAATCCGCCAGTACCTCGTCTCCTACCTTCCAAACTTCACAGAAGCTCTCCTGCGAACCTTTCAGAACTAGCACTCCTGGAAGGAAGGATATTGCGGAGACATGGCTTAGCCACAGCCTGGGGGACGTTTCCAGAATGAGACTTTCACTCTGCAGCTAGTTCTGCAAGGTTCGCAGGAGAGCTTCTGTGAAGTTTGGATGGTAGGAGACGAGGTACTGGTGGATTTTTCAAGCTGTGAGGACGGGGCGCACATTAGAGGTAGTGGTGGTAGTCTCGATAAGATTGCATTTACCTGGATACAACTATTGCGGACCTGCAACGAAGCTGAAAAAGAGTCTAGCTCATGGTGGTAAGGGAATGAATATACTAGGCAACACCTGCAAGAAGCATGATATTGCTTACATTACAAATGAAGATCGAGTTGCAGACTGAATATTAGCAGATAAAGCTAGGGAAACATGTTGAAGAGAGGGAACAGGCATAGGACAGTGTGTTGCAGAATTCCTAGTTGATTAAGCAATGTGTGCCAAGTCTAGAATGGGTGCTGGGATAACAGTGAATAATGCGCAGATGCAGAGAAGCAGCTACAGGAAGCTAAAAGGTATAATAGGGCAATGGAGGGTATAGCTATCAATAAAGTATTATGTTTAAAACCATAGAAGAAAGGACATGGACTGTTAATTAAAACATCGTTCTAACTATAATACTGGACAGACCACTTACCAATACAGATTTGCTTAAACTTGTCAGAAAATTCAGAATCCCAAAATTTTATAGGATGTTTATGAGGAGTACATTACCAGATAAGACGTGGAACGGCAAGGAATGTGGTAATGTCAATTTAGACGTTTTAGGAGGATATGGCACTCACTTGGTTCCATGTGTTTAAAAAAAAAAATACCTTCTACTGCTTTGACTCGCACAGTGTTTTGAGACAACCTGAAGAATTGGACCGATACTTAACCGACAAGAACCATGTGTTCCACAATTTTCGACGCTTCCAAGACTTCAGTTCATGTCTCTGTGGTCATTATTGTTTAATGTTTCTCTTGATGGATGGATAAAAGAAGACAGTATGCTCATTATTATTTAGATGTAACATCATACACTCATACTTTAAAAGAGACTCATTAATATTAAGAGTGAACCTCATTCCTACAATAGATCTAAGCAAGGAGGAGTGGAGTTCTGCATCAATCAGCCTGGAAACATCCGACAGCATTCCTAACATCACTCATAAGTACAATAAACTTCATCCAGAAGACGGCAAATTTCTGATTACACGTCCTGGCTCATATGATTTTGGTGATTTGATTGAGTATATAAGACGTTTTGTACAAGACTTTGAGTTATATGCTCCCATTAATGTGCTTAAATCAGAAATAAATACAGTACACTAATGAATACACTTTATGCGCGAAGATTCTATAGTGTCACAATTAGGTTTCTTGAAGAGCCAAGTGTTGGATGATAATACTGATAAGATTTACGAGTCGAATCAACAACTGGAGATTCAACCTGTTAGCATGCTCCATGTTGAGTGTAATATCACAACAAATTTATATCTTAATGATACACTATTTCACACCATCTACGAATTTCTTCCTGCAATGGGTGCAAGCTACAATTTTGGAAGTGGTCGACAATCCAATATATCACTCAATGACTGTTCACATATTAGGTCATCTTGAGTTATATATAATAGATCAGAATAGGTATCTAGTCGACTTTCGAAGTGAAGAAATTACAGTACATCTTAATCTAAAGCAGCATCATGGGAACAAAGTATAAATGCAGCACACACAGTCATCAGAATACTACTTTGCAGTGGAAGAAGAAGACAGCCATACGCGAGAATTACGAGTTTCTTAACTCGATAGGACTGAAACCTCACTATCACACCACACGATATAACAACTCCAGTTCAGTATGATGATCTACATCTAAATTTATACTCCGCAAGCCACCCAACGGTGTCTCGCGGAGGGCACTTTACGTGCCACTGTCATTACCTCCCTTTCCTGTTACAGTCACGTATGGTTCGCGTATTCCTCTGGAATATTTTCCCCACAAACCTTTTGCTCCAACGTCCTCTAACTATAACAATGAGATACTAATTCTTATTCTGTGTCAAGATGAGTTATTACTTCCAAGCTTCCTATATATGGCAGGAAGATTTGTGACCGTGAAGAAGGTTCAAATGGCTCTGAGCACTATGGGATTAACATCTGAGGTCATCAGTCCCCTAGAACTTAGAACTACTTAAACCTAACTAACTTAAGGCCATCACACACATCCATGCCCGAGGCGGGATTTGAATCTGCGACCGTAATAGTCGCGCGGTTTCGGACTGAAGCGCCTAGAACCGCTCGGTCACAACGGCCGGCCATGAAGAAGGATTGAAGCGCTCTCTCATCAGCAACATTCAGCTTACACATAATGCAATTCTGTTTCAAGAAATAACATGTGTACTTAATGGTACTGAGTCCAACTGCACAAGAAATGTTAGAATCACATCGGTCCTCAAACCATATATCTCCGCATGAACTTCGAAGAAAATGCAGAGTGGTTCATAGATGGGTCAATAGATGCTTCAGTTAGGGCTTGCATGCTGCTCAAAATGTTAATGGACTCCTTTGAAGATAATAAATGTGATTCTAGTTCGAAGTGCTATGGATAATAATTCATACGAAGGGCGTTCAATAACTAATGCAATAAATTTTTTTTCTGGAAGCAGGTTGGTTTTATTTGGGATAACAATGCATCATATTATGCCCCATTCTTTTGGTTACAAAACTCTGTTTTTCAACATAAATTTTGTTCAATGCGATGGCCTTATACTGCCTTACTGGGAGAGCCTGTACTCCCACATGGTACCGCTCCACTCGTCGACGTCGGAGCCAACGCCTTGCTGCATCAATAACCTCCCCATCATAGATGTACTGCTTCCCGCAGAGTGCATACTTCACTGGGATAAACAGATGGAAGTCAGAAGATGTGAAGTGTGGTCTGTAGGGTAGATGAGGACAAACAGTCGCCACGCCGAGTGGCCGCGCGGTTTAAGGCGCCATGTCACGGATTGCGCTGCCTCTCTCGCCGGAGGTTCGAGTCCTCTCTCGGGCACGGGTGTGTGTGTTGTTCTTAGCACAAATTAGTTTAAGTAGTGTGTAAGTCTAGGGACCGATAACCTCAGCAGTTTGGTCTCTTAGGAATTCACACACATTTGAACATTTTGAAAAACAGTCCAGTGAAGTTTTGTGACCTCCTGTCGGCTGTGCAGCCTGTGCGGGGCCTTGCGTTGTCATGGAGAAGGAGAAGTTCGTTTGCATTTTTGTGGTGATGAACACAGTGAAGTCGTTTCTTCAGTTTCCTGTAATTGCACAATACACTCCAGAGGTGATCATTGCGCCATGAGGGAGGACATCAAACAGAATAACCCCATTAGTGTCCCACAAACCCTTACCGGCTAAGGGTGCGGCTTTGAACTTTTTCTTCGGAGGAAGGGTGGTGCGTCGCCACTCCATGGATTGCCGTTTAATTTACGGTTCAAAGTGATGATGATGATGTTTGGTTTGTGGGGCGCTCGACTGCGCGCTCGTCAGCGCCCATAAAAAGTCCCAGTTTTTACATATTCCAATCGAGCCACTGTCACGAATGTCTATGATGATTATGATGATGAAATTATGAGGAGAACACAAACACCAGTCCCCGGGAAGTCAAAATCTCCAACCAGGCCGGGAATCGAACCCGAGACCCCGTGATCCAAAGACAGCAACGCTAGCCACTAGACCACGAGCTGCGGACTGAACGTGATGAAGCCATGTTTCGTAGCCTGTGACGATGTTCAGCAAAAAATTGTCACCATCAATCTTGGAAGACGCAAGCGGTTTCGCACATATAGTCCTTTGTTGTTCTGTATGGTCTTCTGCTGAGCGGCGAGGGATCTAGCTGGCAAACCCCTTTTGACTACCCCAGCAGGTGGGCTATTGTGTCTGTACTACCAACAGAGACGTCCAATTATGGGGTGAGGTGGTTGATTGTGATCCGTCGATCTTCTCGAATGAGGGTGTCGGCATATTCCAACTTTGCAGGGATAACAGCTGTGTGCAGCCAGCCGTCACGTGGGAGACCGCACAGGTTTGCGTTACCTTGCTGTGATGGTGACAGGGGCCTAGCCCATCGACTCACTGTGCTTTTATTCATTGCCAGTTCTCCGTAGACGTTCTTTAGGCGTCTATGAATATCTGCGATGCTCGGGTTTTCCGTCAAAATAAAGTCAATAACAACTATCGCTCTAGAAGGCAGCTCCGTTACAAACGCCATTTTGAAGTCTATGTACAGAACCGTCACCTATCGGAACTTCATGAAACTATTGGGGTTGAAGCGGGAATATTCCACGATTTCCAACAACAAATTCCGCATTTTTTCAACCGAAATCGACTGAGAAAAAATTGTGTTGTACTACTTATTTATTGGATACCCTTCGCATGTTCAAAGAGGGCCAGAAGAGCAGAGTAAAATTATGCTGCATAAATTGGTGCGCAAAGCTCTCTATTTATCTGTATCAGACTAAGAGCGCCTGAAACCATTGCGTATGTTGTTTGCAGGTGTCCAGCTATCGTTAACTTTCGTTCATAGGAACTTAGCGAGTGCCCAGTCATTCCAGAGACATTGAAATAGTCATGGACAATTGAGTCATGTGTTCAACTAGAAATGCTTCGATTTATTATTATAGAGGAGCAAATAGACAGGAGGGGGAATCTGAAAAAAGGATTCG
The DNA here is from genome assembly GCF_023898315.1 of Schistocerca nitens. Classification (NCBI taxonomy): domain Eukaryota; kingdom Metazoa; phylum Arthropoda; class Insecta; order Orthoptera; family Acrididae; genus Schistocerca; species Schistocerca nitens. The sequence continues at coordinate 636,136,144 of NC_064616.1, read as the reverse complement.
AGCGTAGCTGACAACTTTAAACTAACCAATTCTAAAGTGTACCAAAATTAAGAATATTCTCCATATGCATGATATGTATGCAAGATTTTTCTCTTCTTACTATGAGGGTGGTGAATTCGGTTATATGCTGAGTCCTAAGAAGTTTAAAAAATTAGGACATGTAGTGATAACTGACTGTTCTAAATGAAACTGGTTTTGAAAATTGAAACTGTAGGCATACATACTCAACTTGAATAATTGCAAAACTTCCCTCTAAACACAGCTACATATGCTTTATTACTACATGATTGCCTCGTAAACTACTCACCTCTCACAGGAGTTGTAAAACGTGTAGTATAAATGCAGAGGTACTGCATGACATGCAGCATATCTCTCAATAGCTTCTCACGCTGCAATTGTCCTCGTGGATATACAGGGGTTTTATGACGAGTATAGACATTTTGTTTAATGATGTTGCATTCACTGCATTCTGCATCAAACGACAGGTATTAACGAAGTATTCCATAATTGTTGCTTCATCCAAACCATTTAGTATAGTACAGTGTGCTAACATGCGTAGAATCATGAGTGACTCACCATCATCACAGAAAGTGGCGGGATGCTGAGGGAGTTTCATATGAAATATGGTGACATCACTCAACCTATGATCATAACGAAAGCATAATTTACGTCAAAGGTCCTGAAAAATGTTTGTGGCTGTATGGCATCTTCAGGAGTGCATCAATACGGAATCTTGAAGAGTAAAGTGGCCCATCAATTCGGAGACTCAAGCAAATGTATGGTGAAAACAACAACAGCATACATATATGGGCTTCAGAAAATGCACAGTTACTCGTAAGTTCACGTATCAGTACATAGTTCTCTAAAAAGGCTTTGTGTTTATTTTTTCACGTTATAACTTTTTCCATAATCCCACTTACAGAATTCGGGTATGCTGCTCATGAAGAATTCGAGAAATAATTTCAGATATGTTGTCTGTACGACACCAGAAGCGACGGTGGTCGATGGCTGCTTGCAAGGAGGGATCTGTGTGAGCCTCTCTGTATATTAAAAAACTCCAGTCACTTAATATATGATCCGATGTACGCTCCTCACTTGGAAAATGAACTCTCTTCCCTTCCATCTCTGATCGCTCTGGCTTATTAATAAATGATATCGTGGATTTATTCATTCAGCTCTCATGTGGTTAATATTTCAGGTCATAGACATCCACCGCTCTGGCGAACACTCATATGACCCAAACCAGCAGTGCGTGGTGACTCAATTTGAAAGAGCCGCCGTGTAGCTTGTGCACACCAAGACCAATGTAGTGTCCTGGTGCTGGAGAAATGTCGCAGTCACAAATACGTACACACTGGGCAATACGTATCAATTCGAGACATGCATGCACATGCCATCTATGAACAACGAGCGTTGATCAGTTCCTATACCACTTACGTGCAAGCATTGATTACTGCATCAGTATGAAGTTTGGCAGCGGTGATGCTTTGGTAAGTGCTGTCGTTTGTTGAACGTTGACGACTTCGTTCCAAGCACAACGTCACCACTTTTTGATGAAAAGACCATGGTTTACTCATAGCTGATTTAGGAGAAGGTAGTTGTGACCTAGTTTCATAATATATGATTGGGATTTGCAATTCTTAACCCAAATTTTCAGGGGTCTTGTGCCGACTGTGAGGAATGAGATACGTAACTAGTATTACTTCTACTTCTTATACAATACATTTTTTTACACTACCATGTAATATTTGTGATTTGTGTTTGTTCTAGAAGTGGTTGATGGAGACATAGAAAGAGATGTAGATGCCGAATTGGAGCATAAAATACCGGAATATGCATGCAGTGTACCAAATGATGAAGGTGACAAGTGGATAAAACAGTGAACCACAACATAAGTATCAGAAATTATTATTATTAATGATGTCTGTATGTCTGTGTGTGTGTGTGTGTGTGTGTGTGTGTGAGAGAGAGAGAGAGAGAGAGAGAGAGAGAGAGATACTTATCAGTCCAACTTTTTTTGCAGGATTATTTATGCCTTATGGAGGAGGGCTTACAAAACTGTGGTTAGACCCCTGTATGATGTGTTCATTATCACCACAGTCTCTGGAGTATCAAACTGGCGGCCACCACTCTAGCTGCCCACCCCGGACAATCAAATTGGCGACTGCTGCTTGTGACCCTGTCCGCCGAGCCTGGAGAATCAAACTGATGGTCGTTGCTTGTGACCCCATTGCTTACACCACCTGCAGTGGCCGCATCGCCCTGGCCTGTAGTACGATGGCAATGTTCTGGATCTAGCAGTAGCAGTACTGCAGCCTGCCTTGTTAATGGACACCAGGTAAATCAAGAAGCGGCACTGAACTACTCCTTAGAGGTTGGTGTTTTCAGGGATAGGATCTTGCAATCTGGCGCCGATAACACCAATGTGGTGTATCGAGAACAGCTATTCTCCTTCATGCCTGTCGAGCGGTGTTGGAAATGGAACACTCTGAGGTAGTCCACCAACAGGTGCATGGCAGTTCTGTATTGTGAGCTGGTGCATCTTCACAAGGAAAGGGGGCGACATGTCATTGCACTGTATTTAGAAAATGGATGCTCCCGAAAGAATAGTACGAAGTATTCCAATGCAGAGCAGAAAGTTTATATACAGACGTAAAGAGTCGCTGTTCCTAATTCTCTTATGTCCTAGAGGACAAGAATATAAAAGTTACCTGTCAGTAATACAGTGGTTGCAAATGCTTCGTTTTCTACACAAAAGCTAATGCTCAGCACTCAGATTTTAGAGGCCATTGTTTCAGTTGTTATTCTTGCCATGAAAAGAATGAACTAGAGCTATTATGTTGGTGAATAAGTTCATAGCGTTTTTGTTTTGCATGTTGGCATTCCAGTTGCTATGGGTTTATTTATCGATTGTCATTTTTTCTTTGTAGTTCACTGTTACGATTTGTGTTTACATACTGTCGTTTTATCACTTGGAGATAGTAAGTGTGGCTGTGGACGCTAGGAAATTGAGAACCAAGCGAATAAATTGGAACATTTCCGATTTATTCTTCTGTTTGATTTCAGTAGATGGGTGACAGCAACGGAGGCAGCCAGAAATATTTACTCCGTGTATGGGGATAATGCCATTGGACAGAACATGGAAAGATAATGGATTCCTCGTCTTAATGAAGCTCGTTTTGAGATTAGTGAATCTCCACGTTCAGGAAGACCTTCGAAGTTTAATGAAGATCGTTTAAGCTAATTAATCCACAACGATACACGTCAGTGTACTCGAGAACTGTAAAATGTGATGAACTGTGATCATTCCACCATCGTGCGACATTTGCATGCAGTGGGGAAGGTTCAATAATCGGGTGTGTGAGTACCGTATGCTCTAAGTGAAAATCACAAAAATGAGCGGGTGGCCATATGTGCATCTCTGGTTGCTCGAGATCAATTGGCTCGTGAACAATACCGACCATTCCTGTCCTGTATCGTTCCTGGTGAGGAGAAATGGTGTCTTTATGCTAACATAAGGAAAAGAAAGGACTGGCTGAACCCAAACACAGCAGCAACTCCCCATAAAAGACCTGCGCGTGTCCATAAAAGATAATGTTAAGCATATGATGGACCAGCGACGGTGTAGTGAACTACGCATTGCTTCCCCAAGGTGTAACCATCATTACTGATACGCCTTGCAAATGCAGTCCAAGAATAACGACCAGGAAGATTCCATGAAGTGATGCTACTCCACAAAAACTCCCGCCCGCGTTCTACTAAACCGACAAAATACACTCTACATGAGTCAGGTTGGGAAGTCATCCCGCATCCGCCTTACTCATCTGTTCATGCTCCCTTTAGATTTTCACATTTAAGTCTCCTTTATGTGTATCTGTTGTGTTTATTAAAGTTACGGAAAAACCCTACGAACTTATGCTCCAATCCAATAGTTTATTATGTGAGTCACAGAATATATTCTGTGGAATTTGTTTACTTACTTTCCGATATAAAAATACGTAATATTGTTCGTCTATGAAACTGGGAAAACACAGGCTTCCTAGTTACAGAACTGACACTGAAAATTAAATTTGCTACCTCCAGTTTTTACCGAGCTTACTTTCCGCTTTCTCATTTCTGATTTCCACACACGTTTTCAATCAGAATTAAAGTAGATTGCGGTAGCTACGCATTTAAATAACTTTTATAAATATATCTGCAATTTTCATTATATTTAGTTATAAAAGTTTCGTAGGAAAAAAAAACAGTTGGCAGCACACCTACGTGATGTACGGTTCCTATCAATTTCCAAATTTCACACTCGTTTTGCAATGCAGTTGTAGAATTTTGGAACACATATTATCTTCGAGTATAATGACTTTTCTGAAAACTAGAAATCTACTCTGTAGGAATCAGCATGGGTTTCGAAAAAGACGATCGTGTGAAACCCAGCTCGCGCTATTCGTCCACGAGACTCAGAGGACCATAGACACGGGTTGCCAGGTAGATGCCGTGTTTCTTGACTTCCGAAAGGTGTTCAATACAGTTCCCCACAGTCGTTTAATGAACAAAGTAAGAGCATATAGACTATCAGACCAATTGTGTAATTGGATTGAAGAGCTCCTAGATAACAGAACGCAGCACGTCATTCTCAACGGAGAGAAGTCTTCCGAAGTAAGAGTGATTTCAGGTGTGCCGCAGGGGAGTGTCGTAGGACCGTTGCTATTCACAATATACATAAATGACCTGGTGGATGACATCGGAAGTTCACTGAGGCTTTTTGCGGATGATGCTGTGGTATATCGAGAGGTTGTAACAATAGAAAATTGTACTGAAATGCAGGAGGATCTGCAGCGAATTGACGCATGGTGCAGGGAATGGCAATTGAGTCTCAATGTAGACAAGTGTAATGTGCTGCGAATACATAGAAAGAAAGATCCCTTATCATTTAGCTACAATATAGCAGGTCAGTAACTGGAAGCAGTTAATTCCATAAATTATCTGGGAGTACGCATTAGGAGTGATTTAAAATGGAATGATCATATAAAGATGATCGTCGGTAAAGCAGATGCCAGACTGAGATTCATTGGAAGAATCCTAAGGAAATGCAATCCGAAAACAAAGGAAGTAGGTTACAGTACGCTTCTTCGCCCACTGCTTGAATACTGCTCAGCAGTGTGGTATCCGTACCAGATAGGGTTGATAGAAGAGATAGAGACGATCCAACGGAGAGCAGCGCGCTTCGTTACAGGATCATGTAGTAATCGCGAAAGCGTTACGGAGATGATAGATAAACTCCAGTGGAAGACTCTTCAGGAGAGACACTCAGTAGCTCGGTACGGGCTTTTATTGAAGTTTCGAGAACATACGTAGCATCACTTCATGGAATCTTCCTGGTCGTTATTGTTGGACTGCATTTGCAAGACGTATCAGTAATGATGGTTACACCTTGGGGAAGCAATGCGTAGTTCACTACACCGTCGCTGGTCCATCATATGCTTAACATTATCTTTTATGGACACGCGCAGGTCTTTTATGGGGAGTTACTGCTGTGTTTGGGTTCAGCCAGTCCTTTCTTTTCCTTATGTTAGCATAAAGACACCATTTCTCCTCACCAGGAACGATACAGGACAGGAATGGTCGGTATTGTTCACGAGCCAATTGATCTCGAGCAACCAGAGATGCACATATGGCCACCCGCTCATTTTTGTGATTTTCACTTAGAGCATACGGTACTCACACACCCGATTATTGAACCTTCCCCACTGCATGCAAATGTCGCACGATGGTGGAATGATCACAGTTCATCACATTTTACAGTTCTCGAGTACACTGACGTGTATCGTTGTGGATTAATCAGCTTAAACGATCTTCATTAAACTTCGAAGGTCTTCCTGAACGTGGAGATTCACTAATTTCAAAACGAGCTTCATTAAGACGAGGAATCCATTATCTTTCCATGTTCTGTCCAATGGCATTATCCCCATACACGAAGTAAATATTTCTGGCTGCCTCCGTTGCTGTCACCCATCTACTGAAATCAAACAGAAGAATAAATCGGAAATGTTCCAATTTATTCGCTTGGTTCTCAATTTCCTAGCGTCCACAGCCACACTTACTATCTCCAAGTGATAAAACGACAGTATGTAAACACAAAGCAGTATATTGCTCCCTCCTACGTATATCTCGCGAAGAGACCATGACGATAAAATCAGAGAGATTGGAGCCCACACAGAGGCATACCGACAATCCTTTTTTCCACGAACATTACGAGACTGGAATAGAAGGGAGAACCGATAGAGGTACACAAGGTACCCTCCGCCACACACCGTCAGGTGGCTTGCGGAGTATGGATGTAGATGTAGATGCAGTCTTGCTACCACTTTTATTAGACCATAAGTCTTCCTTCGTCGTAGTGCAAGTTCAAAAAAACACATTACTGGACTTTGTTTTGTTAAGAAAAATGTTTAATTTCATGCCTTTGTTATTTCAGAAAACTAGTATTAGATATTGTATAACTTGTAGAATGTAATATTACAATCAACATTATTTGGAATGTAGTAAAACAAAAAAAATGGTAATGTATGTGTCCTGTTTTCCACTGCGATTTTGAAGTAACTAATACGTGGAGCCCATGGATCATGGATGAATGTACGAAGTATAATATACCGAAAAAGAATTCCAACACTCTGATGCTTCCATGGAGTAGAAGACTGGAAGAATAGTAATATGTTGGTTTGGAAAGTAGTTACGAACAGGACCAACGTGCTGTTATTCTTTTCTTGGCTGCTGAAGGACAAAAACCGTTAGACATCTATCGGAGAAAGAAGAACGCGTATGGGAAGTATGTTGTGGAATGCTTCTGTTTCATGATAACGCACTATCCCATACCGTAAATACCGAAACACAGAAGTTACGAAAAGTCAAGGAGACGATCCTCGAGCACCCCCCCCCCTCCCCCCTATAGTCCTGATCTCTCTCCATGTGACTGTCACGTCTTGGTTCCCTCAAGAAAGGCCTTGAAGGGTCGATGACTCCTATCGGACGAGAATATGCAACAGGTAGCTACAGCTTTCTTCACACAGTAGGACACGGTGTTTTACAAAACGGGTATCTTCAACCTGATGCGCCGCCGGGATAGTTGCCTCAATCCTCACGGCGATTTCGCTTGATTGACATACCAGTTCTGGGATGTACGACCTTCGAACGGAAACTTTCTTATCGTTCCTAATGTATATCGTACAATGATATAATTTTGCAGGTGCATTCACTGATGTATGTGAATACAATCTGCAGACTGTGTTGCCAATAGAGTTAGTAGTAAAAAAAAAAAAAAATTAAAGCATCCTTTCTAATTCTGAAGCTTTCCTGCATGAGAACCGAAAATTTAGCTAGCGGTAAATGATCTTCCTTTCACGATTTTTCATAAAGGCTTGAAAGTGTGTGTAAAATTTGCAAAGGGTAAATGAAACCCCTGTACACTGAGCTGAAAAAGGCTGTGGAATAATTCCTAATATCGTGTCGGACCTCCTTTTGCATGACGTAGAGCATCAACTCGACGTGACATGGATTCAACAAATCGTTGGAAGTTCCCTGCAGAAATATTGAGCCATGCTGCGTCTATAGCCGTCCACAATAGCAAAAGTATTGCTGTTTCAGGATTTTCTGCACGAACTGACCTCTCGATTATGTTCCATAAATTTTCGATGGGATTCCTGTCAGGCTATCTGTGTGGCCAAACCATTCGCTCGAATTTTCCAGAACGTTCTTCCAACCAATCGCTAACAAGTCTGGCCCGATGACATTGTTGTTTGAGAAAATGAAGTTCATGAATGCAAATTGTCTCCAGGTAGCCGAACATAACCAGTGAATGGTTGGCTCATTTGAACCAGAGGGCCTAGTCCATTCCATATAAGCCGGCCGGAGTGGCCGTGCGGTTCTAGGCGCTACAGTCTGGAGCCGAGCGACCGCTACGGTCGCAGGTTCGAATCCTGCCTCGGGCATGGATGTGTGTGATGTAATTAGGTTAGTTAGGTTTAATTAGTTCTAAGTTCTAGGCGACTGATGACCTCAGAAGCTAAGTCGCATAGTGCTCAGAGCCATTTTGAACCATTCCATATAAACACAGGCTACGCCATTATGGAGCCACCACCGGTTTACATAGTGCCTTGTTGACAATTTGGGTCCATAGCTTCCTGGGGTCTGCACCATAGCCGAACCCCGCCATCAGCTCTTACCAACTGAAATCTGGGCTCATCTGGCCACACCACGGTTTTCCAGCCGTCTATGGAACAACTGATACTGTCACGGGCCATGAGAGCGGCTGCAGGCGATGCAGTGCTGTTAGCAAAGGCACTCACGTCGGTCATCTGCTACCATAGCACATGAACGCCAGATTTCTCCGCACTGTCCTGACGAATACGTTCTTCGTATGTCCCACATTGATTTCTGAGGTTAGTTTACGCAGTGTCACTTCACGCAGTATTATTTCATGCTGTGTTGTTAGCACTGACAACTGTACGCAAAAGTTACTGCTCTAGGTCGTTAAGTGAAGGCCGTCGACCACTGCGTCGACCGTGGTGAGAGGTAATACCTGCTATTAGATTTTCCAGGCACACTCTTGACACTGTGGACTGAATATTGAAGTCGCTAACGATTTCCGAAATGGAGTATCTAATGCCTCTAGCCCCAACCACCATTACGCGTTCAAAGTCTGTTAATTCCTGTCGTGCGGCCATAATCACGTCGGAAACCTTTTCACATGAATCACCTGAGTTCAAATGACAGCTCCGACAATGAGCTCCTCTTCTATGTCTTGTGAATGCGATGCTAGCTCCATTTGTATGAGTGCATTTCGCTATCCCATAACTTTTGACACCTCAGTGTATTTTAGCACCGCTAGTAACGCTACATCAAGAAAATCACACAGTTTCTAATTGTAGTACTCTTGTTATTGTGTTGAACTTTTAGCAAAAGATTGTTCCATTGAATAAGTAGACTATGACAGCATTTTAAAATTTTAAATTCGGTCAGTATTTATACGAAATATGGAAAATCCACTTTCCGTTGTCCCTGGAAGACGTTAGATAGGCAACCTGCAACTGGTACTTGCTTCCCGGTTCCGGTATAGTCTCTCAGACACCCAGCGACATCTTACTCTTTCCTCGCAAGACGAATACATTACTTAGGAGGCATTTCCAGAGTAACGGCCAGCTGATTTTGTAATTGGAACGTTTCATCAACAGCTAAATGCAAACATCTATAACCGAGGTCTTCGCTAAGATGTGTAGCATTGAAGAGTGAATATGCAGAGGGGAACTGCCATCATCACCAAGTTTCTAGGTCGGGGCTAGATTTTTTCGAAGTGATAATTAAAACTTTATGACTACCCATTACGATAAACCAATGGTTCTCACACTGTGGGGCGCGAATCACAGTGGGGCGCGGTATATTAAAAAAAATACTTTCTTATTAACAAATAAGACAGGGTTGTAGCCTATCCCCGATGTTATTCAATCTGTATATTGAGCAAGCAGTGAGGGAAACAAAGGAAAAATTCGGAGTAGGAATTAAAATCCATGGTGAAGAAATAAAAACTTTGAGGTTCGCCGATGACATTGTAATTCTGTCAGTCAGCAGAGGACCTGGAAGAGCAGCTGAACGGAATGGACAGTGTCTTGAAAGGAGGATATAAGATGAATATCAACAAAAGCAAAAGGAGGATAATGGAATGTAGTCGAATTAAATCGGGTGATGCTGAGGGAATTAGATTAGGAAATGACACGCTTAAAGTAGTAAATGAGTTTTGCTATTTGGGGAGCAAAATAACTGATGATGGTCGAGCAGAGAGTGTAAGTAGGCTGTTTAGGTTTTTATGTTGGTAACGCCACGTAGCGCTGTATATGAAAATCACTGACTGTGCTGTGTGAAGTCTGTGGCTGGTTTGCATTGTTGGAATATTTGCTATTTTAGTGTTGGGCAGTTGGATGTGAACAACGCGTAGCGTTGCGCAGTTAGAGGTGAGCCGCCAGCAGTGGTGGATGTGGGGAGAGAGAGATGGCAGAATTTTGAGAGCGGACGATCTGGACGTGTGTCCATCAGAAAGAGTAAATTTGTAATATTGGATATCATGAAGTGATATATATATATATACTGCTGGCCACCGTAAATGCAACACCAAGAAAGACAAGAGGTAGCACAACAAGATTTATTTTGTAAATAACATGTTGACCAAGTATCAAATGATTACGTTTACAGACGTCTGTGACATGTGGTTCCTGCCAGAATCAGTAGCCAGAGTAGCCGCCATTGTTGGATATCACCGCTGCCACACGTCTCGGCATTGAGTCAAAGAGACGTTGGATGTGTTCCTGGGGTACACCAGCCCAAGCAGCTTCCACACGTTACCAAAGATCATCTGGTGTGGCAGCTGGGGATGTAATCTGGGTCACTCGTTGAGCAACCATGGACCACATGTTTTCTATCGGCGAAAGATCCGGAGAGCGAGCCGGCCAGGGAAGCAATTCAATCTGGTTATTGACGAAGAACCTTTGGACAATGCGTGCCACGTGTGGTCGCGCATTATCCTGTTGAAATATGGCTGTGGCCGAGCCCTGAAGGTAAGGAAGGACAACTGGCTCCAGCACCTCGGATATGTAGCGCCGGCTATTTAAAGTACCGGCAATGCGTACTAGAGGCGTGCGAGAGTAATATCCAATACCACCTCATACCATAATACCCGGTGCAAGACCAGTGTGGCGGTGCATAATGCAGCTGTCCAGCATCCTCTCTCCACGGTGTCACCACACTCGAATCCGACCATCGTGGTGCTGCAGACAGAAGCGTGCCTCGTCAGTAAAGACAACGTCATTCCATTCTGCCGTCCACATCCGTCTGTCATCACACCATTGGCGACGGAGACGTCTGTGGTTCTGCGTCAATGGTAGACGAAGCAATGGACGTCTTGCGGACAGACCACTCTGCTGTAAACGGCGTCGAATGGTACGCGCAGACACTGGATGATGCGTTACAGACGCAATGTGCTGTGCTATGGTTCGGGATGTCACTGAGCGATCCGTCACTGCCATGCGCACAATTTGCCTATCAGCACGTGCAGTGGTGCACCGAGGTGAATGCGATCGACCACGTCGGTCCGTCGTACCCTGCTGCATCCAACGGTCACATATCCGCATTACAGTTGTTTGGTTTCGTTCAACACGACTAGCGATTTCTCTGTATGATAATCCACAATCTCGGTAAGCCACTATCCTTCCTCTGTCGAACTCGGATACTTGATCAAAAGATGTTCACTGTTGTCTAAGAGGCATAACTGATCGTCTTGTGAAAAAACGACAAGGTAAACACACGTGCCGAACGTACACTCATCGAAATCGCCAAGCCTTAAATGGCGCTATGAGGTGCCGCCACAGGCGCGCGTGATGTGCGTCTGCGCTGAAATTCTAATCAGTTGCATATCTCATCGCTGCAAACCCATGGTGTAAATTTCACTTGATTCGGATGCTTCCTTCAGGGTGTTGCATTTACGGTGGCATATGACTTTTGAACATTATTGAGGTAAAGACATTGTTTGTTCTCTATCAAAATCTTTCATTTGCTAACTATGCCAATCAGTAGTTAGTGCCTTTAGTAGTTACAATCTTTTATTCAGCTGGCAGCATTGGCGCATGCTGTATTGTAGTAGTTTGAGTAACGAAGATTTTTGTGAAGTAAGAATTCATGAAAGGTATAGGTTATTGTTAATCAGGGCCATTCTTTTGTAGGGATTATGGAAATTCAGATTGCGTTGCGCTAAAAATATTGTGTGTCAGTTTAGTGCTGATCAGAATAAGTAAAGAGAGAAATGTCTGAGTACGTTCAGTTCTGCTCAGCTGTTTGAAAATCAAATAACATAGAGGTTTTCCAGCACTGTCATTTATAAAAATTTTCTAAGGGGATGTTTCAAGAGAATATACAATGTAGACTGGTAATGGCAAGGAAAGCGTTTCTGAAGAAGAGAGATTTGTTAACATCGAGTATAGATTTCAGCGTCGGAAGTCGTTTCTGAAAGTATTTTTATGGAGTGTAGCCATGTATGGAAGTGAAACGTGGACAATAAATAGTTTGGAGGGCAGCGTGGAGGGTAAAAATCGTAGAGGGAGACCAAGAGATGAATACACTAAGCAGATGCAGAAGGGTGTAGGTTGCAGTAGGTACTGGGAGATGAAGAAGCTTGCACAGGATAGAGTAGCATGGAGAGCTGCATCAAACCAGTCTCTGGACTGAAGACCACAACAACAACAACAACAACAACAACATTAACAAAAAATTACGTTGATCCTCTCCTTCGAACAAAGAAGATCTGGATCGAATTTCGCCCAACGTCGGTGTTACGCAGACGCGATCGACGGAAATGAAAAAGCGGTCATACTTTTAGCATTATTTGAAGGTTTCGGTCGGGCTGGGCGACTTCGGCCGTCGGCAGAATCTCCACTGTCGGCTACACTGCGACTGTATCCTTAACCATCACGAGGAGTGCAAGTTTTGTCTCGTGTATCTCTACGCCACCTTACAGTCCCCTAGAGTTCGAGAGGACTTGATTGCAGTACGATACGGTTCTTAGTGAATGACAGACATGAAGACACCAGTGGTCCATCAGCTGGCGGAGGGGATGGAGATACTCCAAAAGCGAAAACGATACTGTATGATGAGAACGTTTTATTGCTGCACTTCACGAACACTACAATCAATCGTCAAGACCGTCCGCAGTACGTAATTTGTCTCACCACTTTAGCTGCTGATAGCATGAAGCATAACACGTTAAAGAAACATTTCGAAACCAAACATCGACAATTAACGGGAAAACCAATAGAATTTTGGGAACTAAATGTTTTGTTATCTTCCCAGAAGAACTTCGCTAAAACGTCGAATGATATTTGTAGCCTGTTACCAGATTTCACATAGGATTGCTGAATGAAAGAAATCACATACGGTTGCAGAAACTCTAGCTTTACTAGCAGCGACTAATATAATATCAACAATTTTTGGTCATCTCTAATGTCACTGTGCGTAGAGGAATTTTTAGACATTTCTGACGATTTACTCGAGCTGTTAATCGATACACTGCATAACACCTGTTTTGCACTTCAAGTGGACGAAGCGACTGATATTCATAAAGATGTCCATTTGACTGCTTATGTTCGTTTCTTTGATGAGAATAACATTCGAGACTAATTGCTTTACTGTGAACCGATACTGAAAACAGCCACAGCTCAAAAGCCTTTTCTTAATCAAAACTGGATATCATGGATAAGTGCACTGTATTATGCACAGATGGGGCTCGCTGAACTTCAGGAATTCGTGATGGATTGCACGCGAAAGTTAAAGGTGTAGTTCCTGATGCAGTATGGACTCACTTCATGATACTTCGGGAGGCTCTGGCTGTTAAAGAACTTAGCCCACCCCTTTACGAAGTGCTGCAAACGGATATAGAAACAGTTAAACTTATTAAAGCAAGATCTATAAATTCAACGCTTTTTAAATTGCTATGGGAGGAGGTGACTGCTGAACACGCTCAGCTGCTCTTTTCTAGTAATTCTCGATGGATTTCACGGGGTAAAGCACTGAAAAGAATGTTTGAACTAAGGAATGAGGTATTCTGTTTCTTAAAGGAGAAAAGTCACTCTCTGGCTGACTCTTCCGGCAACGGAGATTACCTATTGAAAATGGCTTACTTCACTGATATTTTTGAGAAACTAAATGTTCTTAACACTTCACGTCAAAGTAATCAGGCAACTGTACCCACTTGGAATGAATAGCGTTCATAAAGGAGTTAGAGCTGTGACAAAACCGTGTGGAAAGTGGCCTGCTAGATATGTGCCCTACTCTAATGTCACTGTTAGAGGACACAGATAATACGATACTTTCAGTGGTGATAAAAACTGTCTTCTTCATCATCTTGCAACATTAAAAGTTCATTCCGAATAGTATTTCAGCGGCGAGTTCGATAAACTTAACTGAATTAAAAATCCATTCAAAAATGCTCCTGCACTATCACGTCAAATATAAAAGAGCAAGAACAACTTATTGATCTTACTTGACATACTTCACTGAACTGTAGATTTAATGAAGTGTCTTTCTTGGAGTTTTGGGTGCATATTAGCAAGGAATGTCAACTCTGAGCCAAAATACAATGAAGATCCTGATTCATTTTCCAACGACAGACTTGTGCGAGACTACATATAAGCGAAGAACTTCGAGTGGCATGCTGAAATGTACACAGTGTTAATTTCATAGTTTTGAATAAATCAAACTGTGACAAAGATAAATAATTTGTTCCGTATTTTCTTTATAATAATTCGTTTAGTTTTGGTTTCTGCCGGGAAAAATCCTTTTAAATAGAATTTGATAAAACAGAGCATAAGGCAAAGAAAAATATTTTAAAAATGACTACTTTTACTGAGGAAAATGGTTGGGGGTCAGATACTCTTTCTCCACGAAGGGGGCGGGGGGAGAGGGGGGGCTGAGGAAGATGCGATAGACAAAATGACATCGTTATGCTTCTGCAGCATTATTACAAAAGGGGAAGAAGTTCTGTGGCGCTTACTTTGACTAGCGGCAGCGACGTGAGGTGCGAGCACTGTGCGTACTGCTGGCGGTTGAGTCCCTGGGGCTCTCGGCTGCGGCGGCGGCTGCGGCGGTCGCACACCAGCCCGCACAGGCGCGCCCAGTAGCGCGGCGTCGTGAACGTGTACAGCGCCGGGTTCACCGCCGAGTTCACCGGCAGCACCAGCACCACCAGCCACGCGTACACCTCGCCTGCGCACCAACACAAATACTTGGCGGCTAAAACACTGACACGCGAACACCAGACCGCAACCGCACGGCTAAACATGTCGTACATCAGTATTACAATTGGACTCTACCCGGAGATGCCCCGGAAGGCCCAACGGTTCCGATCGGCCGGCCGTTGTGGCCTAGCGTTCTAGGCACTTCAGCCCGGAACCGAGCTGCTGCCACGGTCGCAGGTTCGATTCCTGCCTCGGGCATGGATGTGTGCAATGCCTTTAGGTTAGTTAGGTTTAAGTCAGGGGCGGGCAGGAATCCTGCACATGTGCGGTGCACTTGCACGCGTGCAGTTAACAGGTGTTCCGCGTGCACATAGGGGCAAGCTGGCCACCCGCTTATCTCCCATCCCCACCATACCTTCTGTCCGCTCCTTCCTCTGTAATGCGTTTTGTTTCCTAGCTTGCTTTATTGAGTGAATCAATAAGGTTAGTAGGAGTGCTTGAAAGAAATCATGGTTTGAAAGAGTACCTATTACCTACGATACGTTTTATTTAAGTATCACAGGTGGAGTTTACAATATAATATCTGGAACAAAATTTCTACGTACAGACAAACACAAACAGTTACGTAAATTTTCATAACTGATGTTTGCTCTTAACCGAGACTTATTAATTCAGCAAATGGTTTTCCAGCTCTCGCTATATTAAGCGCAGTCTTATAACTTGCACATACCGCTGGGCTATTACTGTTGTCGTCCTGAAAACTTGAAAACAGTGCTCCATAAAATGTTAGATCAGTTAGATGAGAGACATGACGAGAGAAAGTCGCAGATCTCTCGTGACAACAGCAACTACGACAAATTCAAATGGCTCTGAGCACTATGGGACTTAACTGCTATGGTCATCAGTCCCCTAGAACTTAGAACTACTTAAACCTAAATAACCTAAGGACATCACACACATCCATGCCCGAGGCAGGATTCGAACCTACGACCATAGCGGTCGCGCGGTTCCAGACTGTAGTGCCTAGAACCGCTCGGCCACTCCGGCCGGCCAACTACGACGGATTGATCTGGTATCGTCAGCTCGGTCTTCTTAAGCTCAGTCAATTCCCCATCCGCTCAGAATCCGACAATAAATTGTACTCGTCCTTGTGAAATTTATTATAATGGCCTTCAATACTAAACTTCCGTTGACCAGCGAGAATACTGCCACATATTAAACATTTCGAATTTTCACGTTTTTGCACAAAGAAAAAATGATTCTCCCATTACTTTTTAAAAGATAGCAAATCTCCACTTCTCCGTTTCTTGAAATACAACGTTCACTACATAGTGCTCGCTTCGCATCAACGTCCGCAGCTTAGCCTGGCACTACACTGCCGCAACCTGCCGGCTGTCGCCACAGCCCCGGTCGACGCCTGCACGCGAGCAGCACGCGTGCAGCGCTGTGCGCTCATGAGCCGCGTGCAACGTTTGCCCGCCCCTGGTTTAAGTAGTTCAAAGTCTAGTGGACTGATGACCTCAGATGTTAAGTCCATAATGCTCAGAGTCATTTGAAGCATTTGAACCATTTGTTCCGATCGATCCGCCGTGTCATCTTATGGCCGGTAGGCGACAGTGGATGCGGATATGGAGGGCCATGTAGTCAACACAGCACTCTCGAGGCCGTTGTCAGTTTTCCTGACTGGAGCTGCTACTTCTCGGTCGGGTAGCTCCTCAGTTGGTCTCACAAGGGCTGAGTGCAACCAGCTTGCTAACAGCGCTCGGCAGACCCAGACGGTCTTCCATCCAAGTGCTTGCCAAGCCCGTCAGCAATTAACTTCGGAGATCTGACGGGAACCAGTGTTACCACTGTAGCAAGGCCGCTGGCCATATATCTATACTGCCTGACAAAGAAGTGAAGCACCCAGAAGGGGAGGATGAAATCAAAAGTCATGAGCTGAGAGAATATGTGAAGTTTTTGCAATGATTACAGAATCGAGTCAGATTTACGTACTCAGTTGTCAGTCCGACATTACACCTGCTCTAGCCTGGGTGGATACGCTGAGTTGATTGGGCTGTGTGTCATAAATCCTTTGTATAATCTTCTGGGGAAAGTTGACCCACAACTGCCGTAAATGGTCTTTTATGTACTGGATAGGGGGACAGGCATAAAGTTGACGACCGAGCTGGTCTCACACATATTCTGTCAGTGACAGAGTTGGGGTTTCTTCTGACCACGGAAGTATCTCATCATCACACACACAGTATGGAGAGATACGTACAATGTGTGGACGAGCGTTGTCCTGTTGAAAAATGGCCCTATGATACTGCTGTATGAGAGGTAACAAATGAGGGCGCAGGACGTCCGTGATATACCGTTGTACATTTAGATTTCCCTCAGTCACTACCAACCCTAACCTGAAGTTGTAACTGATAACTTCCCACACAATGAGGCCAAGAGTAACACTGCTGTGTTCCACAAAATATTGGAAGAATGGGATCTCTTCGCAAGTCGCCGTCGTACTCGCCGACGATGGCCATATGCAGTAATACAGAATCGCAATTCATCGCTGAATACAATGTGACGCCATTCATCAGCAGTCCGCACATTCTGGATATGGCACCAATCCAAATGCAGTCGTTTGTGTTTGGTGTTAACAGCAACATAGCGTCCCCTAATCCAGCTACTGCTAGTCTCCAACCGATGACGAGTTATGTCACAGGCTGTTTCGGAGAGTCAATTACTTGTTCTCGGATGGGAGGTGCTGACGTGAAGGGTACAACGTGCGTGGTGTACAAATCAGCGATCCTCCCTTGTAATGGTCAGACGTGATCGACCGAAACATTGACGACGTGTATGACTACTCTCACATTCCCGTGCAAGCCAACATTGGTCCACCGCCACATACAAACTCCCCACATATCTGGATATTACACTATTTGACCAGCCCTCCAAATGGAGGCCGACAATGAGACCCCTTTCAAACTCTGTCAGGTACAAATAACGCTGTTTCAAACGAGTACGCGGCATCTCTGTGTCCTTCACAGTGATCGCTCAACATCTGGCGCTGTTCAACCCCACATACAGAGTGAAAAGTATTTAAACGACAAACTCTGGGAGGTTGTAGGGGACATCAAAACAAATATTTTTCCCTAATGTCATTTTTTCCTATGAGGAGTATTTAAACCGGTAGAAAAAGATTTCTCTGGCGGCAAATCAATTAAACCAACAAACACTTTTCCATTTTTTTATGACCAAGAGACAACACATTAACACAACCCAATTTCAATTACAGTAGATTTCCAAAAATGCCTCCATTGACACATAAACAAAGGTTGCACCGTCGGATCATGTTCTGTCTGACACAGGCAAAAACCCCAGGAGTATCCTGAATTCTTCCTGCTGCTGCTGCTGCTAGTATCTGGGCAACCAGATCCTCTTCTGATGCAACAGGAGTTGCATAAACAAGGTTGCGCATCTCTCTCCACACAAAAAAGTCCAGACTAATCTGGGGATCGAGCAGGCCATGGTACAGGATACCTCTGCCAATCCACGTTTCTGGGAATCGTCGGTCCAGGAATCGATGCACACGACAACTGAAATGTGCCAGCTCCCCGTCATGTTGGAACCACATGCGTTGTCTTGTAGGGAGCGGGACGTCTTCCAGTAATTCTGGCAATGCTCTGGGTGGATAATCAACTGGTTCCAGGTTGTGGACATGCTGTAAGTGAAATGGACGTAACAATTGTTCTCGAAGGACTGTTCTTACATTCGTCTGATTCGTCCCCATGTTACGTGCAATTGCACGAGTGCTGATTGAAGGATCCCGTTCCACATGCTGCAAGACAGCTTCCTCAAATTGCAGCGTTCTTACCGTGCGACGGCGTCCCTGTCCAGGTAATCCGCTAAATGACCCGGTCTCACGCAGACATTGGTACACAGCAGCAAAGGTCGTATGATGCGGAATACGGCGGTTAGGATATTGTTATCGATAAACTCGCTGTGCAGCTCGTCCGTTGTGGTGCGCTACGTAGTACGCACCAAACATATCAGTGTACTCACTCCAGGTGTATCGTTCCATTAGTAAATGGCTCTGAGCACTATGGGACGTAACATCTATGGTCATCAGTCCCCGAGAACTCAGAACTACTTAAACCTAACTAACATAAGGACATCACACTACACCCAGTCATCACGAGGCAGAGAAAATCCCTGACCCCGCCGGGAATCGAACCCGGGAAGCCGGGCGCGGGAAGCGAGAACGCTACCGCACGACCACGAGCTGCGGACCTATTAGTAAACAGAGACAATGCACTACTACACCGGTGGACAGCAGTTGCCTACAACTGAAGAGCGTAATACGCCCTCTAACAACTGAAGAGCGTAGTACGGCCTCCACCGGTTTAAATAATCCTCTTGAGAAAAAATTACATTAGGGAAAAATATTTGTTTTGGTGTCTCCTACACCCTCCCAGAGTTTGTCGGTTTAAATACTTTTCACCCTGTATACCCTAACAGGCATGGTAACAACACTAAGTACGAAAAACGTTAATAAACTCTTGTGGGGCTTTGTCACAAAGAACTGCAATTCCAATCATTTATATACGCACCGTTGGTGCTACTGTCAGTGAATCTAGATCGGTCTCAACCTGTTTGCGTGGAGTCAATGTAAACAGAAATGGATACAATGGGCGTATAGAGTCCTCGCAGAATGCCATTGCTCGTCTTCAACGTACCAAGAAATACAGAAACTGGACAATAGCTAATTGGAAGCGTGTAGTGTGACCCCACAAGTAGCGATTTTTATTTATTTATTTTTTTTCAAATGATGCAAGGCGTCGAGTACACGGCTATCGAATGAGGCTTTTAACCTACGGCGTCTTGGGGGTTGTACTCTGGTCAGAGGTGGCTGCGCGGTGTTTTTCATACCGTTACTTGCGCCCACGCATTCAGGCTGCCGTGAACATCACCAAGAATATTTATTTCAATATTCTTGATGACCAAGTGTAGCCATTTCTCCTGCATCATCATGATAAGTGTGCTGTGAAGACTCCCGTCTTTCTAGATGACAGCAGTTGTGTTCACAAGGCTGCACGTATATATTCATGGTTTGACAGCAGTCCGACAGCCTACAGAAGCTCGACTAGTCCTCTGAAACATTCGACTTACTCCCACAGAGAATGCCTGAGATTGTTTGGGAGAGAGGTTCTAGTGTAGCGATCTACACCCCGGAAATAAATTTTGAATTAAATATTAATCCCAAAAAAATATTTATTGTCTGCCACATTGATTCCTGCAGTAAATATAGTCTATATTGGCCACCCGCATGTGGCGGTTCTCCACCTGCAACCTCCCTTTACGTTACACTACATGCACTTAACTTCAGACACTTCCACTGCTCAAGATCTGCCAGATGAGTTATACCTACTAAAACATGTGTAAATATATCTATATCTACATCAGTACTCCGCAAGCCATCTGATGGTGTGTGGTGTAGGGTACTTCTTGTACCACTAACTGATTTCCCCTTCCCTGTTCCATTCGCTAATGGCGCGTGGGAGGAATGATTGTCGGTAAGTCTCTGCATTAGCTCTCATTTCTCTATTTTTCTCGTTGTGATAATTTCGCGACACATATGTGGGAAGAAGTAATATGTTTTCCGGCTCTTCCCGGAAAGTATACTCTCGAAATTTCAGTAATAAATCTCTCCGTGATGCAAAACACCTCTCTTGTAGCGTCTGCCAATGGAGTATGTTGACCATCTCTGTAACGTTCTGTAGAAGGCTGAAGATCTTATGTTGAAACGCACAACTGTTCGTTTGATCTTCTCTATCTCTTCTGTGTGTCCTACTTGATAAGGGTCCCAGATTGATGAAAAATACTCAAGCATCGGTCGAATAAGCGCCTCGTCACCCTTGATGGATGAATTGTATTTCCTTGAGATTCTTCCTATGAATCTCAGTTTGGCATTTGCTTTTCCTACTAAATGTTTTATGTAGCCAATCCATCTAAAATCTCTCCAGATTAATGCTCTAGATACTTTATGGTAGTTACTGTTACAGGCAGTTTGTCGTCAAGGGTGTAGTTGTACAATAGGGGATTTATTTTCCTACTTATGCGCAATACGCTACATTTGTTTACTCTCAGGGTCAACTGCCAGGTCCTGCACCATTTATAAATGCTCTGTTGGTCCTTCTGCAAATCGTTACTGCCTTCTGGCGTTGCTATCTTCTTATAGACAACAGTCTGCGAACAGCCTGAAAGTGCTTCCGACGGATTCTGCTAGATCTTTTATGTCCATTGTAAACAACAACGGTCCCATCACTCTTCCTTTGGGGTACTCCCGAAATTACCTTTACATTTGTCGATTTTGTTCGGTAAAGAGCGACGTGTTGAGTTCTACCTGCAAGCAAGTCGTGAATCCAGTCGCAAATCTGGTCCGATACTCGGTAAGCTCGTATTTTTTTCCATAGTGGCCAGCAATGGTCTTGTCATACTTTGACGTATGCCTTATTCACTATTCGCTTCTGGCAACGTCCTGTAGAATTACTGTCAAATAATCTGAAAGCACGTGTTTAGACTGTGAAGTGAGTGTCAGGAATTCATACACCTTTATAGAAAGAGTGTACGTGGAAAGGATTCACAACTTCTACTTTCCTTTAAGTGCGCCAGATTCTTCCACGAAACACACAGACCGAGGCAGACACCGGATCTTTGACTTCCACTCCGAGGAAACTGCTCTGCTAGTGCTTTCTCCTGTATGAAATTAGCAGCAGCGACCGGTCCCGACCCCGCAGTGTCAAATCCAGATTCCTGCGAGTGTCGGCGCTGCTGTCGTGTGAGCCTCGATGGCGACTTTCTTTTCACGAGCTGGTTTGGCTTTCGGGATTCTGCGGAACAGTCGACATCTGGATGGCTCTCTGCAACTAAACTTGCACCGACCGGAATTCAAATGGAAAACGAAGATTAAAAGAGGGTCAAAATTATCAACACCTATTAGTGTTACAAAAGGGCTGCCACAATGACATTTTATTTAATTTATTCGTAGACGTGGCTCTCCGAAGATGGAAGAATAACTGAGGGGGATGCGAAACATTGTTAATGATGTACAGGTGTTTTCTTTAAGTTTTTCTGATGACCAAGCCATTCTAGCACAAGTTGAAGACGATCCTTATTTCATGATTCGATCATTATATTAGGAATATGACAGATGGGCCCTACATACGTGTCTAAGGAAAACCGAATATGTGGTAGTTAATAGTGACACTAGATTCGAAATTCGCATTAGTGACCAAACAGTTATGAGACAGAAAGAAAAATTTAAATGCCTAGGAGTACATGTTGACAAAATGTATTGGATAATACCGAAGTAAAATACAGAATAAAACAAAGCAGAAAAGTAATAGAGTGTATGGAGTATTTTTGGTGGGACTGAGCTATTTCTAACAATAACAAAAGATTGGGTAGACTAATGGTTGAACCTGTCATATGCTGTGAATAATAATTGTTTAACCAATGTTTTCGTTTTAAACCTTTAAAACATTAATAGCTACGTTCGTTGTATGGGGGGTAGCCGTGCAGATTTAATTACAATCTGGATAAAATAAAGTTACTGTTTGTTTGTTTGCAGGTACATGTCTGCACTCGTGATGCACACTGAAATCCCGACATCACATTATCGTCGCAAACCCAACTCCATTTTATCAATGGGCTGCACCAATTTGGGGCACCTGGATGAGACAGAAGTTGGAAACCTAGTCTGTCTGCGAATTTAATCTGCAAAGTTACGTAAAAATTCGAAGACGTTTTATTTTAGGTTTTATGTGCGCCACAGTTACAACATGATTATACAAAATATACCTCGTGACATCTGAGCGAATGCCCCATAAAGTTTAATGAAGTGTGCACCCGCAGTTTTGCCATTGATCGATATTCGCCTAAAACGTACGTCCTTTCATCCTGTATATGAAATATATTTCCAATTTCGAATACGAACAACCTTCAGTTTGTTTCCGCTTTACGAGAGCGGTCGCCTTAACCGCTTTGCCTGGATAAATACGATATTGCAGCGCCCGTTCAAAAATTGTTCAAATGTCTCTGAGCACTATGGGACTCAACTTCTGAGGTCATTAGTCTCCTAGAACTTAGAACTAGTTAAACCTAACTAACCTAAGGACATCACACACATCCATGCCCGAGGCAGGATTCGAACCTGCTACAGTAGCGGTCGCACGGTTCCAGACTGTAGCGCCTAGATCCGATCGGCCACTCCGGCCAGCCAGCTGGCAGGAAAGAGGACAGCGACCTCGGGCCAGGTGATTCAAGCTGGAGGGCCGCCTGTAGCGAGGGCATCGGTACAAGAGCAGAGAAGAATCTTTAGAAAACTGGATTTCGAAATTCCAGCGGGATACGAACAAAAGCACGTGGCGCATTTTCGTCTAGCGAGTGTGACACATGGAAAGGTCAATGTACTTTAGCCGTCTAGAATGGGCACAAAACGTTCGATTGGCGAAAACTCACTAGGAAGGAGAAAATTACTGAAGTTTCGATGCAGTTTGATAGAAGGGACGTTGCGATTGGTAGAGGGTGTTTGTACAAAATAAGAGGAACGCTCCTATTGGTCGAAAAAAGCCGTGATGTGAAAAAGGAACCCAAGTGGAGGGAGGCAGTTCTGCCATGAGAGCACAAGAGAGAAATTTTGGTGAGGACTCTTCTCTGAACTGGCGTCAAGTGGAGAACAGAGCGCTAAACGCTCGGTACGACGCAGAGAAGAAATTGGTGTGGACACTGCGTTCACAGCGGCTGCACTCCAATATTAGCTGTAGCAACGTTTAGCTCCAACTGTGGAGAAACGAACCAGCCAAATTAGTTAACTGTTCTTGCAGAACTGAGAGGGCACTGTAATATGCACGCTTCTCCAACAATGCGCGTGTATATCGCCACATAATAAGACTAGGGCTGAGTACATGTTTTCTCGCATAACGAGACACATAAAGTTTCTGCTGGAAAGTTCAGTAAAGACCAGATTAGTTTTGTAGGAATTTCAGTGAGAGAGAGCGTTCTTGCAGACAGCAGCACGTCGCAGCTTAAGGTAAATACCGTGTGCAGAGGCGTTAATTTTGTTGGTTCACCAGCTTGCGTCCACTGTAAACTCGAGTGGCCTTGGGTAATCTTGCGCTCAAATTTGTCACTTGACTAACCATCCACCGTAGACTTTATTGTCATCCTAAATAGTATCGAACTTTGAACCGGAATCGGACGATTTTCGTAGTACTGACCAACATCATAACGTATGTGTAGGAGCAGTTTTGTAAAGAAACGACCAATTAAACTTTCATATTATTGTGCTCAGGATTAATTTAAAGAAACCTCCAATTAAACTTTCATAATATTGTGCTTAAGATTAAAGTTCTTTTAGAGAGTTAATATTTAACATTGTTTTGTATAAACTTATTTCGCTTTTTCATGTTGGCAAGAAGCGTTATCCATTGCGCTGTTTTTATGTTGGCGAATTGAAAACTGTGTGAAAAGCTGTAATTTGGTGAGAAATATTGCGACATTAACTTGTCATTTCACCTCACACAATTCTTCTCAATTCAAAACAAAACCCGCGCGACCATACAAAAGTATTTCCAGCATTATGTGGCAACGAAATCTAAACAACAGAGAGATCATTAGAAAACTGTACGAAACGAGTGCGAACGTTAGAATGCGTTGTTAAAGATCACCTACAGGGACGTTCTACAAAATCGTAACTCCCGGAATTAAAATGTCGTCTTGTCAGAACGTTATTAAAGAGAACCTACAGTCACATTCACAGAATTTCTGTTTTGCAGCATGAATTATAACTGACAGATTAACCTGTACTTGTTCAGTTTTCCAAGTAAATGAATGGAAATTCTGAAAGTAGTTCTATCGGGATATTTGGATCCACAGTTTTTTCATTTCTATGGAGGAGGCCATGATAAGGATATCCAAACATATGTATGAAATCTGACAGAAAATGGGTCATCAGTACGTCGAACAACCTATGTATCATGTGATGATGATGATGATGATGATGATGAGGTCCCATACTCCGAGGAGCGTAGGGGACGATGCGGGAAACCCACTCCGCCATACTAGGCAAGGTCCTAGCGGAGGTGGTTTGCCATTGCCTTCCTCCGACCGTAATGGGGATGAATGGTGATGATGAAGACGACACAATACCCAGTCATCTCGAGGGAGTGAAAACCCTGACACCGCCGGGAATCGAACCTGGGACCCCGTGCGCGATAAGCGAGAACGCTACCGTAAGACCTCGAGCTTTCAACTATCACTTTCCCAGCAGGAATAAAGGCAAGCAGCAGCATAGCATTAGATGGTACATTTACGGATGTCTAACCAGCAGATAAATTTAATCTGGAATCGGCCACTCATTATCAAAGAATGAGACACATATCTTACTATTGTGTTGTATTAAGAAAGAAATGGCGAGTACTCGGGTACGTGAGAAATTTAGAGTTACAGTTTAACAGTGAGTACCTTTTTCTACGCTTGAGGAACCATCAGTAACAGGATTTGTACAGTTAACACCATTTTGATGATAAATTCGATGTGCCCTCACGATTTTTATTGTATTGTATGAAAGCATTTTTTCACTTCGAGTAGTAATATATAGTCATTTCGGGTAATACAGAGTATCAGTATCTCGCATGAAACAAAATGGCTCTGAGCACTATGGGACTCAACTGCTGTGGTCATAAGTCCCCTAGAACTTAGAACTACTTAAACCTAACTAACCTAAGGACATCACACACATCCATGCCCGAGGCAGGATTCGAACCTGCGACCGTAGCGGTCGTGCGGTTCCAGACTGTAGCGCCTTTAACCGCTCGGCCACTCCGGCCGGCTTCGCATGAAACAAATGGGAACTGTACGATGGTTATAGTACGATAAAGAAATAATATTAGAGAGCCGAATATTATGGTTTCTGGAAATCGGATACATAAACAATAGAATTAAATCAAAACAGTTTGCTACAAAGATTTTCAGTACGTCGCGTCTGCAGCTCTCAGGCACTGAAGAACATACATTTCCAATTGTTTGCAATTGTGTCAATAGACAAAATCCGAAACTAATCACGCAAAAAATAAACAGCAGCTTTGGCGCCAAAAATTAAAAATGTGCAACTTGTAGTGAGGACAGACATAAACAGAAGAATAAAGAAGTTACTGACGTTATTGAGATATGCGGAAACTCACTTATCAAATGGTTCTGAGCACTATGGGACTTAACTTCTAAGGTCATCAGTCACCTAGAACGTAGAACTACTTAAACCTAACTAACCTAAGGACATCACACACATACATGCCCGAGGCAGGATTCGAACCTGCGACCGTAGCGGTCGCGCGGTTCCAGACTGTAGCGCCTTTAACCGCTTGGCCACCCCAGCCGGCAATTCACTTATCGTTTCTAGTATTCTGCGAATTAAGTGAATGAAAACATCTTATACAACGCCAGGTAAAAAGATTTTTTTCAGGATTTTTTTTCAATTGTGCAAAGAAACTGAATATTAAGTGGTTGCATTTTGACTATACAGTATATCACAGAACACTAGTAAAAACTATTCTTTAGTGGACAATGCTGTCGCGCTCAACTTGGTGATTCTACCTATATCCAGTCACTTAAATAACGTTGAAAGACATTCGAACTGCTTAGATTCAATCCGATCACCTACACGTCACCTCTGTTTACAGGCATCCAGTGGAGAAAATTAGTGTGATATTCCAATATGAATAGTGGGGAAGTCAATATAAGTTAAATCCTACGTAAAATTGTTCTCTACGCCATTGCAGTGACTCTTTCGTCCAGTGCTGATTGTGTGGATACAACGACACTAAACAATTCGGCAAAAATGTGAACCTCAAGTCGACCCATAGAAGAGTATGTATGATACAGAGTAATAACCGCTACTAGTCACAAAAGAAGGTGACTTTATTTAATGCACGATCGGTTTTGGGCTTATGCCCATCACATGTTCCTGTGCTCAGTGTTTGAGATCAGTGTTTAAATAAAAAACAAATAAAGTGATGACTAAATAGAGTCAATTGAAACAGTTGAACGTTGTTAAGCGCCGTGTGTGGTAAAGTACAGGGTGATTCAAAAAGAATACCACAACTTTAGGAATTTAAAACTCTGCAACGACAAAAGGCAGAGCTAAGCACTATCTGTCGGCGAATTAAGGGAGCTATAAATTTTCATTTAGTTGTACATTTGTTCGCTTGAGGCGCTGTTGACTAGGCGTCAGCGTCAGTTGATGCTAAGATGGCGACCGCTCAACAGAAAGCTTTTTGTGTTATTGAGTACGGCAGAAGTGAATCGACGACAGTTGTTCAGCGTGCATTTCGAACGAAGTATGGTGTTAAACCTCCTGATAGGTGGTGTATTAAACGTTGGTATAAACAGTTTACAGAGAATGGGTGTTTGTGCAAGGGGAAAAGTTCTGGACGGCCGAGAACGAGTGATGAAAATGTAGCACGCATCCAGCAAGCATTTGTTCGCAGCCCAGGAAAATCGACTCGCAGAGCTAGCAGAGAGCTGCAAATTCCACAATCAACTGTATGGAGAGCCCTACGAAAAAGATTAGTTATGAAACCTTATCGTCTGAAATTGGTTCAAGCACTGTCTGCAGCTGATAAGATTAAAAGAATCGATTTCTGTGATTTTATCCTTGCTCAAATGGAAACAGATGAATCATTCGTTTCAAAGATTGTGTTTAGTGATGAAGCAACTTTCCACACTAACGGGAAAGTCAACCGTCACAATGTCTGTATATGGGGCACTGAGAATCCGCGGGAAACAACTCAGTATGAACGTGACTCGCCTAAGGTGAACGTTTTCTGTGCCATTTCAGCCAATAAAGTTTTTGGTCCGTTTTTCTTCGAAGGTGCTACTGTAACTGGACTACAGTATCTGGAGATGTTAGAGAATTGCCGGCCGAAGTGGCCGCGCGGTTCTGGCGCTGCAGTCTGGAACCGCGAGACCGCTACGGTCGCAGGTTCGAATCCTGCCTCGGGCATGGATGTGTGTGATGTCCTTAGGTTAGTTAGGTTTAACTAGTTCTAAGTTCTAGGGGACTAATGACCTCAGCAGTTGAGTCCCATAGTGCTCAGAGCCATTTGAACCATTTTGTTAGAGAATTGGCTGTTCCCTCAGCTCGAACAAGAAGCACAACAATTCATATTTCAGCAGGATGGAGCGCCACCACATTGGCACTTATCTGTCCGTAACTACCTGAACGTCAACTACCCGAGGCGATGGATCGGCCGCCAGGCAGCCCGTGACAGAGCACTTCATCACTGGCCTCCAAGAAGCCCTGATCTTACCCCCTGCGATTTTTTCTTATGGGGGTATGTTAAGGATATGGTGTTTCGGCCACCTCTCCCAGCCACCATTGATGATTTGAAACGAGAAATAACAGCAGCTATCCAAACTGTTACGCCTGATATGCTACAGAGAGTGTGGAACGAGTTGGAGTATCGGGTTGATATTGCTCGAGTGTCTGGAGGGGGCCATATTGAACATCTCTGAACTTGTTTTTGAGTGAAAAAAAAACCTTTTTAAATACTCTTTGTAATGATGTATAACAGAAGGTTATATTATGTTTCTTTCATTAAATACACATTTTTAAAGTTGTGGTATTCTTTTTGAATCACCCTGTATTATAGTACTTTCGTACAACTGGAATATTCATGTCGTTTTCACATTACATTCATCATATTTTTCACAAAAATAACGGCATTTCTACACATTAACTCGATATCATACTTCATGGTAAATACTGGTACTGCATTTGATACAGCAGGTGTTCATAACTTCAGAAACACGTACATTCACAACATCTAACGTGTTTTCATAGCGAAACAGAGGTTATGGCCTACGACCATTGAAATCTAACATTTTTGGCGATAACCTCTGTTTTTCTATGTAAACACGTTAGATGTTGTGAGTGTATGTACTTCTGAAGTTGCTAACACCTACGGTATTAAAGGCATAACATGGAAGTACCAATATTTACCATGATTATAATATACAGTTGATGTGTAAAAAATCGAGATATTTTTTTAAATAAAATGTGATGAATATAATGTGGAGGCTACATGGAAACTCCAGCTGAATGTAAGTACTACATTACTTTAGAACACATGTCGCTTAGCAATTTCCAATTGTTTCAGTTGGATCTATTTAGTCACCATAACATGTAATTGAATGTAAAACCACCATGAAGAGGGAACTGGTCGTGCTTAAATAAAATCACCTTCTATTGTGGTTGGTAGCGATTATTATTCTACACCCTATAAAGGAAGAGTCACAGAGTTAAGCTGCATCCATTATGGATAAAATTCACTTGAAGACTAAGTATACTTAATGTGAGTTTGGTGAGAAAAGTCTGAAATCTATTTGATTCATTCCATTTACTTTCACTTTTTTATGAATGTTAACAAGCAAAGCCCTTGTATTGTTTCGAAGGTTACGCAATATTCTTCGACAGGTGCCAGAGAAATCCGTGGTCTGCGCGTGTCCGGTCAAAAGTCATACAAAAGTCTCTCTAACTCTGGAATAAAAGAAGGTTACGTTGGTAAGAGCTTGCGTCAGACTTGTGGTGTAAGCCACGATATTACTGCTAGTTGAAGAGACGAGGTCGACAGATGTTTCAAAATTAGCGGCCTGGCCTCAGCTATCAACAGCAGCAGGTACGCCGCGACCTGTGCACATCCTGCAGCTAAACTTGGAGTGACGTTGCTTTCACTCGAAGTTTTTGTAGCTGCTAAAAAAGTCTGGTGTGCATCTGTGTGATGGATACTCTTAAACAACCACTGAAATTATCTGTTTTTCTTACCCAATCCACGCCTTTTTCTTTAATTACAAAATGCCCCTCCCTATTAGCAATGAGAAAGGTCTCGAATTGTGTTTTAATTTGTTGTATGTATCTAGCAAAAGTCTAGTGAAGTTTTGATATATCTTTTGTTCTGAAGTGCTGTCTGTTGATTCTGAAAGTTTTCTGGTTGTTTGGCCAAATGTTCATATACGGGATGGTCAGAAACAGTCTGGAAGCTTATAAATGTGTTACAGGTAGGTTTTCTGAGAGATATTGTTAAGAAAATGTTCGATACGATGCTCCGTTTCCGAGTTAATTAGTATTGAAGTTAGCCACTCAGTTCGTTGCACGAGCAAATTCTAGAGGCGTGCTAGAATCGGTGTCGCGAAACCGTTTCCTAAAGTGGAACAGGAGAGCGTTACAAAAATTGGACATGGGACGGTAGTAATGATGGAACCCGATCCGAAGTCTGAGAAATCTATGTGCTATCGTCTATGCTATGAGAACAACTGAATCTAATTGTATATGACGGTCATAGCTTGGCACAAGGCCTTTAATCCGTTAATCGTTAATTAACAAAGTTCACTTTTCGAATAACGGATTAAATTTTGATTTAATTAAAAAATTAACGGATTATTTAACTACCGTTAACTTTCTTCGAGTCCGTTAATCGTTAATTATGTACCTACCACTTATGACAAGAATGACGGCACGCTGCCCGCAGAAGTCATGTTCGGGTCACGTAGGTGTGCGGTTACTCCGGGGTGCGCGCGATTGATGTAAGCAACCGAGTGTGAGCGAGAATAATTATATACGCGTTGGCTGTTTATTGTTGTTTGTTTACTGAGTTAGCGCTGAAAACTACTTTTTGTTCCTGGATTGACTGCGGAGACTAAAATATGGAATTGGATTCTAGCTCGATAACTGATGAAAATCGGTGACAGCATTTACGTGATTACGTTAATTTTATATGAAAATCGGGAGAACAAATACTTTCCGATTGTAAACTGTTCTTGCCCGGAAAACATCAACAATTGGGGCTTACACTTCAGCCTTAACAATATGGAGCAACACATAAGGAGAACACATAAATCACTGTCTGTACAGTTTGAAGAAACATTGAAGGCTGGTTCATTTCACTACCTTGAAGAGTAAACGATCAACTTTAACTTCTGATAAATCTCCTGTAAAGTAACGCCATAACGCGCAACGAAGTTAAGTTATTTAGTAACGGATTTACGATTAGCGAAGTTAACTTTTTGATTAACGTTGCTCAGCTATGCTGGCGGGCCACTTGAATTTGCGCGTACAACGGCCTGTTTGGCTAACTTCAATGCTAAATAAATCGGTAATGGCGCAACGTATCGAATTTTTTTCTGAACAATTATTTCTCAGCGCAACCTCTCTTACAATACCTTTACAAGCTTTTCAGGCTGTTTCTGAACACCCAGTATATCCTTTTCCTACTCTGTGAAGAATTTGAAGGTTAGTACTAATATCTACTGTGTTGTGTTTATTTTCTGTTAGGTTCCTACTGAATGCATAAACATAGTTTTCGCTTTTATTACAGTGCTACTCATAATTTATGGTTTGTTTTTGTCCTCTGAGATCAATGAAAAACATGTTAGAATTGCTGTACTTAGTTTTGTTACGTCACATGATCGTACTTTTGCGTATCACTTATTTTGTGTATCATGTTTCTTACTACTGTATTATCTGCTCAAAATCTAATTTTGAGATTTGTGCCTTGGAATACATAGCCCATTTTATCACGGTTTTTGCATAGCTAAGGCAGTAGAATGAATCTCATAATGACCTTCTTTATAGCCTAATGTTATTTCTTACATCAAGATGATCTTTGTTTCCTTCTTTATTGAGTCAACTATTTATAGTTTGTAGCCACGATTAATGATTGCAGTATTAATTATGTTTAAAGCGGTTTTCATAGTCTTATTAGATGGTTTGAAGTCTACTGGCACAATCTGCTATTGAGTGAAAATGTGTTTGTGTGCTAATGGTTGATATTAGGACTTACGTATTATGCGGTCGATTGTGGTTGATTTGTACGTCCAGGACGTATACGCTCAGGACTATACCATGTTCAACAGGGAAGCCAATGTTTTTCGATGACACCAATTACTTTCGCCATTTTCTTCTTTTTTTTTCATTATAGAGGATGAGGCGATCGTCTAGGTGACACCGATAATAATTTACCTTACCGATTCATTTATTTTGTCAGAATAATTTATTCTCCAAAGTGTTTGCTAGGCTTCTTGCAAGATAGGTCGCCACAGACAGGCTTCTCGTAGAAGATGAAGTAGCTACGTGCAGGGACAGGTTCTGAAAGCACGATAGGCTCATATTAACAAAGAGCAAATAGCTGAAACTTTGATGGAATCACTATGTCGTTAAGGAAATTTATAAAAGATGCGGATAAGCATAACATATATAGAAAAATACCAATTTCATTCACTAAGAAAAAAAAACAACAGCGATACCAAAAGTAAACGTAGTACGTAAGTTATTTTCTTATCAGAGTAGTGATTAATAAAACCGGCACTTGCATAGCAGTGCTGCTTTTAATCGGTAACTCCTGTACTGAGAAGTTACACGGTCCAGTTGCATTAATGTGATCACCGCCTGTGTTCGATGTCAACGTGCAATAACTACTTATAGACGGCAGGTGGCAGCACTAATAGTGAAGGGTATACAAAGTGTGTCGGAGAGGTGCGGAAACAGGCGGAGTGTTGTTGTTATGCGGAAACGGAGCGTTTTGTCTGGCGTCGAAAAGGGCACGATCATTGGCTTAAGGGCCAAGGGTGGAAGCATTCCCGAAATGGCTAAGATTGTAAACTGTTCGCGTGCCGACGTGGTTAAAGTATGCCGTGTATGCCAAAACTGTGCTATTCAAAATCGGTGTACCACGGACCATAGATGATACGGGTGAAAGACGGCACCGGAGACGTGTACGGGCGAACAGACCTGCAGGTGTTGAGCAAATGACCGCCCATATGAACCAGTGTCTCCTCAACGACCGTTCAGCGAACGTTGCTGCATATGGACCTCCGGAGCAGGCGTCTGGTACATGCACCCATGCTGACTGCTGTTCATCGGTGACGAAAGCTCGAATTTACACCCAAATACCGCAACTGGGTGGTGACAGGTGAATCAAGTTTATAGTCAATCGGCCAGACGGCCGTTGTGTACGGCCCTCGAACAATCAGGATCCAGGCCGGAGGAGGGAGCGTTATGATCTGGGGAATGATTCGTGTCATTCCCTGGATGAACCCGTCATTCTGGAAGGCGCAATTGATAAACACAAGTATCTATCTATCCTTGGGTACCACGTCCACCCCTAAATACAGTTTATTTTTTCCTCGGTACGATAGCAAGTACCGGTAGGACAACGCAACGTATCAAACATCTGGTAGTGTACGTGGGTCGTTCAAAGAGCATCAGGATGAGTTCACCGTACTCCCCTGGCCACAAAACTCCGGATTTAATCCCAATCGACCACCTTGATAGGACTGTTCGCGCCATGAGAAACCTAGTGCAGCTTGTCATGACACTGGGGCCGGCATGGTTCTACATCCCTGTCGGTAACTTCCGGAACCTCACAGACTCTCTCCCTGCACGTCCACCCTGCGAAAGGTGCTTATTCAGGTTTTTGACAGGTGATAGAATTAACGTGACTGGACCGTGTGATTACTAGTTTGAGAATGAGGTGCAGTTGCTGCTGTGGGGACGGGGTACCTGGATCACTGCCAGGCTGAAGGCACGTAAAGCTTGTCATTTGTGAAAATGTGATTAAGTGATTACCATTCTATTATATAAAGCACCTGACAATTTGTAACTATTGTTTCAGTATCTGGAAACATCAGACATGCTATGACGCGCGCCGACCGATATGTGCAGTCATGCCCTAAAATAATAGGACCGCTACCGACGGTCGTTTACGATCTGCCTTTGTTGCAACCACTGGAAATGTTAACGGAGGAAGATGAGGAATTAGCACAACGAAGTCATTGTAGATGAAGCACACCCTCGGATTGGAGAAGGAAGGCGGTGGAAATCGGCCGTATCCTCTTCACTGGAAACGTCCAGACATTTGCGTCTTACGGAAACAACGGAAAACCTAAATTAGAATGGCTGGGCGTAAATCTGAACCGCCGCCATCCCGAATGAGCGTCCATTGCGTTACCATTGCGCCATCTCTCTTGCTCATAGTTTAAGATATGCAGAAGGCTCCGTGAAGGTGGTATGCATACGAAGCGCCCACTCGCCACTCGTAGAAAGAGGACGCACTTGCAATATAAACGCCAACGTGGGCAGTTCAATGAAGGTCAGTTGACCTCACGGGAGACGGAAGAGCTACCTTGCAAAGTGACACCAGCCCCATTTTGATTTCTAGATAAAACAGAACTAATTTTTGTTCACATTAGAGAAAATAGTGCCTTCGGTCGAGGCTGCGTCAGCGGGGTGGCACACTTTTACAGACTGCTCTCCACATAGTTGCTCAACGAATATTGTCTGCACAGTCCTAAGGAGATGGCATACTGCCTGCTGACAGACGTTCTTATACTGGTGCTATAGCTGGTAGTTCTACACAACGTGACGACAAAGGTCGACCACAGTAGTATCCGCACAACGATCTGTTATGCACATTTAGAGGCTAGTTCAATCTCCAGACCTGAATCTCGTAAAGCATGTTTGGATTTGTCTCAGGAGGCATACTGATGCTCAGAGTTATTATTCTTAGACGCTTTCCATCCTGAGAACAGCTTTAATAGCAACTGGTTCAGTGGCACTCGACTTGGACGTAACCGGTCTTTCGGTCACCACCAGTACTTGTCTTCTGGCAGAAAAAGAGAAAATTTGGAAGTAAAGGTCCTGATCGTCAGATGGAAGAGAAAATGGTAGAGTGAAACCGTAGACCATCACATTAACTGCACGTCCGTTACTGTTGTTTAGGAGTGTTGTGCAATACACTAGCAATTGGTCTCCCACGCTCCTTTCCTTTCATTCCATACTAATCCATAACAATACAAATACTTCTCTAAATTGCACAACACTCTTAGCAGTCATCCACGTGATCCAAATACATACTTGATACTTCGTAACAAGTTAGAGGAAGGCAAACGCAAACCCGTTCCTCTACAAACTGTCGCAAGACGGCAATATGCTATTCTCTAATCATTTCCAACGCTCGTTGCTTTAGTATGTAATCGACTTTGAAGAGGAAAAACAAGAAGATTATGGTTATAATTTTTTTAAAAAGAATTTTACCTTATTCTTTGTAGTAAATTCCAGTAATTTTTATTCAATGACGATGTGCTATAATAGTAGTTCAGAGGAGAGTGAGGACCTGTGTAGTGTAGGACTTGTTAGGATCCTGGGAAGAGATATGTAATTTACAAAAATATATCCACTACGACTACATTTCATGCGGCTATTTTTGAGAAGAATGTCACTCATTCCTCAAATATTAAAATAATCAGCCAATAACAAGATGGTACAAACACACATAATAAAACTTGTAGCTCAATTTGGTAGACAATCCAATGTAAGAAATTGCAAGGAAGATGATAAAGCATTCAAACATCGATATTTTTAGCCGAATTCACAAAAGACTTGTTTGATGCAACTCTTTAAGCTAATATGTTCCGTTCAAGCCTCTTCATCTCTGCATAGTTACTGCAACCTAGATTCGTTTGAGCTTGCTTACTGTAGTCAAGCCAGCTGTAGTCAAGCCTCCATCACCAAACTGATGTTTCCTTAATGCTTCAGGATGTGTCCTACCAAACTATTCCTTCTTTTAGCCAAGTTGCCCCATAAATGTCTTCACTACCCATTTTGATTCAGCACTTATACATTAGTTACCCACTCTGTCCATATGATCTTCAGCATTCTTTTGTAGTGCCACATTTCAAAAAGTTCTATTCTCTTCCAGTTTCTGTTGTTGACCTTCCGCGCTTCACTTCCGTATAATTCTACACTCCAGACAAATAACTTCAGAAAAGCACTTTGCAACATTTTAACCTATGTTCGATGATAAATTTTGAGAAATGCTTTTTTTGCTGTTGTACTGAGACAGTTTTTTGATAAGTTCAGTTAATTTGATTAATGATATTACTGCCGACGGATTGACGGGGAACTGGCTCAGTCAACACAATCACGGAAGGAAAGATCAGCTGTAGGTCTCGTCGCAAAAAGAATATTTACGTGAAGCGACTGGGAATCGAACTGTGGTGCTTAGATATGATAGCAATTTCTCCGCGTCCAAGAGTTGAGCGCTGCAGCTGCTACAGTACTGCATTCCAGTATGTCCTCACGGAGAAACGCTTTTCGATGCTGTGCGGGTGATGCATTCCCTACATAGCGCTATCCTGTCTTCGTCTCAACCAGAAAGTTTCAGAATGCTGAGTGGACGGGCTACTCGCCACTCATGTTAAATGGGTGAAACTTTGAGATTGGGACTGTTTAGTTTACTTTTCATTCAAAACAGCTGAAAGATATGCAGAAAATGTGGCTATGTTTCATATTGGAATGTTACATTTCTAAGGCTTTCTTCTAACTCACAATTCTTATAGATGTATGTACAATGAAAAACAATTAGAGATGCTTCCCTAGAAGAGTGTAGCCCTGAAAACGGGTCCACTCATTTTGGGAGAAAATATCGCGTGCAAATTCCGTGATCATAAATATATCAATTTTCTGGCTATGTACTTATGGTTGCACACATTTAGATTTTTGTGACTTTTTACTAAGAGTATTATCCGGAAAGTAACTTGAGTATTTTATTAGGACAGCCACTAACAAGAGAAATGTTTTATATTTTCTAGAATGCTTCGGAATTTCTAAAATCACCGCAGGAAATGGCAACCAAACGACTGTTCAAGTTGCTATATCGAATCTATGAGACTGGAAACACAACATCAAACTTTCGGAATAGCGCCATCCGCACAATTCCAAAGATAGCAAGGGCGGGTAAGTGCGAGAACTATCGCACAATCAGCGTAACAGCTAGTGCATCCAAGTTGCTGACAGTAATGATATGTTGAAGAATGGAAAAGAAATGTTTGGCGGCAATTAGTTTGGCTTTCAAAAAGGTAAAGACACCAAAGAAACAATTCTGATACCACGCTTGATAGTGGAAATAAGACGTGGAGAAATGAAGACACATTCTTGTGATTTTTCAGCCTGGAAAAAGCTTTCGACAACGTAAAATGTTGCAATTCGGCGAAAAACAGGAGTAAACTAGAGAGAAAATGGGTTATATACAATATGTACAAGAACCAAGAGGAAACAATAAGAATGGAAGATCAAGAACGAAGTGATCCGATTAGAAAAGGTGTAAGATAGGGATGAAGTCTTTCGCCTCTACTACTGAGTCTACAAATTGGAGAAGCAATGGCGGAAATAAAAGATGACATTGCTATCCTAAGTGAAAGTGAGGACGAACTGCAGGACATGCTGAATGCAATGACCAGTCAAATGAATACACAATATGGACTGAGAGTAAACCGAAGAAAGACGAAACTCATGAGGAGTAGCAGAAGTGAGAGTAACAAAAAATTTTGCGTCAAAATTGCGACCATAAAATAGACGTAGTGAACAGATAGTACTATCTTGGAATCAAGATAACACAAGATGCATAGGCAAGAAGGACACAGAGCAGAATATCACAGGCAAAGGGGGCATTCCTGGGCAAAAGAAGTCACCTAGTATCAATCATCGGACTTAATTTGAGGAAGAAATTTCTGGGAATGTACGTGCGTTTGGAGAACGCTATTGTACGGAAGTGAATCATGGACTGAGGTAAAACCGGAAAAGAAGAGAATCGAAGCGTTTGATATGTGATGCTATTGAAGAATGTTGAAAATAAAGTGGACTGAAAAGACAAGAAAAGAGAAGTGTCTCCGCAGTATCGGTGAAGAATGGAACATATACACTGACAAGAAGAAGGGACAGGATGATAGGAAATTTGTTAAGACTTTAATGAATAACTTCCATGATACTTTAGTGAGCCGAAGAGTGTAAAAACTGTAGGGGAAGACAGATATGGAATACATCCAGCAAATGGCTCTGAGCGCTATGGGACTTAACATCTGAGGTCATCAGTCCCCTAAAACTTAGAACTACTTAAACCTAACTAACCTAAGGACATCACATACATCCATGCCCGAGGCAGGATTCGAACC
This sequence comes from Schistocerca nitens, assembly GCF_023898315.1. Taxonomy (NCBI): domain Eukaryota; kingdom Metazoa; phylum Arthropoda; class Insecta; order Orthoptera; family Acrididae; genus Schistocerca; species Schistocerca nitens. The sequence continues at coordinate 636,098,336 of NC_064616.1, read as the reverse complement.
TGCGACCGTAGCGATCACGCGGTTCCAGACGGTAGCGCCTAGAACCGCTCGGCCACCCCGGCCGGCCCTGCAGCAAATAATTGAGGACGATGGGTGTAAGTGCCGCTCTGAGAAGAAGAGGTTGACACAACAAAAGAATTCAAAGAAGGCTGCATTAAAGCAGCCGGAAGACTAAAGACTCGAAAATAAATAAATAAATAATAAAATCAAATCAAATATACCTGACCTTTTCGATTCAGGGAATTATTATGTACTAGCGAGCCCACAGCAAATACGCATCTCTATGGAGGATGTTAGTGATTTATGACACAAACACAGAAAGTGGCTAAGTGCTAGGTAAGTTTGATTTATACCGGAGAAAATACTGATGGGTGGAAAGAATTCATCATATTCAATACTATTGTCAGAAAGTTTCTTCCAAAGTGGAGGGGAGCAGTATATCAAACTTAAACAAAGCCAGTGCCTAGCTGTCAAATAAAAGCTGATGGAAGACATAAAAAAAGAAGAAAATGAAGGTTTATACCTCTCGTCGAGTACGAAGTCATTAGAGACGGAGCACAAATTCGGATAGTGAAGTGATAGGTGGGATATCGGCTGTATTATCTTCAAAGAAATTGTCTCGACCTTTGCTTTAATTAGTATAGGGAAACTAGGGAAACTTCAATGAGGATGACGGAACGTGAATTGAGTTTTGCCTTCCTGAATTCGAGTTAAATGTCTTAACCATTCCGTCGATTAGTTCTGTCAGAGTGAAATCAAGCATGGACAGCTATGCGAGAAGCGTCAATGAATTGGAGAACAAGATTTTCCATTATTGCTTGAAAGTCTTTCACGGCCTTTTTGCTGCTGGCAACAGTCACCAGAATCCAGGGTCGCCTTTCCTAAGTCCTTCTGTCCAAAAATCTTCCAGTTATTGCACTATGTTTACTGGGGATGCAAAAGAGGAAGACTCTCACCTGGCGTCTTCTCTACTGTGCCGGCATCAGGATGGAACCTGACCAAGCAGTCCATATATGACCACCACACGTGACAAATCAGTCCAACCTGGCACAGAAGTACTTCATTAAGCTAAAGCCATTGGAACATGTTTGTGAAGACTCAACGGATGCTTGGTTTCGATGTCATGTGATTCATAGACATTGATGCCCTTTCTAATTTTCTGTTTGTTATAACATGTGGTCCAGCATAGCCAGAACCACCGTTCTATAACTGGAAAAGAATTTTTTAGCAGAAAGCGCTCTTTGTACCACAGCATCTGGCAATGAGTCACAGTTTTTCAGCACAGTATGAAACGTTCTGTCACAGAAATTAAATTAAGTGCCTGATGACCACTCCTAATCGTTCGACATCCCATTCATACGTCCAGTCAATTGTCCATACATTCGGAATACAGACGAAGAAAGCAAGGAAAACCGTATCCGAAGAAGGTGCCTTTATGAAGCTTTGGATAACTTACCGCTCAACTCTGGTCAAAACCGCACTGTGCCGAGATAGGACGTCACCACCAATCCTTACTGGACTTGATTTGCTGACCCTTGTGAGTAGTAGTACCAGTCCATTGGCCACTATTCCACGGAGGCACCCACTTCTTAGTACACATGTTTGGTCGCCCTCAGAGACTGATTTCTGCCTCGGTCTTTGGAGAATGTAACCGACGGACATTTGTAGTTGTAGCCAACGGCAGACGGTTGTCCCAACACTAGGCGCAGTGTCTATCAGGAGTCTCAGAAGTCAGTGCTTTACAAACATTTGACAAGGTAGCGCATCCATTCGTGCTCTCACAGCCACAGCTTCTAGCAGACGTTCTTGATGATCACTGGAAATGGACTGAAGTGGAAGCATCACCACTGCCTACATCACTTTTGGTCTTAACACCAGCAGATCCTGTGTACCAGCTGAACCTCACTGGCTCCAAGGCCATCTTATCCCACCATATGTCGCAGAGCCAAACCTGCCCAGCAGATACACGCAGTCTCCAGTTCACAGCATGCAGTACACGCTGGTGGAAATCTTAAGGGCAGGCAGGCCCCTTCCTCGCCCCGGCATAGCACCACTTACACCCTTGTGGTTTGGTTAGAATGCCAATGGATTTAATATCTCTTTCAGACATTAAAGTGAACGAAGAAGTAGATGAGGTTGGGAAGATACGGAGCCATAATCCACAATTACACAGCTTAGGCTACAAGCACTGGGAATTTAGCCAAAACCGTAGCTTCAACTACGCTTTGGATGAAAGTTGACTCGTTCGCTCATCTGCGACTGTGGCAACAGCTTTTTATTTGTTTCCTGTTTGACAGTGCACATAGTTAGCTAGGCAACGATCTTCGCTTATGTACACGGGTCACCTTGGTCCTCCTGGAGTCAAATTTTGAAATAAGGTTTGCGTCGCCATCGACAAAAAAGTTACAGTTTAAAATTATGGCTAAGATGATGTCTTTACAGAGAGAGAGAGCGCAAGTTGCAAAGGACAAACACAGAGAAGGGAAGCAGTTGTGTACTCTTCAAAGAGACCGTCTCGATATTCACCTTAATTGATCTAGGGAGAATGCGGAAATCCTAAATTTTGATAGACAGCGATTTGAGCCCTGTAAGGTTTCAGGCAAATCCAGCACCTTCTATGAAAACCCTGACATGATAAGCAAATCCAGTAGTATGTCACATAGCTCCGAATAAATCGTGACATTAAATTAACCAAAGTAATACGAGTAACGAGTGAGCAAATGGAATACCACAGACTAACACAAGAATGCCTAAATGCATGTCATACCTTCCCACCGTGTGACAGACGCAGTTCCGAGGGGAGAAACGAGAACAGAAGCCTAGAGCAGAACCGTGTTAAGCTGGAAGGCCCTACGATAAGGGACGGACACCCACGTCACCAGACAACCACCAGGACCACCCCCCAGCCCATGTTAAAAGATAGAGCCCTCCAGAAGAACAGTATAGATCTTACGATAACACTAAAAGGGCCACACCAGCTGCAAGTTTTAGCGTGAGACTTTTTCGCATCTCTGTTACGTTGCAAACGTTAAAAACATTGCCCCACCACGAAAAGTATAACGTTTCTCATTGGATAGACAGAATTTTTGTAGGCGGAGCTTAAGTTTAACATTCAGACCCTGATTGGTCAGATGAAAACACAGCCAGATAGTTTTTTCGATGTGTCGTTGAGAAGATTATAGCAGCCAGTCTTGTTCGTGCTGTTTTAACCGATGCTCATGCTATGCAGCATTGTTCCCAGAACACCTCAGTGAATCTGAGTGTTTTAGCGAATGGCAGGCGTCAAACAGACAAAAGGAGGAAAATTGTGATACAACGTCCGATCTATGACGATGTCATTACAGGCGAAGGCCGAACCCTTCCTGTGGCTTGACGAGGATTTGTGATTTTTCTTTCAGCATACTAAACCAGTGACTTACCGATCACGACACGACACTCGGTCTGTACGAGAGACGTCGGCAGTTCTGTGACAACCTAGACAAATACTTCCTGGAGATCAATCATAAGGCTTAAAGCTGTGGAGTCCCTCTATAAACGTTTCAAGGATGCATTACACACCAGATGTTGAGCTGACTGTGTACGAAATACATGAAAGAATATTTTTAGATTAGACGTCCCTACGTCTAATGAGGATAATAACTGAGGCACACAGTTCCAAAATATTTATACCAGGCCACACGAAGCGCTGACAACAGACGATAACTTTTTGTCATTAATGATGAAATGCTGAGACAGTCACAAAAATAGTTTGCGTTTTAAACAAGATAGATGTGCTCTGAAGATTACATAATAGTTAGTATGGAATATTGGCTGAAACCAGAAATTGATATTAGTAAGATTTTCTGTGAAAAGACAGTCTTACAGATGGATATTTTTTAGAGATAATTCTGCTGCTTAAGATGTCTGAGAAAGCATAACACACTTTGTTTTATGATTTTAGTTTCATCTTTTAAATTATTTGCTGTGTTCAAAAAAGTTCCTGAAATTTAAATTCATTTACTTGTCCAAACATTTAATTTTGGATTTGATAGTTGTTATTAACTGTGGAAGTATGGCTGAGCACAAAATATTTTGTTTTGTTGACATTTAATTACAAACCAGATCCTCTGACTATTTCGGTTGATTTCTGCGTGAGAGTAATTTTATCTTCTATTGTCTCCTCAAACAAATGCCATTAGTGTAAGGAAATAAACTTTATTTTTTAATCTTGGGTCCTTCTTTGTCTATTACTAGCTTGAAGCGAGCTGTTGATAGAGTCTTATTGTCAAACACCAGTTTGGCCACTTAGAGCCATCTGTAATGAAATTGTTAATTTTGGTCTTCAAAGTGGCACCTCCTGTACATACTTTAGTTATGATGGACAAATTAAAAATTGGTGAATGGCACACAACTAAAAGCTTTCTGCAAAACTGTTACAAACGCTTTATCAAAAACACATGTAAAACAGACAGTTCGAAACCCTGCCCGTGATGAGAATCCATTAGATTTCTTAGCAACGAATATTTAATCTTTCTATACAGCATTACTATGTTAAATAATAGTGAAAAATGGCTACACAGTATGGAAAAAAACTACAGACTGTTCAAATGATTAATATCAATGCGTGCAGAAAACTTCCCCCTTGAAAATTTGTGAGCATGTTTCCACCAGAAGTGAAATTTCCATTTACTCAATCCGTCGGCACGTATTTTGAAACAGCTCAGGAAGTAAAAATGCTGAATGATTCTGTGAGGCCCTGAACGATATTGTCAGAAATATATGTTTGATACAGAGCCTCATATGCTTAGTTAGTTAACTTGGAGCAACCCAACAAATGTCGTGTTAGGACATGCCTCATGTTCTTTGCTTAAACGCCATTCACTACTTCGAATACTTCGTCTCGTCATGACTTCAACAGAAGACCAAACTGTTTGGTGTCTGGAAACAATGAACCGGTCTTCATTGTTTTGCTATATCTACCTCATCAGTGCCTCCATTAATGGTCCTAATGGAAGGCTATCTTTGGGATAACTATCTTCCATGCAACAAATAAATGAACTCGAAGTGACAAACACTATTCAGTATTATTGAGAAAGCATCTTAAGTGACGATTTGTTTCCCTTATTGTCTGTTTTATTATCTGCTTGTATCGACGCAGTACAAATACAAAGTCATTTTGTAGTTGCCCCCTAGCCGATGCCGGTGACAGGCATCTTTGGATCTGAAGATGAACTAGCTCGGAAAGGACCAGTCACTTCGACAAAAAATGTAATTTAGACTGTACTCAGCTTAGAAAATCATAAAACAATATCAGTTTTTCTTCTGCCAACGCCGGCCGCGGTGGCCGAGATACACATGCTACTATAAGGAATTAAGTGTTTTTTACCCTTGCTGTATGCTCTGGATCCAGTGACGAAGTCATGATTAGCATATGTAGCATTAGTAGAAGGACAAACTAAGTTCTGATGCATTTTGTTAGGGCGGGTTGTCCACATCAGGGGAGGTATGCACTCAGGGGCAAACATGTTGTTATCATTTGATTGCCAGGTACTTAACCTATTGTTCTGCTAAAATGATCCTTCCTTTTGATTGACAGGTCTTTAACCTGTCCCCCACTCCAACTCCCCTCCCCCCTCAGGAAACCACCACCCACCCCTTCCCTATCGCTACCACAAGTACACTTTCAGGTCTGAGTTATTGGAATAGCCCCTTTCACTCTTATCAATTTCATTGAATACCTAATTAAATTAATCAATTAATTAACCGATCCCCTCTGGTAAGCCCCTCTCCATTCCCACCATTCCTCTGGGAAATTGGGGGGGGGGGGAGAAGACTTAGTTGATCGGTCACTTCTTGGAGGGAATTCGATTGCAGTGTATGGAATATTGTTTAATCAATTTAGACAATGTGTAGAATATTAGAGGATTCAAGGCAATGTATGGAATATATGGAAACTGGTGGCTCTGTGGTGGAGAGGAATGATCTCTAAACAGGAAATTCTAGGGAACATTGTTTATTTATAAGAAATTCAGTTTGGAGGGGTTGTAAATCTCTTGCTCATCGTTCTTAGCTGTGTGGAAAGATGTAGGTCTTGTAAGAAGTAATTACATGGGGCAAACATGTTGCATAACCTAATTTTCGGTACTGCACGGTGGGTGTCTTAACCAAATTTTCGGCCCTTTGTCGGCACTTAATCTATTGTTCTGTTAAGTGGTTTTCCCTGTCACTCCCATTACCCTATACTATTGTACAGCCTTTGATACCAAATTAAGTAATTAGTTAAGTCCTCTCACCATTTTCTGGTACACTCTCCGAATTTCACATGCTTTTGAACGCCATTTCTGGCGCATTCTTCTTTGTCATGTACCCCTCTAAACTATTTTACTGCATTTTACATAAAAATTATGCAAATTAACAGTGTTTTGCATTTAACCTGCTGTTCTGCTCCATGTCATCCACTCATGCAAACCCTCCCCATAACAACTGTACCGCTAACACCACATTGATAAACAAAATTTATGCAAATTAATTAAATCGATATTCTTCACATGTATGTGCTATTTTTTTTTAATTCGCAGCATGCTTTTGGTTGGTGAAATCGATGGAATATAGTTTAAACAAAAGATTGCTAATAAAAAACACATCCCGCCACTCGACGCCCGTCGCCAAAGCCGCCAACTCCGCACACGCCCCCAGGAGTTGGGGTGCACCGTCAGCCCCCGCGAAATGACATGGCCATCAGCTGCCGAACAACGTGGAGGTGTCAGTTCAGGTCCCGCGAGAGCACGTGGCGGCGGCATCCCCTTCATACTTCAGAAATTCCTTTCGAAACACGTATCTACCTAGGCACCATTGCTGGTGCAATGACACGTCCTTTCTACCCTGTGGTCCAGCGAGATGTTTGCATAGCAGATCACCCTCAGTGAACTGTTCCAAAATGTGCACGTGCCAAAGCCACGAGCCACCAATGGACAGACGAATACTGTTGCAAGAGCTATTGCTGTCAGGCCGCTGTCGACGGCAGCCAGCAGATGAAAGTTGCATCAACAGTTAGAGTTCTTTGAGTTTTATACTGATGTCACATGTCTACGTAAATAAGAGCAAAGTCACCCTCTGGGCCGTGCACATGTGTTTACCATTGCTGGCGCGATACCTCTCTACCAGTGGGTACTGATGTCATAGGTCACCCTACAGAATTCTGTTCTAATGCTTGCCAGTGTGGTGTCACAGCCAGACACCACACGTCCTAGGTGGTAGCTTAAATCGGCCGCGGTCCTGTAGTACATGTCGGACCCGCGTGTCGCCACTGTGTGATCGCAAACCTAGCGCCACCACAAGGCAGGTCTCGAGAGACTGACTCGAACTCAGCCCAGTTGTACGGACGACAGAGCTAGTGACTAGACGTACGAAGCCTTTCTCTCTCATTAGCCGAGAGACAGAATAGCCTTCATCTAAGTTCATGGCTACGAACTAGCAAGGCGCCATTAGCCTCACAGTGATTGTAATTAAAGTCTCCTTTGTGCGATGTACCACAATGAGTTATTAAAGATAAGTATTATACCAGCTACGTACTTTTCTTCATAGCATTAATTACGTATCCTGTTCCAGTACTTCACGCCCGTCTGCGTTAGTCTCGCGTGCCTTTTTAAGCCACCTCTATCTACAAGGTGTTGGCCCAGCTGCCGACACATCAGCCAGAATAGCACAGGGGCTGCTTGGAGTGGCTGCGCAGTTTGAGGCACCATATCAAGGATTGTGCAGCCCCTCCCGCCGGAGGTTCGAGTCCTCCCTCAGACATGGGTGAGTGTGTTGTTCTTAGTATAAGTTAGTTTAAGGTAGTTCAAGTAGTGTGTAAGTCTATGGACAGATGATCTCAGCAGTTTGGTCCCTTAGTAATTCACACACATTTGAATATTTGAACATTTTGAATAGCACAGGGTGCATTGTTCCTAGCGATCCTAATGGGACACGCGAGCTGCATCTAGCCATGCACACATGTTTAACTACCCAGCGTGGCTGACGCAATGCCGCGAAATGTTTGCGTGGCCACCCACTATCTAAAAGTTTCTCAATGTTGTACAGACGTCACATGGCTGTGTAAATAAGAAACAAGTCGACCTCTCGAAAATTGTAAAGACTCACAGAAATAGTTAACGCTCACTTTTTTAGGAGCTTTCATGATGTCTCAGCTTGTCTGCATGCAAATTCTTGTCGTAACAGAACATGTTTACGAAAGTAGCGCAGAATAACATCGAATGAATTCCTCCTGACGGTCCTAACATGGCGCCCCATCCATCATGTTACCCTTCCTGGAAATCGTTAAGTCCTGGTTTCAACAAACATCTCCAAAACGCGAACGTTCTCACCACTATGTAGAGACTCCTATGTCCCAGCACAAAGGATATCTTGTGAATGAATTGAGCATTATCATTGGCTCCTACTGAATTTACCCGCCAAATTACTCATGCCGCCGGTGGGTAAGCACTGTCCACCTTTTTATTTTTGTAGACGAGACTTTCAGTGGCAAAAAACTATTTTGTACAGATCGCCATATTGCACCGACAATTAAACCCTGCAAAGTGACCTATATATCGTCCAATAAGGAAACACTCTTACTCAATTACACTGCTCTGCCACTGAGGACGGAAACTTGAATATTAGCGCATGAAACTGATCTCCAACTCGACAATATATCACTGTGTACCGTGTCGATGTAGTAAATATACAATACTTATCCTGCGCCATACAAAATCGGCCCTTTTGCATCACGCGTATAGCTATCGACTGCCAGACACTTGTACATATACCGCAAAGACAGACAGTATAAGCACATTCACCGTAGGTATACTCCTCACTGCTCTAGATAAATCCCACGACGTCGGGCAGTCATCCACTCCCAATGTGTGACCAGATCGCCCTCAGTGGACTGAAGTCACTCTCAGAACTGTTGCACAAAGTCGGGGTCGGCTCCCCTCGGCACAAAGGCGTCACTGTTTCTGACTCTGACCCATTTGCTTGCTTGTTTACCTTCTTCACCCATCTCCAGATTCTGGGATTACAAGAACACATGTATTTTCACATGGTTTGCCAGAATATTAGCCGGCCGGTGTGGCCGAGCGGTTCTAGGCGTTTCAGTCTGGAACCGTGCGACTGCTACGGTCGCGGGTTCGAATCCTGCCTCGGGCATGGGTGTGTGTGATGTCCTTAGGTTAGTTAGGTTTAAGTAGTTCTAAGTTCTAGGGGACTGATGACCTCCGATTTTAAGTCTCATATTGTTCAGAGCCATTTGAATCAGAATATTGTACTATTCACATGATACTTCTTGATATCAAGCACATAGCAATATCGCTTCCATTGCAGTATCACTCACGCAACATAATTCCGAAGATATTGACTGGGAATTATTTCTCTATAAACCCTAAACTTTTGCGAGTTTTAGGTTGGTTGGTTGGTTGGTTTTGGGGAAGGAGACCAGACAGCGTGGTCATCGGTCTCATCGGATTAGGGAAGGATGGGGAAGGAAGTCGGCCGTGCCCTTTCAGAGGAACCATCCCGGCATTTACCTGGAGTGATTTTAGGGAAATCACGGAAAACCTAAATCTGGATGGCCGGACGCGGGATTGAACCGTCGTCCTCCCGAATGCGAGTCCAGTGTCTAACCACTGCGCCACCTCGCTCGGTCGAGTTTTAGGGTTCTGTAAACCATTGAGTAACTAGAAACTTATCCCGTCTGCTAAGACCTATACGTGAAAACTCGAAAACAGTAGAGGAAACTGATATTTCCACTCGTGAATACCGATGTCGGTGATATAACAGATTCTAAATCATCCTTATAATTTACAAAGTCAACGAAGGTGTTCACCTGCTAGATGCACTCAATATGCACCACAATCAATCTTCTTTCAATCGAATAAAGGCGGGAAATGTGAAGAAGCAGTCAAGCGGACAATTTACATGGGAGGGAATAATGTCCCAGAGCAAAGACATGTCCATATTGAATCTTCTCAAATTTCCACGTGTTCACGAAACCTGTCCAACACATATTAAGTATCAGTCTGCTATTCGGCCATCTAGAGGACGACATGGTTAAGTCAACTACATAACTGCATCCCAACTGGCATCTCCATTTGGACGGCGCCTGTCGTTAGCGGGAAACGTGAATCATTCCCGCCACAGCCTACCGCCGCCGCCGCGCCAAGCATGTATAGACAGAATCGTCCTACGAAATCGGCCAAATACATATTTGATCGCTATACTTACAATTAAATGCTACGATTTCGGTCTCAGTTGAACGACATTCGACAATGAGCGAAGTATCAGAAATACACCCTGCTGACGGCTGTGGCTCTGGAAATAGAAATATCTGTACCATTCTTATGACTTGACATACCCTTCTCTTTGTTATCACAGTATTCCACGTCAAATCCATACCTTCCTTACGACTGGACATAATCATTTGCTTTGCACATGTCAGAACTCAAATACATACTTTACCAGGCGTGATGCTCAAGGCGAACCTATCATGCATCCCCTACTACTAAGTATAATACTTCGCCAATAACTGATAGCTAGCGATACGAAATAATACTACCGAAAATCAACGATGGATGGACATGTCTCATAAGTTTTTCTTGCGAGTGGAGCCACTGTGTCTTAGAAAGAGAGGCATAATCGTCTTACAGACCGCCAGATGTTAAAAAACACGATCACAACAACTTCTGTATGTTACTGTCACAAGCGGTCTTGGTTCTACTGGTGTATATAAGTATCCATGTTAAAACCTGTACTAGCTTTATAAATCGAGGTATGGCATTACCTCCAAATGAAGTGATTTTTCCAGGCAAATACCGCGACACTGACTATAAACGGTGATCGCCAGAGTGTATATTATCAGACCAATAGTGCGGTTACACGTCGCCGACGGGGCAACCTCGTAATAGAATTACCGAATTTAGGAAGTGATTCGGCTAAGGAGCGACGATGACGGCGTCGACACACTCCTCGTCCATTTCCCGCTACGGTTGGGGCCTTTGGAAGCTAGTAAGGCTCATGGACTCATGGGGCTCATACATGCATCTTCTGTTGTATCTTGCTTTGATTTTCGTGCCGATATTATGCTTCTTGCCTGCAATCGTACCTATCACCATCTTGGTCTTTGCTGAATTCCACTTTGGCCTGTTCTGTATCTACCGGACTGTTCATGAATTCGACACGTTGCCTGCTTTATGTATCTTAAATTTCCTCAGTTTACAGTGTTCTCCTGACGTTCATTCAGCAAACAATACAGATGAATTTCAGACTTTGAGAAATGATATTTGGAATGCATTCCTTAGGAAAACAAACTGTGAACATGTCATTCCTGATACATGTTAAGACCTCCAACTACTGATTCTGGGCAAGTTAATATTATTGTTCTCTATACTTAAACATTCTTTGGAATCACTATCGATTCATTGTGGACTAGTTTTAATTTATTTATGATGTATGTTTCATGGTGAGTTAATTTTTCTCAAACACCTGTATATCATGAAAAATGGACGTATGCTGTTCAGAGTGGTGATGGAGCAGTGATTAATCGGCTCTACATGATTCCAGAAAAGAGTCAGTAAGGACATGCCTGTATAAAGCGCTGCCATCACCAACAGCCTACAACATAACAAACTCAATTCTCACGAATATGCTCGTGTAGAGCGCTGTCACAGCCATGTCTACGACATTTTTCATGATACTAAAGTGTAACAGTAGGAAAGTAAAATTGTGATTGTAGAAGAACTACTTAGTAAAGTTGAACACTATTTTTTCTTAGTATTAAATAATAACAAATTTATTGACACCAAAGTTTTGTGCATGTGGTTCGCTGTGGCTTCATGCTAGCAACGGAATTACTTGGAATTCTGTGCATAAATTTGCGTGACGTATTTTTTAAGGCAGACGTAGTGAGTACTAACTGGGAATGTGGAAGCTGAACATGGCGAGGGCTCGGAAAGTGATGAGTGGCGCCCAGCAGGCGGCGTCAGTGACCACAATGAAGAAGAAGCGAGCCGCGAACTCCAGCTCACCCTGCAGCGAGACGGGCGTTGCGTGGCGCGTTCGTACGATGCTTATGAACATGCCTGTATAAAGCGCTGCCATCACCAACAGCCTACAACATAACAAACTTAATTCTCACGAATATGCTCGTGTAGAGCGCTGTCACAGCCATCTACAGTACAACATAACACACACAATGGTCACAAACATGCTCACGTACAGTGCCACCTGTCTGGAACATAAAATGTACAGTGCTCGCGAACATGCTTGTGTACAGCATTGCCATCACCACTGGTCTGGAACACGTTACACATGATGTTCACGACCTTGCCTGTGTACAGTGCCACCATCACCACCTGTCCAGAACATAACATACACATAATGCTGACGAACTTATCCATGTTGAGCACCATCATCTCTCCCCCCCCCCCCCCCATCCTCACCCCAGACTGGAACACAACACATACAATGCTCATTAACATGGCCATATACCCATTTATCTAGAATATAGCACAAAAAAACGTCGCAAAGATGTCCACGTACAGTACCACTGCCAGATTCAGTCTGACTAGCTACATTTTTATTGTGTTATATCATTATAAATGTGGTTTTGTGTAGTACCACTAGTGCTAATCAGCAAGAAAAGATGCGTGTTTGTCAAGAACTAAAGTGTGTGCAGCACTGCCGTCACCACTTACCTAAAACATCACAAATACATGAACGATGTACAGTGACAGCATCACCACTGACCTACAATATAACACACAAATCTGATGCTTGTTCAATGACAATCATCAGTCTACAACTCCAGAAGTACAATGATCTTGAACGTGCCAGCTTATCACGTCACCACCTATCTTTTACAGCTTAATCACGTATAGTTTCCTAAAATTATTGTGTCAACCATTATAAGAAAATTTCTCTAAATTATGATTGTTAATAAGTGTTTTAAGATTTCTATTATTAATGAAAACTGTTCTTCAGCAGATTACTGGTGTGTATCACCCAACTGACAGATTAGTTAGGCATTCATTCTTCCCTTGTAGTTTGTACTCGGCAGAGTTAACTGTCAGAGGCTTGCAGGAAGACATTCCAGCAGGTATGTGACTTTTGTAAAATCCCCACTTTCCATAAGCAATATTTTTGGCAACAAACTAAAGAGAAGCAGATAACGTCCTCAACGTCACGATTTTGGTAGCACTTTTATTAAACGTCAACTGAGGTTGATGGAAGTTCAGCAGAATGTTTAGAATTATCGTCTTCATAATGCAAGAATAAAAAAGCTCTGCGAGACAGATCATTGGTGTACTTATTAATAACCCTGCACTTTTTCTGCACATGCTTTCTGGATTTTCGATATTTCACACTTTCGCATCGACTGCTCGTAAACCAACTTTTGGATTTGTGACACAGGCCACTGTACATCGTGGATGAAATTTTGAACTTTCTTTGTGATTCATAAAGATATTCTTACAGTTATAGCAGAATAGGTAAAATGAGATGAAGCAATAGGTAGGATTCAACATGTTGTTCTCCGAAATAAACATGGTAATGGTAATAATATACTTTTCGTGCATCTGAGACGCTATCAGTGTATTTATAGGTTACCAGTGCTGATCCATTTGGAGTTATTCAGTAATAAACAAGCAACCGTTGCTGATGTTGGCTTAGTACTTAAGAGTGGTCAACAGCAGCATCATCACACCTTAAAAGGTTAGACAGACATGTACGTCGTAGACAATTTGTGCTGATACTTCGACAGTTAAATTTATATTTGAATCTAATACAGCTCATCCCATACCTTGCTACGTCGCTTGACCTCTAACAAACAGTATCACTGGTGCTCCCACGGACAGCTAAACACGGAAACAGATGGAAACAGGAAATGTGATGATATGATTCGTAATCTATGTACTATCCTCAGTAATGTGCGACTGTGGTGACATGAACCAAAGTGCACTGGCGCTCCTGTGGATGTTCTAGTACCACATGAGAGATTTATTAATCAGATTTTAAATTTATATGTAAACATAAGGATTATTCTTAAATATATATTTATATATATATTTCTTTATTTCGTAATCTTGCTGTAGCTGTCATAAGATAAATAAGTAATATAAACGAATCATCATTATATCTAACATTTTTAAATAATACTAACAGAATATCTTTGCATAATTGAGGAAGCATTTCAGTTCATTCATTACTTTCTCGGGTCAATGTATTTTGACGAAAATGAGAAAGATATTTTTTTCCCTCGTGCCTTCTTTCGCTTTAGAGAACCATGGAACACAAGTAATGAAACAGAATAAGTCCGTTAACACCCACTGCTAGAGGTTGAGTAATTACACATAAAACCGTAAGACAATAAAAATTAATATCTGATTACAGGTATTACGTGCATTATAATATATAAAAAAAAGAGAAAAAACAAATTGTCAGATATTGATTAAAAATAATACACTCTAAAATTTGTTATTTGAACGAAAACTCAAAGACGTGCGAATAAGTAGCTAGAATCAAGATGTAACAGAAGAAGCAATGATATATAATAGTAATTGAATACAGTAATAAACAATAAAAAGTATTAAACAATATTGTAAGCTATGATTACAATTGACAATTATAGTGGGAGAAACTACTACCTAGGAATTTAAAAAATGCGAAATTGTAAGTGAACGCAGGCAGAAGTTAGGTAACAAGTCCGAGTCCGCGCAGCATTTACCACAAGAAAGTTGATTTCACTAGAAGTATGTGTCAACTACAAAAATACAACTTAGTGTGTTAGCAGTTAAGAATAGAAATGATGCTCACCCTGTCATGTTGATCCCAAATAATATAAATGCAGAATACTGCCAGCCAAGGAAGAAAGGATCGTCAATATGCAGAGGAAAGCACATGCTGTTTATGCCGTAGTATCTTGTCGATCCGCGATAGTGTATTGCTGGAACAGTGAAAGAAACATCTTCAGCGCAGTGTGACTTGTCTACAGAAGGAAGTTTTGTCTAAGTTGCATGAGGCTATACAAAAGGAACGCTACATTTTATACTGGTCTTAAAATATGGCAGTCATACTTATCTCTCTTGAAATCTGTAGCATTCAGTTTATTCCAGTTTGAAGTATGGAAACAATACACTCGTTTTTGATTTTCTTCCCAAGATTTTTCCTTCCAAGACGCCTCTTAAAAGTGACTATAGCACCGTATGGAGGCATTATGCTGAATTACGTGTGCAATAAATTTAGCTTTTCTTAACTGTATGATGCCAATAAATTTCCTGTTTTCATTATGTCTTTTTAGAACCTAATCACTGGATTTTGTTTCTGTTCAAAATGTTTTTCTAAGTTTTCACCAAAATCAAATCTCTTGCTACTCATGCTTTTATTTACCGTTGCGAGATTTCAGCCTTCACGACCGTGTTTTAAGACGTTTCAAATAAATGTCTTGACAATTCATTTCCTATTTTCCAGAATAAGGTCGCTGTTTTCTTAGTAAATTACTTACAGAAATAAATATTTTGAAGAAATCAACGTAATTAAGGATTTGTATTGTGACATATGTTGTTGCAGCATTGTTTTGCTTTATTTTCTGTGCTTACTTAATTTCAAGTAGTGATATTTCTTTTTGGTTGTAAAAAAAATCACATACAAATTGCTAAAACAATCAGGTTGAGTTGTTATGTAGATGTGTTAGGATATAATTCCGACGCTACCACACATTTTATCATAGGCGCTCTCAAATAAGATGTTAGTTTCGTTTTGTTGCACGTTACGTTCTGGCTGTAAACTGTTCACGTGATGTTTAAATCTTAAATTGGCAGAGCTACAAGCAAGGATTTAGGCATGAAGAAGCTTCTGGGGCAGATCTTAATACCTACCACCTCAAATGTGGACTGGTAGCATAGACATAAGTTACGCTAAGAGTCGTTACCACGTTCTATGTGTTGCGACGTAAAGTCAGTGCCAGCACGCCAGTAGGGAACGACAGAGAAGAGAAGGCTGCGAGAAAAGGTCAGCCAATCGCACGCTGACCGATCTCCCTCCAGGACGACAATGCGACAGCAGCAGCCCCTAGGTGAAGACGACGTAAGCGCCGGGCCCGACTGGTGGCGACCCACTTCGATAGCAGCTTCAATGTTAGCCACTTCGTTAGCCGACGCGTAGTAGCCTCTTCATTAGCAATCTCTACGTAGCACAGTTAGAGATCAGCAGTCACTGCAGTTCAGTTAACAGATTTTTGTTAGAAGCGGTCACTAGAAGTGTTACTTGTGTTTGTCTATTCTGAGGAAGACTGATTATTTTGTATGTCGCCCTTTGCTTGCAACATATCTGTGTAATTGCACTTGCGGATGATCGTGTGTAAAGGACTATGAGAATTCTCATATCAAAGTTAAGTCTTTGTATTTGTCTTGTTGTAATAAAACTCATTAATACGAGTTTGATTGTTTGTCTAGCGAACTGAGTGTGCAGGATTCCTAGTCACAATACTATGATGGGTAATTTTCCAGAATTTTGTCCAGGAACGGTGAGGATCGCCAATTAATACGTACAAAGTGTATACATTCAGTACGCAAAAGAAAACTCAGGAAAAAATCATAATTGATACGGTTACTGGAATGTACACTATGTAAAGTAATACTAAATATTAAAATTTCTTAATAACGATTAATTCAAATGTATATGACTGCGGAATAGGACAGCGGCAATGACTGAAGCTGCCGAAGGCACCATACTACTTCAGAGCTAATACTTCTTCAACCAGTTCAAGTTTCATGATGTGCCAGAGTAATCTCTGTAAAACCGAATTGGAATTCCATCAGGACCTGGCGATTTATTTATTCGGTCGGCCGCTGCACACGTAACAAAAGTTCCGCTATATAGGTCAACTTCGATGTCTTTCTGCAGGGTGCCATAGTTATGGTTACAGTATTAAAAAGATGTAGAGTAGTGACTGGTAACTACACGCTTGGATAAAAGTGGTTGATATCATTGTAAAATGAAAGCTCCCAATAATTCAACACATTTAACATTGCATACCTAAGCCACGGTTGGTTACTGACCATATACATCTACATCTACATACATACTCCGCAATCCAACATACGGTGCGTGGCGGAGGGTACCTCGTACCACAATTAGCATCTTCCCTCCCTGTTCCACTCCCAAACAGAACGAGGGAAAAATGACTGCCTATATGCCTCTGTACGAGCCCTAATCTCTATTATCTTATCTTTGTGGTCTTTCCGCGATATGTAAGTTGGCGGCAGTAAAATTGTACTGCAGTCAACCTCAAATGCTGCTTCTCTAAATTTCCTCAGTAGCGATTCACGAAAAGAATGCCTCCTTTCCTCTAGAGACTCCCACCCGAGTTCCTGAAGCATTTCCGTAACACTCGCGTGATGATCAAACCTACCAGTAACAAATCTAGCAGCCCGCCTCTGAATTGCTTCTATGTCCTCCCTCAATTCGACCTGATAGGGATCCCAAACGCTCGAGCAGTACTCAAGAATAGGTCGTATTAGTGTTTTATAAGCGGTCTCCTTTACAGATGAACCTCCGATGAACACTCGCCATCGAGGGCAACGTACTGGGTTCTATTACTTAAGAAGTCGTCGAGCTACTCACATACCTGGGAACCAATCCTATATGCTCGTACCTTAGTTAGGAGTTTGCAGTGGGGCACCGAGTCAAACGCTTTCCGGAAGTCAAGGAATATGGCATCCGTGTGATACCCTTCATCCATGGTTCGCAAGATATCATGTGAAAAAAGGGCGAGTTGCGTTTCGCAGGAGCGATGCTTTCTAAAGCCGTGCTGATGCGTGGACAGCAACTTCTATGTCTCAAGGAAATTCATTATATTCGAACTGAGAATATGTTCCAGAATCCTGCAACAAACCGGTGTTAAGGATATGGGTCTGTAATTTTGAGGATCCGTCCTACCATTCTTATATACAGGCGTCACCTGCCCTTTTTTCCAGTCGCTCGTGACTTTACGTTGGGCAAGAGATTCGCAATAAATGCAAGCTAGGTAAGGAGCCAATGCAGTAGAGTACTCTCTGTAAAACCGAATTGGAATCCCATCAGGACCTGTCGATTTATTTATTTTCAACCCATTTATCTGTTTCACAACCCCAGGGATGTCTATCACCATGTCCTCCATACGGGAATTTGTACGAAACTCCCGTATAAGGGAGATACGGGTCATAGTAATACCACTACTCTACATTTTTTAAATTCTGTAACCATAACTATGGCACCCTGCAGAAAGACATCGAAGTTGACCTATATAGCGGAACTTTTGTTACGTGTGACACACATCTGCGTTGGATACACATTCAGGATGAGTGTCTTATCAGTCCTCGTCCTGCTGCTCTGATTTAGGTTTTCCGCTGTTCCCCTAAATATGTTCAGGTGAACACTGGATTTAGGTCTTTGACAAGGATGAGTGAGATTTCTTTCCCCAGTATTGTTCTAGCCGAGCTGTTATCCGCGTTGCAATAACTTTACCGTGGATGGGATACGTAAGTGGCAAGCAAATGAAAACGGGACATATGGAAAAATCAAGTAAACAGTTTATTATTTCAAAGGTAATTACCATAACTGCTAATACATTTATCCGACTGAAAGACAAGTCGGTCAGCGCCTTCATGGAAAATGTTTGCGGTTGCCTATGGAAACGTGATAGTACCCAGACGTGCATCTCTTCGACCGAAGCAAAACGACGACGTGGAATGTCTGCCTTCAGGGCTCCAAAAATACGTAATCACATTGGGAGGGATCAGGACTGTATTGGGATGTGTAAGCGCTTCGCAGCGAAACGTCTGCATTGTAGTCCATACTATCTTAGCAACATGTGAGCGGGTATTATTCTGTAACAGAATGATGCCGTCAGTCAACGCGCTGCTCATTGACTTTCTGAAACCCCTTGCCACAATTAACACACAGCGATACGTGGACACTTTGCAAAAATTGAAGCCCGCCATTAAGTCCAAAAGCCCAGGAACGTTGGCGGACGGCATCATTCTGTTGTAGGATAATTTCCGCCCACATGTTGCCAAGGTTCTTTCGCCTATGCTGCAGACATTTCACTGGAAGTCCTATGCATCCTCAATACAGTCCCGATCTTTCCCCATACGATTTTCATACTTTTGGAGCCCTGAAGAAAGACATTCATGGATGCCGGTTTGCTTCGGACACTGAAGGGCACGCCTAGGTACAATCAAGGTTCTGTAGGCAGCCGCAAGCGTTTTTAGTAATGCCACACATTTTGAGGCAAGAAGAAAGAGAGCATACGTAGTTCGTTAACATGTAAAAAATCTTTTTCAACAAACTTTTAGTTGTCTACGACGCCTACACATATAAAAAATAAAATATGATTACTAGACTAGTTCCAGTTGTCTCTGCAACCATCCTCAGATCAGGCTCGTATTAGACACAAATAGAACAAAACTGGATTTTTCCAGTAATAAACATATAATGCAGTAACTTGCACTTGCATCAGAAGCAGGTTAAATGAGAAATATACTGATAACAGCAACACCCAAATAAGAGGCAGGTTCAGCTGGAGCAACTAAAAATTTTTTACATTCAAACTGCCTCTGGCACAAGTGCAAGATATTGCATGATGTGGTTATTACTGGAATATCAAGTTTTTGTTCAACCTGCGTCTAATACGAGCCTGAAGTGAGGATAGTTTTATTTACAACTGAAACTAGTCTAGTAATCATTTTTAGGCAATTAGAAGGTTCTTGAGAAAATATTTTTCTTACCATAGCAAACATTTTTCCATGAAGGCGTTGTACTAACAGCTATGGCGATTACATCTGAAATAATTAACAGTTTACTTATCTTTTTTCCACCTATCTAGTTTTCATTTTACTGCCTCCTGTAAAAACTATGACCTTTCTTCTTTTATTTGGGAACAGGTTTGTAATGTTTGCTTTTCCAGCTGATGCAGTCGCAGCAGAACGTAACACAGAGCTTAAATGTGTGCACCATTTGTAATCTGTTGCAATAGGTGATTCTGTGGCAGTGTTGACTGCCGACAGTCACTGCTAGTCCGCAAGAGACTGCCATGCCTAAGCCCTGCATTTCGATATGCGTATCGTGTAAGAGGCGGGTCCTCGATCTTTCAGTTTGTGATAAAACGCATAGTAATGTTCTGAAGCGGAAACATTCCATAGCAAGAATTTACCAGGAACGTCCAGAATTAAACAGTCAATTAAATAATAAGTAAGTGCTTCAATGCGTGATTGTTTGCGAAATACACACATCAAAAAAAGTTTTGCATCACCCCGCTCTGGAGGTAGCCTCGCCAGGCTGAACACCTTAGACACACTGTCCAGCGAGTGCACCAAGGTCGAAGTTCCCATCTACATCTACATTTATACTCCGCAAGCCACCCAACGGTGTGTGGCGGAGGGCACTTTACGTGCCACTGTCATTACCTCCCTTTCCTGTTCCAGTCGCGTATGGTTCGCGGGAAGAACGACTGTCTGAAAGCCTCCGTGCGCGCTCTAATCTCTCTAATTTTACATTCGTGATCTCCTCGGGAGGTATAAGTAGGGGGAAACGCACCCTCTCGAAACCTGGACAGCAAGCTACACCGCGATGCAGAGCGCCTCTCTTGCAGAGTCTGCCACTTGAGTTTATTAAACATCTCCGTAACGCTATCACGGTTACCAAATAACCCTGTGACGAAACGCGCCGCTCTTCTTTGGATCTTCTCTATCTCCTCCGTCAACCCGATCTGGTACGGATCCCACACTGATGAGCAATACTCAAGTATAGGTCGAACGAGTGTTTTGTAAGCCACCTCCTTTGTTGATGGACTACATTTTCTAAGCACTCTCCCAATGAATCTCAACCTGGTACCCGCCTTACCAACAATTAATTTTATATGATCATTCCACTTCAAATCGTTCCGCACGCATACTCCCAGATATTTTACAGAAGTAACTGCTACCAGTGTTTGTTCCGCTATCATATAACCATACAATAAAGGATCCTTCTTTCTATGTATTCGCAATACATTACATTTGTCTATGTTAAGGGACAGTTGCCACTCCCTGCACCAAGTGCCTATCCGCTGCAGATCTTCCTGCATTTCGCTACAATTTTCTAATGCTGCAACTTCTCTGTATACTACAGCATCATCCGCGAAAAGCCGCATGGAACTTCCGACACTGTCTTCTAGGTCATTTATATATATTGCGAAAAGCAATGGTCCCATAACACTCCCCTGTGGCACGCCAGAGGTTACTTTAACGTCTATAGACGTCTCTCCATTGATAACAACATGCTGTGTTCTGTTTGCTAAAAACTCTTCAATCCAGCCACACAGCTGGTCTGATATTCCGTAGGCTCTTACTTTGTTTATCAGGCGACAGTGCGGAACTGTATCGAACGCCTTCCGGAAGTCAAGAAAAATAGCATCTACCTGGGAGCCTGTATCTAATATTTTCTGGGTCTCATGAACAAATAAAGCGAGTTGGGTCTCACACGATCGCTGTTTCCGGAATCCATGTTGATTCCTACATAGTAGATTCTGGGTTTCCAAAAACGACATGATACTCGAGCAAAAAACATGTTCTAAAATTCTACAACAGATCGACGTCAGTGATATAGGTCTATAGTTTTGCGCATCTGCTCAACGACCCTTCTTGAAGACTGGGACTACCTGTGCTCTTTTCCAATCATTTGGAATCTTCCGTTCCTCTAGAGACTTGCGGTACACGGCTGTTAGAAGGGGGGCAAGTTCTTTCGCGTACTCTGTATAGAATCGAATTGGTATCCCGTCAGGTCCAGTGGACTTTCCTCTGTTGAGTGATCCAGTTGCTTTTCTATTCCTTGGACACTTATTTCGATGTCAGCCATTTTTTCGTTTGTGCGAGGATTTAGAGAAGGAACTGCAGTGCGGTCTTCCTCTGTGAAACAGCTTTGGAAAAAGGTGTTTAGTATTTCAGCTTTACGCGTGTCATCCTCTGTTTCAATGCCATCATCATCCCGGAGTGTCTAGATATGCTGTTTCGAGCCACTTACTGATTTAACGTAAGACCAGAACTTCCTAAGATTTTCTGTCAAGTCGGTTATGGTGTGGCATTGTGTGGGGCCGACGTAAGCCATGGTGGTCTTGGAAGGTGCCGAACAGGCTGTACGATACGTGAATGCCATCCGCCGAGCGATAGTGCAACCATTGGGGAGGAATTCGTCTTCATGGACGACAATTCTCGCCCCCCATCGTGCACATCTTGCGAATGACTTCCTTCAGGATAACGACATCGCTCGACTAGAGTAGCCAGCATGTTCTCCAGCCATGAACCCTATCGAACGTGCCTGGAACAGATTGAAAAGCGCTGTTTATGGACGATGTGACCCATCAACCACTGTAAGGGATCGACACCGAATCGCCGTTGAGGAGAGGGATAATCTGGACCAACAGTGCCTTGGCGAACTTGTGAATAGTATGCCACGACGAATACAGCCATGCATCAATGCAAGAGGACGTGGTACTGGGTATTAGAGGTACCGGTGTGTACAGCAATCTGAATCACCACCTCTGAATGTCTCGCTGTATGGTGGAGCAACATACAGTGTGTGGTTCAAATGGCTCTGAGAACTATGGGACTTAACTTCTGAGGTCATCAGTCTCCTAGAACTTATAACTGTTTAAACCTAACTAACCTAAGGACATCACACAAATCCATGCCCGAGGCAGGATTCGAACCTGCGACCGCAGCGGTCGCGCGGGTCCAGACTGTAGCGCCTAGAACCGCTCGGCCACCCCGGACGGCCATGCAATGTGTGGTTTTCACGAGCAATAAAAAGGGCTGAAATGATGTTTATGTTGATCTCTATTCCAATTTTCTGTACAGGTTTCGGAACTCTCGGAACCGAGGTTATGCAAAAAAATGGTTCAAATGGCTCTGAGTACTATGCGACTTAACTTCTGAGGTCATCAGTCGCCTAGAACTTAGAACTAATTAAACCTAACTAACCTAAGGACATCACACACATACATGCCCGAGGCAGGATTCGAACCTGCAACCGTAGTGGTCGCTCGGCTCCAGACTGTAGCGCCCAGAACCGCACGGCCACTCCGGCCTTCGAGGTTATGCAAAACTTTTTTTTGATGTGTGTAGTTCACTCTTTCTAATGACCTCTACGTCAACGCGAGATAAAAGCTTACGGGTCTTTTATTCTATTATATGAAAGATTGTCGCTGCCTAATCTAACCCAGGATATTGTGGCAGTCTGGTGATTGGGGTAAGAAGCCATTCACCACAACCTCTCGTTCCACTACCGACAAACCAAGGCCTAAAATCTTTATTTCTTCAGTCTCATAAAAAGAGAATTCCCGCTTCGCCTTAGCCTTTTCCACCTCTCCATGACTTCATTCAACGGTCTCTCTCTTTTCTCTTTTCATTCTCCTTCGAGACGAAGTTTCATTTCCAATAACTAATTTACGCACCTAGTCACTCCATAATCAAATGGTTCAAATGGCTCTGAGCACTATGGGACTCAACTGCTGTGGTCATAAGTCCCCTAGAACTTAGAACTACTTAAACCTAACTAACCTAAGGACAGCACACAACACCCAGCCATCACGAGGCAGAGAAAATCCCTGACCCCGCCGGGAATCGAACCCGGGAACCCGGGCGTGGGAAGCGAGAACGCTACCGCACGACCACGAGATGCGGGCCACTCCATAATCCGCCAGCACCACTTGAACAGTTAGCTAGATGCCGTTTATGAACAATTCCAGTTTTCTCGGATAAGTACAGACGGTGATATTCTCTTGGGCGCTAAATTTGAAAAGTTGGCGTTTTTACACTAGAAATCGACACATAAGCGTGATACGGACGTGTCTAACGTAATTCAGAAACAGCGAGACCGTTGTATGTTGATAGCTTTCCCGACAGGTGTTTTGCAGACAACAGCAAATCGTAGTGACTGAACAACCACGATAAACAGGGTCGATCAAAAAGTAAGCCGTAGACAGCAGCATGCACATAAATATTCGAGCGTTGGTCTAGAAGGGGAAATTTAACAGCTTTTGGAGGAAATTCTAGTGCCCTACGAACGAGAGCAGCGTATACCTAATCTAAAATCAAGACATGGAAACCTGTGCGACTGCAACAACTTTGCTTAACGGATAAATGCGATTTCGAAAGCTTTTATTCCCGAGACTTATATCTGTCATATTTTTGTTTCTTGAGCCGTTTGAAAGAAAGTGATTGTTGAGAACTCGTTCCAGTTGTTGAAATATTTATAAATGATGGTTTTCAACGAAACAAAACTTGTTGCTTTTGAAGCTGGTTAGGACTCTCATCCCACAACTCGATAACAGCGCTCATGTCATAGTCTATGTTCATTCCGGAATGGTAAGCACCTCTACGAATACTGGCACAAAACTACAATAATAGCTCGGAAGCGAAATAAAATTTGATCGACGTTCACGTAAAATTTTCGGTCTGTTTTGGAGTCTCCTATGCTTTATGAACAGTTCCTGTTTTCTCGGATAACTACAGAATTCATCTCTTATCTTTAAGGCATTCAAGTATTTAAGTAAAACGTTAACAGAAATGGGCACAGCAGCCATATCTGCCAACATACTAGTTTCAACGCGTTGAACGTAGAAACATTAGCGTTATTGCCTCCTACTCTGCGTAGCAAGAGAACCGTTGGCAGTTGAGCTTGCTAAAATGCATAGCTTAGGCCTCCTAATACCTAATCTTATGATTTTTTTGAATGATTACGCTCCCTCGTATCAGAATTACAGGACGCAAAGAAACCCGAACCAGACTCTAAGCAGTGTCCCCGATCACCGAACACATGTCCGATACTATTTGCAGTTACACCGCTGCTAATTCCTTCCACTGAACAAACAGAACTACTAAATGAGACGTGCAGGACATCGCAGTGGCACCTGTTTAGGAGAGTGGTACATATTAGTCAGTCCCCTTAACAGGAGCGCTACAGAGAACATGACAGTCTGCCATAGCGCCCTGGATTCCTTCCCGCGATGCTGCTTTTCAGTGGAACAAGCGAGAGCAAATGCATGACAGTCTGTGAGACTCAGTGAACTATTTATGGTCGCTCATACAGGTTGGATCCGGCCCACGCCAACTTTCATTTTTTCCGCACGTAGCCGACATTTCGTGGCCCACGAAGAGAAAGCAGATTGTCCAGCATCGCAGAAACAGGGAGGACCGGAAATTTTGGCAGAGACCGGAAATTTTGCCAGACTGGACGCTCAAGGTACGCAAGAAATCGAATTAATGTGTATTACTTCCCGATAAATCTCACGTCTCTTTATTCCAGAAATGGAGCTACTTTCATCCGCTTTCAGCTTTCTAAAATTAATTTCTAGTTTATGCTGATTTTACCATAAACCATAAATTTCAAGTATTCAATACTCTTTTGTTTCATTTTACTGAAAGAAGAAATAGTAAATGAAAAGGAAAGTGAAAGTCAATAATTATAAATGTATTACTGGTAGCGCGACGCAGATTTCGCAGAAAAACACTAAAGATATGTAATAGCTTTGAAAGATGGAATAAATTTTTTATCATTGTTAGGTTGTGCTTCAAGTGAATGAGTAGTTTGTATAGTTTGGTAGTAAAGGTAGCGTAGCTCACAATGTTGCAGCGATTACGAATATTCAACGTAGATATCTTCAGTCCCAAGAAGGTCACTGACGAGGCGTTATAATCTGACAGGCACTGAAAGGCGTTTCATTTGTTAGGCTTGTACAGTCGTGGACAAAACGAGCGAGACCCCTCGCCTTTTCGTTATGCTGATCCGCACGGCTTTAAAGTCTGCTACACAGCATAACAGGCAAGGCGACAAAGTGCTACCAACGTACCATGTATAGGCATGAAATTGAAAAACTATCCGAACTTTGTTAAACTCTTTTCAATCATGTGTAAGATTATATTAATGTTGATTAGTGTGTTAAACACAACACCTAACTAAAAGATATAAATGAAAGAAGAGACGCTAATTAGTATGAACTGTACTAATAAGAATGAATTTCAGCTTATCGAGATAACATAACTGCTTTAGTAAGACAAAGTACCCCAAGGCATTTCGAATTAGCGAAATATTATGCGCTTTTGGCCGCGAAACGGTCTGTGTCACCTACCATGAAAGTGTGCAGATTTAGCAATTCTTGAAGAATCATAACGAAATTCAGTTAAAAGATCATTCAGTGCCACACTTCAGTCAATTCAGTAATTGACAGAAGTAGAAAAGTAGGCAGTAACAAGTAAGAAATTCTACAAGAGTTTCATATTGACATCCACAGGGCGCCGGTACAGAATAAAGGTAACAATAAAACGTATTCGGGGCGCGAGAGTTTCTTAAAATTGCTTTACTGATAGTCTATCTGCCTCCATCGAGATTAGAACCGAAAACAAACCAGACCTCCCTTGCGGTAGCAAACACCTTTCACTACGCTGGCAAAATGTTCAAATTTGTGTGAAATCTTATGGGACTTAACTGCTAAGGTCATCAGTCCCTAAGCTTACACACTATTTAACCTAAATTATCCTAAGGCCGCATCTCGTGGTCGTGCGGTAGCGTTCTCGCTACCCACGCCCGGGTTCCCGGGTTCGATTCCCGGCGGGGTCAGGGATTTTCTCTGCCTCGTGATGGCTGGGTGTTGTGTGATGTCCTTAGGTTAGTTAGGTTTAAGTAGTTCTAAGTTCTAGGGGACTGATGACCACAGATGTTAAGTCCCATAGTGCTCAGAGCCATTTGAACCATTTGAATTATCCTAAGGACAAACACACACACACATGCCCGAGGGATGACTCGAAGCTCCGCCGGGACCAGCCGCACAGTCCATGACTGCACTGCGCTAGCAGACAACCCAGGCAAACAGCCCTCTATTATTACCCCAGACATGAATAAGCCGGCAATTCGCAATGAAAATGGCAAAATGATGCAGTTCCTGTGGCATAGAGCTTTCTGGACTAAAAACATGAATTTTCTATCTTTATGTCACCGCTTATGTGACAATCATTCGGGATGTTTATCGAAATAACAAAATACTGTTATTAGCGAGTAAATTTAGTAGGATAATTCTGCACCACCCCAGGAAATAAACGGCTACATAGCTGCCAAACGTATTCTACAATGTTCCGAATTCTCCATTAGACTCGCCACAGCCAGAAAACGTACATTAAACGAAGTGTTTCTTAAGCTAGCTAGCAATGGGAATGCTCGCACTTCTAAAACGCAGTGGGATTATTACTTGGATCTGAATTACCACGTGTATAGGCAAATGGATTTTATTTGCACTCCTGTAAACGTGATTTGGATCGAAAGCGTGGCTACGATTAATATGCTGATGTATCGACTGCAACTAGAACATTTCGAATAAAGATTAGGGGGATTTATTTATGAGGCCCTCATCTTCAGTAACTGTCATAGCTATTTTCGTTCTTAGGATTTCGTCACCTAAATCGGTAAAAATGGAACCCTACTAGTCTCACTTTCTTGACCGTCTATCTGTCTACCCAACTCTTAAAACCTGTTTACCTCGAGTACAGGTAGACATAATACGCGGAAATGTATCGCAGTTCCTGCGGTACACGGTCCCTTGGTGATGTAAAAAAGTGAGTTTCTATGTTAAAAAAATGTCTCTAAGAACTATGCGACCAAACTACTTAGGTCATCAGTCTCCTAGACCTACTTAAACCTGCCTAACCTAACACACATCCATGTCTGGGGAAGGATTCGAACTGAGGGCGCATGCAGCAGCGCGGTCCGCGATATGACGCTGTTAACGCACGGCTAACCCGCGCCGGCAAGCTGTTAATGTCATCTGGTGTTGTTAAAAAGTTATTCACTTCTGGTGAATGATTTTCTGCGCAGTTAATTTAAGGTAGAATAACTAAAATATATTTGATGTTAGGGAAAAGGAAGGACGCCTAATTCATTTCCCCTTGTCCTTATTTATGGTGTTAGATTTGCAGTCTGAGCATACGTACCACCCATAACCACACTTTAGCTCCAAGTCATAGTCACAGATATGCGAATACAACACATTGGCTTATACTTGAGGTATTTCGTTTCCCACGAAGTGTTGGCAGACGACTCCTAGCCACTCCTTCGGCAACTAAATATATTTTGGATTATACGTAGCACCTTTTGGCCGGTAAACAAGTAATTTTCCGGTTGATGCCGCACAGAAAACTTTTTCGTCCGTGAAAATTACTCGCCTCCAAAACTGGAGAGGTTTGTCGACATTTTCAGCAGCAAAAGCAAGGTGGGCTTCTCTGTGGGAAACAGTCAATGTCTCTTTCACAGCAGCGCTTCTTGCTCTCAGTCCACCTTCCCTTAGACGACGAGTGACGGTCTTACTGCTAACACTGAGACCCAGAGTCTGCTGAATTTGTCGTGCGTTTACAAATGGGTGGTTCTCACTGAAACGGCGTATCTTCCGATCCTGAGGTGCTGTTGTTTTGATGCGACGACCATGAAGCCTTTCATTCAGGTTACCACCCTCTTCCTTTCGTTTAATCCACCTGGCTACCGTCGACTTGTGAAGATCCGTAGTTCTTGGTATTTACCCATTTGAAAATCCCTCTGCATGGAGTGCAATTATAGCTCCCTTGTCTGCCTCAGCCAGATGGGCCATTTAGTGTTGACTGAATGATTCGTCGCGGTTAATATCTGCTGTGAAAACAGTGCTAGTAGGAAACAGACTGCCTCCTCCACGACTGCAGCCACAACGCAATGGCCCAGTATGTGTAACACGGAAATCGATGGCAAAAACGAGAGATCGCAAGCCCGTACCCGTGTCATTACATAGTGGAGCAACTTAGAATCTGTAATTTTTCTCAGAAGGGACTGGTCCGGTCTTGTCATGTCTTATCCCGATAAATATTACATGAAATGAAATGTTTACGTTTTGCATATACGGCAGGCCTAACGCAAGAAACATTTCACAAATATCTGAGTCAACCTGAAGAACACTTCGTGAATTTTAGCTGTATAAGGTTGCCTTATAAGAAGGAGAACGTGTTTATTCTCGCTCGCCGTGTTTCCAAGTAGCGCAGTTTACTCTGAGGCATACATAGTTCTCGCCGGGCGTAAGAAGCGACTCGACTAACGAGGGGAACTTGCCAGGTGCCATACGCTGATTGTCCGGAAAGTTTGCTCAGTAAAGGAGAGGACAAAATAAGCGAACATGTATTTCGGCTTATCTGCAGACACTCGGCCGTTTCCGAGAAAACCACGGTCAAAGTTATCAACGCGATGTTGCTATAGTGTAGATACCTTTTGCGCCCCAGAATGCAATTGAAGCGGTGGCTCAGTGGGTACTGTTGTGGTTGGCAGGAGAGCCAACACCGTGTTACTAAAGGAGGCCGATATGCACGCGTTTTAGCTCACGCAGGCTGGCGTGAGGTCTGGAACATGACGAGGAAATTAGAATTTAGAAAAACTGGCGTAGCTGGTGGAATACTTAACTTTAATCCATTAATGATGAACGTCGCTCTTGACGGTACATGATTCACATTATCAATAGTAATTGAATATGGCGCCTTGCTGGGTCGTAGCAAATGACGTAGCTGAAGGCTATGCTAAACTATCGTCTCGGCAAATGAGAGCGTATTTTGTCAGTGAACCATCGCCAGCAAAGTCGGTTGTACAACTGGGGCGAGTGCTAGGAAGTCTCTCTAGACCTGCCGTGTGGCGGCGCTCGGTCTGCAATCACTGATAGTGGCGACACGCGGGTCCGACGTATACTACCGGACCGCGGCCGATTTAAAGGCTACCACCTAGCAAGTGTGGTATCTGGCGGTGACACCACAGGTACCGTCGTTCCTTCTTGATTCCCGATTTCGAGACCATATTGCTTTTTTATTATTTTCTTCCTCCCCCTCTATGAGAATTATCTACATCTACATTTATACACCGCAAGCCACCCAACGGTGTGTGGCGGAGGGCAATTTACGTGCCACTGTCATTGCCTCCCTTTCCTGTTCCAGTCGCGTATGGTTCGCGGGAAGAACGACTGTCTGAAAGCCTCCGTGCGCGCTCTAATCTCTCTAATCTTACATTCGTGATCTCCTCGGAAGGTATAAGTAGGGGGAAGCAATATATTCGATACCTCATCCAGAAACGCACTCTCTCGAAACCTGGATAGCAAGCTACACCGCGATGCAGAGCGCCTCTCTTGCAGAGTCTGCCACTTGAGTTTGTTAAACATCTCCGTAACGCTATCACGGTTACCAAATAACTCTGTGACGAAACGCGCCGCTCTTCTTTGGATCTTCTCTGTCTCCTCCGTCAACCCGATCTGGTACGGATCCCACACTGATGAGCAATACTCAAGTATAGGTCGAACGAGTGTTTTGTAAGCCACCTCCTTTGTTGATGGACTACATTTTCTAAGGACTCTCCCAATGAATCTCAACCTGGTACCCGCCTTACCAACAATTAATTTTATATGATCATTCCACTTCAAATCGTTCCGCACGCATACTCCCAGATATTTTACAGAAGTAACTGCTACCAGTGTTTGTTCCGCTATCATATAATCATACAATAAAGGATCCTTCTTTCTATGTATTCGCAATACATTACATTTGTCTATGTTAAGGGTCAGTTGCCACTCCCTGCACCAAGTGCCTATCCGCTGCAGATCTTCCTGCATTTCGCTACAATTTTCTAATGCTGCAACTTCTCTGTATACTACAGCATCATCCGCGGAAAGCCGCATGGAACTTCCGACACTATCTAGTAGGTCATTTATATATATTGTGAAAAGCAATGGTCCCATAACACTCCCCTGCGGCACGCCAGAGGTTACTTTAACGTCTGTAGACGTCTCTCCATTGATAACAACATGCTGTGTTCTGTTTGCTAAAAACTCTTCAATCCAGCCACACAGCTGGTCTGATATTCCGTAGGCTCTTACTTTGTTTATCAGGCGACAGTGCGGAACTGTATCGAACGCCTTCCGGAAGTCAAGAAAAATAGCATCTACCTGGGAGTCTGTATCTAATATTTTCTGGGTCTCATGAACAAATAAAGCGAGTTGGGTCTCACACGATCGCTGTTTCCGGAATCCATGTTGATTCCTACATAGTAGATTCTGGGTTTCCAAAAACGACATGATACTCGAGCAAAAAACATGTTCTAAAATTCTACAACAGATCGACGTCAGAGATATAGGTCTATAGTTTTGCGCATCTGCTCGACGACCCTTCTTGAAGACTGGGACTACCTGTGCTCTTTTCCAATCATTTGGAACCTTCCGTTCCTCTAGAGACTTGCGGTACACGGCTGTTAGAAGGGGGGCAAGTTCTTTCGCGTACTCTGTGTAGAATCGAATTGGTATCCCGTCAGGTCCAGTGGACTTACACTTATTTCGATGTCAGCCATTTTTTCGTTTGTGCGAGGATTTAGAGAAGGAACTGCAGTGCGGTCTTCCTCTGTGAAACAGCTTTGGAAAAAGGTGTTTAGTATTTCAGCTTTACGCGTGTCATCCTCTGTTTCAATGCCATCATCATCCCGGAGTGTCTGGATATGCTGTTTCGAGCCACTTACTGATTTAACGTAAGACCAGAACTTCCTAGGATTTTCTGTCAAGTCGGTACATAGAATATTACTTTCGAATTCACTGAACACTTCACGCATAGCCCTCCTTACGCTAACTTTGACACCGTTTAGCTTCTGTTTGTCTGAAAGGTTTTGGCTGCGTTTAAACTTGGAGTGAAGCTCTCTTTGCTTTTGCAGTAGTTTCCTAACTTTGTTGTTGTACCACGGTGTGTTTTTCCCGTCACTCACAGTTTTACTCGGCACGTACCTATCTAAAACGCATTTTACGATTGCCTTGAACTTTTTCCATAAACACTCAACATTGTCAGTGTCGGAACAGAAATTTTCGTTTTGATCTGTTAGGTAGTCTGAAATCTGCCTTCTATTACTCTTGCTAAACAGATAAACCTTCCTCCCTTTTTTTATATTCCTATTAACTTCCATATTCAGGGATGCTGCAACGGCCTTATGATCACTGATTCCCTGTTCTGCACATACAGAGTCGAAAAGTTCGGGTCTGTTTGTTATCAGTAGGTCCAAGATGTTATCTCCACGAGTCAGTTCTCTGTTTAATTGCTCGAGGTAATTTTCGGATAGTGCACTCAGTATAATGTCACTCGATGCTCTGTCCCTACCACCCGTCCTAAACATCTGAGTGTCCCAGGCTATATCTGGTAAATTGAAATCTCCACCTAAGACTATAACATGCTGAGAAAATTTATGTGAAATGTATTCCAAATTTTCTCTCAGTTGTTCTGCCACTAATGCTGCTGAGTCGGGAGGTCGGTAAAAGGAGCCAATTATTAACCTAGCTCGGTTGTTGAGTGTAACCTCCACCCATAATAATTCACAGGAACTATCCACTTCTACTTCACTACAGGATAAACTACTACTTACAGCGACGAACACTCCACCACCGGTTGCATGCAATCTATCCTTTCTAAATACAGTCTGTACCTTTGTAAAAATTTCGGCAGAACTTATCTCTGGCTTCAGCCAGCTTTCTGTACCTATAACGATATCAGCTTCGGTGCTTTCTATCAGCGCTTGAAGTTCCGGTACTTTACCAACGCAGCTTCGACAGTTTACAATTACAATACCGATTGCTGCTTGGTCCCCGCATGTCCTGACTTTGCCCCGCACCCGTTGAGGCTGTTGCCCTTTCTGTACTTGCCCAAGGCCATCTAACATAAAAAACCGCCCAGCCCACGCCACACAACCCCTGCTACCCGTGTAGCCGCTTGTTGCGTTAGTGGACTCCTGACCTATCCAGCGGAACCCGAAACCCCACCAACCTATGGCGCAAGTCGAGGAATCTGCAGCCCACACGGTCGCAGAACCGTCTCAGCCTCTGATTCAGACCCTCCACTCGGCTCTGTACCAAAGGTCCGCAGTCAGTCCTGTCGACGATGCTGCAGATGGTGAGCTCTGCTTTCATCCCGCTAGCGAGACTGGCAGTCTTCACCAAATCAGATAGCCGCCGGAAGCCAGAGAGGATTTCCTCCGATCCATAGCGACACGCATCATTGGTGCCGACATGAGCGACCACCTGCAGATGGGTGCACCCTGTACCCTTCATGGCATCCGGAAGGACCCTTTCCACATCTGGAATGACTCCCCCCGGTATGCACACGGAGTGCACATTGGTTTTCTTCCCCTCTCTTGCTGCCATATCCCTAAGGGGCCCCATTACGCGCCTGACGTTGGAGCTCCCAACTACCAGTAAGCCCACCCTCTGCGACCGCCCGGATCTTGCAGACTGAGGGGCAACCTCTGGAACAGGACAAGCAGCCATGTCAGTCCGAAGATCAGTATCAGCCTGAGACAGAGCCTGAAACCGGTTCGTCAGACACACTGGAGAGGCCTTCCGTTCAGCCCTTTGGAATGTCTTTCGCCCCCTGCCACACCTTGAGACGACCTCCCACTCTACCACAGGTGAGTGATCAGCCTTAATGCGGGCAGTATCCCGGGCAACCACAGTCGTAGTCCGATCGGGGGATGCGTGGGACGAGCTGACCGTCCCCGACAAACCCCAATCCTGACCCCCACAGTGATGCCCATTGGCAACAGCCTCAAGCTGTGTGACCGAAGCCAACACTGCCTGAAGCTGGGAGCGAAGGGATGCCAACTCAGCCTGCATCCGAACACAGCAGTTGCAGTCCCTATCCATGCTAAAAACTGTTGTGCAAAGAACGTCTGAACTAATCTACAGAGAGCACAAACAAATCGACACAAAATTTAAACGGTTATTAAAATACAAGATTGCCTAGTAAATGCAGTAATGCTGCTACTTGCGCACTGCTGACACACTGCTTGGCGGCGGAAGGAGACTACGCGATTTTACACTATTCAGGTACTGAAACGCGATGCTACAACTCTCAAATACTATAATACGCCCGAAATTTATGAATTTGAACAATGCAAGTACCAAAAACACGCAAAGAAATTAAGAATTAAACTATGTAACAAATGAGTCAGCTAGGAGTATACGACTTTCTGCTGGCAGCTGCTTATCCAACGGCGGCAGGGAGCACACTGGCTGTGACCAACCGACACTGGCCGTTCAAAACGAAAACAGAAGACAGACGACTACGCGAATTTACACTATTCAGGTACTAAAACGCGATGCTACAACTCTCAAATACTATAATACGCCCGAAATTTATGAATTAAACAATGCAAGTACCAAAAACACGCAAAGAAGTTAAGAATTAAACTATGTAACAAATGAGTGAGCTAGGAGTATACGACTTGCTGCTGCAGCTGCTTATCCAACGGCGGCAGGGAGCACACTACGAATGTTTTTTCCAATTTGTGTGGAAATAATGTTGTCGTTATTCATCAGTTAACTTTCTGTGTAATTAATGAATTTCAAAAAAATAAACGAATGAGAAAATAATGTGAAATATTTTTAAACCTCCTTACAACCTGTAAGGTTGCAAGGACATCCACAAATATTTCACATCATTCTCTCATTCGTTTATTTTTTTAAACTCCTTTCATTACACAGTGCATTAATTGACGAATAACGACAACATTGTTTCATCATAAATTGGAATAAACATTCGAAGATAATCCAAAGAGCGAGAGGGGAAAAAGGAACAACAAGGTTTCGAACTCGTCATGTAGAAGCAACAACGAAATTATGTTGTAATTGCGACATGTGAGGTACATTTTATTTGAACATCGAAGTTATTTGCAGTTTATTTATTTTTTGTTCGTTATTTTCTGCCATAGACAAACACCTAAGGGGGTTAAATTGATACTGAAATTGTCATGCATGGACCAATAACAATAAATTTTTAACTACTTGTTATGGTACTCTAGAATCTGACAGCGTCTTCAGAAGTGGATATCGCATACGACGTTCCTAGGGTGTTTGTAAGTGGATATTGCAGACGACTTCGAACAAAATTTGAATGTAGCTTCGTAAAAGTTCCGTGAACAAACGATCTGACTTGCTGGCGAATGCAGTATATATTATTATACATGAGGTGGAAAGGTTTTCGCCGGGTGCCGTAGCCGAGCGGTTCTAGGCGCTTCAGTCACGAACCGCGCGGCTGCTTCAGTGGCACGTTGGAGTCCTACCACGGGCACGGATGTGTGTGATTTCCTTAGGTTAGGTAGGTTGAAGTAGTTCTAGGTATAGGGGACTGATGACCTAAGCAGTTTGGTCGCGTAGTTCTTAGAGACATTTTTTAACCTTTCGCGTAAATTTTCTTTACATTAACGGCCGTATCTTTAGATTGCGTTGACATAGAAACTCACTTTTTACATCACCAAAGGACCGTATACCGCAGGAACTGCGACACATTTCCGCTTATTATGTCTACCCTTACTCGAGGTAAACAGGTTTTAAGAGTTGGGTAGACAGATAGACGGTCAAGAAAGTGAGATTAGTAGGGTTCCATTTTTACCGATTTAGGTGACGAAATCCTAAGAACGAAAATAGCTATGACAGTTACTGAAGATGAGGGCCTCATAAATAAATCCCCCTAACCTTTATTCGAAATGTTCTAATTGCAGTCGATACATCAGCATACGTATTAATCGTAGCCACGCTTTCGATCCGAATCACGTTTGCAGGAGTGCAAATAAAATCCATTTGCCTATACACGTGGTAATTCAGATCCAAGTAATAATCCCACTGCGTTTTAGAAGTGCGAGCATTCCCATTGCTAGCTAGCTTAAGAAACACTTCGTTTAATGTACGTTTTCTGGCTGTGGCGAGTCTAATGGAGAATTCGGAACATTGTAGAATAAGTTTGGCAGCTATGTAGCCGTTTATTTCCTGGGGTGGTGCAGAATTATCCTACTAAATGTACTCGCTAATAACGGTATTTTGTTATTTCGATAAACATCCCGAATGATTGTCACATAAGCGGTGACATAAAGGTAGAAAATTCACGTTTTTGAGTCCAGAAATCTCTATGCAACAGAAACTGCAGATCATTTTGCCATTTCCATTGCGAAATTGCAGGCTTATTCATGGTCAGGGCAGCAACGGTAATCCAGTATCACTGGTCTGAACGTTGACACATACCGTTTCGCGGCCGACTGCGCGTAATATTTTCCTAATTCGTAACGATCTGGGGTACTTTGTCTTATTAAAACAGTTATGTTATCTCGATAAGCTCAAATTCACTTATATTAGTACAGATCATACTAATTAGCGTTTCTTCTTTCATTTATATCATATATTTATCTATTAATTTATATCTTATATTTATACAGTAATCAGCATTAACATAGTCTTAAACATGATTGAAAACAGTCCGCCAAAGTCGGATAGTTCTTCAATTTCACGCCTGTGCATAGTACACTCCTGGAAATGGAAAAAAGAACACATTGACACCGGTGTGTCAGACCCACCATACTTGCTCCGGACACTGCGAGAGGGCTGTACAAGCAATGATCACACGCACGGCACAGCGGACACACCAGGAACTACGGTGTTGGCCGTCGAATGGCGCTAGCTGCGCAGCATTTGTGCACCGCCGCCGTCAGTGTCAGCCAGTTTGCCGTGGCATACGGAGCTCCATCGCAGTCTTTAACACTGGTAGCATGCCGCGACAGCGTGGACGTGAACCGTATGTGCAGTTGACGGACTTTGAGCGAGGGCGTATAGTGGGCATGCGGGAGGCCGGGTGGACGTACCGCCGAACGTGGGGCGTGAGGTCTCCACAGTACATCGATGTTGTCGCCAGTGGTCGGCGGAAGGTGCACGTGCCCGTCGACCTGGGACCGGACCGCAGCGACGCACGGATGCACGCCAAGACCGTAGGATCCTACGCAGTGCCGTAGGGGACCGCACCGCCACTTCCCAGCAAATTAGGGACACTGTTGCTCCTGGGGTATCGGCGAGGACCATTCGCAACCGTCTCCATGAAGCTGGGCTACGGTCCCGCACACCGTTAGGCCGTCTTCCGCTCACGCCCCAACATCGTGCAGCCCACCTCCAGTGGTGTCGCGACAGGCGTGAATGGAGGGACGAATGGAGACGTGTCGTCTTCAGCGATGAGAGTCGCTTCTGCCTTGGTGCCAATGATGGTCGTATGCGTGTTTGGCGCCGTGCAGGTGAGCGCCACAATCAGGACTGCATACGACCGAGGCACACAGGGCCAACACCTGGCATCATGGTGTGGGGAGCGATCTCATACACTGGCCGTACACCACTGGTGATCGTCGAGGGGACACTGAATAGTGCACGGTACATCCAAACCGTCATCGAACCCATCATTCTACCATTCCTAGACCGGCAAGGGAACTTGCTGTTCCAACAGGACAATGCACGTCCGCATGTATCCCGTGCCACCCAACGTGCTCTATAAGGTGTAAGTCAACTACCCTGGCCAGCAAGATCTCCGGATCTGTCCCCCATTGAGCATGTTTGGGACTGGATGAAGCGTCGTCTCACGCGGTCTGCACGTCCAGCACGAACGCTGGTCCAACTGAGGCGCCAGGTGGAAATGGCATGGCAAGCCGTTCCACAGGACTACATCCAGCATCTCTACGATCGTCTCCATGGGAGAATAGCAGCCTGCATTGCTGCGAAAGGTGGATATACACTGTACTAGTGCCGACATTGTGCATGCTCTGTTGCCTGTGTCTATGTGCCTGTGGTTCTGTCAGTGTGATCATGTGATGTATCTGACCCCAGGAATGTGTCAATAAAGTTTCCCCTTCCTGGGACAATGAATTCACGGTGTTCTTATTTCAATTTCCAGGAGTGTATGTTGGTAGCACTTCGTCGCCTTGCCTGTTATGCTGTGTAGCAGACTTTAAAGCCGTGCGGATCAGCATAACGAAAAGGCGAGGGGTCTCGCTCGTTTTGTCCACGACTGTACATCATGGCGAACAGTTTATTTATTAATGACAAATGACGCTAGCCGGCCGCAATATACTTCAGGTGTAAGCGGTTTAAGATGAAGTGTTCCTCTTTCACTGCTTCATAACATGTGGTCATAGTTGCTAACAGTTCTGTACTCATGAAGTTCAACCAAGCACGGAGAAGGCTTACGCTAAGCGCGCATTACCGGCTGTTGCCACTGTGCGTTCGAAATGATATGGCCACGATCTCATTCCAGGTGTGGTCTATCCTTACTGCTATTACCGGAGAGATGTTATCATCTGGTATTGCACGTGGAAAATTGTAACAGAATGGTATGTGCACGAAACGCTGGCTGTGTTGACACCCGTAATTACTCTTAACAGGGTGGGACATCCTTAGTGAACTTTGTAGCTAACACGTTTTTCTGTTGTAATAGATATCGCGGTTTTGACTCCTGTCCTAAAATATTACTGCTGATAGCTGTAGCATAATAGGCCTATAGATTAATTTAAGAGAGAGTCAGCAAGTTTCGTTTAAAGTTATTTATTCACTTTCCAGTAAAATTTTACACCAGGCACAATAAAGCTCGTCTGATAAGTTTTTCTCAGGGATGGGATGGGCTAGTTGGTGTTCGTAAGTAGATGGAAATGGCTCTGACTTCTATCAAGCAACTGGAAGACACTGCGAATGGATGTGTGGACGTGTTGAGAGGGCTACCGAGAGTCATGTACCAGACTTACCAAAGTACCTAGGATACTATCCGCTCCTGTGGTTACTATCTGTTCTGCAGCAAATACAGTATCTGTCACTAATTGTCATCTTGGCTGTGAGCGGCGAGCCAGTGGCAGGTCTAGGTGTCCTGTATAAGGGAGACAGGGACCAAGGAGAACTCAGGGTTTTATACCTATCCCGCTAACCAACAAGCTCGAGGTGTTGTCTTTCTCTGAAATCGAAACTGAGCCAGTGAAACTCACACGACTTGTTGGGAATAGTACTGTGATTCGTGTCAAAGAGAGGCAAACACAAAAGGGGGATCTACCAGTCATCAGCAGTTCAAATGTACGGTGAATAATGCTACCCCTTAGGGAAATGATAGTAAGGGATGGGAAGAAACACCATGCGCACGTGGTGTGTGAGCCTGAGCGCCTCATTCAACATGCTGAAGAAGCTGTTCCGACAGCCGTTGAGGGAACAAGCAGATTGTGGCGCACGTTACAACAAACGGTACGCACGAGACTTTTTTTAGATTAGGCGACTCTTCATCCCATCCAGATAACAGTAATTATAGGAAATCCAGAAGTGTCAATGTAAGATCGAAAGAAAAGCCCCAAGGCGAGAGCATTAAAATCCTAGCGGTTAACCGCCCAAGCACTCGCAAAGAATTCCCAGAATTTGAAGCCCTCTTAAAAGGCAATGAAGCTCATAAAACACCAGGTACAGATAGCTGGTTAAAGCTGGGCGTTGACTGTAGTGAGATTTTTTGGGAAAATTTAAGCGTATACTGCAACGTTAAACTAATGGGAAATGGAGGCGGTGTATTTGTCGCAGTAGACAAGAAAATCAAATTCATCGAGATAATAATTGAAACTACATGTGACATTGTTGGCGAAAGACTCAGAATCAAGTGCGGGCTTAAAATTCTAATCGGATCCTTCGCCAGAGCCATTTCCTGATGTAACCGAAAACTTTAGAGTAACCCTTATTTCGCTTATATGAAATTTCTGTAACCATATTGTAGTCATAGGAGGAGACTTTAACCATCACCAATCAATTTGGATGATTACAGATTTATTAGTGTAGGGCGTGACAAGACATTCTGTGAAACATCACTAAATGCCATCTCTGAAAGCTACTTTGAACATATATTTTGGAACATCACTCATGATGGAAATACATAATATCTAATGGCAACAAATAGACATAACCTCTTTCATGATGTCCACATCGAAACTAGTATCAGTCACGATGTACCATCTATAGCAAACCAAAGTACAAAGGGCAACTTAAACAATTAGAAAGATATATACGTTCAGTAAAATAGACAAATACGCAGTTGTGTTATATCTCAGTTCTCAGGGCCAGAGCATATAGAGGGACTATGGTTGAAGGTTTGATGTACTGGATAGATATGCTGCCAGGAGGACAGTTCATGGTAGAGAGCTCTCCATGGTATACAGTTCGTAAAGAAACTTGTTAAAGAAACAGAGGCTACTGCATAATAGATATAAAACAAAGCATAGCACTATAGACAGAAAATTACTGAATGAAACGCATTCGGCCGTCAAGACACCACTGTGTGAAGCTTTCAATGAGTACCGTAGCAGAATACTGTCAAATGACCTTTCACAGTACCTTAAGACAATCTGGTCCTATGTAAATGCTTTTAGCTGCACCAAAGCTAGTGTCAAGACACTCAACGAAGAGACGAAAGTTGAAATTGTGGATAAAAAAGAAAGCAAAAATGCTTAATTCAGTTTTCAAATTTTCCCTTACAAGGGGAAACTCAGTGGTATTGCCCCACTTTAATTCTCGTACTATTGGAAAGATGAGTCAAGTAGACATTGCTGTCTCGATGGAATCATTATCAGGTAATTGCAGCTGAGTTAGCCCCTCTATTAACTATAACCTATCGTAGACCGCTCGAACATAAAATTGTGCCGGGCTACCCGGTAGCTGGAAGAGAGCACAGGTCAAACACGTATACTAAAAGGATAGCAGAGATGATCCATAGAACTGTCGACTAATATCTTTGAGATCCATTTGTGGTGGAATCTTAGAAAATATTCTGAGCTCAGAAATAATCAGGTATCTCGAACAGAATGGCCTCCTCCATGCCAGTCAGCAGGATTTCGAAAGCATCGAACATGTGAAACCTAGTTCGCACTTTTCTCATATGACGTACTGGAAGCCATGGATCAAGGCAGTCAGATAAATGCAGTATTTCTCGATTTCCGAAAAGCGTTTGACTCTGTACCAAACTTACGCTTGTTATCAAAAGCACGATGTATGGAGTATCAAGGGAAATTTTTGAGTGGATTGACGATTTTTTGATAGGGACGCAGCAATTTGTGTTGAACTGAGAGTCATTGACAAATGTTGAGGTAACTAAGCGTGTACCTCAGGAAAGTGTGTTAGTCTCTTGCTATTTATGTTTTATGTTAATGACCTTGCGGATAATATTAATAACAACTCAGACTTTCTGCAGATGATGCAATTATCTATAATAAAGTACAGTCTGAAAGAAAGTGCGCAAATATTCAGTCAGATCTTGGTAAGATGTCACAGTGGTGCAAAATATGAAAGTTGCTTTTAAATGTTCATAAATGTTAAACTGTGCACTTCACAAAATAAAGTACCGTAGTATCATATGACTATAATATCAGTGAGTCATAATTGGCATCGGTAACTCACACAAATACCTGGGTGACAAACTGCCTATTGGCTTCTGTCTCGGGTTCTTCGGGCGACATTCATCTAATGATTTTTCTGACGTTTCGACAGCACGAGTGGCTGGCATTGTCAAAGCTTCACCCTCCATTGCCGGTGGTGAACTGGAGCCGAGCTGTAAATAGAGATGGGGCCCCTCCACGCCCGCACCAACGTGGTGACCAAACCAAAAGTTCTACTGTCACCTCCGTAAAACATGTTAGTTATCTAGTAAGTGGATCACAGGATGCTGGGCTGTGATGTTGTCCGTGCGTCTGGGTAAGGCTACGCATTAACACGGTCCATCAGGTGATAGATAGTGGACGAAACGCGAGTGAGGGTAGCGATTTGAAGAGCAGAGGGAAAAAAGTGCCATGGCTCGTGCCGTGGGAAAAAAACCTCTGCGACAGTGGGATGGGTAGTAAGAGCAGTAGTGGCTTACTAGCTGCGATAGCTCATGCAAGGTTGGATTTGTTAGTATGGGTATCATGCATCATTACCGTGACAAGCGATGGCGATGTATCCCAGTGGCTGCAGCTGCTACATTCCTGGAACATTCAAGATCGTTATACAGTAGTGGGAGATCGGCCATAGATCGTCTCACTGTGTGGGGGATGTGTGGAGCTTGTTTGCATGCGGTGTACGGTACGGCTTCCCTGTGTGGTGCCAGTTATTCGGCAGTGTATTTCAGCTGGATATCCAGTAATAGCGTCTGATTAACAGGGGCTCGCCTGTGCCGTTATGTTTGCTTATGCTTGGCCATAGATGTTATGCCCTTACAAGTATGTCTTTTGGTCTTTTATTTTTCCATCTATGGTTATGGTCGTAGTTCCCCAGATTCAGAATAAACGGGTTCTGCGAATGTCTGGAGTTTCTGTATAGTCTTGTGGTGAGTTTGTGGATTACCTCCGTGAGAGTCTCAAGTCGGTATTCCCGGTGAAGGTCCGCGATGCGTGTGTAACGTGGAGCATTGCTTATGATTTTGAGTACTTTGTTTTGTATGAGCTGCAGACGGCGCAGGCGTGTAGGCGCAGCGTATCCCCAGACAGGAGCTGCGTACGTCATCAGGGGTCGGATAAGTGTCATGTACATGGACCTCGACACCCTTCTGTTCAGTGTGCTACGCCTGTTGAGCATAGGATAGAGCTGTTTGAGCCTCGCGCTAGCTCGGTTGGTCATGTGTTGTATGTGGTCCCCCCAGAGTAATTTCCGGTCCAGCCAGACACCGAGGTATTTGACTTTCTCGCGGAAACGTATTGGACGTGCATGTAGGGTTATTGGTCTGCAGTAACGGTGTTTGCGCAGTTGCTTCGGTCTTCTAGTGAACAGAACGGCTTCGCACTTGTCGACGTTTACTCTAACACGCCATTTCTCCAACCAAGTCTCGGCCACTCTGAGTGCAGTCTGTAGGCGTGACGTAATGTTTGATGGTTTCCAATCTTGCGCAAGGATGGCTGTGTCATCCGCGTAGATTGCCATCATTGTGTTGTGTGTGGTTGGGAGATCGTTTATGTAGAGGTTAAACAGTAGGGGCCCTAGGATGCTTCCCTGGGGTACTCCCGCGTGTATACCGTGTCGTGTTGATTGTTTTCCCTGCACATCAGTGTTGAAACTCCTGTCTGTGAGGTATGAGTGTATTAGACGCAGCAGCCCGTCGGGGAATCCCGCGTCGCTGAGTTTGCGGATGAGGCCGTTGTGCCATAGACGGCCGAAAGCCTTTTCGATGTCCAGGAACACTGCCCCTGTAGCTTTGTTTATGTTGAAACCATGTGTTATATGTTCAACGACCCGTAGGAGTTGTTGTGTTGTGGAGTGGTGATTCCTGAAGCCGAATTGCTCCGGTCTCAGGATGTCATTTGTTATGCAGTGCCTAGTGATGCGTTTGAGAATCACCTTCTCAACAATCTTACTGAGCGAGCTCAGAAGGCTGATGGGTCGGTAATTTTGTGGGAGGCTGTGGTCTTTCCCCGGCTTCCTGAACATCAGGACCTTGGCCGTCTTCCAAAAGGCGGGGAAGTGTTGGTGTTTTAGTATGGCATTCGTTATGTGTGTTAGGTACTCAGTTGCTTTATCCGTGAACTCCTGGAGGACACGGTTTTGAATGCCATCATGACCAGGGGCTTTCCTAGCGGCGAAATGCATTATAGCCCAGGAGACTTCGGCTGTGCTAGCATGTCGAATGTCGTCGCGCGATGGTTGGGCTAGAATGCGTGTAACCTCTTGGTCAGAAGCAAGTGTGAACACTGGATCTGATGGTACCAGGTTCCGTGTGAATGACGCT
Organism: Schistocerca nitens; assembly: GCF_023898315.1. Classification (NCBI taxonomy): domain Eukaryota; kingdom Metazoa; phylum Arthropoda; class Insecta; order Orthoptera; family Acrididae; genus Schistocerca; species Schistocerca nitens. Next base: position 636,054,735 of record NC_064616.1, on the reverse strand, counting down.
GCGAGTGTTCGGGCCATTAGTTCTGCTTTCTCTTCCGCTGAGTATGCAGGTCCGTCGGGCCCTTGAAGCGTTGGGGTGTATATTTTCTCCCTGGTGAAGTGTCGGGCTAGTTGCCACACGCCAGGTCGTGAGGTGTCCAGCCCTTCGAGTTTTTGGTTCCACTGTTGTGTTCTATGTGTTTGTATTTTATCATGTATGATGCCCTGTAGTCTGTTAATGTGCTGTTTGAAGTACGGACGCCTGGTGCGCTGCCATTGTCTCCTGAGGCGATTCCTCATTGAGATTAGGCCCAGGATTTCCTGGGGCAGGGCCGCACTGCGTTGTTGTGAGGTGCGATCAGGTATGGTGCCTGCCATTGCGTCCTGGACGGCGTTAGTGAGGGTTTCTACTGCCTCGTCAATTTGTGCTGTTTCATTAATTTCGTGTATAGGTGGGATGTGGCTATCGAGCGTTTGCTTGAACCTTGTCCAATTCGCACGCCCGTAGTCCAACATCTTGCGTTGTTCCATGTGCTGCAGTGTTTCCTCAATGTATAGTATTACAGGTTGGTGGTTTGAGGGCAGATCGTTTTCAACGGCAACGTTGAGTGTCGTTGTAATGCCCTTGATGAGGGCCATGTCTATCACGTCTGGCCTGAGTCCCCTCTGATAGGGAATGTGCGTCGGTTCAGTCGGCGCTAGTATAATGTAGTTTCTGCCAAGTGAATGTTCGTACAGTTTTTTGCCGTTGGGATTTCGTATACGTGAATTCCATTCTGGGTGTTTTGCGTTCAGATCTCCAGCGACTATTACTCGCGGTGAGATGTTGAGTAATGTGCTGATATCACGTGTTGAAATGCCTACAGGGCTGTTGTATACCGATATCAGTGTGGTGTAGGCTCCGTTGAACTTGACTCTGACGGCCGTAGCCTCGATTTTTTCCAGTTCAGGGAGCTCTATGTTTGTGTGCTCAATGTCTTTGTGTATGACGATTGCAGTTCCACCTGCCACGGCGTCGCCCGGTCGGTCGGTACGATAGACACAGTAGCCAGGAAAGTTTAATTGTTTGTGCGGTTTAAGTTTAGTCTCGCTCAGTAGCGCGACAAGGATTCCCTTGCGCTCCATGAACGCGGCAAATTCTGCCCTTTTGTTGTGGATCGAGTCTGCATTCCAGAACAGGATCCGTGATAGTGTGTGCGGGTCTGCGTTATGGGCCAGGTGTGGTATATTATTCATGTAAGAGTGTGAAAGAGTGTTGTGATGGCAGTGTGTATGACAGCCCAGTATTGCCCGGGTTCGGCGCTCATGAGCTGGGTGATGAGTGTAGTGACCGCCATCAGCACCTTGGTAAGGATTTCAACGGTCGTGTGTCGGGGGAATAGTGTTTCCAATATTCCCCCAGGTGATGTGTTGGTGTTGGGTGTGGCAGCCTGAGGTGCTGTTGTGGGGTTAGCGGCCGCTTGTGCGGGTATTGGTGTGTTGTTTGGGGCGGCATTTGTGTTTTGTAACAGAGGTTGTGGCGCCTGCGTTACTTCTGTGGTGAGGGGGATGGTAGTGTGAGTTACAGTCTCGGTGTCTTGTTGACTGTTTTCCTGTGTGTTGCTGTTCTGTTGTTGCTGCGTGGCCTGTTGTGGTGATTTCGTGTTCCCCGCCCTGTGTTTGCGTGTACGTCTATTCCTCCTCTGGGCTTGGGGTTCGGGGGGTTCTTGTGTGGATGTGTTTTCCTGTATATGGTGCGTTTCTTCGCAGCTCGTGATTTCCGGGAGTGGGGTCGTGTTGTTTGGGGGCATAGGTGTTGGTACCGATGCTTGTTGGGTTTCAGGTGTTGTCTGTGGCTGTTGTGTGGCTGTTGCAGCGGTTGTTTCACGTGTGTGTGTAGGGCGCTGAGGTTCCGCAGCCTGTGCCGTTCCGCCAGGGCGTGCAACCGTGGCAAACGTTACGCCGTTCCTTACTGGGTTCGGCGCTGGCCTTGGGCGTGGTATGTCGTACAGTACCCTGCTTTTGTCTTGTTTTCGCTTCAGCGCCTGTTTGTATGAGTTGCACTGTCTGAAGTTGGCCGCATGGGGCCCACCGCAGTTGGCACAGCGTCGCTGGTTTGGTTGTGTTTGTGTGCAAGTGTTGGATCTGTGGTTGCCAGCGCATCCGCGGCAGCGAGTTGCCAGGCCGCAGCGGAGGGCCGAGTGGCCGAACCGCTGGCAGTTGTTGCATTGTTGGGGGACGTTGGGTGGTTCGTAAAGTTCTACACGTACGTCCATCCGCAGAAAGCTCTTTATCTGCAGGATGGCGCGGGAATCAGCCGTGTCGGCTAACTCAACCATGTAGTGTGGTAGCGGTGCGTGTGTACGGAACCCTGTCATCCGGGAGGCACTTTTACAGTCGAATCCCAGATAACAAAGGGCCGCATGTACTGTCTCGTTGGTGGTGCTGGGGTCCACTCCCTTGATCACGTACTGCTGGGTTCTCTCGTCCAGCGTTCTGTACGTGTAATGTTCGATCTTCCGATCTTTGAGGAAGGTCAGAAGATCTTTGTATTCGTTGTCTGTGGCAACGTACAGTGAGGCCCTATCCCCCGAGTACTTTGCATGTAATGTGCTGTTTATGTGCCTCTCCGCGAATGCAGTGTTAAGGGCACTAAGGTTCCCGTAGTTTTGTATAACAACTGGGGGGAAACCAGTCTTGTGTTGTGTGGGCACTGTTGTGGCTTTGTGTGCTTTGTTGTTGTTCGCCACAACTGTGTTTGCGTTTTGTTGTGTGTTAATGTTGCTAGCCTGAGGTGAGCTAGTGGGTGTAGGCAACAGCGCCTTTCGGTTGCCTAGCGAGTGTGGTTGCTCGCTTGTTTGTGCTGGTGTTTTTTTGGGTCTGCGTTTTGGGCCCTCCACCTGCCAGGGCTCTGTGTAATAGTTTTCTGTGTCCACATCCGCCGTCGCTGCCTCGATCTCTTGATCCTGCGGCGTCGGTGGGAGAATGGTGCATGACTGTCCAGTGACAGGTGAGTGTAATGTGATGCTAAGTGTACTTGTTTTTGTGGGAGAGACGTCCGCCCCGAAAAGTTCGGTGATTAGCCGGCGCGACTCGAGCTGCTTTTGCGCTTTCGCGCCAAGCTGTCGAGCGTCGCCAGCCGTTCCCTTGCCTTCGGTAGCGGGCGGGGCGCGAGTTCCGGCGGGTGCAGTCGATCCTCGCGCCTCTTGTGTTGCAGTCTTGCTGCGGGTGACAGCGGGGGAAGTGCTAGTAGCGTCCGCCATCTCGCACTTAGGATTATTTATTGGGTGGGAAGGGGGAAACGACAATTTTACTTTTCTCGAAAGGCGAGAGAAGTGTTGCTTGTTCCCTATGGAAGTGGGTGGTCCCTACTTTACGCTAACATGCGCTTTTCGTGCAAGCGCGGCACCTAAAGGAGGTGCGGAAGAAGAATGGCCTGCAGCACGCGGGCTTGGTCCCGTGAAGGAGCCCTGGTACTGCCTCAGAGTCCCTAAAAGAACGTGAGAATCACGTTGGGGGCGTTGGGTAACCGGAGGCTACCGGGAGCTGCGAGCCGAAACTCTTTCGCGGCAGTCCGCGACTGGTTGCGCGGCTTTGCGTCGAAGGGGAGCGGGCTCAACCCTTCGGCACTCGGCCGGTAGCCGCTGGGCGGCTGCGCCGGGAGCGGCTGATGCGCACTCCCCGGGCGACTGGCTGCGGAGCGCTGGTAGCGGCCGGCTGGCGCGCGGCCGGTTGGGGGGGGGGGGGGGGGTAGCGGGCGAGCTACGGCTGCTGGCGGTCGGCGGCTGCGCTGCGAGGTCCTCTCCGCTCGGCGTCCACGCGACGACTCTGGAGCCGAGCTCGCGGGCGCAGACTATATGTACCTGGCGCGCCAACGTCCGAGGGCTTCTCCGCGGTCATTTCCGGTGCGGTTCTCCTCTTGCTACCTGCGACGGTCGTTCGCTGCAGTACGGGAAGCCAGGATCCGTTTACCTTAAGGCTTTCCTCTTTCTTGTTCAAACTGTTCGCGTATTTTTGTATTTCTACAGCTTCTCTGAACAAGCGCGTGTGATAGTGCTTCTCTACAGCCAGAACTTCCGTGTCGGCGAATTTTATTACGTGGTCGGTCTCATTCAGTGCGTGCTCTGCCACGGCCGATTTCTCCACCTGCCCCAACCTGCAATGTCGCTTATGCTCTTTGATCCTGGTGTTAATGGATCGTCCAGTCATCCCGACATAAACTTTTCCGCATGTGCATGGTATGCGGTATATTCCCGACATTGCAAGTGGGTCTCTTTTCTCCTTCGCCGATCTAAGACGCTCTTTGATGTTTCTGATGTTTCTTGTCGGTTTGAAAATCGTCTTTACGCCATGTTTGCACAATATACGGCCGATTCTGTCCGTCACTCTGGGAATGTATGGCAGAAAGGCCGTACCCGACATTTCTTTTTCTGGTTCCTTACTTCGCCGAGTGTTTGACTCTGTTACACTTCTAATATAATTTGTGGAGTACCCATTGCTCCTCAGGACAGTTTCCAGGTGTTGCATTTCTCGTTTGAGGTGTTGCGGCTCACATATTCGTCCTGCTCTCGTTACGAGCGTACCAATCATGCCTCTTTTCTGGCTCGGGTGTTGGTTTGACAGTTTGTGCAGGTATCGGTCCGTGTGAGTCGGTTTCCGATACACGCTGTGTCCCAGGTTTTCGCCGTCCCTTGTGACCAGCACATCTAGAAATGGCAGTTTCTTGTTCTTTTCTACTTCCATGGTAAATGTTATGTTGGCGTGGAGGCTGTTCAAGTGTCTTAGGAAGTCAGCGAGCTGTTCTTCACCATGGGTCCACACCACGAAAGTATCATCGACGTACCTGTACCACACCTTAGGTTTGCAAGTCGCCGAGTCCAGTTACCCAAGATCCATAAGAACAACGTTCCACTGAGACCGATCGTTAGCGCTCCTGGATCACCGACATATAAACTGGCCAAACACTTGGCCTCTCTGCTCCAGCCACACGTGGGGAAGACTGACATATACATTAAGGACTCAGGACATTTCATTAAGAAGCTGAAGAAACTGAAACTTGCACCAAACGACATCCTGGTCAGCTTTGATGTTGTTTCGTTATTTACGAAAGTGTCACTCAGTGACGCTCTGGAGCACATCGGTTCCATTTTCCCGCTAGACATCAGAAAGCTCTACCGTGCATGTCTCACCATGAGCTATATCACGTGGAATGGCGATTTCTACGAACAGCTGGAAGGCGTCGCCATGGGTAGTCCTCTCAGTCCAGTAGTGGCCAACTTATTCATGGAACAATTCGAAGCACAGGCACTGGACTCGGCGACTTGCAAACCTAAGGAGTGGTACAGGTACGTCGATGATACTTTCGTGGTGTGGACCCATGGTGAAGAACAGCTCGCTGACTTCCTAAGACACTTGAACAGCCTCCACGCCAACATAACATTTACCATGGAAGTAGAAAAGAACAAGAAACTGCCATTTCTAGATGTGCTGGTCACAAGGGACGGCGAAAACCTGGGACACAGCGTGTATCGAAAACCGACTCACACGGACCGATACCTGCACAAACTGTCAAACCAACACCCGAGCCAGAAAAGAGGCATGATTAGTACGCTCGTAACGAGAGCAGGACGAATATGTGAGCCGCAACACCTCAAACGAGAAATGCAACACCTGGAAACTTTCCTGAGGAGCAATGGGTACTCCACAAATTATATTAGAAGTGTAACAGAGTCAAACACTCGGCGAAGTAAGGAACCAGAAAAAGAAATGTCGGGTACGGCCTTTCTGCCATACATTCCCAGAGTGACGGACAGAATCGGCCGTATATTGTGCAAACATGGCGTAAAGACGATTTTCAAACCGACAAGAAACATCAAAGAGCGTCTTAGATCGGCGAAGGAGAAAAGAGACCCACTTGCAATGTCGGGAATATACCGCATACCATGCACATGCGGAAAAGTTTATGTCGGGATGACTGGACGATCCATTAACACCAGGATCAAAGGGCATAAGCGACATTGCAGGTTGGGGCAGGTGGAGAAATCGGCCGTGGCAGAGCACGCACTGAATGAGACCGACCACGTAATAAAATTCGCCGACACGGAAGTTCTGGCTGTAGAGAAGCACTATCACACGCGCTTGTTCAGAGAAGCTGTAGAAATACAAAAACACGCGAACAGTTTGAACAAGAAAGAGGAAAGCCTTAAGGTAAACGGATCCTGGCTTCCCGTACTGCAGCGAACGACCGTCGCAGGTAGCAAGAGGAGAACCGCACCGGAAATGACCGCGGAGAAGCCCTCGGACGTTGGCGCGCCAGGTACATATAGTCTGCGCCCGCGAGCTCGGCTCCAGTTCACCACCGGCAATGGAGGGTGAAGATTTGACAACGCCAGCCACTCGTGCTGGCGAAACGTCAGAAAAATCATTAGATGAACGTCGCCCGAAGAACCCGAGACAAGCCAATAGGCAGTTTGTCAACAAGTGGCCACGAAAGCCTCAACAATTTTGTAAATACCTGGGTGTAGTATTCTGTAGGGGCATGAGCTGAAACGATCACATGGACTCATTTGTTGGTGAAGCAGATAGCAGACTTCGACTTATTGATATAATACTAGGAAAATGCAATCAGTCTACAAAGGAGATTGCTTTAAAATCACTCATGCGACCCACCCTAGAAGATTGCTCTAATGTTTGGGATCCGTACCAGAAAGAACTTAAAGGGGATAATAAACGTATACAGGGCAGCACGAATAGTCACAGGTTTGTCTGACCCATGAAGAGTGCCACAGAGACGTTGAAAGAACTGAACTGGCAGTCTCTCGAAGATAGGAGTTATTTATCCCGACAAAGCCTACTTACAAACTTTTAGGAACCAATTTTGAATTATGACTCTAGGAATATTCTACAATCCCCTTCATATCGCTCCCATAAGGATCGTGAGGATATGATCAAACTAATTGCAGCACGCCATTTAAACACACATTCTTCCCGCACCCCATACGTGAATGAAACGGGAAAAAGCCCAAAACTGATACCGTGGAACGTACCCTCTGCCATGCACTTCAAAGTGGTTTGCAGAGTATGGATCTAGATGAGTATGTATATTATTCAAATTTTAGTTTGAGTACTGACTAATGGAAACCTACAGTCTTTACAGGTGACTCCTAGTTCATGTTTCAAGTGAAGGCAGAGAAGCCAGAAACCGCCATCTTTCATCAAATGTTTATGAAAGGGATGCCTTATGCCCAGGCAGTGTCCGTCTGTGGGAGTATTTTCAGATGGGTACACCGAATCTACGTCTTTCGATGTGGAACTTTGATTGGTTGGTATGCTGAATTGGGGGAGGGGACCAGACAGTGAGGTCATCGGTACCAACGGATTAGGGAAGGATGGGGAAGGAAGTTGGCCGTGCTCTTTCAAAGGAACCATCCAGTCATTTGCCTGAAGCGATTTTAGGGAAATCACGGAAAATCTAAATGAGGAAGGCCGGACGCGTGTTTGAACAGTCGTCCTCGCGAATGCGAGTCGTGTGCGCTAATCACTGCTCCACCTCGCTCGGTGGATCTTTGATTGCACAAGTTTGTAGAGATGATACACTTCATGAATATGCGTTTCTGTATGTCAGTGAAATAGATGAGGTCATTCTATAAGACTACAACACTTGGCGACGCAAGAGTTGGTTCGTGGAAAACTATCTTTCAATTGGAATGGTCCGGGGAGGCGTGTTTCTACTGTAATTCTGTCTCGTCAGACGCCTGACACGCTGGGAGCAGCTTTTCAAGAACAACTACATCTGCTTGCTACGGAGTTCATCGACGTCATTACTAACATTGTCAGGTTCCTCTGTGTGCTACGCTGGTGCTTAGGATATTCAAATCTCGTACTGACGTTCCTTGATTCATACAAAAGTAATACATAAATTTTTTGTATTTTTAAATATTTCCTAAATTTGAATATAAATGCTATGGCTCGGGTAGTGTTTTGAAACTTTATTCACGTCGTGTCATCAACTCCACATTTTGTGTGCCACGCTGGTGCTTAGGATATTCAAATCTCGTACTGACGTTCCTTGATTCATACAAAAGTAATACATAAATTTTTTGTATTTTTAAATATTTCCTAAATTTGAATATAAATGCTATGGCTCGGGTAGTGTTTTGAAACTTTATTCACGTCGTGTCATCAACTCCACATTTTGGCTATGTTTTATCACATTCAACACACAGCTTTAGGAGTTATTGTTTTCTTTGCCTTACGGACACCAGTGCACTGGGGAGAAATAGGAGGAACATTTCTTGACATTTTGCACGCAGCGAACATTATCAGCTGCAGTGCATGACAGCACATTGTGTCATTCAGTAGCAGTGAGGATGGAATACGCATAACACCTGATCCACACAGGGCAGTGGAGAGTCGTGTGGGTGATGCATAGTGGAATATAATAAAACGTGAATAACATTAATGTGGAGTCGCCTCCTCAATTTCGTCGCTGTATAAAATTACAATGAAACCCAGACCACTAGCAGCTTACAGGCGTTGATAAATATCAACGGGGACAATTGAAAATGTGTGCCCCGACCGGAACTCGAACCCAGGATCTCCTGTTTACATGGCAAACACTCTACCCGACTGAGACATCGAGGACACAGAGAAAAGCGTAACTGCAAGGACCTATCCCTGGCACGTTCCCCGCGTGACCCACGTTTCCAACTTACTGTCCACACACTACATTTGTAGTGCCCATGACCGCTATACTCATTACTCTCGGCAGTCAATCTGCGCATTCTCGTAAGTGTTTGAGCAATGTGAGTGCATCCGCACTGAAGAAGATCATTGGCTGGTAAGTCTTATCTGTACGAAGATGGTATCTGTTGCCGGCCGAAGTGGCCGTGCGGTTAAAGGCGCTGCAGTCTGGAACCGCAAGACCGCTACGGTCGCAGGTTCGAATCCTGCCTCGGGAATGGATGTTTGTGATGTCCTTAGGTTAGTTAGGTTTAACTAGTTCTAAGTTCTAGGGGACTAATGACCTCAGCAGTTGAGTCCCATAGTGCTCAGAGCCATTTGAACCATTTTGGTATCTGTTCTTTCGGACATGTCTGCAGGTCTCGAAGAATGAAATTACAATGAAATCCAGACCATTAGCTGCTTACAGGCGTTGATAAATACACACATCAAAAAAAGGTTTGTATCACCTCGGTTCCGAGAGTTGCGGAACCTGTACAGAAAATTGGAATAGAGATCAACATAAACATGATTTCCGTCCTTTTTATTGCTCATGAAAACCACGCATTGCATGTTGTACCACCATACTGCGAGACCTTCAGAGGTGGTGGTCAAGATTGCTGTACACACCGGTACCTCTAATACCCAGTACCACGTCCTCTTGCGTTGATGCATGCCTGTATTCGTCGTGACATACTATCCACAAGTTCACCAAGGCACTGTTGGTCCAGATTATCCCACTCATCAACAGCGATTCGGCGTAGATCCCTCAGAGTGGTTGGTGGGTCACATCGTCCATAAACAGCCCTTTCCTATCTGTTCCAGGAATGTTCGATAGGGTTCATGTCTGTAGAACATGCTAGCTACTCTAGTCTAGCGATGTCGTTATCCTGAAGGAAGTCATTCGCAAGATGTGCACGATGGGGGCGCGAATTGTCGTCCATGAAGACGAATGCCTCGTCAATATGCTGCCGATATGGTTGCGCTATCGGTCGGAGGATGGCATTCACATACTGTACAGCCGTTACGGTGTCTTCCTTGAGCACCAGCGGCGTACGTCGGCCACACGTAATTCCACCCCAAAACAGCAGGGAACTTCCACCTTGCTGTACTCACTGGACAGTGTGTCTAAGGCGTTCAGCCTGACCGGGTTGCCTCCAAACACTTCTCCGACGATTGTCTTTTTGGAGGCATAAGCGACACTCATCGGTGAAGAGAATGTGATGCCAATCCTGAGCAGTCCATTCGGCATGTTGTTGTGCCCGCCTGTACCGCGTTGCATGGTGTCGTGGTTGCAAAGATGGACCTCGCCATGGACATCGGGAGTGAAGTTGTACATCAAGCAGCCTATTGCGCACAGTTTGATTCGTAACACGACGTCCTGAGGCTGCACGGAAAGCATTATTCAACATGATGACGTTGTTATTAGGGTTCCTCCGAGTCATAATCCGTATTTAGCAGTCATCCACTGCAGTATAAGTGCTTGGGCGGCCTGAGCGAGGCATTTCATCGACAGTTCCTGTCTCTCTGTATCTCCTCCATGTCCGAACAACATCGCTTTGGTTCACTCCGAGACGCCTGGACACTTGTCTTGTTGAGAGCCCTTCCTGGCACAAAGTAACAATGCGGACGCGATCGAACCGCGGTATTAACCGTCTAGGCATGGTTGAACTACAGACAACAATAGCCGTGAACCTCCTTCCTAGTGGAATGAATGGAACTGATCCGCTGTCGGACCCCCTCCGTCTAGTAGGCGTGCTCATGACTGGTTGTTTACATCTTTTGGCGGGTTTAGTGGCATCTCTGAACAGTAAAAGGGATTGTGCCGTGATACAATATCCACAGTCAACGTCTGGGACCCGGGGTGATGCAAAACTTCTTTTGATGCATGTATCAACGGAGACATTTCAAAATTTGCGCCCCGACTGGGACTCGAACACAGGATGTCCTGCTTACATGGCAGACGCTTTATCCGAGTGCGTCATCGAGAGCACAGAGGATAGTGAGACTTTAGGGACTTATTCCTGGCATGCTCCCCAAGTGACCCACATTTCCCACTTACTGTCCACACACTACATTTGTAGTGCCCCTGCCCACTATACTCATTACTCGCGGCAGTCAGTCTACCGATTCCCCCAAGACTTTGAGCAATGTGAGTGCATCCGCACTGAAGAAGATCTTTGACCGGTAAGCCTTATCTATATAAAGATGGTATCTGTTCTTTCGGACATGTCCGACAGAACAGATACCATCTTCATATATCCGTCGCTGTAGGTCCGTTATTGGGTGCAATTTCATTCATACAGCAGTTTTCTCGCTCTTGAACCTAGCGATATACTGGTATGAAGTTCAGCTGTCAATACTAAATGCCAACATAAAGTCAAGGAGTGTTCCACCCCACTTCCCTGGAACACGTTATTCTGCGACTTCACCTAGTTCAGCATCAAGACAGCTAATTTAAGAATCAAATTACATACTACAAATACATTATGTAATACACTGAGATGACAGAAAGTCATGGGATAGCGATATGCACACATGCAAATGGCGGTAGGATCGCGTGCACAAGGTATAAAAGGGCAGTGCATTGGTGGAGCTGTTATTTGTACTCAGGTGGTTCACGTGAACAGGTTTCCGACGTGATTATGGCCGCACGACGGGAATTAACAGACTCTGTACGCGGAATGGTGACTGGAGCTAGACGCATGGGACATTCCATTTCGGAAATCGTTAGGAAATTCAATATTCTGAGATCCACAGGGCCAAGAGTGTGCCGAGAATACCAAATTTCAGGCATCATCTCTCACCATGGACAACAGTGGCCGATGGCCTTCTCTTAAGCACCGAGAGCAGCGACATATGCGTATGGAGCTGTCAGTGCTAACAGACAATTAACACTGCGTGAAATAACTGCAGAAATCAATGTGGAACGTACGACGAAAGTATCGGTTAGTGTAGTGCCGCGAAATTTGGCATTAATGGGCTATGGCAGCAGAAACCGTATCGAATGCCTTTGCTAACAGCACGACATCGCCTGGAGAAGCTCTTGTGGGCTCATCACCATATCGGTTGAACACTATACGACTGGACAACCGTGGCTTGGTCAGATGAGTCCCGATTCAAGTTCGTAAGAACTGATGGAAGGGTTCGAGTGTTACGCAAACCCCACAAAACCACGAACCCAGGTTGTCTACAAGACACCGTTTAAGTTGGTGGTGGCTCCATAATGGTGTGGGCTGCATTTAGATGGAATGGACTGGGTCCTCGGTTATTTTCGGATACCTGGAAATCGTTTGCAGCCATTCATGGAGTTCAAGTTCCCAAACAACGATGGAATTTTTATGGATGACGATGCGTCGTGTCACCGGCCCACTATTGTTTGCGATTGGTTTGAAGAACATTCTCGACAGTTCGAGCGAATGATTTGGCAACCCAAATCGCCCGACATAATTCCCATCGAACATTTATGCGACACAATCGACAGGTCAGTTCTTGCACAAAATCATGCGCTGGGAACACTTTCGCAATTGTGGACGGCCATAGAGACAACATGGCTCAATATTTCTGCAGGGGACTTCCGGCGACTTCTTAAGTCCATGCCGAGTCTAGCAGCTGCACTCCGCCGGGTAAAAGGAGATCCGAGACGGAATTAGGAGGTATCTCATGACTTGTCACTTCAGAGTATATGAAAAATGGATGTTAGTCACGGCGGGCGCTAGTTATTATACTTCCAGCATTAGAGAGGATTGATTTAAATAGAATTTTCGTAAGAATGAGATCGCTATTACTTCACTACTAAGGCGTTGATTTTCTTCTGTCATAATGTCTGAGATCCAGGAAGCCAGGAGCGTTTGTAACAGTGACTAGGCTGATTTTCTACTGTACCTGGAATGATAGCCAAGCTGATCCCTGCGATCCAGATGAGGGCCAGCGTGGCAGCGGCGCTCCTCACGGCTAAGCTGGTGCTGTGAGACAGCGGCAGCGCGATCAGAATGAACCGCTCCAGCGACATGAACACCATTATCAGCACTGAAACCTGCAACAGAATTTGTGGTTTTCTTTCCCTGACAAATGAGCTTTAAGAATCCCCAGTATTCAAGTGAATGCATGATAACAAAATCTTGAAATTAATTATAAGGAAATAGGACGGTACTTCTAAATTAATTAGGTTCTTCATACGATGGTTTTTCTGTTTTATGGGATTGTTGATAAGCTTCTTTTTATTTAAGGTAGGAGCTACTGATGTTATCTCAGTTGATGAACAATTTCTGACATTTACGTAGCGTCCGTGCATGTTTTAAGGAAAAGGTAGAGGCAAGGGACGTGCACTTTATCGCTAGAATTCATATAACTCGTATGAAATATCACCAGGGTTTCCTGAGCATTAAGGGATTTATTGTTTTTTCACAATATCTATTACCCGTTTTTTGAAACTCACGCAAATTGAAGTACTTAATAGAGTTATAGGACAGGTAGGTGTAGCAAAGTGGTAAGCTTCCTGACAGCTGTCATTATGTGGCTTTGTGGTGGTATACTCTTAAAATGTGTGTGAACAAAAAGGAAAACAATTTTCTTTTATCTGAAGAACGAAGAAAAGGCCCAATTTAATTCTGTAGCACTGAAAATGTGAATGAAATTGATATTAGTGACCAAGGCGTTGGGAAATAGCTGAAAATGTTAAAATTGAATAAAGCTCCAGGGGTCGATGGAATCCCTGTCCGAGGCTATACCGGATTTGCTGCTGAGATAGTCACTTTTTTTATCCATGATATACCGTAGATTACTCTAACAAAAAGCGTACCAGCGTTTGGAAGGGAGCATAGGTTACACCTGTCAACACGAAGGGCATGAGATGTAATGCACAAAAAGGTTAGTAGAAGTGATCCACAAAACGACCGTCCGTTATCCTTGACAGTCATTTGCTGTAGAATCAGAGAACGTACTGTGATATAATTCTATTCAACTCGCTGCACTTTCTATAACTACGAGATCGATTACGATTAACTGACCTATTCCAAATCGATTACTTCTGATGAAAACTGCTTTGTTCGTCATAACCTAAATTCTGAATAAGGAAAGTTGGATATGATGTAACATAAAAAATGTTCAGATGTGTGTAAATTCCTAAGGGACCGAACGGCTGAGGTTATCGGTTCCTAGACTTACACATTACTTAAACTAACTTAAACTGACTTATGCTGAGAACAACACTAACACCCATGCCCAAGGGAGGACTCGAACCTCCGGCGGGAGTGGCCGCGCAATCCGTGACATGACGACTCTAACCGCGCGGCCACTCCGCGAACGTGATGTAATATAACACACACTTTCATCCACTACACAAAATTGCTTGAAATTGTCCGTCACTTTCCATATCAGTGTATTTACTTTATTTAGTTATCAGCTTCCTTTCGTATTTGGTTTCTCCTTTAAAAATTATCTCCAGTTTTACTAATATGAATTGGAAGTCTGAATCACCTGTTATTTGCGGTAACATGATACGTTTTGTGGAGCATGGCTTCTATCAACTAATCCTGACGTCTGACATGAAAACACTACTCGTCTTATTTTTGATACTTTATTAGAAATGCCTTTTGAAGCGATTGATGTACTTCATTCGAAACTGCAAGTGAAAATACCACCATTCTGACAACTAGTTTCACTTAAAAGACCATGTTTTAATTACTATTATTTAATTAAAGCATCGATAAAGACGTATCAATAACATTCGGAACACCTCGTCTAAATGAAATGCAATTAAAGTTTTGTAATCCCTTGATCAAACAGAGTCGTTTGATTTGTATCATGATAGCCATCTGTTCGAAGTTTATATTGGAATTTTTCTAGTCATTTTTGTTTTTGTATGTTTTTTAGCCTCTCCTCCATTTCAGCCTGTTTGAATCGGTATATTATGAACACAATTTGCGTATGATTCCAACAGACAATTTGGGAGGGACTACCGATGTCATTTGGATGATCTGAACTGTTTGCAATATTAGCTATCAGCATAACTTAAATTTACACGATACTTAATTTGAGTCATTAGACAGGTGGTAATTCTGATGTAGGGCTTTTCTGACCCCATGAGAGCGACGTCACTAGCCACTAGAATAACAGCGGCAGGGAGGGAGCGGGCTGCCATTTCTGGCGGCAGTACTTGGGGCGGTTGTCGTGGTGAGAGTACTGACAGACGCTTAGCAGATGACAGATGACAGACGTGCATACGTTTCCGAGTTGGAGGTTCAGCGTTTTTGCCTAGTGTGAGGGTGGCGACACTGACTCACTGAGGCAACAAGATACTTCTGTTGTTCAGTGCATTTGTCTCGTGTTGTTTATGCACAGAACAGTAATAAACCAAGATTATTCGAAGTGTTTGTCATTTGTAAAGTTAAAAGATCATCTCAAACATACATATGAAGTCGTGGAAGGGCAATCTTGGACATAAAACGATTACGAGATAAGTATATCCACAAGAGTATTGGACTTAGGAATCTATGTTAATGGTGGGGCTCGAATTAATGCTAATTAAAATAATTAATATATAGCTCTAAAATGAGGTCCCTACAGCCCGGAATAGAAAGTTTAATTTATATATTGAAGTGATATATAGCTTTTAAAATAGCTTTTATAGCATAAAACATCAAGAAAAATGAAGTGTGTCTATTCATAATGTTTACATGCTGAAATGTGAAAGATGTCGTCAACGTTCTTAATCTAGGACATAACAACATAAGTACTTTTGTGTTTTTTTCTTTTGAAAGTGAAGTTTTTATTCAGTGTAAAACCAAGGAACACATCAGAATTTGCAATACTGACACAAACATCGACCCAAAGAGTAGTGAGGAGCAGGAAGAGCTTGGTGAACAAAGTACTACTGTTCATGCAGCACCAGAAAAACTCTCTCACGTTTTAATTCAGATTATGGCATCCCTCACTCAATTAAAGACTACTAATAAAAGTTTGGCAAATGCATTAAATGGGGTGAACAATAGTATGATCGGAAAGATTCATGTTGTTAATGTGGAAATTGCTTCTTCAAATGCAGACCTGAGGGCAGATAAAGTTGACACACTAGCAACTAAAGTCCAACAGTTAGAGAACAGGATTGATGAGAAGGAAAATTGTTTAGCCACATCATAGTACTTTAGCATTTGAGGGTTTCTGCATTACTCTACATTGATGAGCCAAAACATGATGGCCACCTGCTTAATAGCACGTTTGTCCTTTGGAACTATACATTACGGCTTCTGCGTATCAGGGATCCGATAGTTTGTTGGTAGGTTTGCTGAGGTATGTGGCATTAGATGTCTGCGCAAAGGTCGTGTAATTCGCGTAAATAACGGGCCGCTGATTTGCGCAAACGGTGGGTTCCATGGAATTTACACCAGGTGAATTTGGCTGGCGAGACATTAACGCGAGTTCACTACAACGCTCCTCAAAACGCTATAGCATAGTCCTGGCTCCGAGACATGGACAGTTATACCGCTGAAAGATGACATCGCCGTTGAGGAAGACATGAAGCATGAAGGGATGCTGGTGGTTCGCAGCTGTCAGTGTGTCTTAGATTTCTACCACAGGTCACAAGAAAGCGTAAGAGAATGTCTCCCATAGCATAAAACTGCTCCCACCAGCCTGCGTCCGTGGCGCGCTACACGTTTCGAGCCGCCGTTCACCTCGATAACGGCGTTTGTGGAGTCGACCATCGACCTAGGGTAGCAAAACTGTGATTCACCCGAAGAAGCGATCCGTATCCATTGATCGGCGGACGAATCGCCATAGCCCCGTGCCCAATGCAATCGTAATTGACGATGTCGTTGGGTCAAAAAGTGAACACGTAGTGGTAGTCTGCTGCGGAGTTCCATGTTCAAGAATGTACGGTGAACGGTGTGCTCCGAAACACTTGTGAGTGCACCATCATTGCCCTCTTTCGGCAGAGATGCCATATGTCACACCTACCCTACTTTAATGAGCAGACGAACCTCCGAACCCCAGGTTCTGTGAAGAGTCGTGAACGTCCAACCATTTAGCACTAAATGGTGAACAGTGGACCAGCTTCGCTGTTTTCAAGATACTCGTTTACAGGCTGTGTGTTATAACAATCTGCCCTTTGTCAACGTTGCTTACCTCAGTGGATTTCCCTATTTGCAGCCCATACCTTCTGTAGGGTGATACCCCGTCCGTATCTGCTCAGCGTACAGACTTTTGTTACCGCGTCACTTGCCCGCAACACCACCAGGCGGCATCCAACGCCGCAGTGGGCTGTGGTCATAATGTTTTGGCTCATCAGTGCATGTTTTGTGTTTTGAGGCTTGCTAGGGTAGCGCATGAAGTTGTGAAAAGCCATTGTGGCAGGGTGGCGTAGTGGTTAGCACATCTGCCTAGTGAGTAGCAGACTGAGGTTCAGATCCCGGCTCCGGTACAAATTTTCATTCGTCGCTTCAGTCTCACTATGTAGTCTAGATCTTTCTTCAGAGCTGAATACGAGAAATCTGCTTTTTCGGCTTTGAATAAAGAGTCTGAAAGATGCTTCTAGGATACAAATTTTGTCCATTCGCTTTATGTTATAATATAATTATCTTGTTTTTGCAAAAAATCTCTCTAAATATACTTTGGACAAACTACTGCATTAAGATGTATATGGAGATATTGACTTCATTACATTATTACCAAGGGTAAATTAAGAACAACCGTTTTGAACACTTCTACTGTACTCTCTAGTCTCCTTTCTATTTTTCTGGCTGTTATTCATTAAGTCCTTGTATCTAGTCCATTTGATTGAGTTCATACACCCCATTACACTACTGGAAATTAAAGTTGTAACACCAGGAATGATACGAAGTAACGAGCTTTTACTTATTGTGAGTATTTTGTATGTGTATAGAATACATGATTGTATTTGCACGTGACTGAGAGTAAACATGTTGCAAAATATAGTACACAGAGCTGCCATGTCTGGTAGAAATAACGACTGTAACGCAGCTCGGCATCGAGTCAAACTGAGCTCGAACGAAACATACGGATGGATAATGCCATGCTGCTTCATCTCTATGCTGGAGGTCATCAATCGTACTGGCTGGCGACTAGAGGCGTGTCAGTCTCTCGGAAACCCACGATTAGACGCTTGCAGGGGTGAGAGATTTGGAAAATGTGCTGACCAGGGGAAATGTCGAACACCCTCTACGTCTAGGTACGTCAGGACAGTCTGCTGCCAAAATTACCGGCTATGCAAACCAGCGGTCATCGGGTTGCGTATGCAGTGGTATACTCTTTGACATAAAACTAATGATATTCAAAGTCCGGCTGTCTGCACAATCTGGCCACACTATAGGCCGCGCAGCTCATAGAGGAAGTCTTGTCCTCTGTTCGAGTTGCTATACTACTTCTACGTCTCTGGTGCAGAGGTGAACAACATATCGTCTGAATGCAACGTCTCGCTGGTGAAACCGCCCGTTACCTAAATTTTTACAGCGCCTTTCGTACGAATGCAGATGTCTTGAATGTAATGATAGCACAGCTAACATATATTTTACTTTCTGACGCATCGCTAATAACAGTTCAGTCCACAAACATGTTTTGCGAAAGATTTCCCGGCAGACTACCTTTGAAAGCCGCATGCATCAGACCTTTCCAGAACCCACTTGCTGGCACGCAGCAGCTGCTGCTGCGGCTGAGGAATTTAAAATGTTATACTGTTGTTGAGAGATGCTAAACAAATAATGTCTATGATTTGCGTTTCACACTCGAGAGCAAAGAGACAGACGATATTTTTATATGACGAGTATTGTATTACACTAATGTGCAGGATATGAGTGTGGCTCAGTATTAATTTTATAGTTTTTGATCTAATCAGAATAACTCACTATGTTGTTTAATGTTATTATTAATGTTTTATATCTCGTTTCTTATCATTTTAGAAGCGATTATTCATGGAATTTTTTCTTCAGGAATTCGTATGTTTTCGTCAAGCCACAGTAACTGTAGTATAATGAATTTTACTGTCATCGTTTGATCTCTTACGTCAAATTTATGTGATAAACTGAGTGAATACCTTGCAGTGCATGCACTATAGCAACGGAAGCACTCTGCATATTTTCAAATGCTTCAAATGGCTCTAAGCACCATGGCACTTAACATCTGAGGTCATCAGTCCCCTAGACTTAGAACTACTTAAACCTAACTAACCTAAGGACATCACACACATCCATGCCCGAGGCAGGGTTCGAACCTGCGACCGTAGCAGCAGCGCGGTTCCGGATGGCTCTGAGCACTATGGGACTCAACTGCTGTGGTTATCAGTCCCCTAGAACTTAGAACTACTTAAACCTAACTAACCTAAGGACATCACACACATCCATGCCCGAGGCAGGATTCGAACCTGCGACCGTAGCAGTCCCACGGTTCCGGACTGCGCGCCTAGAACCGCGAGACCACCGCGGCCGGCGCGGTTCCGGAATGAAGCGCCTAGAACCGCTCATCCACAGCGGCTGGATGTATATTTTCAGGTCCACGTACGGATTCATGGAGAACTTAATGCTGACGGGAAGTGATATTTAAAGTACTGAATAAGATTTAAACCAACAAAATTGGCCATTTTCGAAGCTACCCAAGAGGAAGAAAGTTGCTAACGTCGGTGTAAGCAAACGTCTACAGGGGTGTCTAATTGCTATTACACAGATTTGTCACAGAGGAAATGTATTCACTTCTTAATATCTTTCTGAAAAATGGGTACTACGTGACGAACGAAATTCAAATTCGTGTCGTTGACGGTCGAGTAGAATTTGTTTAGAGACTTTGTACAGTGAATAAGCTTACTACTCACAAAGCTGACATACATGATCATTAGCACAGCTTCTTGAGTCGAGCTTGTGAGAAGACTTAACATGTAGAGGTCTTCTTCAGATTTTGTTAAACATTTCTTCTAACAATTTGCAGCCCTTAAAAACGAAACGGAAAATAAGAAGCTCGAGTACACTGGTCTGCAACGCGATTGTAAATCATAACAAATGTCAACCTTACTTAAAAAAAAAATGGTTCAAATGGCTCTGCGCACTATGGGACTCAACTTCTGGGGTCATCAGTCCCCTAGAACTTAGAACTACTTAACCTAACTAACCTAAGGACAACACACACATCCATGCCCGAGGCAGGATTCGAACCTGCGACTGTAGCGGTCGCGCGGTTCCAGACTGTAGCGCCTAGAACCGCTCGGCCACTTCGGCTGGCACCTTGCTTCACAAGACTTGTGTGGAACTACTAGTTTTTTTTTGTCTCTTTTTCCGTGAAGCGGGTTTGACCCGGGTCAGGCTCTCCTTCTGAGTCCCGGAAGTAACTTTTTTTTCTTTTTTTTGTTAAAATGAAACTACAACCAACAATTGAAGGACAACACATGTACCTAAAAGTGTACCTTCTTTGTACATATAGAACAAAGAAAACAATCTTCGAAACAGCTTGCCAAAGATAGAAACGAGAAATGATAGTGGCAATATACCGGGATAGCGCGCCTCGGCGTCTCTATCAGATAAGGACCACATCCGCTGACCATCTTACCCAACATGCTGTTGGTAAACGTGAGATTTAGCACCTTAGCAAAATTTACCCCATAACGGGTCAATTTGGAGGCATCCAAATGTGCAGGAAGCATGTACTACTGAAACGTCAGAAAGTCATCCCCCACACACCAGAAACAACAAAATGTACAAAATGAGCAATTAATCATATCACGGAATTAGTCTTAGACTTCAGAAAGCAGGAAACCGACCACAGGGTAATGTCGATGGTGTGACGGAAGTCCTGGTGGGAAAGCAAGTTGGTTCCGCAACTAGAGTCAGTTCTCCAGGTGACCACTGCACGTAAATCTATGCGGCAGCATGTCCAAGGAACCACATCGAGAACGTGTAGCCGTGTCACTAAGTCCCATTCGATGCAGTCATTCATTAGCTAAATTATTTATGACTGTGTACTAAGAGGCTGCCACTTCCATCGTGTGAATCTAGATACAGATGTTGGTCCATACAACTTTCCAACGAACACGCGGTGATAACAGTTCAACGGGATTCGAACAGACCACCCCGTCCCAACGAGCAAGCGGGAAGTGTGTCGTGACCATTTGCCGCCTCAAGATGTCGTTCAAAAATGGTTCAAATGGCTCTGAGCACTATGGGACTTAACATCTGAGGTCATCAGTCCAACTTAGAACTACTTAAACCTAACTAACCTAAGGACATCACACACATCCATACCCGAAGCAGGATTCGAACCTGCGACCGTAGCGGTCGCGCGGTTCCAGACTGAAGCGCCTAGAACAGCTCGGCCACAGCGGCCGGCAAATGTCGTTCTTTAGATAGTTCACCGCAATATAAAATTGTCGAACGTGACCTAGTTCGAAACGAATGAGACCAATGTCAACAGGCGAAGCAAGACTCACTTGCTGTAAGAGAGAAGAGTCTTTATAGTATGCAGTTCACGGGTAACCATCAGTATCATGGGTCAGAAATACAATGCAGACGTCTTGCGTCTGATATCTGAGAGAGACAAGCCTCCTTCCTTGGGCGGCTTCGTCAAAACTTCGTAACTTAGTTTAAATGTATGGCCTTTCCATATAATTCGACCAGACAGTTGTCACAACTTTTTCGCTGCCATTCTGTGAAGGGGAAAGAGCTGCGTGATATACAGCGTGAGTCGTAACTGTTGCCACCAAGAATAACTCCGAAAGTATGATAGGAGCTGAAAAGTTTGTGCCACAAAAGTTGCATGGTACAACTGGGGCCATAATATGACGTTGGTTTCTTGTTGCTAGGTAGGGTCGCTTCATCAACATGAAGGTCAGCCTTTTTTTTTTTAACTGGGATGCAATAGTTTGATACTTATTTCTTATTTTCTGATTGCGGCTATCGAGACGAATCCAGTGATGTGTAACAGAATTCAATGCGATGCATACAATCCGTACCAGTTAATTCTTTGTGGAAACTAATATGGTAAGGATGATATTTATGGCGATGCAAGATTCTCTTGCAATTTGACGCGAACTAACTCAAGGATCTCGAACCACTGTGGCAAGAGTACCAATTTCCGTTTCCTTATTAATAACTTTTCTTTGCCAGTTACGTTTCCGATACGTTAAAGAACCAGTTGTTTTCAGTTTATCATACACATATTTAAATGTACGAGGTGTAGGATGAGTACGTTGAGGATATCTTTCAGCGTATAAGACTCTAGCTCTCACTGAATTTCGTTGGCATTCTCCGTAAATGAGAAGCATATCGACTTGTTCTTCGAAGGAATACACCATTCACATTCGCTTGATTCGACGATACTATTCTTACTCTTCCTATTAGTGTTTTATTGTGAAACCGTCGAATGGTGTTTACATGTCAATGGTACGTTAGATGGATATGCCATATTCAGCGAATATATACTATTTGCACGATATACGAGAGAGAATTGTCTGAGAATGTGCTTCGATAAGTGCCGAAGTGATAAGGAATACCGCTCAATCCATGATAAGAAGATTGTAGCACTGCATTGATACCAATGATCATCACTTCGAACACCCTATGTAAATGGACTTTCATGCCACCTTTTTGACCTTCGTTGACCTTCAAAGACCTTACTGTTACACATCATTGGATTCGTCTCAACAGCCGCTATCAGAAAATAAGTATCAAACTATAGCAACCCATTTAAAAAAACAAAGTTGACCTTCATATCTCCGAGGCGACCCCACCAAGCAACACAAAACCAAGGTCATAATATGGCCCCCGTTGTCCCTTGCAACATTTATCCCACCAACGTTTCAGCCACTATCATACTTTCTGAGTTATTCTAGGTGCCATTAGTTAGTGACTCATCCAGTATGATACGCTTTACACAAAATATGGGTACCCAATATCCGTACTTTTCGCAAAATGGTAAGCGTGTGTGGTTCATGTTCCAGTACGGCACCCTGAATTTCAGATTTTCAATTCAAAGCCGCAATCTTCAGTGGACAATGGCCAACGACACCACCAAAGGTCTATGCCAGTCCACAAAACGTGACCAAGGAAGGACAGCGTCCTCGAAGCTTCGTAGGTTGAGAAATTTTCATTTGTCTTCCTTTAAGCCCGCGCCTGAAGTACGACAAAAGCTATCAGTTATGAGCTTTAGCAAGTGTTCTTCCTCACTTCATCAGCATACGCCCTAGCTGTGAGGTTACCCCCTGAGTGTTTTAGATCTGACAGCCGATCAGCAACTTGCCGCAACAGCGGTTCAAGAAACAGGGCAAAGACATAGCGAACTGCCCTGAGGCACTCTCCTACAGAAAACAACCGGTGACGTCAGCCGTCCACTGACCACCACTGACGCTGCAAAGTTCACAAGTTGCAAAGAGCGACGCATGAGGGAGCTGTAAGCCCAAAACCTCCAATAGGCCATCGGGATACGCGCAACTAACACGATCAAATGTCTTAGAAAAATCTAAGAAGGCAAAAGCACAATGAGTAGATGTAACAGCCGCCTCCGATACCACATCCCTGTACTCTGCCTCTAGAGTCAAAATTTAACAGCTAGGGAGGCAGTATCGACGTTTACCAATCACATGACCAAGCAATAATGACAATATGATGTTTACAGCCCATGCAATAGTTTTGGAGACAAAGATGAATGGCGTCAGGGGACGAAAATCAGCCTCTGTTAGACAGTAATGATGCTTCGGAATGAGATCATCCTTTCCCACCTTGAAGCTCGCAGGCACAGCTCTCCCCTCAAAATCTAGCTTAAAATCTAAATAAAAGTAGAAAATTATTATAAGAAGGTAAAAACGTCGCTTTGGCTGCGGCAAGATTTCTAATAAAACCACGACCGGTTTCACGCGAATTTAGGCGAATACTCAAGTGATATAAATTTTAATACATTATTTTACGCTATCCTGAAGCCTCTCCCCGTCCTTCGCCTCACTGGTAAGTTAAAACCCGCTAGAAGCGTTTGTCAATTTGATAAAAGGGGGATGTCCCATATTGTCAGCTGGAGGCGATGAGGGCGCGGCCGTAAGGAACACTGAGTTCAGATCATACATGCCCGAACCCTGGTGGGACTCCGTAAGATCCACGCCAGAGGCCTAAAGAAAACCCGAATACGCCACAGCCTCCACAGGATGACAGGAAGCCACTACGCAATCTGTATCACCAAGAGAGAGACTTGACGCAGGGGGGACTCCACATTGGAAATATGTGCATCCTGGGTACGACGTGGATGATACTGCAGCACCTGAGCATCGGTACGGGGAGCAGACAGAGCAGAATCCGTCTTCGGCTTTAACAGGGAAAATTGCTCGCGAATTAACTCTAACCGAGCTGTGGACTGATATTAGAATTAGCACCTACCATCAATTTATGTCACTGTCCAACAGGGTGTTTGAAAACAAAAATTCATTTCGGATAATTGAATCGTTGGTGACGGGATGTTCTGTTTAATGTACATTTCAACGGAACGTATACCATTGTAGTACTGAAGGCGGTGCTGACTCGACCGGTGTTCCCAGCCCACCATATTTAAGCAACACATTCTTAAGATATTGGTCATCTGCCTCCGGCGACAAGTTGAAAACCTGCACAGTGGTACATTCAACATCATAACTGGCAAGCAGAACAACAGCAACCGATCCATCCCTATGGCTGAAAGAAACCTGACTGCTATGTCTAAGTAAGAACCTGTCTACTTGTAGGGTGTTCATGAATTTTACAAAGAGGACATAAAGCTCAGAGTCAAAATATGCGGTGTGAACCTGATCTGAAATAACACCAAACGTTCCCAATAACCAATGGTGAATTTCGAGGGAACTTGGCTGCACATTACGGATGTACTTATCAAACATGAAACTGAGTGTACTTTTACGTGAAATCATCCTGGTCGCTACGGACACGAAAAAAAGCGTGCGAGTCTGCCACAAAAAATAGAAAAACAGCACACAAGGATAGACAAGGACTACTGTGAAGAAAGTACACTCACAAATGAACACACAGCACAGCAAGAGCTTATTGCTGCACTCGAAGCGCTACAGCGGAACTAAGGAGTAAACACGTCTGACCGCTGTCGCTACTCAAGCGGAAATGAGCTAACCAGACGCTACTGGTCTCCCTCATCGCTATATTGGTCTCTGAGCCACATAAATCAGCGTTAAAGATGAGAATAGTTGTTACTTATGTGATACACGGTATTCCTGGAGTCCAAAAATTAAATTTTCTATCTCAGTCTCTCATCTTACAAAACGATTATGTAGCATTAAACATCGAAGTGGAAAGGAAATGTCAAGCGAATTTAGAGCAACAGTTTAGGACCATATATGCACTGTCACAGGGTTGCAAAATATTTGCAACCATATTGACATGCCCTAGCTGTAGTTCGGGCAGCTGTGTAACGAAATAATTGTCGTGTTCGTCCTATACGCGCTCTCACAATGGAAACTCTCCATCACACCCCCCTCACATTTAGTGGCAAGTTGGCCCATTGGATAGACCGTCAAAAACTGAACGCAGATCAAGCATGAAGACAGGAAGAAAGTGTACTGCACTGTGGAAAAGAGAAGCAAAGTAGAAGCAGTGAACGGTCCCATAATGTGAGTCATGTGGTAAGAATATATTACAGTCCTAAGTAAATGTAATGACTAGTGAGAGCAGCCGAGATGCCGCATAGACTTCTCACAGAAATGAAAACAACAATTAAACGGTTGTGAAGTATGTTAAAACGAAGGTACTCAAGAGACAAAACTTCCAAAACGGAACGCAAGAGGCATAACATGTGGTACCTGTGTGGAACAAATGGGAGGTACGTACGTCTGGAGGTCCCTTCGTTACACGTTGCTGTTGTAAACACACATTACACCACGATACATACACAAATTTGAATGCAGCGAACAGACACGTCAATGACCGGACGGACAGTTCGTAATTTTGTGAAAAGGAAATTTTGGGTATTAAGAAAATTTGAATCCATATCTCGCACTTCGCAATCTAACAACGTGATCATACGACTACATCACGAAGCTTGTGAAGATCGCTCGATATTGTACACATTACAGTGGGACCGTTCACAGTTTCTCTTTTGCTTGTTTTTTCATAGTTCAGTACACCTTCCTCCTGTTTTTATGCTTGATCTGTGTTCCGTTTTTGGCGAACCTTCCAATGGGCCAATTTACCACCAAATCTGAGGGGTGTGCTTGTCAGAAGCGAGGCGCGAGAGCGTTTGGTTTTTATGCAGAGTTATTTCCTGATATTTTGTAACTCTCCTTTCGGGATGTCTATACAGTGTGGACAGAAACAGTCCGAAAACCTTGTAAGGAAGTTTGCAGGGAAGACTGTGCTAAGAAATAATTGTTGAGAAAACAAATCGATACCTTGCGCCGTTTCTGAGTTAGTTAGCATTGCAGTTAGCCAATCAGGCCGTTGTGCACGGGAATTCAAACGGCCCGCCAGACATAATTAGTATGTTTTTCTCATAGCGTAGTTGACAGCGCACGAGACTGCTCAGCCCTTGCTTCGGGCTCGATCCTTACTACCACCCCATGTCCGATTTTTGTATCGCTGTCTTTTTCGGTTTTAGCAAACGATAGAAAGAACACGTCTGGCGACGCCGTGACTGACGGGCGGCCTAAATTTTCGCGCAACAGCCTGATACGTAACTGCCATGCTAATTAACTTGTAAACGGCGCAACATATCGAATATTTTTCTTAACATTTGTTTCCCAGCATAACCTACCCTGCAACGTCCTCACAAGTTTTTCGGACTGTTTCCGACCACGCTGTATTTAAGGCTTTCAAGCAGATTTAATCTAGAATTCCTCATATGCGAAGTTTTCGAGAGTGTGTGGGGGTTGGAGGAGGGGGGGGGGGGGGGGAAGGAACTGTTAACGCCAGTGTTATTTAATTTCAGCGCAGGGACAGCTTAGTTTCCGCTAATGCGTCATACGGCATCCGAAATACTGCGGAATATAATTTCCCATCCTGATTACAATTGCTCGAAAATACAGTTCTTTGATAGTTTGCAACGAATAATTATTTCAGTGGCATACAAAGTAATTAGAAATCAACCTACTCCCACACGTCACGAAACAGTACGATATAAAACACTTAGCACTTCGAAATCGACTATATAGTCTTGTGCCACATAAAAATAGAATTTCACAACTATAATGAGAATGCAGAAGTATGCTGGTGGTGAAGGAAGCAAGACGAAACGCAATTAACTAATTATTCGATGACACGCAGTAATCAGTTCATTTGAGGATTCAGAAGAGAAGAAATTGAAAATTATGTTCATTAACGCAGAATGTGGACAATGTGCAATTCTGCGTTTTCATATGTCTTTCACCTTGAGCTCCATGCGTATAATGCGTAATAACTAGCTTGTTCACTGCATCGGCTTCTTATCTTCTTTGGTCCCTAAACGATGAAAATAATCCAAATCCATGTCACTCATAGTTCCTTCCAATCTTACCAGCGACTTTTTTTGTATGTTGTTGTTTGGCATTCGTGAAGTAGAACACTAAGCCTGGTCCCATGAGGTGCTGAAACGAAGATGCCAGAGGACTTACGAACTGTGTTCGAAACCGAATGTCACTAGTGAAACACGCAGTTGATTACCCGGAATTTCCATGATAGTTTACGTAGCTATTTAAATACATGCTAAAAGAAACCATAATTTATCCATTGGCAACAGCAGCAGAACAAAATAATAGTCAAACATTGTCTTCCATTTATAGACGCAACACTATAACCAGCAGCTGAACCAATGGTAAACCATGGTCGCACTATAACCAGCAGCTGAACCAATGGTAAACCATGGTCGCGGTCTCAAATTTAAAGCTATCTGTAGCAGTGGCAGAGTCCATACTACCTATTCGATTGTTAAATAGGATACTGTGATATGAATTTACATTATGTGATCAAAAGTATCCGGAAAGCCCGAAAAACATACGTTTTCATATTAGGTGCATTGTGCTGCCACCTACCGCCAGGTACCCCATCTCAGCGACCTCAGTAGTCATTAGACATCGTGAGAGAGCAGAATGGGGCGCCCCGCGGAACTCACGGACTTCGAACGTGGTCATGTGATTGGGTGTCACTTGTGTCATATGTCTGTACGCGAGATTTCCACAACCCTAAACATCCTTAGATCTTCTGTTTGCGATGTGATAGTGAAGTGGAAACGTGAAGGGACACGTACAGCACAAAAGCGTAAAGGCCGACCTCGTCTGTAGACTGAAAGAGACCGCCGACAGTTGAAGAGAGTCGTAATGTGTAATAGGCAGACATCTATCCAGACCATCATACAGAAATTCCAAACTGCAGCAGAATCCACTGCAAGTACTATGACAGTTAGGCGGAGGTGAGGAAACTTGGATTTCATGGTCGAGCGGCTGCTCATAAGCCACACATCATGCCAGTAAATGCCAAACGACGCCTCGCTTGGTGTAAGGAGCGTAAACATTGGACGATTGGACAGTGGAAAAACGATGTGTGGAGTGACGAATCACGGTACACAACGTGACGATCCGATGGCAGGGTGTGGGTAAGGTGAATGCCCGGGGAACGTCGTCTGCCAGCGTGTGTACTGCCGACAGTGAAATTCGCAGGCGGTGGTGTTATGGTGTGGTCCTGTTTTTCATGGAGGGGGCTTGCACCCCTTGTTATTTTGTGTGGCACTATCACAGCACAAGCCTACATTAATGTTCTAAGCACCTTCTTGCTTCCACTGTCGAAGAGGAATTCGGGGATGGCGATTATATCTTTCAACACGATCGAGCACCTGTTCATAATGCACGACCTGTGGCGGAGTTGTTACAAGGCAATAACATCCCTGTAATGGACTGGCCTG
Organism: Schistocerca nitens; assembly: GCF_023898315.1. Lineage (NCBI taxonomy): Eukaryota > Metazoa > Arthropoda > Insecta > Orthoptera > Acrididae > Schistocerca > Schistocerca nitens. Next base: position 636,026,212 of record NC_064616.1, on the reverse strand, counting down.
CACAGAGCCCTGACCTGAATCCTTTAGAACACCAATGGGATGTTTTAGAAGGCTGATTTCGTGCCAGGCCTCACCGACCCACATGAATACCTCTCCTCAGCGCAGCACTCCGTGAAGAATGGGCTGTCATTTCCCAAGAGACCTTCCAGCACCTGATTGACCTTATGCCTGCGAGAGTGGAAGGTGTAATCAAGGCTAAGGGTGGGCCAACACCATTACTGAATTCCAGCATTACCGAAGGAGGGCGCCACGAACTTTTAAGTCATTTTCAGTCGGGTGTCCACGTTCTTTTGATCACGTACTGTATCTATCATTACGGTGTTCACAGATATTGCTGCAGTGTTCTGCCTGAGTCACCGGTCTCCTGTTGTCATCTTTTCTTATGGGCTTTTCCTATTGGTTCGTAAGCAAGACGCCAAATTAAATGTGCGTATTCTGTGTGGCGAAACATCCAACATTCCATTGTTCCAGATTCGCTGATCATGAGCGTCGGCAATAAAAAGGGATAGGAAAACTCTTCAGAGTGAACGAGTAACAATAATAACATTAACAATGATAACAGTAACAACAACAAACTAGTAACTAGTGATGTCTATTGCATGATAGAGGGAGGTTGACACTTAAAAAAACGTTTTCTTAGCTTTTTGACACTGAATTCCGTTCGGGCTATTAGAAAATTGAAAAAAAAAAAGAAAAATGCGGCAATACGAGCTATTAGAAAATTGAAAAAAAGAAAAGAGAAATGCGGCAATAAAAGCCGATAGTACCGTTGCTTTAGATCAGGAGACAAGTGTGGCGCCACAAGGCAGAGATTACACTGCTTCGTTTAGCTCTCAACCATAGCTCTGGTGGTAGTTAATGAAGACAGTCCACAACCTGAAATACAAAACAGTTGAAATTTAAGCGTGAAATTTTCTACCTAGGATTGAAAAATTAAATTTAAATTCTCGATATCATATAAACACGATGAATATTCAGATTATTTCGTCGGCATGAAAATAGAATATTAAGGGAATTTAGCAGGACGGCTCCTCACTGATCCGGAAAGTGAGTGAACGAACATGACGTGCCAAACATCATCAGCTATATTTACCAATTCTCAACTGCACTAGCAATGTGAAGAACTCCTGGACAGCTCACAATGTCCTCTCAGATACCCACAGCCTGTTCCAGACAACCTTCCGTGGAGCTGTGATACCACACGCCAATCTGAGGGATGGCTTCAAACTGGCAGCATATTATACAACTAAAAATACAACTGAGTTGCATACTTTCCTGTTAGATTTGGAGCACAAGCTTATTTTAACAAACCTAAAAAAGTTTGTAAAGCTACATTGTCCAAAATGTCACGAAGTCGTAAGCTACTATGTGCTCTTGACCTCAAACAGACTGTATCTACATCCGGTCTTGTGTCAGACGCAACTAGAGTAGCTGGAATACCACCAAACTGTGGAGAAATTATTGATAATAGACTAATACATCGATGCCACAGAATAAAAAATAAAATCATGGATTCATAGGGAAAAAGTGAATATATGAATATCGAAGCAGAAACAAAACGGAAGAAACAGGACAATGTTCAGTTGCACACTTCCATAAATTTGCACCTCCATATGTACCATAGGTAATGTATACTAAGAAGCTTGTTAATTATTTCCGTGATTTATCCCGTCCTGTTTGATGTTCTAATCGCGGTGCTGACCAGTGTACTGCAGGTTCTTATTTTCCGTTTCACACAATGGAGCTGAAAATTTTTAGAAGAAATTATTGAACAAAATCTGAAGAAAACCTTTACAAATTGAGTCTTCTCACAAGTTCGACTCAGAAAGTTGTGTTAATGATCTGCTATATGAATAGCAGGCTTCTTCACTACACAAACATCTCTGAAGAACTTTGACTCAACTGTCAACGGAACGAATTGAGTTTTGCTCGTGACATAGGATCCATATGTCATGGAGATATTTATGAAGTGAATATACACTCCTGGAAATTGAAATAAGAACATCGTGAATTCATTGTCCCAGGAAGGGGAAACTTTATTGACACATTCCTGGGGTCAGATACATCACATGATCACACTGACAGAACCACAGGCACATAGACACAGGCAACAGAGCATGCACAATGCCGGCACTAGTACAGTGTATATCCACCTTTCGCAGCAATGCAGGCTGCTATTCTCCCATGGAGACGATCGTAGAGATGCTGGATGTAGTCCTGTGGAACGGCTTGCCATGCCATTTCCACCTGGCGCCTCAGTTGGACCAGCGTTCGTGCTGGACGTGCAGACCGCGTGAGACGACGCTTCATCCAGTCCCAAACATGCTCAATGGGGGACAGATCCGGAGATCTTGCTGGCCAGGGTAGTTGACTTACACCTTCTAGAGCAAGTTGGGTGGCACGGGATACATGCGGACGTGCATTGTCCTGTTGGAACAGCAAGTTCCCTTGCCGGACTAGGAATGGTAGAACGATGGGTTCGATGACGGTTTGGATGTACCGTGCACTATTCAGTGTCCCCTCGACGATCACCAGTGGTGTACGGCTAGTGTAGGAGATCGCTCCCCACACCATGATGCCGGGTGTTGGCCCTGTGTGCCTCGGTCGTATGCAGTCCTGATTGTGGCGCTCACCTGCACGGCGCCAAACACGCATACGACCATCATTGGCACCAAGGCAGAAGCGACTCTCATCGCTGAAGACGACACGTCTCCATTCGTCCCTCCATTCACGCCTGTCGCGACACCACTGGAGGCGGGCTGCACGATGTTGGGGCGTGAGCGGAAGACGGCCTAACGGTGTGCGGGACCGTAGCCCAGCTTCATGGAGACGGTTGCGAATGGTCCTCGCCGATACCCCAGGAGCAACAGTGTCCCTAATTTGCTGGGAAGTGGCGGTGCGGTCCCCTACGGCACTGCGTAGGATCCTACGGTCTTGGCGTGCATCCGTGCGTCGCTGCGGTCCGGTCCCAGGTCGACGGGCACGTGCACCTTCCGCCGACCACTGGCGACAACATCGATGTACTGTGGAGACCTCACGCCCCACGTGTTGAGCAATTCGGCGGTACGTCCACCCGGCCTCCCGCATGCCCACTATACGCCCTCGCTCAAAGTCCGTCAACTGCACATACGGTTCACGTCCACGCTGTCGCGGCATGCTACCCGTGTTAAAGACTGCGATGGAGCTCCGTATGCCACGGCAAACTGGCTGACACTGACGGCGGCGGTGCACAAATGCTGCGCAGCTAGCGCCATTCGACGGCCAACACCGCGGTTCCTGGTGTGTCCGCTGTGCCGTGCGTGTGATCATTGCTTGTACAGCCCTCTCGCAGTGTCCGGAGCAAGTATGGTGGCTCTGAAACACCGGTGTCAATGTGTTCTTTTTTCCATTTGCAGGAGTGTAGTTCCACTGTGCTAAATCTGTGTAACAGCACTTAGGCATCCCTGTAGACACCGGTGTTAGCAAATTCCTTCCTCTCTGGGTAGCTTCAAAAACGGGGAAAATTTGTTGCTTTACATCTAATTCAATTAAACAGCGTTAAGTTCTCCATTAATCCATACGTGAATATAAAAACGTGCAGCGTGCCTGCGTTGCTATAGTGGATGCACTGCAAGGTATTCACACAGTTAATCATATGCATTTATTGAAACAAATGAAACGGTGGCAGTAAAACTCATTATATTACGTTTACTCGCTGTGGCTTGACGAAAACATACGAATTCCTGAATAAAAGATTCCGTGAAGCATCGTTTCTAAAAGGAAAAGAAGCCACGCATAAAAAGTTAATAACAACATTGTGAGGTATTCAGATTGGATCATAAACTAGCAAATTAATTTTGGGCCATACTCAGTGTCTTGCATATTAGTCTAATACAATACTCATCATATAAAAAAGAGTCGTCTTGCTGTCGAGCGTGAAATGTAAATCATAGAAAATTTTCGAGCAGCATCTCTCAACAACTGCAAAGTATTTTACACTTTCGAAGCTTTCGACACAGGGCCAGCAAGTAGATCCTGGAGAGGTCTGATGCATGCGGCGTTCAAAAGCAGACTGCCGGGAATTCTTCCCAAAAATGTTAGTGGACGGAACTGTTATTATCGGTGTGTTGGAAAGTGAAATACGTTGTAGCTGTACTTTGATTACATTTAGGCCACCGCGAGATGTTACATAAAGACATGCTGTTCACTGCTTTTTTTTAGGGGGGAGGGGGGAGTCTCGATCCCAGATTTCACCTCTTTACACGAGCGGTCACCTTAACCACCTTCTTTTCTTTTAAGTAATAGGTCTGGGGCACAGTGGGCAGGGATCGTGTTTGGAGGCCTGAACATGGTGTCCCCGTCTCCTGGTAGCAAAAGGAATAGGCAGCGGGAAGGAAACATTGTACCTTTATTTAAATTCCTTTTTATATCCCAGAGAAGAAAAAAATAACCCTTTCTTGTAGAATAACAGTTGATATAAACCATAGTCAGTTTTAGGAAGGACGCAGTGTGCGAGCCCTGTAAAAAGCACCCAGCCACAACCCAAAAACAACAGAAGGAAATGTAGGGCAGAAGTGACCCCCTCGTCACTCTGCTGAGCGGAATATTCTAGACCGTGAGACTGCGCAGACCTGGCACTCCCAGCCCCTGTGGGCGGTCATGAAACTTGCTGGCCAGAAAGATCACAAAGTACGTTTTGTATTTCGAGTAATGTCGGATGATCTCATGTTGTTCTAGGAGACCACTAGACCAGTAGTGCAACAATACGAACAAAAGACAATACTTCTTTCAGGGACTGCCGCAGCCAACACTGTCGCCAGATTGTGCAGATAGCTGGACTTACGTAGAAACCTACTCTGAAATTTTTCATACAGGTAGAAAACATAGAAGGAAATGCACTGCCAATATTTCAACTGATAAGGCGCAATGCAAGTATTTTTTTAATGGTAAAATTAGTCATATTTTCCGCACGAAGAACCGCTTGCAACAGCGGTTTGCACAGTCCTTCCTGCCGAGAGCGCACATGGGCGCCACGTAGAATGAAGTCCAAAGTGCACGCACGCGAATTTTAAGCACTTATACCACACCAAAAATTCCTCAAATTATTAATTTTCTGAATAACTTAGACTTAATATCGATACCTAACTGCTGCAGATGTAATTGTTTCACAAGTGACTAGAAGTGGAAAGAAAATAAAGGCAATGTGTGATGTTACATTGAAGATGACTTCTGTCAATCAGGTACTTTAATTTATACACATGAAATATTTTATAACAATTACTGTAGCACAATTATTATGACAGTTTTACGTAAAGTTTATTTTACTAAGCAATGAAAGGGTTCTTTGTTGATTCCCCGTAGCCGCCACAAAAATGCGAAGTCGCTCTTGGACGACGAAAACAAACATTTTCATTACACCAGACACACTTTACACTAGAAAAATTAAGGCTGTACACTGTAGAAAAGTTTGTTTATCGAGAAGCTGAATCACACTATTAGTTCCAGGTGGAATCCAAATTATATTATCAGTCTTTTCGTCCTCCTACAGACAGAAGTATCGTTATGTCCAGGCCAAGAGTCCAACAAGGACAATGAATTACTTTCTGCAAATGGGAAGAGGACGTTTCGGATGTAATATTGAAAATTATTCTCTTCCGCTTTTCCAGATTTTACTACGTCTATTATAATAATTTTGCTACTAAACAGTCCCTTTCTTTATTTTTGGCTCTAATTAGCCTCGGCGTCCCATAAGATAATGTAAATCTGCAGAAACAATATTTCACTGATACTTATCACTGACATTGTTGTATACGAATGTGTTATAGCATTTATAGACTGCACAAGCGACTCGGTCTTATTTTCGCTAGAAATGATGAAGTGCCATTTGCACGCCGTTCTTGCACGAAACCTGAGTGATGGACAGCGGGTAACAAGAAGCTTCGTCTTAAGTCAGCTACGAATTTCTCTATAAATGTGTGTGAATTCCTAATGGACCAAGCTACTGAGATCATCTGTCCCTAGACTTACACACTAGTTAAACTAACTTATGCTAAGAACAACACACACACCCATACCCGAGGGAGGACACGAACCTCTGGCGGGAGTGGCCGCGCAATCCGTGACATGGCGCCTCAAACCGCACGGCCACTCCGCGCGGCGAATTTCTCCATAGTATTACCTAATAGTGACATCTCCTCTACACCTTTAGTTAAAGTAAACTTCCTAATTTTGCGATTTTCTTTCCCGCATAATTTCCTGAATCTGTTTAACTAGTTTGTAGAAGGCTGGAAATCAGTAATTTTCAACTGACTTGAAATTCAATGGGTCCAGTCTCGGAAGACTCCCTCAGTAATGGTGCAGTGACTCTCAAGAGCAGTTATAAGTCTTTCGAATAGTTTTTCTTTCACACTTTCGCGAGTTTCATTTCGGCACATATTTCGTGGTTCGTGTAACTCTTTCTTCCACTTGCACAATTAACGTTCAGATTTACAAAACGAAACAACGCTTAACTATAACCGCTTTCTCCCTCCTTAGTTTAATCAAAAATTTTACAGACTTTTTTGTCATTGAAAGGCATTACTATAATGTTTTCTTTGGGCTAGGAAGGCACTTTATTTTTGTTTTGAACTTTAATTAGCACAGCAATCATCGTTCGAACCACAGTTCAAAGAATTGTCAGAATTTCTTGTAACGTTTCCACAATTACCAACGAAATGTCGACATCATTTGAATGAATGTCTCAGAAATTAACTACTAAGTAACACATATGCAGATCTTCAGGAGGATTAGGTGATTTCGATTGCATACCACATTTTCTTATTTCGTCTTTTCAAGGTTGAAAACATTAATTGGAGTCTACACTGCTGTGAAACTCTGGAACATGCACAAAGACAGATGCTATTAGCATGCATATACGAAGAAAACACAAAGAAAAGAAAAATCAGTTCTATTTCCATTGTTAACAGTTAGTGATATCACAAAGGCAACTGCTAATTATTGTGGATATTAAAAGAGTTGGAAAATCGAGTAAACAGTAACTGTAAACAACTGTGTCAGAGCCGGCCGCGGTGGTCTCGCGGTTCTAGGCGCGCAGTCCGGAACCGTGCGACTGCTACGGTCGCAGGTTCGAATCCTGCCTCGGGCATGGATGTGTGTGATGTCCTTAGGTTAGTTAGGTTTAAGTAGTTCTAAGTTCTAGGGGACTGATGACCACAGCAGTTGAGTCCCATAGTACTCAGAGCCATTTGAACCATTTTTTGAACTGTGTCAGAGAAACCATCAACGGAAACTAAAATTCGCTTTACAAATTACGATCACGTTGTGCCACGTTATCTATTTAACGACGCTCCGTGAACGAATGTTATGTACCTGCCTTGTGCGCATACGATGTCTACAGTTGCAGTTGGGGTGTATGTTTCTCCAGCTACCACACGAGCTACGAATTTGACAATTTTTAACACAAAAAAAAAATACTTGTAGGGTGCCCCAGCAGCTAAGATTTTGACGTAGCGTTTCTTTCGGTGCATTCTTCATGTATAAAAAATTTCAGATAGGTTTCGACATGTCGGGGTGGACAGTAAACTTGTGAGAGTATTAATTATCAGCGTGGCCAGTTTATATAATTACTACGAAATGAATACCCTTAGCGTCATACAGGCGTTGATATAAGTCAACGGGGACAGTTGAAAATGTGTGCCCCGATTGGGAGTCGAACGCGGGATCTCTTGCTTACATGGCAGACGCTCTATCCATCTGAGCCCCCGAGGACACATTCCCACCTTATTGTCCCGCACTAGATTCATAGTGTCCCTTCCCATCATACTCATTACTCGCGGCTTTACCGCCGATTCCTGTAAGAGTTCGGGCACTGCTTTTGCATCCGCAGAGAAGAAGATGGTCAAATATCCGGTGATCCTAACTATAAGAACAGATACCATCTTCATATACAGCCAGTTTACTTGTCCCACGTTGTGAGCGACGAGGACTTAGTGTGGCGGCCGCCTTCCGGCAAGGCTTCCTGTCAAAGAGTGTACCTCACACCAAGACGATATGCGATGGGTCCATATGACCATAACGAATATAATGTGTCGCTGTTAGTTTTCCTCGGAACCTCCACAAAAGGATACGTCAGTTGCGGTGCTGTACACAGAACCGAGACTCATCTGAAAACACGACTTGTTGACACTCCCATGTCCATTGTCGTCGTTGGGCGCACAACTGTCGGTGCGCCTCTCACTGCTACCATTTCAAAGAAAGTCGCATCAAAGGTAGCTGTGCTAACAGTTTGTGGTCCTCCAGACGGCGCTGCACTGTCCTTGAGCGTACTTGCGTTGCTTCAAACAAGACCATTTTGTGACTCAAGGTACTGTCGAATTCAGGCACGTGCGTGTAGACGTTTGTCTTTCTTACAACATGCATACCACATTCTTCTAAAAAACAAACAACATTCAAATGAAATTTCCTTATGAAGCCCGCTGCTAAATCTTTCCTTACATAGCAGGTCGGGGTGGGCGAGCGGTTCTAGGCGCTTCAGTCTGGAACCACGCGACCGCTACGGTCGCAGGTTCGAATCCTGCCTCGGGCATGGATGTGTGTGATGTCCTTAGGTTAGTTAGGTTTAAGTAGTTCTAAGTTCTAGGGCACTGATGACCTCAGTAGTTAAGTCCCATAGTGCTCAGAGCCATTTGAACCATTTCCTTATATAGGGTGGTCCGAAACAGTCTGACTATCTTGTAAGGGTGTCACAGGTAAGCTTGAGTTCATTAGCAATGGCCGCGCGGAGTGGCCGCACGGTTTGAGGCATCATGTCACGGATTGCACAGCCTCTCCCGCCGGAGGTTCGGATCCTCCCTCGGGCATGGATGTGTGTGTTGTTCTTAGCATAAGTTAGTTTAAGTAGTGTATAAGTTTAAGGAGCGATGACCTCGGCAGTTTGATCCCTTAGCAATCCACACACTTCTGAACATTAATTTTCATGAGCAATGAAGTTAGCGAATTAGGTTACTGCGCACGCTAAGCGGCCCGATAGGGACAGTGTCGCCAAACGTGTTCTTCGTTTGGTTTAATAAAACCGAACGAGACAGCGATACAAAAATTGGACATGGGAGGGTAGTAAGGATCGAGCCCGAATCAAAAGCTGAGCAGTCTCGTGGGCTGTCATCTACGCTATGAGAAAAACTGACAGTAATTGGATCTGGCGAGCCGCCTGAATTTGCGGGCGCAACGGCCTGATTGTCTGACTCCAATGCTAATTAACTCGGAAATGGACAACCCATTGAATTTTTTTTCTTAGCAGTTATTTCTTAGCACAGTCTACCCTGCAACACTATTTAAAAGCTTTTCAGACTATTTCTGTCCACCCTTTGTACAGAACGTAGACAAGTTACTCCCACCTATTTTGTGCTGTTGCAATAAAGTAGTAATAGTTTGCCTACCCAGTAAAGCTCATGTTAATTTGATTGCATTGAAATTTTAATGGCGACCAGTTCAAAAAATGGCTTCAAGCACTATGGGACTTAACATCTGAGGTCATCAGTCCCCTAGACTTAGAACTACTTAAACCTAACTAACCTAAGGATATCACACACATCCATGCCCGAGGCAGGATTCGAACCTGCGATCGTAGCAGAAGCGCGGTTCCGGACTGAAGCTCCTAAAACCGTTCGGCCACAGGGGCCGGAATGGCCAGCAGTCTGTTTGATTTTACACACACGCTTTAATATAATTATTTTTTCTTTGCATTTAATTACTATTCACTCACTGTAATGGTATGTTCCATAATCGTGTAACAATGTTACAGTTATCCCACAGAACTAATAATAACTAAAAAGGATGCTCTACTTCAGTGGTCCAGGTAATTCCGTTGCCCATAACTGTAAAGGCGAGACACAGATGATTGAATGTAGCGTGAGTGCATACTTGACCTCTGAGGACGTCATGGCGAGCATGCCGGAGAGGGTGCAGAGCCAGGAGGTGGTCCAGGAGTGGGCAGCGCGGTGGTAGACGCCCCGCAGCTGCACGTCCTGCCACCCAATCACCGCCAGGTACACCGACATCAGCATGTCAGAAGCTGCCGGCACACAAGCGACACACAGCTCACTAAACTCTCTAGTTTAAGCAGCTATATTGCCACGTCTGTAAAATGTTTGCAAACCGCGCTGTTGTTGCCAATGGGCAGTACCATGTTCTGTGGGGGTGTCTATTGGCGAACTGGGGCTATCCCCTATAAGAGATACAATTCGTACACTCTCTGTTTTCTAGCGAAGCCTTCTTGAATTTCTGTTACTATTACTTCTGGAAATCTACAGACTGAAGTTGAGTTCGTAGACCTGTTTTCCTTAGAGAGTAACTTATCACGTCTTGGCTTCACTGTTCCTCGTAGAGTCACAGATAAAGGCGATTACTGGCACTCTTTCAGAGCCAACATAACCGGCTAAAATATATCTCGCTGTACTTGCAACAAAGGAATGAGTCTGAATGAGTGAAGTCACAGTACGTTACCACGGTCATCTGTGGCTTGAACAGTCACTAATACTGAAAAAAAGTTACAACTAAATAAAAACTCATAATCATCTCCATTTTCTTCATAGAGATTTTTTTTTGGTCCGCGGATGGTAACATTTTCGGAAATAACTGTTCCAAAAATGCTCTTCATTGGCCACAAGTAAATTCAAAGCCGAAGTCCCGTCAAGAACCGCTTCTTCCTCTTTTTTTCCTGTCCTATATTCCGTATCTGCACGGGGTCACCTATTAGTTACCGGATTTGGCAGTGTTACTGGTAAAGGGTGGATGGATGCCCTTCCTGTAGCGCACCTACTCCCCCCCCCCCCCAATCCCCTCCTCGTTCTGTAACCCACTCGGGACGAAAGTTGTATACCCATCTGCCTCAATCTAGTATCACCCCATGTGAAGGCGTGCGGACGTGTTTTAAATACACAAATCAAAAAAAGTTTTGTATCACCTCGGTTCCGAGAGTTCCGGAACCTGTAAAGAAAATTGGAATAGACGTCAACATAAACATCATTTCCGCACTTTTTATTGCTCATGAAAACCACACATTACATGTTGTACCACCATACTGCGAGACCTTCAGATGTGGTGCTTCAGATTGCTGTACACACCGGTACCTCTAATACCCAGTAGCACGTCCTCTTGCATTGATGCATGCCTGTATTCGTCGTGGCTTACTATCCACAAGTTCGCCAAGGCATTGTTGGTCCAGATTGTCCCACTCCTCAAAGGCGATTCGGCGTAGATCCCTCAGAGTGGTTGGTGTGTCACACCGTCCATAAACAGGCCTTTTCAATCTGTTCCAGGCATGTTCGGTAGGGTTCATGTCTGGAGAACATGCTGGCCACTCTAGTCGATTGAGCCGGCCGGAGTGGCCGTGCGGTTCTAGGCGCTACTGTCTGGAGCCGAGCGACCGCTACGGCCGCAGATTCGAATCCAGCCACGGGCATGGATGTGTGTGAAGTCCTTAGGTTAGGTTAGGTTTAATTAGTTCTAAGTTCTAGGCGACTGATGACATCAGAAGTTAAGTGGCATAGTGCTCAGAGCTATTTGAACCATTTGAAGATAAGGTGCTCTAATCCTGAGCGGTCCTTTCGGCATGTTGTTGGGCCCAACTGCACCGCTTTGCATGGTGTCGTGGTTGCAAAGATGGACCTCGCCATGGATGTCGGGAATAAAGTTCTGCATCATGCAGCCTATTGCGCACGGTTTGAGGCGTTACACGACGTCCTGTGGCTGCACGACAAGCATTATTCAATATGGTGGCGTTGCTGTCAGGGTTCCTACGAGCCATAATCCTTAGGTAGCGGTTATCCACTGCAATACTAGCCCTTGGGTGGCCTGAGCGAGGCATGTCATCGACAGTTACTTTATCTCTGTACCTCCTCCATGTCCGAACAACATCGCATTGGTTCACTCCGAGATGTCTGGACACTTCCCTTGTTGAGAGCCCTTCCTGGCACAAAGTGACAATGCGGACGCGATCGAACCGCGTTATTGTCCGTCTAGGCATGGTTCAACTACAGACAACACGAGCCGTGTACCTCCTTCCTGGTGGTATGACTGTAAGTGATCGGCTGTCGGACCCCCTCCGTCTAATTGGCGCTGCTCATGCAGGGTTGTTTATATCTTTGGGCGCGTTTAATGACATTTTTGAACAGTCAAAGGGACTGTGTCTGTGATACAATATCTACAGGCAACGTCTATCTTCAGGAGTCCTGGAAACCGGGGTGATGCAAAACTTTTTTATTGTGTGTACAAGCGATTCGTGTTATTGGGGAGGAACGTGGGTACCATCCCGTTATTCACCTAGCCGGATGTGGAAAACTGCCCAAAAACCACATCCAGTCTGGCCGGTACACCCTTTATCGTCGCTAACCCTCAAGCAGATTAGATGTGGAGCTAGCGCAGTTACCCGAATCCCTGAAGTGGCGTGCTAACGCGCACTGCCATCCAGGCGGGCCCCATTGTCAACTGCTCCTGTGTAACAAATACACAGAGAGTGAGTAGCAATTACCATAAGTGTACAAAGTATTGAAAAAATTTAAGCAGCTTTCTACTTCCAATATTTAAATTAGATGAACAGTCGGCAAACACATTTGATATTTATTTCGAATTTTTCTTTTCAACTTTTTCTTATAATACGACGGAATAATCAGCAACCAGCTGCATAAAATAAATTTATGTCCTTAATCGATATCAGGCACTTAGTGCTCGTCTCCACAAAGCTCTATAGAAAAAAGTATACCACAAACCAATCTGCGCCTTCCCTCCCCCTCTTCTGCCTCTTAGTCACCCAATTTCTCCAACTCTCCTCTCTACCCTACTACAGTCCCTACTACAAATACTTCTTTGCAAATCTATTCAGTAAGTTGCAGTCAGTGGTTGCGATCAGTATGCTAGTTCAATGATTTGCATTATTGGCTATATTCAGATGGTCACTAATTTGCTATTTATTGCCAGTAAATTTTTAGTATTATTTTACAGGCTATAGCTTGAATAATCAACGAAAGGATAACGTTCTACGAGTCGGGGCGTGGAATGTCAGATGCTTGAACGTGGTAGGGAAACTAGAAAATCTGAAAAGGGAAATGCAAAGGCTCAATCTAGATATAGTAGGGGTCAGTGAAGTGAAGTGGAAGGAAGACAAGGGTTTCTGGTCAGATGAGTATCGGGTAATATCAGCAGCAGCAGAAAATGGTATAACAGGTGTAGGATTCGTTATGAATAGGAAGGTAGGGCAGAAGGTGTGTTACTGTGAACAGTTCAGTGACCGGGTTGTTCTAATCAGAATCGACAGCAGACCAACACCGACAACAATAGTTCAGGTATACATGCCGACGTCGCAAGCTGAAGATGAACAGATAGAGAAAGTGTATGAGGATATTGAAAGGGTAATGCAGTATGTAAAGGGGGACGAAAATCTAATAGTCATGGGCGACTGGAATGCAGTTGTAGGGGAAGGAGTAGAAGAAAAGGTTACAGGAGAATATGGGCTTGGGACAAGGAATGAAAGAGGAGAAAGACTAATTGAGTTCTGTAACAAGTGTCAGCTAGTAATAGCGAATACCCTGTTCAAGAATCACAAGAGGAGGAGGTATACTTGGAAAAGGCCGGGAGGTACGGGAAGATTTCAATTAGATTACATCATGGTCAGACAGAGATTCCGAAATCAGATACTGGATTGTAAGGCGTACCCAGGAGCAGATATAGACTCAGATCACAATATAGTAGTGATGAAGAGTAGGCTGAAGTTCAAGACATTAGTCAGGAAGAATCAATACGCAAAGAAGTGGGATACGGAAGTACTAAGGAATGACGAGATACGTTTGAACTTCTCTAACGCTATAGATACAGCAATAAGGAATAGCGCAGTAGGCAGTACAGTTGAAGAGCTAAAAAGGGCCATCACAGAAGTTGGGAAGGAAAACATAGGTACAAAGAAGGTAGCTGCGAAGAAACCATGGGTAATAGAAGAAATACTTCAGTTGATTGATGAAAGGAGGAAGTACAAACATGTTCCGGGAAAATCAGGAATACAGAAATACAAGTCGCTGAGGAATGAAATAAATAGGAAGTGCAGGGAAGCTAAGACGAAATGGCTGCACAAAAAATGTGAAGACATCGAAAAAGATATGATTGTCGGAAGGACAGACTCAGCATACAGGAAAGTCAAAACAACCTTTGGTGACATTAAAAGCAACGGTGGTAACATTAAGAGTGCAACGGGAATTCCACTGTTAAATGCAGAGGAGAGAGCAGATAGGTGGAAAGAATACATTGAAAGCCTCTATGAGGGTGAAGAATTGTCTGATGTGATAGAAGAAGAAACAGGGGTCGATTTAGAAGAGATAGGGGATCCAGTATTAGAATCGGAATTTATAAGAGCTTTGGAGGACTTACGGTCAAATAAGGCAGAAGGGATAGATAACATTCCATCAGAATTTCTAAAATCATTGGGGGAAGTGGCAACAAAACGACTATTCACGTTGGTGTGTAGAATAAATGAGTCTGGCGACATACCATCTGACTTTCGGAAAAGCATCATCCACACAATTCCGAAGACGGCAAGAGCTGACAAGTGCGAGAATTATCGCACAATCAGCTTAACAGCTCACGCATCGAAGCTGCTTACAAGAATAATATACAGAAGAATGGAAAAGAAAATTGAGAATGCGCTAGGTGACGATCAGTTTGGCTTTAGGAAAAGTAAAGGGACGAGAGAGGCAATTCTGACGTTACGGCTAATAATGGAAGCAAGGCTAAAGAAAAATCAAGACACTTTCATAGGATTTGTCGACCTGGAAAAAGCATTCGACAATATAAAATGGTGCCAGCTGTTCGAGATTCTGAAAAAAGTAGGGGTAAGCTATAGGGAGAGACGGGTCATATACAATATGTACAACAACCAAGAGGGAATAATAAGAGTGGATGATCAAGAACGAAGTGCTCGTATTAAGAAGGGTGTAAGACAAGGCTGTAGCCTTTCGCCCCTACTCTTCAATTTGTACATCGAGGAAGCAATAATGGAAATAAAAGAAAGGTTCAGGAGTGGAATTAAAATACAAGGCGAAAGGATATCAATGATACGATTTGCTGATGACATTGCTATCCTGAGTGAAAGTGAAGAAGAATTAAATGATCTGCTGAACGGAATGAACAGTCTAATGAGTACACAGTATGGTTTGAGAGTAAATCGGAGAAAGACGAAGGTAATGAGAAGTAGTAGAAATGAGAACAGCGAGAAACTTAACATCAGGATTGATGGTCACGAAGTCAATGAAGTTAAGGAATTCTGCTACCTAGGCAGTAAAATAACCAACGACGGACGGAGCAAGGAGGACATCAAAAGCAGACTCGCTATGGCAAAAAAGGCATTTCTGGCCAAGAGAAGTCTACTAATATCAAATACAGGCCTTAATTTGAGGAAGAAATTTCTGAGGATGTACGTCTGGAGTACAGCATTGTATGGTAGTGGAACATGGACTGTGGGAAAACCGGAACAGAAGAGAATCGAAGCATTTGAGATGTGGTGCTATAGACGAATGTTGAAAATTAGGTGGACTGATAAGGTAAGGAATGAGGAGGTTCTACGCAGAATCGGAGAGGAAAGGAATATGTGGAAAACACTGATAAGGAGAAGGGACAGGATGATAGGACATCTGCTAAGACATGAGGGAATGACTTCCATGGTACTAGAGGGAGCTGTAGAGGGCAAAAACTGTAGAGGAAGACAGAGATTGGAATACGTCAAGCAAATAATTGAGGACGTAGGTTGCAAGTGCTACTCTGAGATGAAGAGGTTAGCACAGGAAAGGAATTCGTGGCGGGCCGCATCAAACCAGTCAGTAGACTGATGACCAAAAAAAGCTTGACCATACGCTGTTGAATTTAGTTGCTGTTAGTTAGCTGTATACAGTTACATTCAAACACCTGCTCACCGCTACAATTAGTCCACCTTCTACTGTTGGTACATCTGTTACATTTAGTTAATTTTTTAACTTATTTGCACAGATTTTAGTAAGCTGATCGTCTATAATTCTAAGTAATGAAGCATTTTCAGTTCTAAGTGGTTAGTCAGTTCCATTGGCAGGTAGCTAACCATTTATTATTGCAGACACTAAACCATCTACAACCTGCATGTGATGATATATTTTTTCTACGAGTGGTTAGCTATATGTAAACGATGACATAAAGATATTCTATTCGTGAAGTTACAGATGTTCTATTCCTTAGTTACACGTAGTGTTTACGGTTAATAAGCGTTTTAATCATTCACGGTAAGGTAGTCAGATCTATTTTACTTACTTCATACAACTTACGTGACTGTCGCTAATTATATTTACTTCACTAAGCGTATTTAGGAATTAGTATTCATTTCTGAACGAGTTACTGCACTGTAACAAAAGTATACAACGATGCCCACGTTTCCTTTCTCCTATAATTGTTTTTGACTCTTCGTTTTAGCTACTGACTGGGAATTATTCCTCCACTTACTTCAGTTACTGCTTCTCGCCCCTTGGTGCGTCTCGCGCGCTGTTTGCGCGGTCGTATTTCCTGCTACCATCTGCTGAAATTTCTGCACAAGTTTATCAATGTGTTCTAAAACTTATACTACCATTGACTTGGTATAAATGCCGCTAGTTACAATTCTTTCATGTAACCTACTTGAAACTTGCATATATTCCAGTACTAGTTATTTCACTCTATTATAATTGTGTCCACGCTTCTTTTTCGCTATAGTCACTTTCCAGTAACTTAACATTAGCCAGTGATTGAGAATTGTCTTTCCACATAACTCCAGTCATGGGATCCAGCCCCATGATACGCTTCGCACTTTGCTTTTGCTGACAGATTCCCTGCTAGCTTGCTACCGACCAGACAACAGCTGTTTGGAGATTAGTTTCCAAATTTCCCATCCATAACGCCACTTGTCGTTGGTATTAACTTACTTAATTAACGTTAGATTTTTATATATTAATTATTACGCTGCTTGTATGCACTTACATTTTTGTTTATGCCTTTCGACAACTATAGCTTGTAACGTTTGTTTTTATTATGTTATCGTACTTTTACTCCCCACCCTGAGACCAACCTCAAGATATGCATGTCATAAGCTGATTATCTCCAATTCTGGCATGATCTCTGCACTTGTTGTTTAGCTTCTTCATATATTTTTTTCGCAGGCACAATGAACCACATGTAAGCAGGTACGACCTCTTGCTGTATTAATGGATTCACTATTGCATTATTTATCGCTCTTGTATTTCTTTAGGACCACGGAAATATGCTGCATGCAGATTATTGTTGACACTCGCAAATAATGCGATAGTTACAAGTATGCACCATTTTTATATTTAAATTTTGTGAAAACCACACTAAGGTCGGAAGCCGGTTAAGGAAATTAAATCTCTTTTATGCAACTGGTTGATGATTATTTCGGTATATACAACTACAGTTGTTGAAAATGGTTACAATAGTAAATTTTCTTACAAAGTTCAAGTATAATTCCTTGTGGTCTACGTGACAAATAAGATCTTCGCTTCAAAAATGGTTCAAATGGCTCTGAGCACTATGGGACTCAACTTCTTAGGTCATTAGTCCCCTAGAACTTAGAGCTAGTTAAACCTAACCAACCTAAGGACATCACACACATCCGTGCCCGATGCAGGATTCGAACCTGCGACCGTAGCGGTCTCGCGGTTCCAGACTGCAGCGCCTAGAACCGCACGGCCACTTCGCCCGGCCACCTTTGCTTCGGAAGAGGTTGTTTGTTCACGTGGAACGTGAATTGCTGACAATGTTCTTTCTATGCACTCGGCATGTATAGTCAATAGGGGTCGAAGGAGAGGAATCAAGTATGGACTGCTAGTGCCCACCAAAGGGCGTTGGTTCAAAGACCATCAAGCTCTCTCTGGCACCAGCTCCACCCAGCTGGGAGGTTCCACCTTCCTAACTTCTTTGCGGATTTCTGTTCTGTAACATATTTAGCCCTGCTGTGACTATCTGGCTCCTTGCCAACCAACCACAGCACTCCCTCTGTGTAAGGAATTAACTTCCTTTTTATTCACACAAATCTACGTCTTGTGACAAGTTTGTTGCTGTGACCATCATGCGCAGCAAGTATATAAATATTCGTTTTATAAATCGAAACGGCTTTTTATTGGTTCAATAAGTATTTTTTTATGTCCCAGACAGTTTTGAGGTTTCCATTAAGGCATCTTTGGTGGATTTAATATGGAATACATAGTTTTGTTTTTATGTGCGCTACTTATGGAACAGAAAACAGATCACTTCATAATTTTTTCATTACTGGATGTGCCAAAATTTTTAAGTAAAGTGAACGTTCCACCTTTGATCTAGGACCAGACGAGAGAAAAACCAGATTTCGGTGCAAAAAGCAAAACCGATAACTGTTATTAATGTTTTTTAATGTAAAAATTATAACGTCAACTTTTTTCAAAACTGTAAGTATCCCACATAAAAACAAAACTATATTATTCCAGATAAAATTTTTGACAAAACCAGGGGTACAATGGGAAAAAATAAGAGTAGAATTTAACCGTGACCTTAAACGTATTGTGAAAAAACAAAATATTGTGGGACTTTGCGGGTATTTATAGGAAGGAGGTATTTTTTCCCATTGTATTTCTGGTTTTGTCAAACAAAATTGTCATGTGATATGATTATTTCTCTGTATTTTGATTTTAGAATTGAGTATTGTTCTCCCTTTATTAATTTTTGTCTGTATGCTCGTTTGTCTCTTTTATGTTGTCTTGTGTTGATGAAATATTTTTAAGCAATGTGTTAAAGTGTAGATTCATACCATATCTTTTTATTAATTTTTATCTGTATGATAATTGGAATTTTAATTTCATTTTACTGGAAAGTCTCAGATAGATTATGTAATGGTAAGACGCAGATTCAGGAACCAGATTTTAAATTGTAAGGCATTTCCAAGGGCAGATGTGGACTTTGACCACAATCTATTGGTTATGAACTGTAGATTAAAACTGAAGAAACTGCAAAAAGGTGGGAATTTGAGGAGATGGGACCTAGATACTGAAAGAACTAGACGTTGTAGAGAGCTTCAGGGAGAGCATTAGGGAACGATTGACAAGAATGTGGGAAAGAAATACAGTAGAAGAAGAATGGGTAGCTTTGAGAGATGAAATAGTGAAGGTAGCAGAGGATCAAGTAGGTAAAAAGACAAGGACTAGTAGCAATCCTTGGGTAACAGAAGAGATATTGAATTTAATTGATGAAAGGAGAAAATATAAAAATGCAGAAAATGAAGCAGACAAAAAGGAATACGAGCGTCTCAAAAATGAGATCGATAGGAAGTGCAAAATAGCTAAGCAGGGATGGCTAGAGGACAAATGTAAGGATGTAGAGGCGCATATCACTAGGGGTAAGATAGATACTGCCTACAGGAAAATTAAAGAGACCTTTGGAGAAAGGAGAACCACTTGCGTGAATATCAAGAGCTTTGATGGAAACCCAGTTCTAAGCAAAGAAGGGAAAGCAGAAAGGTGGAAGGAGTATATAGAGGGTCTATACAAGGGCGATGTTCTTGAGGACAGTGTTATAGAAATGGAAGAGAATGTAGATGAGGATGAAATGGGAGATATGATACTACGCGAAGAGTTTGATAGAGCTTTGAGAGACCTAAGTCGAAACAAGACCCCGGGAGTAGACAACATTGCATTAGAACTACTAACACCCTTGGGAGAGCCAGCCCTGACAAAACTCTACCATCTGGTGAGCAAGATGTATGAGACAGGTGAAATACCCTTAGACTTCAAGAAGAATATAATAATTCCAATCCCAAAGAAAGCAGGTGTTGACAGATGTGAAAATTACCGAACTATCAGTTTAATAAGTCACGGCTGCAAAATACTAACGCGAATTCTTTACAGACGAATGGAAGAACAGGTAGAAGCCGACCTCGGGGAAGGTCAGTTTGGATTCCGTAGAAATGTTGGAACACGTGAGGCAATACTGACCTTACGACTTATCTTAGAAGCTAGATTAAGAAAAGGCAAACCTACGTTTCTAGCACTTGCAGACTTAGAGAAAGCTTTTGACAATGCTGTCTGGAATACTCTCTTTCAAATTCTGAAAGTGGCAGGGGTAAAATACAGGGAGCGAAAGGCTATTTACAATTTGTACGGAAACCAGATGACAGTTATAAGAGTCGAGGGGCATGAAAGGGAAGCAGTGGTTGGGAAGGGAGTGAGACAGGGTTGTAACCTATCCCCGATGTTATTCAATCTGTATATTGAGCAAGCAGTAAAGGAAACAAAAGAAAAAGTTGGAGTAGGAATTAAAATCCATGGAGAAGAAATAAAAACTTTGAGGTTCGCCGATTACATCGTAATTCTGTCAGAGACAGCAAAGGACCTGGAAGAGCAGCTGAACGGAATGGTCAGTGTCTTGAAAGGAGGATATAAGACGAACATCAACAAAAGCAAAAAGCCGGCCGCAGTGGCCGAGCAGTTCTAGGCGCATCAGTCCGGAACCGCGCGACTGCTACGGTCACAGGTTCGATCCTGCCTCGGGCATGGATGTGTGTGATGTCCTTAGGTCAGTTAGGTTTAAGTAGTTCTAAGTTCTAGGGGACTGATGACCTCAGATGTTAAGTCCCATAGTGCTCAGTGCCATCTGAACCAAAAGCAAAACGAGGATAATGGAATGTAGTGGAATTAAATCGGGTGATGCTGCGGGAATTAGATTGGGAAATGAAACGCTTACAGTCGTAAATGAGTTTTGCTATTTGGGGAGCAAAATAACTGATGATGGTCGAAGTAGAGAGGATATAAAATATAGACTGGCAATGGCAAGGAAAGTGTTTCTGAAGAAGAGAAATTTGTTAACATCGAGTATAGATTTAAGTGTTAGGAAGTCGTTTCTGAAAGTATTTGTATGGAGTGTAGCCATGTATGGAAGTGAAACGTGGACGATGAATAGTTTGGACAAGAAGAGAATAGAAGCTTTCGAAATGTGGTGCTACAGAAGAATGCTGAAGATTAGATGGGTAGATCACATAACTAATGAGGAGGTATTGAATATAATTGGAGAGAAGAGAACTTTGTTGCACAACTTGACTAGGAGAAGGGATCGGTTGGTGGGGCATTTTCTGAGGCATCAAGGGATCACCAATTTAGTATTGGAGGGCAGCGTGTAGGGTAAAAATCGTAGAGGGAAACCAAGAGATGAATACACTAAACAGATTCAGAAGTTGCAGTAGGTACTGGGAGATGAAGAAGCTTGCACAGGATAGAGTAGCATGGAGAGCTGCATCAAACCAATCTCAGCACTGAACTACAACAACAACAACAACAACATCAATTTCATTTTGTGATTTTGTAGACATTCGGATGACATATTTTTTAACCAATGTGTAACCGTTTAGTTGTATATCATGTTTCTTAATTAAAATTTTTGGTTAGATTGCGGCATATGCTTAAAATTTTAGATGCTTTGCATCTACATATTCTACTATCCTTTTGTATTTTTCTTCACTCTTAACAATTTTATTTCCTTTTTATTAATTTCATTTAATGTTTATTTTCGTCAGATATGGCTTGAGTTATTTTAATTTCATGGATTACTCTGTAGCTTGTATTTTACATGCTTACATTTTTTGACTTGATTGTAAAAGATTGTATATTCTCACATTCATCAATCCTGTGTATCTGTTACGTCATATTTCATGTTATTGGTGTTTTTATGTAATAACAAGTGTATAACTGTTAATACTTAAATCTGGTTATCACAGAAGCATTTAATCGCAACTTCTTTGTATTCGGTCAAGATTAGTGAGAGTATGTATGTGAAAGCATGTATGTGATAGATCTGTGATAATTTTCGTGAGTAGTTTGATCGATTTAACGGTTTTTTCTTTTTTTTCTTGTATCGAATTGTCACATTGTCCACTTTTTCACATTGTACAGCTGCCGTTGATGATGGTTCAGAACCGAAACCGGTAGCAAAATAAAAAATAACATTATTACAGACACACCATATGGGGAGTCCCACCGGCGAATTAACGCCGGGGCCGGTATGCTGGGTGGACTAGACGTGGGCTTTAGGTAGTTTCCCACATTCTGATACGTAAATAGCGAACTGGTGCCAACGTTCCGCCTTAGATAAACGCTACGTCAACATTTAAAAAACATAGTCACACTTGAACATAAGATTTCACCTAGACACAAGTAGTTTATGTACACAGGTACCGTCCCAGGGGAAGTGGTGCCATCAGGAAAAGCATCAGGCTGCCAATTAGCACTAACACTGCCGAAGCCGATATAACATTCCGATCACGTAGAGATATGGGAAACCACGATAAAGAAGACCTTCAGTGAGTGTACGATATTGCAGTGCTTGTGTTATTCAGAAATACGATTTAAAGTTCCGGCGACTGCAGCCCTTATGAAATACATTAAATGTGTTCGTAGTTGCGAATATGGACAACCATTAACTGTACAGTGGAATGGCAACAGTGAAAATTTGTGCCGGACCAAGACTCGAACCCGGATTTCCCGCGTATCGCGGGCGGTCGCCTTACCTTTTGGCTATCCGAGCGCGATTCGCGGCGGGACCCAAACTTCCATATGTCGTTAACTATGTATCTAAATCCCGTACTTGTTCATCCATTATGCACATTCCTCTACGGGAGAGACATTATACTTGAAAGCAGTTTTCCCAGTGTCGGCGGATAAATACGATAGTGCAGTGCTTGTGTTTTTCAGAAACTGACAAGATATGGAAGTTTGGGTCTGGCCGTGAGTCGTGCTCGGATAGCCAAATTGTAAGGTGACCGCTCGCAATAAGTGGGAAATCCGGGTTTCAGTCCCGGCTCGACATTAATTTTCACTATCGTTTCGTATAGCTAGTGGTTGTCCGTATTCGCAACTGCGAATGCATTTAATCTACTTCAGTGAATGTATTCCACTCAACATTGTTAAAGGCCTGTTGTGTAGATAGAGTAGTGGAATCGGGTGTAAGGAATTTTTTTTTATTTCCTCTTCGGTTCAAGCTCGAGAAAATAACGCAGATGAAATTTCTGGTTTCTACAGTACTACAGGAAGACCGAATTTATATTTATTTATGAGGTAAGAGTCTGAGAAAACCCCTGCTATTAAAATGAAAATGGAGGTGTTCAAATTGTAGCAACCGAAAACGGAAATGGTAGGCGTGAGATGAAAGTGTTGTGTGTCATTTCCAATAGGAAGGAATGGACAGTTAACAGGAAATATCTGAAAATGTTAACCGATGTTTCAAAGCAAATGAGACACGATTTAGTTGTGATGTAGCATACGTGCAGTACTACTGTCCACTAGCTATAAAAATAGCCTGCTCGAATACTTACATATAAGAAGGTTAATTGGAAGATTAATTGGAAAATCCGCAGTATAGAATGAATAAGGCGCCTTAGTTTAGCTTCATTGGCAGTTCGCATGATTACTGCTATAGGTGATTTAAAAATGACGAGAATCACGCAAATACTTCTCGGGTTCGCCGCAAGATAATATAGTGTAAGTCTCACAGTTCTTAGCCACAGCAACGCGTGGCATCACAAACATTGCCCACGACGCGCGCACGGAAGCCCTCTGTTCAGGTCCCGGTAGGGAGCACTGTTGAGCTATATTTTCGTCCAACAGTAAGAGCTTTCCCGTGTATGTTCAACATTTTCAGGTGGCTCAAGTAGTTATTACTGCAAGACGCGTTTCACGACATTCCTGAGGCGGCGTCCAGATTTATCGGAGCCACTTGCAGGTATCACAGATGCACGGGAAAGCTCTTACTGGTGGACGAAAATAGAGCTCAACAGTGCTCCCTACCGGGAGCCGAACAAAGGGCTTCTGCGCGCGCGTCGTACCCAATGTCTGTGATGCCTCGCGTTCCTGTGGCTAAAAACTGAAGTAAATCTCTGCAACGCTCCGCGACCAAGTATAAGAGATCTTCCGTGAATGTGTGATTCTTCTCGTGGTCCCAATAAATTCGGATGCCGCCGCTTGAGTATCGTTAGCTGCGTTTTACAGCAGCAACTTTCATAACCAACTGAAGATCCCCAAAAGTTGTTTTGATGAAATGTTGTAAGATTTACATAATCTTACCAGGCGGCAGACCCCAGAAATGCATTTGCAACAGATCTGCCAGGCACGCTTGAAAAGCACAAAAAGGAACTAGTTTCCGAATATTGCCATTCACTAATGACTTATGGAATCATTTTTTGCGGAAACTCAGCCTACAAGTATTTTCAAAGTAGAGATGCATCCTATAATCATTATCACTGGTTTTAGTTCTACAATACCCCAGAAAGAGTACTGGTATTTTGGCAACTGTTGAAGAAAATAATAATGTCTTTCGTCACTGCCGTATTTCACTTTCTCAGAAAATAGAGAAAACATACATAGTAATTCTAGGACAGAAAATAACATCTAGAAAGATTTCAAGGCTTATCATTAGTGCCGAATGGGGCCAGTTACACGAATATAGTGTACATGTATCCAAGGATACGTAAGGTGATGCGGTTTAAGACTGAATTAAATCTTTCTACTAAGTTGAACAGTATCTTCACAGAACTTATTGAACTCAATGTCTTACATTATTTTACATCTAACATTACCATTGTAAAACGGGATGTTTCCAAAGACATTCATCCGATTTCCCAAGACTATACCTTCTCGTGTATGAAGATAGAAACTTGGGTTAAATTTTAACTTATACATAGGACTACGAAATTTTTATTTTCAAAAGAACCATCCGCTTTTACAAGGACATATCTTATACAAACATTCAAATAAAACGTTGAGTTACCTTTTCAAATAACGTTTACGATCAAAGCTTACGTTTACCTTTCAGAAGTGTACATTGTGCCCTCCAGTGCATGCACGACTAGCGTCTAGGCGATAGCTTAAGGCTGCAGAGTCTCGCGGCGGTCAAATTGAATAGAATGTTGGTCTTACAGACGCGTCAAGTGGTTAAAATGCTACGAAGTTTCGATCAAGGAATCTATGGCCATTGTCAGGTGGAATGACAGCTGATGGGCTATTGATACGCCCTTATATGCTCTAGCTGCCGGCTCTGACGTCCTGGTGCTCACGGCATGCGATCACACGTTGACCCCAAGTTCGGTGCGCCCGCTTCTACCTCGTTATTACTGCATCGCACGGCGCGTTGAGCTGCAAACCACCATCTCCCTTAAGGATATTGTTGGTGATTTTTAATTCAATGGCTTCTTTAATTACACAGCTCCTGAAGTCTTCAATGGCTTCTTTAATTACACAGCTCCTGAAATCGTTAGTGCGGGCCACGACAGATGTTTCGTCAATTTTGATCCAGTGATAGTTTTCCATAGCACACTTAGCTATTTTGTGAAATTTTTGGCGTAGCGTAGACAATAAAACGTCTCACTGTTGAACCTTTTTGAATGACCCAGTAGGATAACGTTTCATAATGATAAGTAATTTAATTCTAGTGCATTTAAATATGTAATCTGGTCAAAAATATCTGGACACCCCTATATAATGCGTAATACGCCATTAGATGTCACGAGAGGTGGACCCACGAGTATAAAAGGAAGTGGGGAGTACTGCGTTCTCAGTAGAGAAGCAGTCACATCAAGCTGAGTCGGTCAGGAGACTCAGTAACTCCTGCGTTGTTCTACAGTGCGCATTGTTTGTTCGACGTAAGACTGGTCACACTCACAAGATATCTTGTACAGCCCAGCTGTTCTGAGACCTGCCACATCTTTAATTGGTCTCATTAAATGCTAGCTATTTCACTGACAAGGGGAGGCCGCCAATTGTGAAATTCAGATTCGATTCATACTGCGCATAATAAAAGCTCATGGCCAGAGGTGTAATGTGGCAAAGCACCAAGATGCACTTCTCAGCCGTTGTCGAGAAAATCGACAGTTAAAAGAAACCGCTGCTGTGAAATGCTCTCTACGATTAATTGTTTTCTACAGCGTCGTGGCGCAGCGGTAAGCGCTCAGGTTCGCAATCCGAAGGTCGCCGGATCGAATCTCGCGCCATGCAATTTTTTTTATTATTAGTTTTTTCTAATTCAAATATATATATATATATATATATATATATATATATATATATATATATATATATATATATATATATACTATTAATGAACTGCTTATGCATGTTGGTGAAGGCGGATCGCTCTCCAATTGTAGCGCCTCCATTTTTCCGTTTGTTTAACAGGGTGTACTTAAGCTCTCACGTCCGCAACGATTTTCGACGATGTTATAAGTTGCGCTATGGACCGCATCTACCTTCTTTCGAAGTTAGCAGGCAACTACGCTGTTATGCGGCGGCTCGTTTCGGCCCATTCAACATCTGTCCTTCAAGTGTAACGAGCGAGTAACGGAGTTTATATTTCATACCTGCCACAGAAAATTTGTGTTCGTGGGGTCTCTATTCTAATTCGAACGTTTGACTTACGCTATACGTATTCGTTTCGGAATATCGTTTTTACGTCTTCCGTTAACTATACGTGGTTAACATTATGAGGACAATTAATAACATTTATGAAATACAACTTTGTTTGCGGAAAACATAATGATGTTCGAAGTCGCCAGTTTTTCCATGACAAACGACTTTCAACAACTTATTATATGCATAATTGTTGCAACAGAACAAATACTAAAAAAAAAAAAGGTTGCACTATTAATCGTAGAGAGTATTTCACGGCAGCGGTTTCTTTTAACTGTCGATTTTCTCGACAACGGCTGAGAAGTGCATCTTGGTGCTTTGCCACATTACACCTCTGGTTGGTTGGTTGGTTTGGGGAAAGGAGACCAGACAGCGTGGTCATCGGTCTCATCGGATTAGGGAAGGATGGGGAAGGAAGTCGGCCGTGCCCTTTCATAGAAACCATCCCGGCATTTGCCTGGAGCGATTTAGGGAAATCACGGAAAACCTAAATCAGGATGGCCGGACGCGGGATACACCTCTGGCCATGAGCTTTTATTATGCGCAGTATGAATCGAATCTGAATTTCACAATTGGCGGCCTCCCCTTGTGAGGACTGAAGATCGATTTTATTTTGTGTCTTTCCTGCAGGCGGATTGTCGTGCCCAACACGGAGCCACAGAACAGCAAAAAAGCAACTTACTTATCCTGGTCTTACAGTGATTCTTGTTTGAGATCACTTCATTTATTTGGTGATCGTTGTAGCTGTTGTTCCAGAAGATATTGCGTAGATGGCTTGGCGCGTGGGACAGGTTACTGGCGTCTGATATAGTTTGTGTTTTATGTGTCAGTGTTTGTAACACAGTGTGCTTCTGTACCGGATGATGACGGCTCATGTCGAACAGGTACAGATCGGTGAAAGTAGATTTTCTAAAGATTCTGTAGCCGAGGCATTCATTTCATTTGTGGCAGACGAGGAAGTCGAGGAACGGCAATGCAAAGCCTTTTTCTACTTCCGTATCGAATTGGATATTACTGTTAATGGTGCTGAGATATTTCTAGACTATCGTCAACATGTAGGAAGAAATGACTAGGCTTTAATGGGGCTGCGTCTCAGTCAGTGTCTAGACGATTGTCAAACTCGTCCTACAATTTTGTGAGTATTTCTTTATTCCGGTAGTCACTGCTGTTACTATGTGGTGCCGCAGTTCACCAAAAATCTTTGGGAGCGAAGGAGCATAGACAGAGTCTTTCACAAACACCCACATAAAAAAAAACTGTGGTTTCGTCCGAAGAACGAGGTACCGTCGCAAGGTTGGCATCTAGCGACGTAACCACAAGTACCTCCCATGAACCATGGACCTTGCCGTTGGTGGGGAGGCTTGCGCGCCTCAGCGATACAGATGGCCATACCGTAGGTGCAACCACAACGGAGGGGTATCTGTTGAGAGGCCAGACAAACATGTGGTTCCTGAAGAGGGGCAGCAGCCTTTTCAGTAGTTGCAGGGGCAACAGTCTGGATGATTGACTGATCTGGCCTTGTAACATTAACCAAAACGGCCTTGCTGTGCTGGTACTGCGAACGGCTGAAAGCAAGGGGAAACTACAGCCGTAATTTTTCCCGAGGACATGCAGCTTTACTGTATGATTAAATGATGATGGCGTCCTCTTGGGTAAAATATTCCGGAGGTAAAATAGTCCCCCATTCGGATCTCCGGGCGGGGACTACTCAAGAGGACGTCGTTATCAGGAGAAAGAAAACTGGCATTCTACGGATCGGAGCGTGGAATGTCAGATCCCTTAATCGGGCAGGTAGGTTAGAAAATTTAAAAAGGGAAATGGATAGGTTAAAGTTAGATATAGTGGGAATTAGTGAAGTTCGGTGGCAGGAGGAACAAGACTTTTGGTCGGGTGATTACAGGGTTATAAATACAAAATCAAATAGGGGTAATGCAGGAGTAGGTTTAATAATGAATAAAAAAATAGGAGTGCGGGTTAGCTACTACAAACAGCATAGTGAACGCATTATTGTGGCCAAGATAGACACAAAGCCCATGCCTACTACAGTAGTACAAGTTTATATGCCAACTAGCTCTGCAGATGATGAAGAAATTGATGAAATGTATGACGAGATAAAAGAAATTATTCAGGTAGTGAAGGGAGACGAAAATTTAATAGTCATGGGTGACTGGAATTCGTCAGTAGGAAAAGGGAGAGAAGGAAACATAGTAGGTGAATATGGATTGGGGGGAAGAAATGAAAGAGGAAGCCGCCTTGTAGAATTTTGCACAGAGCATAACTTAATCATAGCTAACACTTGGTTCAAGAATCATAAAAGAAGGTTGTATACCTGGAAGAATCCTGGAGATACTAATAGGTATCAGATAGATTATATAATGGTAAGACAGAGATTTAGGAACCAGGTTTTAAATTGTAAGACATTTCCAGGGGCAGATGTGGATTCTGACCACAATCTATTGGTTATGAACTGCAGATTGAAACTGAAGAAACTGCAAAAAGGTGGGAATTTAAGGAGATGGGACCTGGATAAACTGAAAGAACCAGAGGTTGTAGAGAGTTTCAGGGATAGCATAAGGGAACAATTGACAGGAATGGGGGAAAGAAATACAGTAGAAAAAGAATGGGTAGCTCTGAGGGATGAAGTAGTGAAGGCAGCAGAGGATCAAGTAGGTAAAAAGACGAGGGCTAATAGAAATCCTTGGGTAACAGAAGAAATATTGAATTTAATTGATGAAAGGAGAAAATATAAAAATGCAGAAAATGAAGCAGGCAAAAGGGAATACAAACGTCTCAAAAATGAGATCGACAGAAAGTGCAAAATAGCTAAGCAGGGATGGATAGAGGACAAATGTAAGGATGTAGAGGCTTGTCTCACTAGGGGTAAGATAGATACTGCCTACAGGAAAATTAAAGAGACCTTTGGAGAGAAGAGAACCACTTGTATGAATATCAAGAGCTCAGATGGCAACCCAGTTCTAAGCAAAGAAGGGAAGGCAGAAAGGTGGAAGGAGTATATAGAGGGTTTATACAAGGGCGATGTACTTGAGGACAATATTATGGAAATGGAAGAGGATGTAGATGAAGATGAAATGGGAGATAAGATACTGCGTGAAGAGTTTGACAGAGCACTGAAAGACCTGAGTCGAAACAAGGCCCCGGGAGTAGACAACATTCCATTAGAACTACTGATGGCCTTGGGAGAGCCAGTCATGACAAAACTCTACCATCTGGTGAGCAAGATGTATGAGACAGGCGAAATACCCACAGACTTCAAGAAGAATATAATAATTCCAATCCCAAAGAAAGCAGGTGTTGACAGATGTGAAAATTACCGAACTATCAGTTTAATAAGTCACAGCTGCAAAATACTAACGCGAATTCTTTACAGACGAATGGAAAAACTGGTAGAAGCGGACCTCGGGGAAGATCAGTTTGGATTCCGTAGAAATGTTGGAACACGTGAGGCAATACTAACCTTACGACTTATCTTAGAAGCTAGATTAAGAAAAGGCAAACCTACGTTTCTAGCATTTGTAGACTTAGAGAAAGCTTTTGACAACGTTAACTGGAATACTCTCTTTCAAATTCTGAAGGTGGCAGGGGTAAAATACAGGGAGCGAAAGGCTATTTACAATTTGTACAGAAACCAGATGGCAGTTATAAGAGTGGAGGGGCATGAAAGGGAAGCAGTGGTTGGGAAAGGAGTGAGACAGGGTTGTAGCCTCTCCCCGATGTTATTCAATCTGTATATTGAGCAAGCAGTAAAGGAAACAAAAGAAAAATTCGGAGTAGGTATTAAAATTCATGGAGAAGAAGTAAAAACTTTGAGGTTTGCCGATGACATTGTAATTCTGTCAGAGACAGCAAAGGACTTGGAAGAACAGTTGAACGGAATGGACAGTGTCTTGAAAGGAGGATATAAGATGAACATCAACAAAAGCAAAACGAGGATAATGGAATGTAGTCTAATTAAATCGGGTGACGCTGAGGGGATTAGATTAGGAAGTGAGACACTTAAAGTAGTAAAGGAGTTTTGCTATTTAGGGAGTAAAATAACTGATGATGGTCGAAGTAGAGAGGATATAAAATGTAGACTGGCAATGGCAAGGAAATCGTTTCTGAAGAAGAGAAATTTGTTAACATCGAGTATAGATTTAAGTGTCAGGAAGTCGTTTCTGAAAGTATTTGTATGGAGTGTAGCCATGTATGGAAGTGAAACATGGACGATAACCAGTTTGGACAAGAAGAGAATAGAAGCTTTCGAAATGTGGTGCTACAGAAGAATGCTGAAGATAAGGTGGGTAGACCACGTAACTAATGAGGAGGTATTGAATAGGATTGGGGAGAAGAGAAGTTTGTGGCACAACTTGACTAGAAGAAGGGATCGGTTGGTAGGACATGTTTTGAGGCATCAAGGGATCACAAATTTAGCATTGGAGGGCAGCGTGGAGGGTAAAAATCGTAGAGGGAGACCAAGAGATCAATACACTAAGCAGATTCAGAAGGATGTAGGTTGCAGTAGGTACTGGGAGATGAAGAAGCTTGCACAGGATAGAGTAGCATGGAGAGCTGCATCAAACCAGTCTCAGGACTGAAGACTACAACAACAACAACCACAAGTAAACATAGTGTCTGCTGGAAGCAACAACACATGAGAGACGGAGGCGTAGACAGACCAGAAGATTTTCTATACGCCATCGCACCAGCTCGCTTACTTATGGCACAGCGGACTGCCGCTCAGTCAGTCGGCAATCATCACCCAAGACGACGGCATCGTCTCTTTACTGAGACAGCAGTGAGACCACTGTATTACACAGAATTCTGCATAAAAATTTTTTGTCAGTTGTTCTCTGTGAGAAGAGACTAGTATCTTGTTCTGTATCAAGCGATACATAAATGTACATGGACAGTACAACAAAGCTAATATTTCACCTTGTTCATGTGAACCGATATATTATATGTTGTAGAATTATCTCAGGCCTCTCCACGAGTAAAGCTAAGAATCCACTACTGTACCGACGGGTGTTACTTCGTCCGGTACAGCAAAAATAACTTGTGATCAGGCGACCTTGGATAACAATATGCTTATATGGATATGGTGTGTGTTCTTTCGGACATGTACGAAAGAACAGACACCACTGATGACTTGCAGCCGTCTAGAACGAAATTAGAATTATATTAATACCTTCAGCTGCTAACGGGCGTTGATATATATCAACGGGGACAGGTGAAAATGTGTATCCCGACCGGGCGCGAGATAGTCCCTGCAGTCGCGCTATCCTCTGTGTCCTTGGTGGCTCAGATGGATAGGGCGTCTGCCATGTAAGCACGATATCCCGGGTTCGAGTCTCGGTTGGGGAACACATTTTCACCTGTCCCCGTTGATATATATCAACGCCCGCTAGCAGCTGAAGGTATTAACATAATTCTAATTTGGATAACAATGGTGTAATGCGAGATTCATCATTGTGGCAGCTCATTGTTAAAAAATGCTTCTAGATGCAGTAGCCAATGAGGTGGTGGTCCATCATGTTGAAAAATGAAATTGAATATGTTCCCGCCGTTGTGGAAAAGGCTGCTCTGTTGGGTAATGAATTAGCTAGCACGCGAGCTTGCGAGGTAGCTTTGCGAGGGAAAACCTACAGGAAACCGCACGAGTTTACAACTGACACGAAGATAAACTATTAGTTTCCACGCTTAATTTAAAATTCAACCCGGGTTTCTACTGTCATTCACGTGGAAGATAGTCATCCGTTGAATCTTTTGGAAAGATCCTGTGCATTAAGCTTTCATAATATTGAGTTATTTCTTTGTAAGGCATTTAGATACTCTATCTGGTCAACAGTATCCGGTAATCCATATGTAATGCGGAGTACACCATTAGATGTCGCGAGAAGCGGACCCACCAGTACAAATGGAGGCGGGTGCTACTGTGTTGTCAGTAGAGAAGCAGTGACAACAGACTGGGTTAGCCAGGAGTGCTTAGTGACATAGAACGTGGACTACTCATTGGGTGTTATGCGACTATCAAATGCAGCAGAGACATTTCAACCCTTCTAAATCTGCACAAGTTGACTGTTGGTGATGTGACTGTGAAGTGGAGACGCGAAGGAACAACCACAGACCAGACAGACCAAATGTAATGACGGACAGGAACTGTCGAGTGCAGCAGAGGGTGGCTGGGAAAAAACACCGCATGAAGTTGTCGAAAGGAATCACTCGTAAGTTTCAAAGTGCTACCAGTAGTTCGGCTAGCACAGTGACTGCGTATGAAGTTAAAAAGAGTGGAATGCAATGGTCGAGCAGCTGCTCATGAACCACTAATTTCTGTAGACAGCGCTAAACGACGCTTGAGGAGGTGCAAAGTTGAACGCCACTGGACAGTGGATGATTGGAAACGAGTGATCTGGAGTGATGAATCACGTTATATACTGTAACAATCCGATGGAAGGGTTTGGGTTTAGCGAAGGCTTAGGGAACATTACCTGCCATCATGTGTAATGCCAACACTGCGGTATGAAAGAGGCGGTGTTACAGTATGGGTGTGATTTTTGTAGTTGGGGTATGGTCTCATTATCGCAATTAAGAAAACCCTAAAAGCGGAAGAACAATAACACGTTTAAAGCATTGCGTGCTGTGTAGAGCATGTGAACTGTTCGGAGACTATGACTGATGTATCATCTTGCCATTGCGTGCTGTCATTAAGCAGGATCTGTAAGGGAATGATTTACGGATATTATCATTCCTGATATGGAATAGCCGGCCCAGAGTCCTTACCTGAACCCATCGTGAGACGTGGCACTGTGTTGTCACAACACTGCGCACATATACACTTATAATTAAAAATTTAAACCATTTAGAATGATAATTAAGGAACTTCATTATTTGGGAAACATTAATTCATGTAGGATTTTGTTGTAATAAGAATGCTAAAAGCAGCATAACGATCGGAGTATACAGACTGCATCGAAGTATACAGACTGGAGTAAGCCTATCAGAATTGACTAAGAGGGGACTGTTGCGCATTCGGGGGCTGGTGCGGTCGGCGGCAACCAGTATCGCCAGTAAGCTTTCATAACTATCGTTGCGTGATGTGAGAAACCCAGCGTGGCAAAGAGCATTAATTGGATCTTTCCAACTTAGATTAACTGCGTTGTGGTATTCACAAAACATAAACCCTTACCTGAGTGAAATTTCGTGTGTGGCTTTTGTACCACTAGTAACGACACACGTTTGAGCAAGCTCTGTGATCTCTGACAGGCGCTATCTTTGAATTTGCTTCGATGTACTGACGAACGTACAGCCACTTAATTTGAGATCGCTGGGCTTCCACATTACAATCGAAGTCTATCAGAGTTAGTTTCCCTTTACTAGCAGCTGTATTGATATTCCCCAAGCTTATTGTGTTAAAAACTTAATTAGGCAGAATTGGGGTGTAGGGTACTGATAACTGTACTTGATGTAAGGTCAGGTGAGTTTCACTGGCTGGAACAGTGCGAATTACCTGCAGGGATGCAGCACTGACAGCTATGTTAGTACCAACATAGTGTCACGGACCCGTGTAAACTGCCGTCTATCAAAGAGTTACGTCCAACAGTAGGGTTAGCCATTTCATATTGCGACAGAGTTCGCCGATGTAAATTTACTGTGTTCAGCACCAACGTAATTGCTAGATTCACAGTGTAAATTAGTCTGACCGTGAGGCAATATCGGAAATGTTACAAATGAAACACCTTTGGGATGCGTTAGGACGCCGACTTCGCCCCAGACCGCAGTGTCCAACCTCACTACGAACTCTGGATTCGGATCATGATGAATTACTGCAAAAGCATTCAGATACCTGTGTGATCTTAGGCTTTCCCGACGAATCAACCGTCTGTACTGTTGTCGTGTATCCGCCCACGTGCAGTCGTTTTCGTAACACAATATTTCGACAGGGTACCCTGCCGTCGTCTTCAGGGATACCTGTAGAATGAGCGTCTTTAGGCCTCCTTTAAACTCCCTTCCTCCGCTGCCGGTCGCACGCCGCGACAAATGGAGTGGTGTCGCCGACGGCGCCACTGGATGCTGGGCGCGAAGTCTGATCCCTCAGTACTTCTGTGGCCTACGTCGAAAGGGAAAGTCGCTCTCGGCCGACGCTGTGATTTTAGTTGGCCGAGTGCTGGGTTCTAAGCTTTGCTGACAGTGGACCCAGAGGTTCTATTGATTAGCCCGTCAACCACTCGTACTTCCTTTATAACACAGTCAAAAAACCACAAGTTCTGTCTCAGCACTTCCGTTTCTTTACTTCATGGAGTCCGCTATAGCCATGCAGTGTTCCGCGACTGCAGATTTTGTTGGTTGCTTAAGTTCGGCGTGTCTTCTGTGTTCTACATCTACATCTACATTTATACTCCGCAAGCCACCCAACGGTGTGTGGCGGAGGGCAGTTTACTTGCCACTGTCATTACCTCCCTTTCCTGTTCCAGTCGCGTATGGTTCGCGGGAAGATCGACTGCCGGAAAGCCTCCGTGCGCGCTCGTATCTCTCTAAATTTATATTCGTGATCTCCTCGGGAGATTGTTTATATAGTCTCCTCGATTTACGTCTTACCGCATCTGCATGGAATGCGGTAAACTCCTGATTTATAGAGCCACAAGCCATCTTTCACCGTAGGTATTAGGGCACATGTTTTTGGAGGTGGACGGAAAACATTTAATTTTTACGTCGATGCCGATTTTCTTTGATACTTTGCCGGCGTACGGCATATACACCATTGTCTTCTCCACGTCGTCGTTTTCTGTCCGCTGGGCTTCTACTTTCTGCGTGAAAGCATGTCTGTTTTGGTGAAAACGTGCTTAAGGTGGTTAAGCTGCCCTGGTAGGCTTTCTTAGTCCCATATTGCGCGGTCCCTTACGTAGCACACCCTCACGCACAGAAGGATGACAGCAGCTGGCAGTGTGGAGATGCAAATCATTGTGCGTGGCTGTCCTGTACACAGTGTGTTCGTAGGTGCCGTTGATTCCGCGCTTTACTGAGACTTCCAAAAAAGGGAGTTCACCATTCTCTTCCACTTTCATAGCGAATTTGACACTAAGATGCAAAGAGTTCAGACGCTGGAGGAACTCCTGAAATCTTTTACTCCCATGTGGCCAAACCACTAATGTGTCATCAATATATCTGATAAAGCATGTAGGCTTAGAGATTATAGTCACTATCGGGATGACTTTCTCAACTAACCGGAATCAGAAAGCGGCACTCTGATCAAGAGGGATACCACATCAAAGCTTACTGTAAGGTCCTAGTCACGGGAGCGAAGTTCCTGCACCTGTTGAATGAAATGTACAGAGTTCTTGATGTGGTGCTTATGACGGAAAGATACACTGTTATGTTACCGACTACACCATACTGGACACCCGACAACAGTACAAATATTCAGATACCTCACTGAATTTGGCTCCAGCAGATATGAGGCCGACATAAAGGCAAAGGGTGGACGTCTCCCATAGTGATGTCTACCAATAGATGTCCGGATACTTTTGGTCTGTTAGTGTACAGCGTACAGTTGTGACTGACCTGCGAGGTTGCGGACGACGAGGCTGACGACGCGGTTGTCGGCGGCGCTGGCGGCGTGCCCGCGGCCCAGCAGCACGAGCGCGTTGCCCACCGCCGTGCAGCCCGCCGTCGCCCACAGAGAGACGCGCAGCTCCGGCCGCGACAGCAGGTGCTCCGCCGACGACACGCCTGCGACACAGCCCCACCTCTTGCTCTCACCAAGTATATCAAATCCCTATTTATATAGCTTGTACGAGAAACGTTCGGAAAGTTCACACCTTTATGACAAAACAGATAGAAACTACAGTTTTGTTCATTTATTACCCATTCCCTATGCACTACCAGACATAATATTAGTCACGCCATTAAATGAGCACACAGGTCGCTTGGGTAACTGTAAATGGTGTAGAACTGATACTAAGCGATTGTATAGCCCTCGATAGCTTACGTACATTGATCAGCCAGTACATTGTGACCACGTATCTCATAGCCGGAATGACCACTTTTGGCGACAACAGCAGCGACGCGTCGTGGCGTGGAAGCAATGAGGCCTCGGTAGGTCGCTGGAGGGTGATGGCACCACATCTGCACACTGCACGCTTAAGTCACCTATTTCCCTTAAATTCCAGGGAGAGGGCCGATGAGGTGTGAGGGAACGTACAATCAGATCCCAGATCGGGTTGAGAACTGGCGAGCTGGGGAGCCAGCACACAAAGTCGCCACTTTGTTCCTCGAACCACATCGTCACACTCTTGGCCCTGTGACATGGCGCATTATCTTGGTGCCGTCGTGAAAAATGATTGTCATGAAGGGCTGTACGTGGTTTGCAGCCGATGTACGATACTCCTAGGCCGTCATGGAGCGTTGCACGAGCTCTACTGGAGCTATGGATGCCAAGGTGAATTTTCCTTAGAGCATGACGGAGGCCCCACCAGCTTCTCTCCATCCTGCAGTACAGGTGCCAAGGAGCTGTTCCCCTAGAAGACAACGGATTCGGGTACTCTCATCGGCATAATGAAGAAGATATTGGGATTCGCCAGATCATGTAACGCTCTGCAACTGCGCCAACGGCCAGTGACGATGGTCAGGTGCCCATTTCATTCGTAGTTGCCGATGTCGTGGTGTTAACATGGGCACATTATAACACTAGCCTGTCGTTATACGTCACTCTTCCCTAAAACCCTAACCTCAAGTGCTGTCACGGGAGAAAACACGTATAACACTAACCTGCTTTGACACAAGCTAATGTTACCCTCTGAGAGGATTTATAATTTTGACCGTGCGTGTATGTCTAACGGATAAAGGTATCGGACAGTGATTTTGAATACATTGGAATTAATAGAAAAACTAAACAGGCTTTAAACTTGGGGGTTTAATGAAAGTAGTAAATTTCATATACGAATGAAAAATCGAACGGTCGCCAACCCAATTAGGCACATTAATTTGAAAACATACGTACTAGAAAATTGAATATTGGTTATTGAAGTGACTTTCATTAAGATTCCCTTTGAATAACACACTGGATACAAACGGACACAGGGCAGTTTAAACTGTGGGTAGCAGTAGTTACGAATACTGCACAAACCAGTAATCATAGAAGGCAAAATCGTACCAAACTCACACTAATAATAGCTGCAGTCAATATTGTTACTTGGATCATTACTGAAATGTTCCTGCAGGAAATGCAAAACTAAAATTGGCCAGGAGGGGCTTCCGACTTAACTGACATATACGTACCGCAATTAAAATAAATAATACCACAATTACAATGTTTATACTCCCATTTATAGAAATGTATCACATTTCCTTAGTAGTAATAATATTCCAATTATCTTTCTAATATGAGAAGAATATGGTGGAGACCAATACTCTGATATTATATCACTAGTCAAACTATGATTATTTCAGTAGCAAAATTGAGTTCAACTAAATTTAATTCTTAGCTTCACTTGGAAGAGTGTATGGTTTTACTCTTTCCAAGGCAAATTATTCAACACTGATGCGCAATTAACTTAAAAAATTCGTTCATGATAGTAATCAAGCTAAATTAAGTTTCAAATGAGTATAACTTATTTGCCTTTTTTCATCACCTGTGAAGCAGGTGTTTTAGTAACTTTTACACAGTCTCACACTGAATTTTTGCAAACCGATACTTCGTAATAAACTGAGATCATTTTAGCAACATTCTAACTAACTTCAACTCTTACTAATCCTTGCACATTTAACAAACATAAATAAATCACTAGTTCATTTCAAACAGGATACCCGGTTTTCTAAACAGTTAGGAGGGGATCCTGCACAGGTTCATGATCAGGATAAAAGTTATGGTTCTAAACACAGGTTTACAGCACTTGGATTATTATTAAAATCACCCACACAAATCAACTGGTCCATGCTCTGATACATATTTGTATGCATGAAGCTGGTGGAGCAGTGGCGAAGTAGTGGTGGCAAGCGACGTGGCGGCTAACTGTACTCACGGTTCTTGATGTTTGAATGTTCTATACAATTTCCTCTTGGCGACGGATTTTTAATGTGTTAGAGACATTCTTTATTGCCGACAGTAGCATGCAACAGCTAAATTCACATCCGAGGCAAAATTCCTTGCAAAGCGGCTTCCAATGCCTCCCTTGGCACTGACGATGTGTACCGTGCAACAGCTAGACACTGACTGCGTATTGTTCCCACCGAGTAGCCACCCAGTTCGCCCGAGTAGCCACCCAGTTCGCCGCCAAAACCACCTTTACCATTGCGCTGAGACACTTTCATTGTGGATGGACTTCCCTACGTCTTTTACATATTACAAACACAAAAGCCATAAGCATGAAGCAGCTCCCAATACACAAAGTTTTTCTTCTAAATATACACATATTATAAAATTTCATTATTTTAAACATCGTTTAGCTTTTTCCCCTTTATTAAATCTCTAGTCGTATAACCCTTATCAAAGTTTTCTCGCTCATACTGCTTTATACTGTAAAACAAATTGTCACGCTCTTCTGCGATCCCTGAAGACTCCCTTTCGCACAAACGTTCTGTCTTTTCACTTTAATTCAATAACATGTCCAATTCTCTTTTCATTTCAGTGATATCCCCCATTGAAACAGGTCCACTGAATTCCCTTGTGATGTCATCTCTTCCTACTGCCGCAACTACAGCCACCATGATGGACAGTTGATTGCTCCATCAAGTTCAACGCACGCTGTGGCTTACTTCGCACACTACCGCCTGCTGCATTTTCTACCCTACGTGACTCATACATGCCAGTACCTTCCATTCTGCGCACACCGCCTTGTGACGCATCTATGCCGTTTGCCTGTGTCCTAAATTCATTTTGCTTTAGCCTGTGTGATTTCTTCAGTTTGGGCCTGTAATATTTGTCCGCAAGAATCTGGCCCGTAAAACATGCGGGGCTTAGTTTTCTGCGTCATTTCGGTTTTGAAAGTTTCACGGTACAAATTCCCTACCGCGAAATGACACGTTACCGCGACCTCTGCCTCTACCTCCTTGCATCATATTTACTCGGTAATGTTCGTTCTCATTTGGTTCATTATGCTCGTGATTTTCCCTACTCCAGACGTTATTGTTTTGGCGATAATCAGAGTTTCCTCTCCAGTGATTATCGTCTTCTACTCTTTCCAAAAACGACGAGAAACTTTTTTTGTTGCTTACCACACAACGGTTTGAATCCTCCATGAGCTTTTTCCATAGTTCCCACACTATTTTAGATTCCATTCATCTATTTCTCAAGTGTGTCAATTTTCGATACCACATCTCGCAAAACTCTTTCACTGAGTTTCTGCCTCTGTTGTCATACAACATTAGCATGATAAACTCCTGCCACAGGCAATCCTGTTTTTGCTCTGACCAATATTCCTCTATAAATTTTTGTTTACATTCGACAAATGACATTTGCTCCATATCCAAATTTAATCCCCATCTTTTCGCATCGCCAGCTAAGGTGCCAATGACCACATTTATCTTTCCCTGATCTGTTATGCACATAATTAGGAAAATTCCTTTCACAGTTTTTTAAAAAAAATGTAATGGGTGCCATCCATTTTGTCTTTTTGCTGGATCAAATCGTCCTTCGCTCTCCAACAATTTGCTACACATTATTCTGTCAGTTACGTGATTCGGTTTTTCTCTCATATTTCGTTCAAGGTCGCACACTTTACATCGAATGTGGAAAGTGTTTTGTTGACACTTCTTTTGCAAGTTGCCACTTGTTTACTCAACCCCAGCTGGGTGCTGGCTTGCGACAGTATAGGCGGCACCCAGCATTATGCTACTTCCAGTAATGATGTAACTTCTTGAAACCATCTGAAGATGAACCTGAAAAGGTTCGAAAACCGGTTCATGGAATAAAACATAACTATTCAAAAAAAGTGACTGGTTGCAGTTCTGTATAACTTATTTACATTCAATATACAGTCACGGTTCTAAAATATCCGTAATGGATAAGCATAATCCGACTTATAATTGTTTTACGCCAAATATTTACGTTCTGAAATGTATTTTTGTGAGTAAAACTTATGAACGTCCCATCACGTAGCGCCAAGTATAACACTAGCCTATCGCTATACGTCACTCTTCCCTGACAACCTAACCTCAAGTCCTATCACGGTCGCCAAGTATAACACTAGATCCGTTATACGCCTCTCTTCCTAAACTACCAGACATTAAGTCCTGTCATGGGAAAAGCCATGTATAACTCTAACCTGCCATGACACTAACTAATGTTACCCTGTGTGAGGATTTGTAATTTTGAGCATGCATGTATGTCTAACAGATAAAGATATCAGACTGTAAGTGAATTTAACGGAAAAACTAAACAAGCTTTAAACTTTGGGGTCAAATGAAAGTAGTAAATTTCGTATACGAATGAAAAAATGAACGGTTGCGGGCCCAATCAGGCACATGTATTTGGAAATATATGTTTAAGAAAATTAAATATTAGTTATTGAAGTTACTTTCATTAATATTTCCCTTTGAAAAGTACACAGGATACAAATGCACACAGGGCACTCTGAGCTGTGTGTAGCAAGTCACCAATACATCACGTACTAGATATCATGGAAAGCAAAATTTGTACCAAACTCACTCTACTAAAGGTTACACTCTAGGTTGTTATTTGGATCAGTACTCAAATGTTACTGCAAGAAATGCAGAACTAAAATTGGCCTGGAGGGGGTTCTGACTTAACTGACATATAAATACTACAAATAAAAATTAATAATACCACAATAACACTGTTTATACTCCCATTTATAGAAATGTATCACATTTCCTTAGTAGTAAAAATATTCCAGTTATCTTTTTAATACGAGAAGAATATGGTGGGGACCCATAAACTGATATTGTATCATTAGTCAAACTCTATGGCTATTTCACTAGCAAAATTCAATTCAACTAAATTTAATTCTTAGGTTCACTTGGAAGAGTGTATGGTTTTACTCTTTCCAAGGCAGATTACTCAACACTGATGCTCGATTAACTCAAAAAATTCGTTCATGACAGTAATCAAGCTAAATTAAGTTTCAAATGTGTATAACTTATTTGCCTTTCTTCATCACCTGTGAAGCAGATGTTTTAGTAACTTTTACACAGTCTCACACTGAATTTTTGCAAACCGATACTTCGCAATAAACTGAGATCATTTTAGCAACATTCTAACTAAATTCAACTCTTACTAATCCGTGCACATTTAACAAACATAAATGAATCACTAGTTCATTTCAAACAGGATACTCGGTTTTCTAAACAGTTAGGAGGGGATCCTGCACAGGTTCATGATCAGGATAAAAGTTATGGATCTAAACAGAGGTTTACAGCACTTGGATTATTATTAAAATCACTCACACAAATCAACTGGTCCATGCTCTGATACATATTTGTATGCATGAAGCTGGTGGAGCAGTGGCAAAGTAGTGGTGGCAAGCGACGTGGCGGCTAACTGTACTCACGGTTCTTGATGTTTGAATGTTCTATACAATTTCTTCTTGGCGACGGATTTTTCATGTGTTAGAGACATCCTTTATTGCCGAGAGTAGCATGCAACAACCAAATCCACATCCGAGGCAAAATTCCTTGCAAAGTGGCTTCCAGTTGCCTCCCTTGGCATTGACGATGTGTACCGTGCAACAGCTAGCCACTGACTGCGTATCATTCCCACCAAGTGTCCGCTCGTTTCGACCCCCAAAACCACGTTTTACATTTCGCCGAGACCTTTGCAGTTTGGAGGGACTTCCCTACGTCTTTTACATATTACAAACACAAATGCCATAAGCATGAAGCAGCTCCCAATATACAAAGTTATTCTTCTAAATATACACATATTATAAAATTTCATTATTTTAAAGCCTTTTCCCCATATACATCACAATACTTTAAATTTTCTGTCACAAATCAATGCTCTTAACTAACAAAGAACACACACTCCATAATCGTAGATACACAGTTAGCTAATACAAACCTGCCAATAATCGATAAGAGTGTTACAACGTGCATAGATCGTCGTCTGTGGAGGCCCATCTTTAGGAGTGTTCGGTGCACTGTGTGTTCAGACACACTTGTACTCTGCCCAGAATTGGTATGATATGTGTTTCGCCACAGTTCACTGCCTACCGATATCTATAATAATCGGTGGCCACCCAAATGCACAACTTCTGGAAGTGATTTCGCCTTGGTTTTGCCATATATTGAAGACACTCGCCACAGCACTCGTCGAACACTCGACAGGTCGTGGAGCTTCTGAAATGCTCGTGCTGAGCCTCCGTTCCATCACAATCTGCCCTCGATCAGACTCAGGTAGGTCGCCACGTGAATGAAGCTGCCTGACTTGTCGCTGTGTCGGCGCGGACTGTCCTGCGTGTTTACGGGGAGTGGTTCAAAATGGTTCAAATGGCTCTGAGCACTATGGGACTCAACTGCTGTGGTCATTAGTCCCCTAGAACTTAGAACTACTTAAACCTAACTAACCTAAGGACTTCACACACATC
This sequence comes from Schistocerca nitens, assembly GCF_023898315.1. Lineage (NCBI taxonomy): Eukaryota > Metazoa > Arthropoda > Insecta > Orthoptera > Acrididae > Schistocerca > Schistocerca nitens. The sequence continues at coordinate 635,983,230 of NC_064616.1, read as the reverse complement.
CATGCCCGAGGCAGGATTCGAACCTGCAACCGTAGCAGTCGCACGGTTCCGGACTGCGCGCATAGAACCGCGAGACCACCGCGGCCGGTACGGGGAGTGGTGCGCCACTCGCGGTCATGCAGCGCTGCGTAGGGAAAGTAGTGAGTGAACGAACACGGCGTGTCAAATATCATCAGCTATATTTACCAATTCTCAACTGCACTAACAATATGAAGAACTTCTGGACAGCTCACAATGTCCTCACTGATATCCACAACCAGCTCCAGCCAACCTTCCGTGGAGCTGTGCTACAACACGCCAATCTAAGGGATGGTTTCAAACTGGCAGCAGATTATACAACTAAAAATACAACTGACTTGCATACTTATTCTGTTAGGTTTGCAGCAAAAGATTATTTTAACAAACCTAAAAACTTTTGTAAAACTACCTTGTCCAAAATGTGAAGAAGTCATGAGATACTATGTACTGTTGACGTCAAACAGACTGAATCTACGTCCGGTCTTGTGCCAGACACAACTAGAGTAGCAGGAATACCACCAAAATGTGGAGAAATTATTGATAATAGGCTAATACATCGATGCCATAGGGTAATAAATAAAATCATGGATTCATAAGGAAAAAGTGAATGTATGAATATCGAAGCAGAAACAAAATGGAAGGAACAGGAAAATGTGCAGTTGCACACTTCCATAAATTTTACCCTCCATGTGTACCATAGCTAATGTATATTAACAAGCTTGTTCATTGCTTCTCTGATTTATCCCGTCCTATTTGATGTTCTAATCGAGGCGCTGACCAGTGTGCTGCAGGTTCTTATTTTACGTTTCACATAATGGAGCTGCAAATTTTTAGAAGAAATTATTTAATAAAATGTGAAGAAAATCTTTAGAAATTGTGTCTTCTCACAAGTTCGACTCAGAAAGCTGTGTTAATGATCTGCTTTGTGAATAGCAAGCTTCTTCACTACACAAACATCTCTGAAGATCTTTGACTCGACCGTCAAAGGCACGCATTGAGTTTTGTTCGTGACGTAGGACCCATATGCTAGGGAGATATTTATGAAGTGAATGTAGTTCCACTGTGCTAAATCTGTGTAACAGCAATTAGGCACCCCTGTAGACGCTTGTTGACACCGGTGTTAGCAACTGGGCTGGGTAAGACTGGCTTCCAAGAGCTTGCTGAACACCAAGGTGAGGCATATAGGGCAATAGGAAGAGGCATCAGATGGAGGCTATTTGGGTTTCGAGAACATCAGGATACGGGAGTTTTTCCACAGGTCGGGGTATAAGCCAGTGGCAAGGATTACATTGTAGAGGGTGGTAAGAACTGCAAGGAAGGAGGGAGGGCAGTATTTTAGATGGCGATAGGAAACGCGGTCGTAGTCGGGAGTGGTTTTGCATTTAGTGCAGAGTATGAGGCTGTTGTCCTGTGTAGTGATGGGAGCGTTAAGTTCAGATGGTGATGTGTGGCCCAAATACTGGAAGCTAGGATCAAGGGGAGGAGCAGAGGTATCCATACATTCGATGATGTCGGGGAAGAGGGGATAATCTCATTGGGCATCATCGGGAATGGAAAAGACATTGGATAGGTGGGAGGCAAACTGATTGGCCTTACTGAGGTTGTCAGGAAAGGGATGAGCATCAAGGAGGGGAGGGTACTGCGGGGTGGGGCGGTTGCCAGTAAGGTGGTGGAAAGCAGATCAATACTTGGAAGAGTTTATTGGGAGCGTGGCGTTGAGTTGTGTGTATGTCTGTGTCCAGGCACGGCGTTTCTTAGCAGTAAGCATGTTGCTGATGTGTCATTGTAATTGCCGGTGGTGGGTGAGTGTTTCACGGTCACGAGTGCAGAGGAAGGATTGGTATAGGCGACAGGATTCGTGAAGGAGAGGGACAGCCTGTGGGGGCAGGGTTGGACAGTGAGGGTGGATGGCTCTGGTAGGGATATGGGTGGCTATGGCGTCAGACAAAGTCTAGTGGAGGAAGGCAGCAGTGTAGGAGATGTCATCAGTAGATTGGATGGTAGGGTCGGGGTTTTCGACCTGGGTGTGGATGGAGTCCTGGTAGGCATCCCAGTTGGCGCAGGAATAGTCGTGGACAAGTTTAGGAGGAATGTCAGGGCGAAGAATGAGGAATGTCAGGGCGAAGAATGGGGCAGGGATGGCGACCATCAGAGATAGTGAGGAGGACAGGGGCATGGTCACTGCCAGTTAGGTCCAGGACATCCGCAGCGACGCGCTCAAGGAGGTTGGGAGAGGCTAGGATCACGTTGGGAGTGGTGTTAGATTCAGGTCGGGTGCGTTGGGGGAGGGGAACCAGGTCTCCCTGGAGGGTGGTGATAAACTGATGCCACCACTGGAGTTTGGCAGGAACACAGCTGTGGATATTGAGGTCTGCAGCAATCATGGAGGTGGAGAAGGTGCGATCAATGTGGGCCAGAAAATCATATGGTCCGGGGGTCGACATGGTTACAGTCCGAATCATTGAAGTAAAAAGCACAGTCTGACTGTGGACTGAACGCATGATCACGGTCTGTACTTCATTCGATTGTGTGAGGTGTCACATGATAGCATTATCAAAAATATTAAAAAAGTACTTCGACTGTCTTAATCTGATGTGTATTTGTTTGAGGTAGTACTGTTTTGCAACAACTGTCACGTCATTTCCATCTTTGCCGAATACAGCACCATCTATCATGAAACGAAAGAACTGTTTCACACAAATCGTACACGTTTTTTGTTCATGGGGAATGCAAATCATCAAAAAAATGGTGCTCCTATTTAAGATTTCAATGTCACGCCCCCCCCCTCCCCTCCCAAGAGTGGTGCAGGGGATTCGAGCGTTATGTTAATGGATGTCACTCTCAGAGGTGAATAACGTTTATTATCACTTTTTTTTCAATCCGATGTGTATTTTGCCAAATATTCTGACAAACAATTTTGACACACCCTTTGAAGTCTACGGATTATACTGCCTGGGCTACTCTCAGGGTGTAATGTATGGTTTTGCTGTTGCTGTTGCTGTTGCCATCTCTCTGTCTGTCTTTCTGCCTGCCGGCCTCCCTGCTTCCTCTGCCTGCTTGCCTGCCGGCCACTGTCGTCCATCTGCCACCGTCACTGCTGCCCGGTGCTCGCCGCCGTCTGTCATCCGTCTGTCTCTCGGCCACCGCCGCTGTTGTCATATGTCTGATTGCCTGTCTGCCTGCCTGCCTGTTAGCCGCCCACCGGAACTCGCCGCCGCCATCGTCCAGGGCTCGCCGCTGCCACCGACCGAGGATCCTGAGCTACCCACTTTTGCCGTCGTCGTCCAGCCGCTGCCCAGAGGTATTCGCCAGACCGCCTTCGTCAATTGCTGGAGGGACTGCGGCCCCATCTCACTGAAGGCTCCCTCGTCGCCACCGCTGCCCCACTGGTGCCATCACCACCGCAGCCATCCTTCACCACCGCCACTGTCCTCGCTGCCACCGCCGTTTCTTGTCCTTGCCGCCATCTCCGTCACCGGCTTCACCCCCCACTTGCACATCACCACTATGTCCAACCCCACCACCTCCATCATTTTCACCTCCCCCTCAGCTGCTTCAACCATCCTGACATGGAGCTCATCCGCCGCCCCCTTCGCTGTCCTCACTTCCCTCCCTGTCCACCCCACTCCCGCGCTGTTTTCAGCTTGTTTTCAGCTGTCACTTCCTCCGACTCACACTCATCTGTCGCCCCATCGCCATATTCAGACTTCCCACCACTTACTGCACCTCCTATGACAGCCTACCAGCTGGCACCGATTTCCACCTGCCACGCCACAGTCCCTGCGACACCCACGCCCCTCCCCTCAGGGAGGAACTGCCCCCCGCCACCTCCCCCTGTAACCCAACCCCTAGCCCTTCCCACCCTGCCCTGTCCAAGAAACGTGCTAAACGCCCTAATGTTGACCTTGCCCCCACCATCTCCACAAAGAACACCCCTGATGCCCGCAACCCAGCCACCCCCATGTACTCGATCCCACCCTGCATCCCTACAACACCTTTTACCCACACCTTTATCCTCTCCAATCCTGACCCTCAATTACTCGACGCCTGTACTCTCACCCTGGCCATCCGTAAATACTTCCCCAATGCCCCCATCTCCCTTCTCATTCCTCGAAAGGACTTGGTCCTCATTAAATTCCCCAATGCTTCCTTCCACACAGATCTCCCCTCCAAAATCCAACATATCCAATTTGGCCCACGAGCCACCCTTACCCGTACCACATCCCGTCATCTCCCCAACAGCCTCAACTTCCGTGATGTCTCCCAACCTTCACCACTGTGATCACGAAGCTTAGCCCCATCATCACAGAGGGTAAGGTGTTGGTGGAACTAAATTCCTATCCTGACATTGAAATCCGCTCGGATCATCACATCTTTAATGATGCCAGGCCAACTCATCTAATGCGCCTCTTCACCGAATTCTCCTCCTCCATCGACCTCCTCCTTACAGAGGGAGCCCTAATCTACAATAGATGTCATAAAGTGGACCCCTCACATTCCCTCCTCCAATCCTACAGCTGCCAACGCTGCCTAAAATACAACGACCATATCATTGCCGCCTGCAAGAGCCCCCATACCTATCCCCACTGCAAAGCAAAAGTTCCTCCCATCACCCCCGAGCTCACCATCTCTGTCTGCCCCATCGATGACCCCATCCACCCCAACAACACGCTCCACCCTCCCCCTACTGCAGAGGACATCATCTGCTTTGTCACCATAGTCCTCCAAAACATCCACCCCTTTCCACGCCCCCACAACCTTTCCCAAATCGCCCTTGATTTCAGTTCCATCTTCCACCTCACCCCCTATGCCACAACCAGGCCCACTTCACATTCACCCCCCCCCCCTCCTCACCACCTCCAGTCTCCTGATGAAAACTCCTAAACCACTGTATTCCTCCACCAGACCTTGTCTGACGCCGCCGCCACCCATATCCCTACCAAAGCCATCCACCATCACCATCCCCCACACTAGCCTTCTCCTTCGGGAATCCCGTCGCCTCTACGGATCCTTCCTCCACACTCATGACCGGGACACACTCACCTGCCACCAGCAATTACAATGCCACATCCGTAACACGCTTACTGTGAAGAAACGCCGTGTCTGGCGACAGACATGCACACAATTCAACGCCACACTCCCGATAAACTATTTCAAGTTTTGGTCTGCTTTCCGCCACCTTACTGGGAACCGCCCTACCCCTCAGTACCCTCTCCTCCTTAATTAACATCCCTCTAGAGGGAGGGGGAATCGAAATCCAATAAAGGAAAAAAAATTAAATGTCTCAGCCTGTATATTTTGAAAACATTAATGGTCTCGTAACGCTTTTATAGGATACACTGCCGTCCAGTACAACGTACTTCTATAAGTCAATTAACATTCATCGTCCAAATTACATATCTACGATGATACTCCGTATTTTGCTTATCGTCGACGGTCTGGTTCAGCTTTGAATGCCTTCGAAAATCTTGGTAGAGGATATTTATTTTATTTATTTATTTACACGTCAAGTTCCGTAGGACCAAATTGAGGAGCAAATCTCCAAGGCCATGGAACGTGTCAGTACATGAAATTACAATGTAAAAGTAATAACAGATAAAAATAAATGTTTATGAACCCCAAAAATGTCAGTCTATAAGTTTAAGTAAACGCAATCAACAATACAATAAGAATTAGCTGAATTTTTCAAGGAACTCATCGACAGAACAGAAGGAGTGACCCATGAGGAAACTCTCCAGTTTCGATTTGAAAGCACGTGGATTACTGCTAAGATTTTTTAATTCGAGTGGTAGCTTATTGAAAATGGATGCAGCAGTATACTGCACACCTTTTTGCACAAGAGTGAAGGAAGTACAATCCAAATGCAGGTTTGATTTCTGCCGAGTATTAACGGAGTGGAAGCTGCTTATACTTGCGAATAAACTAATACTGTTAACAAGAAATGACAGCAAGGATTATATATATTGAGAGGCCAATGTCACCCAAACTCGTGAACAGGGGTCGACAAGAGGTTCGTGAACTTACACCACTTATTGTCCGAACCACCCGTTTCTGAGCCAAAAATACCCTTTTAGAATGGGCAGAGGTACCCCAAAATATTATACGATAGGACATTATAATGAAAATAAGCAAAGTATACTAATTTTCATGTTGAACGATCACTCACTTCAGATACCGTTTGAATAGTAAAAATGTCAGTATTAAGTCTTTGAACAAGATCCTGAATGTGGGCTTTCCACGACAGCTTACTATCTATCTGAACACCTAGAAACTTGAACTGTTCAGTTTCACTAATCATATGCCCGTTCTGTGAAATTAAAACATCAGGTTTTGTTGAATTGTGTGTTAGAAACTGTAAAAACTGAGTCTTACTGTGATTTAGCGTTAGTGTATTTTCTACAAGCCATAAACTTAGGTCATGTACTGCATTATTTGAAACCGAGCCAATGTTGCACACAACATCCATTACTACCAAGCTAGTGACATCAGCAAACAGAAATATTTTAGCGTTACCTGTAATACTAAAGGGCATATCATTTACATAAATAAGGAACAGGTGTGGCCCCAACACTGATCCCTGGGGCACCCCCCACTTGGCAGTACCCCACTCAGACCCCACATCACAGCCGTTATCAACATTGTGAATAATGACCTTTTGCTGCCTGTTACTAAAGTAAGAGGTGAACCAATTGTGAGCTACTCCCCATATTCCGTAATGGTCAAATTTCTGGAGCAATATTTTGTAATCAACACAATCAAATGCCTTAGCTAAATCAAAAAAATATGCGAAGCGTTCGAAACCTTTTGTTTAGCCCATCTAGTACCTCACAGAGAAAAGAGAATATAACATTTTTAGTTGTTAGACTTCTAAAGCCGAATGGTACATTTGATAGCAAATCTTGTGATATAAAATGATCAATTATCCTTACACACACAGCCTTCTAAATAACTTTTACAAACATTGATGGCATAGAAATAGGTCTAAAATTATCTACATTTTCCTTTCCTCGCTTTTTATAAAGCAGCTTTACTAATGAGTACTTTAATCGCTAAAGAAACTGACCATTCCTAAAGGAAAAATACAGGGCTAACGTGTGCAGCACACTACTTTAATATTTTGCTAGACACTCCATCACAACCACGAGAGTCCTTAGTCTTCAGTGATTTGATTATTGACTCAATCTCCCTCTTGTTTATATCACAGAGGAGTATTTCAGACAACAATCTCGGTAAGGCATTTGCCAAGAAAGTTATATGATTTCCTGTAGAAACTAAATTTTTATTTAATTCTCCAGCAATGGTCAGAAAATGATTATTAAATGCTGTAAATATATCTGATTCATCAGTAACAGAAATATTTTTACTGCGAACTGACTTTATATCGTCGACCTTGTGCTGCTGACGAGACACTTCCTTCACAATTGACCATATGGTTTTAATTTTATCCTGTGAATTAGCTATTCTATTTGCCTACCACATACTCTTTGCCTTACTAATAACATTTCTAAGCACCTTACAGTACTGTTTCTAATGGGCTACTGTAGCTTGATTGTGACTACTTATAACATTTTGATGTAATTCCCGCTTTGTTCTACAAGATATCCTTATCCCACTAGTCAGCCACCTGGGCTGCCGATTACTGCTAGTACCCCGTTTAGAATGTTATGATGGAAAGCAACTCTCAACGAGCATGAGAATTATGTTAAGGAAAGCATTGTATTTATCATTTATGTTATTGGCACTATAAACATCCTGCCACTCTCGTTCCTTGACAAGGTTTAAAAAACTCTCTATTGCTGTTGGATTAACTTTCATACATAGTTTGTAATTAAATATAACATTGGTTTGAGTTCAAAAGCCTTTTAGTGCAAAAACTTGTGCATCATGGTCTGAAAGGTAATTCACGCTTTTACTAACAGAATGCCCTTATAGTAATGAAGAATGAATAAAAATATTGTCTATGGCTGTGCTGCACCCTAGTTGGAAAAACCACAGTCTGCATCAGATCATATGAATTTAGGAGATCTACCAACATCCTTTTTCTTGCACCATCATATACAAAATTTATATCGAAGTTACCACATATAACTTATTTCTGGTACTTCCTACAAAGTGAATCAAGAACCCTCTCTAGCTTGAGCAGAAATGCTCTGAAGTCGGAGTTAGGGGACCTGTAAACAACAACAATTAGAAGTTTAGTTTCACTAAATTCAACAGCACCTGCACAACATTCAAATATCTGTTCAGTGCAGTGTCATGATACGTCTATGGACTCAAATGGAATACTGTTTTTTAAATACATAGCCACTCCCCCACCCTGCAAGGAACTCCTTGAGAAACAGCCAGCTAGTCTGTATCCTGGTAAAGGAAGCCTCTGAATTGTTAAATTATTTAAGTGGTGCTCTGATATACCAATAACTTCAGAGTCAACATCTATAGGCAGTTCACTAACTTTATCTCTAATACCTCTTATAGTTTGATGAAATATGCTAATTCCTTCTGTACTTGGAAATATTACATCCTCGGAAGGTGAGCCCTTAATTAGAGGGACTTCCTTTAAGCAGGTATACCTATCAGCTGACTTCAATCTAAAAAAGGTGCAGCTCTAACACCAACTACTACAGCAATTTTTCCATGAGTGACCCCACCACCACCACCCACTACACTGTCACCTATAAGGTTAGCTAGCCTCCCCTTCCCACACATATTTAGGTGCAGGCCATGCCTAGTAAAACCCGATTAACTTAAAGACCCAACTGCCACCACTGAGATGTGACTCATGTCCTCTGCCATCAATGCCCTCCCCAGCCGCAGCGCCTAACAGCCGCATTAAGGTGAGACCGATCATGACGCTGAAACAGTTGCACGAAACGCACATTAGTGCCACCAGTTTGAGTAGCTATCTTTACCAGGTCACCACCTACACCATATTCCCCGTTCCTATCACGACTGTTACCTGCTCCACCCACTATCACTACCTAATCCTCCTTCGTAAAATTCCTACATAACCCCCCTTTGCTGTGAGTCACTTGAGCCAACCCTGCACTAGGCTTCACAATGCTGGTGACCTGGTACTCACTCCCCAGCACTTCCTGCAACTGCTGGCCCACACCCCTACCGTGAGAACTACCTATCAGAAGAACCTTCTTCTTTCTGTCAGACTTTGCAACTAACCTAGGCCTCCTAATTGCTGAGAACTGCTACATGTTCCCTACATCTACAGCTACACGAGGCTCCTCTCCACTCAACTCTGACAGTTGGTCAAATCTATTGCATATATGCAAAGTAAAACTGTCTGAATACCTCCCCTTCCTAGCTGCCTTCTTGCCAACTGACAGTTCCCATTCCCCACCACCCTTCACCCTCATCAACCTTCTAGTTCCTCCTTTGCGCGTTGTAACTGCACTTGAAGGGCACAGATCTTATGCTCCTGCTCCTCTAGCAACTTATTTCTATTATAGATTCTGAGTTCCCAGGAGAGGATTTCACTAAAATGACCACTGGCTTCCCCACTGCATTCCCCCCAATGAAAATACTTTGAACAACTCCCACAACATAACCCACTACTCACAAAACTACGACAGAGCCCACACTTCTCACTCATGACAAAATTTTAGATTTACTGAGAAAAACTATACGTCTACGTTACCAAAGTTCAGTTACACCAGTAGAACTATTTATTGAACTAAGAATAATGGTGTCGAAATTCTCTGCCTACTAAGAAAGCAACTACCTGTATTAATACTACTACACCACAGCTAATACCAATACTAACAAAAATTCGCAAAATTATTAGCTAAAACCAAAAAATTCAAACGGCCACTGGAACACTAAACGAAGTTAAAATACTGAATGAACATTTTACTGAAATATTTCACTAGAAACAATAAGAAAAGTCAGTTGAAAACTAAAGCACGAAATTTACTTAACGACTTCAACGCACAGAAAACTCTAAAATACACAGCAAGCGAACGTTTCCAAAAGTTTATTAAATCGTTATTTCACCACAAACGGCACGAAACATCGCTGAAAACTATTAAATTTAATAACTGTGTAACAGTGCACAAATAAGTTTGTCAGTACTTAGCTTTATAACCTCTACAGCTGCAGTGCACGCCGCATAATGTAAACACACTCTGTTCATCTACACACAGAGTGTGTTTAAAAAAAAATGGTTCGAATACTTTTACAGTAGGTACTGTAGGTCAAAACTAAAAGAACACTCCCTATAACTACAAGTTCGGACAACAAAACCTGTTGAGATATGGGCCATTTTAGTTGTTAATAGTAATGTATAGTTTTCTGCATTGTAGGTCGTCTTATTTTTGCAGTTAATTGCCCATGTGTGAATGGTTGTGATTTACAGGACACTGATGTTGGTGCTGATACCAGTTATAACAGTGCAACCATCTGCTACATCAGTCAGTTGATGTTAACGGAACAAGATTAGCGATTCTGTGTAGTGTGAACAAACTACACTGGTGTCAAATATTAAAGCAACAAACCGCTATTTCCTCGTCCTGTGCCTAATCCACGATATAATCATATTAACTGTCAATCAGTTGTCCGTACGATCGCGTTCTGCATGGAAGATGGCATTCCAGTCAATGGATAACCATGCCAACGATGACATCATAGCACCTATGAAACAAGGTAGTGTTTGCCGGGTAGCCCCACATGTACGATCTCTGTGTGGCACTGAAGATGCCTACCAGACTCACTGCGGTGGAGAGTCTTAGAAAGAAAGGATTCAGGCAGTCGCAAACTGATGTGGCCCAATGGCTTTATGTGAATCGTTCTGTTGTTTCTTGGATGTGGCGACAGTTTATAGAGATCTAAACTGCATCCCGAAGACCAGGGCAGGGCCGACCACTTCAAAACAGAGGACCACTGTTTGGCTGTAAGGGCACAACAGTACGGCCCTAGTATTGCATGGCAACTGGCATGTTATTTCGCAGCGTCTACTGGACGTGTTGTATTGGGGCAAACGATGTACAGAAGGCTTCGTAGAAATGTTGTATGTCTACCTATGACGCATCTTCACAGAAGGGGAAATCTAGAGTGGAGTCATCAGCATGCCACCTGGATGGTCGAACAGTGGGCCAATGTTATTTACACAAATGAGTCCCGATTTAGTCTGGAGAGTGTTTCTCGATGGATTCGCATCTGGATGGAACGTGGAACGCTATTTCGAACCCTTACATTGTGCAAAGAGACAGAGGAGGATCCCTAAGGTGTGGAAGGGATTATGTTTACCACAGGAACCGCTCTTCCTGAAATTGTATGGGTGAATCAGCGAGGTTTAACTGCTGTCAGGTATCGTGATGAGATCTTTGGACCTGATCTGCAGTCGTTTCGAGATGCTGTGGGCGAAAACGTCGTATTGTCGGACGATAATGCTCGACGCCATAGAGCACGTGTGCTTGATGTTTTCTTGGAAACGGAAGATTCTGCATGTATGGTGTGGCCTGCTTGCTCTCCTGATTTGAAACCCATGTAGCATGTCTGGGATGCACTAAGGAAACGACTTGCATCACGTTAGCATCCACCAATCACTCTCCAAGGCTGCGAGCAGCTCTGCAGGGAGAATGGGCGTTACTGCCTCAACACGAGACTGATGACATCCTTCAGAGCATTCCCGTCATGGTCACACCTCATACTGAGCACATTAACTAGCTGTCGGAATGTGTGCACATATCCGTTCAGTTGGAATAAACGAAGAACATTTTTGTCTATCTTTATGCATGTTGCACTTGTTTGCGTTCTGTATTCATGACACTGTTTCAGCTTTCCTATCACCTGTTTATACTGTTTTGTGACAAAATAAACGCAACATTGCAAAATTTCCTTTTGTTGATATAATTTTGAACACCAGTGTATATTGCAAACAGTTCTAAGGAGTCCTGCTATTCAAGAAGGAAAATGGTGGACTTGGTATTCTGTTATGGGTTAGCTGATGGCGGTAATCTCCGGCCCGAGAACTGTATGCCAAATAACATCCACAACACGTTATTCCATTTGCAAGGATATTCAGCAGGCTATTCCAACCACTTGCATAGGCAGCTAGGCAGCTAGCACAACTTACCGAAGTACGCACGCATGAGATGTTGACGAAGTACTACAACAGTAGAAGATGATTGTGAAAAAGGTGTGCGAAGAACTGGAGTTGCTGTACGTGTTACCCATACTCTTGCGTGATCAATTTTGCACGAACAGTTACTTTATCCCTGTCACATGCAACCCATGCAAGCTCTTCAGATAGTGGACCATCATGCCAGCTTCACAGTTCTGTCAGTAACGTGTGCAACAGATTGTTGATCATCAGCAGTTCGCAGCCTGCATTTTATTTACAGACTAGATAAGTAGCCAATGTCGTCCGCAAATGTATATATTTCAGTCTTCTATTAGACTATCTCCTCCTTGTCCCCTCTCTCCATCTCCTCCTTCACCCCCTTTCTGTCCATCTCCTCCACCCCCTATCTCTTCCCATTTTCTCAACTCCCCATCGCCCCCCCCCCACTTTCTTTCATCTCTTCCTACCTCTCTCTCTCTGATCATCTGTTTCTCTTTCCTCTCTGTCTGTCTGGTCCTCCCGCCCCTCTGTCCCTCTACTCCTTCCCCCTCTGTCCATCTCCCCCTCCTTCCTTTCTCTTTCCATCTTCTCCTCTCCCATCTCTTTGTCCATTTTCTCCTCCCACTCTGTCTGTTCATCTCCTCTTTCCCCTCTTTCTGCCTGTCTCTTCCTCCTGCTGTCTCCATCCATCTCCTTGTCTTTCCTTTCTCTGTCCATCTCCCACTCTCCCTTTCTCTGTCCATTTCCCCTCCTCCTCTCTCTGTCCATCTACCAGCTCTTCCTTCCACTTCTCTGTCTGTGCATCTCCTCCTCCCCACTTCTCTCTCCACGCTATCACCCTCACCCCAATAGAAGACTAGTAGTTTTTAACCCCACAGTATTTCTTTCCAGATCGTAGCTGATATGTGTACCAAATTTAGTAGAAATCGTTGCAGGGATTTAGGATGAGCTTTTCACTCTTGGATTTCCCCGCGTACGCACACGTCAAATATATTTCACATATTTTAACGTATTTTACTTGTATGTCTATACATATTTCACCTTTATCACAGTGAATTTCGCCCTGCAGTTTCATTTTCACGCAGCTCAATGTTTATGCCGACATATCTCCTAGGATATGTGTCGCACAATGAGATAATTGTGCAGGTACGTTCAGTGGTACATGTGGGTACACTCTGTGAAATGTTTGGTGAATATAGTTAGTAGTAAAGGATGTAATAAATTAAAAGGTCATGCATGACGCTGCAGTTTTTCACACATCTAACTGTTTATGTCGTCATACCTCCTGAACTATGCGTTATACAATGATATATTTTTGCAGGTACATTCTGTGGCATATGTCTATACTGTTTGCGAAATTTGTTGCGAATAGAGTTAATAGCAAATAAGTTATAAACCGCGCTTCTGAGTGTTACGATGTCGTATCTCCTGAACTAAGTGTCGTGCAATGATATAAGTTTGATGGTGCATTCAGTGGTATATGTTAATACTTTCTGAAAAATGTGTCGCCAATAAGTAATAAATTGAAAGTCGTGTTTCATGCGGCAGTTTTACTGCATGAACAGCGAAAAGTGGTAAGAAATAAACATTTTTCCTTTCATAGTTTTGTGAGGATTGTCAGTAGAAAAAAATTGTTAAAGGTTTCAAATTATCTGTAAGGCTTGCTGCAAGCCACTAGGTATTCTCATTCTCAAATACACTCCTGGAAATGGAAAAAAGAACACATTGACACCGGTGTGTCAGACCCACCATACTTGCTCCGGACACTGCGAGAGGGCTGTACAAGCAATGATCACACGCACGGCACAGCGGACACATCAGGAACCGCGGTGTTGGCCGTCGAATGGCGCTAGCTGCGCAGCATTTGTGCACCGCCGCCGTCAGTGTCAGCCAGTTTGCCGTGGCATACGGAGCTCCATCGCAGCTTTAACACTGGTAGCATGCCGCGACAGCGTGGACGTGAACCGTATGTGCAGTTGACGGACTTTGAGCGAGGGCGTATAGTGGGCATGCGGGAGGCCGGGTGGACGTACCGCCGAATTGCTCAACACGTGGGGCGTGAGGTGTCCACAGTACATCGATGTTGTCGCCAGTGGTCGGCGGAAGGTGCACGTGCCCGTCGACCTGGGACCGGACCGCAGCGACGCACGGATGCACGCCAAGACCGTAGGATCCTACGCAGTGCCGTAGGGGACCGCACCGCCACTTCCCAGCAAATTAGGGACACTGTTGCTCCTGGGGTATCGGCGAGGACCATTCGCAACCGTCTCCATGAAGCTGGGCTACGGTCCCGCACACCGTTAGGCCGTCTTCCGCTCACGCCCCAACATCGTGCAGCCCGCCTCCAGTGGTGTCGCGACAGGCGTGAATGGAGGGACGAATGGAGACGTGTCGTCTTCAGCGATGAGAGTCGCTTCTGCCTTGGTGCCAATGATGGTCGTATGCGTGTTTGGCGCCGTGCAGGTGAGCGCCACAATCAGGACTGCATACGACCGAGGCACACAGGGCCAACACCCGGCATCATGGTGTGGGGAGCGATCTCCTACACTGGCCGTACACCACTGGTGATCGTCGAGAGGACACTGAATAGTGCACGGTACATCCAAACCGTCATCGAACCCATCGTTCTACCATTCCTAGACCGGCAAGGGAACTTGCTGTTCCAACAGGACAATGCACGTCCGCATGTATCCCGTGCCACCCAACGTGCTCTAGAAGGTGTAAGTCAACTACCCTGGCCAGCAAGATCTCCGGATCTGTCCCCCATTGAGCATGTTTGGGACTGGATGAAGCGTCGTCTCACGCGGTCTGCACGTCCAGCACGAACGCTGGTCCAACTGAGGCGCCAGGTGGAAATGGCATGGCAAGCCGTTCCACAGGACTACATCCAGCATCTCTACGATCGTCTCCATGGGAGAATAGCAGCCTGCATTGCTGCGAAAGGTGGATATACACTGTACTAGTGCCGACATTGTGCATGCTCTGTTGCCTGTGTCTATGTGCCTGTGGTTCTGTCAGTGTGATCATGTGATGTATCTGACCCCAGGAATGTGTCAATAAAGTTTCCCCTTCCTGGGACAATGAATTCACGGTGTTCTTATTTCAATTTCCAGGAGTGTACTTGATTACTAAAGTAAGGCTGTTCGGGCGTCGTGGGCTACACTGTTTTTTCACATCCTCTCTCACCACTTTGACAGGTAGGTGGTTCTTACCATAGAGCGATTCTTTCCAAACAGTAAGTGACTTGTGTACCAAGTTTGGTTGAAATCGATCCACTGGTTTTAGGAGGAGATGTGGAACGTACACACATACATACATATGGACATTCGTTATTCTAATATGTGTGGATCCGGCGGGATTCACAAAAGATGGCATTGTAAATTACCACAAATCGCTCGTCTGTGCAGGTGCAAATCCTCCAGGATCACTTCAGTATCAACTTTTGGACAGGAACTCTCAGTGACAGACTGATTAATTGGCGCTATGTATCACCTATTTCTGTGCGATGAATTATTAGTGCCATTGGGGAACGTTAACCTTGCATTGTTCTGGCGTAACCACAAGCGCGAGAACGATGAAGACGAACGGAAGACCAAAGAAGGCAGTGAGGAAACGTCGGCCAATGGTGCGTGGAAATGGACCGCGCCACGCCAGGAGCGACATCTGAAAGAAGTAAATATATGCGCCGCTTCTGCCAGCCTCTGGGCTCAGATCGTCTCAGTAAACTGACATTAATGGAACGTATTTGCGGAGCGTGCTATAGAACAACTAATTATGATCCTTATCAGTTACTTGTCTGGACTTTACCTGTAGAGAGGACTGTTACTGTTTGTATGTTACTTGTGACAACGATGTATCTCCAAAGTTAAGCATTGTCAATTGTTGTACAGAAATAAAACTACTAATGTTATTTGATTGTATTTTTGTATAGCATTCCGAGAACGCTGCATCCCTTAGGCACTCTATTAGCGATGAATGGTCAAGACCTCACATGCAGAAAGACATCGACTATTGCACGACGGGACATCACCCCATTTTCTACGGATCGTGCGACAGCACTTCACCACAACGTCTTCTAGGCTATGGATTGTTCGAAAAGGTCCAGTAGCATGGCCTCTGCGTTCACTGGACCTGAATCTGTTGGATTTCAGGCTATGGGGATATGTAAAGACACTGGTGCATGCCTAACGCAACGAAAATGAGCAGACATTATAGGAAGTGTGACCAGTGCATGTGACGCAATCCGAATGGAGCCAGGTGGATTTGAGAGACTGCGAGGTCTTAAGATTGTGTCAGGATGCAGCACTATCTGTAATGTCTACATCTATGTAACAGACAGGTGAGATTGAGGGAAGAGATTGATCCCTATCTTAACAGGTATTGGTTTCCAGACTATCATTATAGAAGCTTTCCTTCTAGTTTATACCAATCCTATCTCCTGCAAGAATGTGTGACACTTTCTTTAACACACTCTATACCCCGCTAGCCACTTTTCAGTACATGGCGGAGGGTACTCCACTAAAATTCGGTGGTTCTATTCTCGCACTAATCAAGGGAAAACTGACTGTCTGTATTCACCTCTACGCGCCCTAGTCTCTCTTATCTTTTTCTCACGACCTCAACGTGAGTTATACATTATCTGATCAGCAGCATCCGAACACCCCTAAGTAAAGAGGAATTGACCACCCGTCATTGTACTGTGTTGTCAGTACAGAAGAAGAAACAGCATAATGGGTCGGTTAGAAGAGCTCAATGACTTCGAACGTGGGCTAGTCACTGCTATTCAACCTGAATAGCAGATCCATCAGGAACATTGCAACTCTTTTAAAGCTGTACAAGTCGACTGTTGGTGATGTGATCGAGAAGTGGAAAGGCGGAAGAACAACCACAGCCAAACAAGAAAAGGCAGACCACATATACTGGTGGACAGGAACCGCCGAGCTTTGCGCAGGGAGTGCGATAAAATCAGCGGCAGGAAACTATAGTGAGTGCCATAGTGCTACCAGAAGTCCAGCTGGCAGAATGACTGTACATATGGAGTTAAAAAGAATGGGATACAATGCTCCTCATAAGCTACACATTTCAGTAGTCTGTGCTATAAGACTTTTGAGGTGGTGTAAAGAGCGACTTCACTGGACAGTGGATGATTGGTAATGAGTGATGTGGAGTGATTAATCACGCTATACCCAGTGGTAATCCGATAGAATGGTTTGGGTCTGTCGAATGTGTGGAGAACTTTACCAATCATCATGTGTATTGCCAACAGTGAAATACAGAGAAGGTGGTGTTACAGTACAGGGTGTTATTCGTGGTCAAGGTGTTGCCCCCTTGCCGCGTTTAAGAAAACGCTAAATATGGAACGAAAAAAATACTTTCTACCACATTATCTACTGCGTACAGTAGAGGAATAGTTCGGAGACCATGTTTTCTTACATCGGCATAATACTGTACTCTGTCATGCTGCAATAGTTTGTGGACAATAACATTCCTGAAATGGCCTGGACCGCCCACAATCCCGACATGAACTCAATGTAACACATTTGGAATGAGTTAGAACCTTGTCTTCACTCCAGACCGCAGAGTCCAACATCAGTACCTTCTCTGGTTTCGGTTGTTGAACAAAACAATGGACCACCATTCCACCACAGACATTCAGACAACTCATTGACAGTCCCTTCATCAAAACTCAAGCTATAATAAAGTAGATGGAGAAATAATTCCATATTAATGTCCAATAATTTGTGTCCGGCTATATTTAATCGGACAGTGTGTGATGGTGGCAACAAAATTTCGGTATGGTCTTCCTCTATTATTGCTTTTCTGAATTTACCCAGAGTGGAATAACTTCGGCGTTCTTCCAAAGATTTCAGTTTATGTTCTCCGAACTTCTCCATTAGATTTTCGCGTGGACACTCCCCCCTCATTGCGATACTCGCAGTATGTCTCTGAAATCTCTGCATCTACCATTTACTTGGTAAGACAGTGTTTGTGAAAGAGCAGAATATGTTTCACACTTTTCCTGAGTTCGAGCTGAAGTTTTTGAAATCAACTTCTTTCGCTCCTGAACGTGATAAATTTCAAACTCAGAACATACTGTAGGAACGTGCTAGAAAATGGCGTCAGGGATATTTATATATAGTTCTGTACAGTTGTTCCTTAACCCATCTTATAAACGAGATGACGTACACTCTTTTAGAGTGATCGGTGGTGCAACTTGAAAGTAGTACGTGCACTAAGTTGTCATGAGTCTCTCTGGTTAGGATGTTTGAATTAAGGGAATCATTGCATTTAAAAATTATGTCGAAAATTCACGTATGGCAGGAAACTACGTTCGATGTGTGTTTTAATGGACGTGGATGATAACATAAAGAATTTATTGATAGACCAGGAAAATTTGTATTAGCCACTGAGAACGCTTTCCAACGAACTTATTAAGAAATTGGCGTCTGAAGGAAAAAACTTCGAGTTACTAAATATTTTGTTTAGGAATGTAAACCGATGCTTCACATCTCTATATTCGGAGAATAAAACAGCACGTGTGAATTGCACGTATGTAAATTCCGTATTTACATTATTGTGTCCTCACCAATGGACGCAACCGGAGCTGGCGCACTGAGACAGTTTCTGACTGGCCTCATGTGCGGCGCTTTTGAAGTTCGCTGCCAACCACAAACGCAGTCAGCAATCTACGCGCCGCCCCCTATGAGATGGACTTTCGCCTTGTGAGAAGCGGCGGCCATAGGCAGCAACGCGGTGCACGTTCGACGTTGGCGTATGACAATTTTAGTACGGAGTTCCAGGGCTGCAGTTTGTAGTGGAGATCAGCCTTCGAGACTTAGTCTACAAGTGGAGCCCCCTATAGCCTTCACATAGGGACCAGTGTTCGACAGTGATTGACAGTGTGGCTCCCAGGACGAACATAGCCTTATTGTCACAGTATTCAGTAACATACGCCTTGACAGGCCACTAGTTAGTTGTATCTGTCCGCAAGAACATCCAACGAGTTGCAGTACAACTTAAATTAAGTATCGCAGCGCAATAAAGTGTTCCGCCCACCTCGGAGCACCTAAGTCAAAAACACATCGTACATACGTTGTCAAGATGCTGCGTTTTAACAGTTCGCAACCCCACCCTTCCTGCGGTAATCTCTTTTTTAATTAGGCAGCTTTCAGCTTCATTGGCACAAAATGTTGCGGCTATCTCTGCTGCTACGTACGCGTGCGAGTCGACTGGGTTCAGCAGTAGTTAGTGCAAACTGTCGACCATCTAGCGAACTCAACACACAAAACACCAAACAACCCAGTCTATGCTCAGCTACAATCCAACACAGTTATACATCCATAAAGTAGATACATATTCATACTGCTATGTACAAATGCAGCTGAAATTTCATTATGAAAGAAATAAAATTTTAATTAAATACATATAATTAAAAATGACTCAACTAACTTTCGAGAGCAAAGGAAACAATATTTCTCTCGTTACGGCACCTATGTAACATTGGAAACACCGTCACAATGAGGCTGAAATTCTGTGAGCTACACTCCACTGACGATAGTTTTTTAAGGGTTGCTTCATTAGAATAATGTGGGAGGAAATGATGGAGTGAGAAATATTATTTTCAAATGTATTAATTCATTTGGTCTCAGTTGCAATGATTTAAGTTCAAGTAGAACTGATTCATAATTGCTTTCATCAAAAACGTAAATAGCAATAAGCTAACAATTTCTAGGTTTCTCTGGATCACAAATGTGGTAATATTCAAATAACAAAAACTGCATCTGTGCCGAATGTACCTTAATGTTCCCTGGAAGACTGTAGGTTGATAGGCAGATCACTTTTCAAAGTCTAGGGAACTTATAAAATGCGTGTATATCGGATAGCATAACCTCTGAATCCCGGTATATTAAAGAAATAACGATAAACTTCAGCCACAAGTTGCAAAACAGACTCGCAAATTGTGAGCTACGCAGTGCAAAACCAAGCGCAAAAGATAGACGTGACACTTACACGAAAATCGCCAAAGGCAAGCCAAGCTGCAGCCGTGCACCGAACAGCAACTCTCCAACGAACGAGACACAAGCAGCCGCCGTGTGCTTGCCCAGGAATCGACAACTCTACACCCAATCCAACTCCGACCAGACTGTCTCACTCATACTTCTAAGAATTACGTACGACATAAGGAAATTGCAAGGTCTGGCGCACTGACAACCTTCAGAATTTTTCCATGCAGCATATGTTGTATTCTTTGTTACACAAACTGAAGTTGGCAGAATACTGAACCTCGCCTTATGATTGGCACCTCGCTTTCCACGCTGTTAAAAGGAACATAGCGGTGGTCCTGCTTTCCTGCTCCCATCTTCTGGACCACCTGCGGGCTTTGTTCGAATCTCGGACCTCTCGTGGCTAGCACAGGTTCAAAAGGCGCTTTTGTAGCACTCTGGCTTAAGAGACACTCAGAGCGGCTTATTAACGCGACTGCTGCCCATGAGAACTTCTGTTGGGAAACCTTTCGAAATTCCGCCATTGTCAACCTACTGCCAAAGACTTGCAGGTGCAGCACCAAGCCACATTCCACGAACTGAGGAAAACACGAGCTACTACGCCAGAATACACAGGTCCTGCTTTTCTATTCAGGAAGTGTATGAGAATACAACATAAAGTGATTATACGCTGTCAGAAAAAAATCGTAAGATCAAAAATTATCAACGTAGATTAACGAAATTTCGGGAATACAGTTGTCTAATGTCTATTTAAGTGATTAACATTGCAAGATCACTGGTTAATATAGGCGCGAGACAAGCCGTTGCAAATGTGAAATGCCAGTACAATAATAACCGGCGTAACCGCCAGATTGTTGAATGAAACCATGTAAACGTGCATGCATTGTGTTCTACAGGTGCTGGATGCCAATTTATGGGATGGAGTTCCATGCCTTTAACACTTGGTCGGTCAATACAGAGACGATTAATGCTGGTTGTGGATGACGCTGGAATTGTCGTCCAATGATGTCCCTTATGTGCTGGATAGGAGACAGATCTGGTGAGCGAGCAGGCCAAGGCAACATGTCGACACTCTGTATAGCATGGTGGGCAACAACAGCGGTATGTTATCCTGCTGGAGAACACCCCCTGGAATGATGTTCATGAATGGGAGCACAACAGGTCGAATTATCACACTGACGTACAAATTTTCAGGCAGGATGCGTGGGATAACCATGGAGTGCTCCTGCTGTCATACGAAATCATACCCCTGATCTTAACTCCAGGTGTAGGTCACTATGCGTAGCACACCTACAGATTAGTTGCAGGTCCTCAACTGTTCTTCTTCTCACTAACACACGGCCATCACTGGCACCAAGGGAGAACCAGCTTTCTTCAGAAAACAGAACAGACCTCCACTCAGCCCTCCAACGAACCCTCGCTTGATACCACTGAATTCGCAAATAGCGGTAGTTTGGAATCAGTGGAATGCATGCTGCAGGACATCTGACGCGGAGCTGTTCTTTGAGTAACCGATTTGTAACGGATAGTTGTGTCCCCGTGATGCTATCTGCTGCTCGAATTGCTGCTGCAGGTGCAGTACGATGCGCCGAGCCAAACGCCGAACACGATGGTCTTCCCTCTCGGTCGTGCCAAGTGGCTGTTCGGAGCCCGGTCTTCTTGCGACCATACATTCTCGTTGCCACCGCTACCAGCAGTCATGTACAGTGGCTACATTTCCGTCAAGTCTTTCTGCAATCTCAGTGAGGTGTTGGTAACGATGTTTTTGTCTCCTTAAAGGCATTCTTGACTAAAACCATGTCTCCACGTCCAATCACAAAGATAACTAACGCTCACGACCGTTACAGCGTGTATTTAGCGCAAATTTGATTTGTATTCCCATAGTGGCGCTACTAGCACCACTCTCATGCGACTGGCGAGAAACCTGAACAAACATCATCTTTCAGATGTAGAAACACGTCTACCAGCTTTCGTTTATGTCGCACAACTCCTTGGAGTTGCAATTCTTTTTTCCGTCAGTGTACATACTGTCGCTTAGCGACATGTGACAGACCAGTGTCGTCACAATATCTGAGTTGATTTACTTATGCAGTTAAAGATATACACTGATTTCAAAAACTTAACAACGAAAGTAGCTTTCGCATGATGTGTCACTGTCAATTAACATAGCTCGATGAAACTTGGGCCATATATAGAAAGAATTGCTACAGTGTAATAACTGAAAGAAATTCTCAATGGACGAATATAAATAACACTTTTATTAAAAGACAGTAATGACACTGAAGTCACCCGATTTATGATGGTCCACTGGATATTACAAATGGCGGGACATGGTTCTTAATATCTATATTGTGTGAACACCACGGACGACAGTGCATGCTCTGCAATGTGCTCCAATGCTGGCCACAAGATTGGTAGTGAGTTCTTGTGATTGGGAATTCTATCCCTCCACCAGCGCGGTTGACAACTGCATGATGGTCATTGTTGTCTGTGGACGTGCTGCAATACGTCTCTCCAGCGCCTCCCACACGTGCTCGGCGCGATTTGAGTAGGGGGAACGGTCAGGCCAGTCCATTCGTCGAATATCCTCTCGTTCAAACAACCCCTCCACATGCGCTGTTCGATGCGGCTGCGCATTGTCATCCATGGAAACGATGTCAGAGCAGAATGCACCGCTGAAAAGACGCACAGTGTGACGGAAAACAGTGTCACACTAACGTTGACCGAGAATATGCTGTGTTTAAAAAGTTGGAGGTCAGTACGCCCACGCAACATTATGTCTCCCTAAACCACAGCTCCTGGGTCACCTAAGTCATCATTCTCGACAGCGTTCTTGGGTGCTTTACGTGTTTCCACCTCTCCCCATAAGAGGGTACGAGAATCACTACTCAGCCTGAATCTGCCCTCATCCTAGAAGAGCACGTGATCCCACTCATATTTGATACAGTCCGTATGTTCTTGACACCATCGTACACGGTGCCTTCGATGTGCGAGTGTCGACGGATCTCAGCGTACTGGTCGTCGGACGAAAAGACCAGTCCCATGCAGTCGCCGTGTCACTGTGGAGCGTGACACTGTGTGCCTTGCAGTCCTGTTAAATGTGGTTGCAACTATACCAGCTGTTTGCCGTGGGTCCCTTCTGACCTGTTGCACCATGTATCAGTCATCTGCTACTGTAGTTTCCCACGGTCGACGACCTTCACCGCTTCGGGCAACAGTGCCTGTGGGTCGCAACGCTCCCCGCGCATGTGAAACAACGGTGTGAGCAATACCAAACTCCTGGGTTACACTCGTCACACTTCGTCCTTCTTTCAGTTTCCCGATGACTCTTGCCCGTCTGAAGTCAGATGTCGCCTTCAGGCCATTTTGTAATTCAGAACACCGCCACAGTGCACAGAAACTGCTCGTTGATTGGCATATCCTTTCTATTCCCGTTCCTTCAACCGAATCGTGTTGTAGGGACAGCCCCATTTGACGCCTTAGTCACGCTAATCTCACACCGTGTGACGTTCAGCTCTTTGTGCACGACCAGGAGACCTGGCAACATGCATCAGCACTTTCTTGTATTTCCACCTAGTTGTTAACATGTTATGTTACTTTATTTATTTCGTCCTTAAGGGCGACAATGATGTTGACCCAGTACCTATGCAACCACGACGGACGGATGATTTGCTAACCAGCAGTGAATGTAACAATAATTTCGTCTGGATCAATGGCCTGGTGCATGCCATTAAATTGTACTACACTTCAGTTTCCTAGATGTCTCTAATCTATCTTAGGTATCTACAGTTTAAAGTGGAATCCGAACTGCATGTCGTTCCTCAAGACTCCTCACATCGTTGTAATGTGAAGACTAGATCAAAGGCAGACTGAAAATTTCCGTTGTCCGACCAACGTTCGATACCACCACCTCTCGGTTTCCACTGGATCAACAGGCCCGACAACACTGACAGTAGTACATCAAGTGAATTCGCCTCCATTTTCATGTGTGTAGCACGCATTTCTAGATAAACACTCAAAAACTAGCTTTTTAAAGCAGAAAATAGTTGCATAACTAAGAAGAGATGTTAATAAACACAGACTAAGCGGATAAATATCACCTTCATTGAAAACAATGTATGGCTGTGGTGCCCACTATGAAGGAGATTCTGCATGATATTAGTTTTCTTCTTGTGCATCTCTTGTGGTGCCATGTTTCTTGGCTGCTTTATTTCCTGCTATTGTAAGTTTTCTCTTGAAATGCATTCTCTAGCCCAGTCTGATTTAGTAAATGCTTGTTTTATCCAGCTGTGTAAGCGATTACCTAGGATATCTTTGACGTCATTGCTTCTAAGTGGCTGTCCGGTTGATTCTCGCTGTTAAGTACAAGATGCACTTAAAGCGCTGTAAATGTTTGTTAGAGTTAACTGACAATCAAGAAAGCTATTCTAATGGGATCACGGTGATGTTACTTATGTTACACTGTTTAACAGGTTTCACAGATACAAACTAAAATTAGAATATTGTGGGTGACTCTGTAATATGTAAAACGAAAGCATTGTGCAGTTGAAAGTTTGGAAAATTAGCAGTAACTTAATGATTGCAGATGAATAAGTGTATCTATTTCCTAGTATGATATATAACGTTATTTGGATTTTGGGTGCTCGACAGCAGGGTACACGCTACAGGACACGCAATAGCTAAACGCAATACCTTTAGTTTATGTCGTACACCTAGTGTTCTGTGTCACCAATGGACAACAGCTATAACATGTGTTTCCAGCATCCTGGCCGTTAAATTTTTGTGTTTTGTTGAGAATTATTATCACATTGTCTCTGCCGTTCACAGACAAACGTTTTAAGAAACATACCTGATGCTGTGCATATAGCAATTTCATACTGGGACATTTACAACAATGTTTCCTCCGTATTTATGGACTATCAGCTGTGACTTAGCCAGTAGCTTGCGTTGTAGGACCTCTACCATGAAGATTCTCATAGGTGTCTTACACTGAAATCGGACCACTAGAATACCAGGTGTAGCGAAAAAGCAAGTTACGTTCAGAATGCCAGACCTAAACACAAGCAAGGTATCAAAACTTACCGTCAGTACTGGGCTTGCATTTTGGGACAGTCGGAGCATATGTACAGTAATTGAACGTCTTGAAATACCTGAAACGCAAGCAGAACAAACATTAAACTAATTATCACTTACATAAAATATATCTATAATTCTCAAATGCCTATATAATGGATATATATACGGGGGTTGTACACAAAGTAAAAGCTAAAATATAACGGCTGAATGAAATTACGTTTTTCACAGGCGGTCGGGAGACCGTTGCTCTATTGTTTGTATGATGTGTTACAATTCTCCAGATATAATTTTTACTCGAAAAATTAGTTGAAAATTACAGAGTTGAAACAAAATATAGTAATGTGCGACTTGGTACTGAAGAATCATGCTAAATATTTTTTAGAAAGAGAAGGCTGACTCCTCGTTGAATTTTTGTGTCGAGGACACGATAAAAAAAGTAATTTTTATTTTGTGACAGTACAAAAGCCGTATTGGCAGCACGTAACTGTTGCGTTCCTTCGGTAGAGTAATGTTGGTGCGTCCACCGGACAGCAAAGATCTCGCACCAAAAAACTGCCTCTCGTTTCCAAAGTTGAAGGAGTTGTTACGTTGAAATGTCTCTGCAGAAGACTCTGATGTTCGACAGGGAAAGTAACTGAAGATATGTTATAGACATACCTGAAGTTAACACAAAAATGTAGGGTTTGACAAGTATTTAGCGTGATTTATATCTTTACTTTCGATATAATACTCGCACATCAATTAATCAGAAAATAGTGCAAAATACGACATTTTAATTCATTTATACCGTTTTGCCGTCATAATTTACATTTCGGGACAATGACAAATCTAAGAAAGAAAGCAGTCTCATTGTAAGGCAATGGGAAGTGCTTTAATAAACCAAATAATTAAAATTAGAAAAAAAATGAGTCAGTTGTTTGTTGTGTTGCCACAGGCAATCGTCTCTATTAAAAAAGGTAATAATAGGTGAAAGAGATTGTTTTTAAGATTCTCCACTATCTCGTGGAGAAGTGTACCTTTGTCCAGAGTCACTGGGTAGATGAGCGCAGCTTGCATTCACTGCAATTATATTTTTGTAGCTTATGTCCGCACATAAAAGGTAGGCCGAAACAGAATTCTCATTTGCTGCTCTCTTCTGCTTGAACTGCTGTGGCGCGTTATTCATAACGCAACAAAACGTTTCCCTTGTTACAAAGTGGAAAAATCTGCATCCGACTTACAGCAGTAAAATTCGCAGGGAAGGATCACGTACATGCGTGTAAAGCTGATAGAATCATGTTGGACTTTACAGCGCCATGTCGTTGGAAATATCTTTCCACAATGTTCTCATTTCAAATCTGACTAAACAATATGTGAGTTAAATGGAATATAGAAGTAGCTGTCTAATGTTCAACGGCATAACCTGTTGGAATAAGGTGGGACAAGTCAGTTTGCAGCATATACACGGAACGAAAATTTGGCTGTGCGCACCTGTTCGCTATTTACTCATAACTGAATATATTAGTGAAACATACTTTACCGGAAAAAATGCAACAGACTAAAGGACTGTGTTCAGTGGCACCAGGGTATAATACAAGCATACTGAGGGGATGTAATGTTAGTGATTCATTTGTCACGGTCATCGGCGATCATACAGCGCTCAGGAGGCCTGTCTGCGCACTCTCAGCTTTGACTCTTCAGGCAGTAACTGTGCTGAGTATAGAGTTGAACAACGTTTGCAACATTCATTTTAGGGCACCATCATGCCGAACCGACGAGTTAGATGTCTCCACCTGTGTTGTGCAGTTGTGATTAGTGAGTTAGTTTTTATGTAGCAGCTTGAGCTTTTCCTCTCAGTAGCGCCACAGTCGGGTAATTTGCTCCTTTGCGGCGGTCTGTTTGCACTTTTTCAGTTACTCCTCACTGTTTTGTTTGTATTTTTGAGATTTTATTGGTTTCTTTACACAGTATGATAAGGATAGGGGCGGTGCTTGGTGTGAACGGACACAAGGAGAATTGGCCTCTGTCTGTAAACAGCTGCGTTAGCTCCAGTCGACAGTCTTTCGGCTGCTGCTCAAAGCTGTGGCCACAGCAGGGCGCCGGTGACAAGACCCGTGACATCGTTGGTGCCGTTGGAATCCCCTGGTGACCTGACTGCCACTGCGGCCGATTTTGCTGCCCAGTCCAGACAAGCGAAGAGGGCTGGTATGCTACTCATTGGGAGGTCCAACGTTAAATGGGTAATGGAGCCCTTCAGGGAAACAGCATGCAGGGCGGGAGGGAATGTCAGTGTTCACTCGGTATGCTTCCCGGGAGATCTCGTCCTGGACGTGAAGAAGGCTCTGTCGGTGGCTATCGAGCGCACTTAGTGCAACCGGCTGCAAATAGTGGCACATGCCCGCACTAATGACGCTTGTCGCATGACTTCTGAGGCTATCCTCGGTTCCTTTCGGCGGATGGTAGTTCTGGTGAAGGCAATTAGCATCGCACGCGGGGTGCAGGCTAAGCTGACTGTTTGCAGCATCGCACCGAGGGTGGATCGAGGTCTTCTGGTTTGGAGCAGAGTGGAAAGTGTAAACCAGAGGCTCAGACGACTCTACTACGGTATCGGATACGAATATCTCGACCTGCGCCACCGGGTGAAGAGTTGTAGGGTTTCCCTTAATAGGTCAGGCATTCATTACATACAGGAAGCGGCTACTAGCGTAGTGAAGTACGTGTGAGGCGCACATGATGTTTTTTAGGCTAGAGAAACCCCCGCTGCCCCCCCCCCCCCCCCCGCCTTGGGATCAGACACGAATTGTCTGCCAAAATCGAAGTTACACCAGCCACAATGATCTCAGAGAATGCTCTTCCTCACAGATCGGATACAGAAAAGATTACTATGGTATTAGAAAACAGCAGGAGCATTCAAGGAGAGGTCCTAGAATTATTATCGCTTATTGAAGATTATAATGCTCAGACAGAATTAGGAACAGAAAGTTGGATGAAATCTGAAGTGAACAGCAACAGAATCCTAGGTTCAGATTGGAATTTTTATCGCAAGGATAGGGCAGTTGCCAACGGTGGCGGCATCTTTGTTGCAGTAAAAATTTCGTTAATATCTAGCGAGGTTATCATGGATTCCGAATGTGAATTAATCTGGATGAACTTAAGCATCAAACGTCGGTCAAAAATGGTAATGATATGGCTTTATAGACAGTCAACTTATCATGCTGTTGTAATAGAGGGTGACTTCAGTTGTCAGGTATAGATTGATAAATTTGTGCTATCAAAACTGGTGCCAGAGACAGGAATTCGTGCAATATTATTCTGAATGTCTTGTCCGAAAATTACTTCGAGCAGATAGTTAGAGCACTAGCGACAAACAGACCTGAACTTATCGAATCAGTTAACGTACAGGAAAGTATCAGTGATCAAAAGGATGAGATAGCGACTATGACCACGGGTTTTACAAGGAATGTTAATAAAGATAGAAGAATATTTTGCTTAGAAAGATTGATAGGATACAAACTGCAGAGTTTCTGAATAGTCAGCATCAAATATTCGGTGCTAAGGGCCAACGTATGGTGCACAAATGGGAAAAATTCAAACACATCTTTCCACATGCCTTACACAAGTATGTTCCGAGCTAGATCATAAAGGATGGGATAGACCCACCGTGGCTTAATAGCAGTGTTGGAAAACTGCTGCCTAAACAAAAAGAGCTTCAGCACAGATTCAAAAGAAGTGAAAACCTAGATGACAAACGGAAGTTGAACAAAGCGAAAATGAGCATAAGGAAAGCAATGAGTGAAGCGTTCAATCACTCTGAACGTAAAATTTTGTCAACCGATCTGCGTAAAAACGCTAAGAGGTTTTGATCTGACGTAAAATCAGTGAGCGGTTCTAAATCCTCTATTCATTCAATCAATGACCATACTGGCACAGAAACTGAAAATAATAGAGGGAAGGTCGAAATACTCAATTCGGTCTTCCGAAATTGTTTCACCGCGGAAGATCGTAACACCGTCCCTCCTTTCAATCATCGTATGATTGTCGAAATGACAGGTATTGAGGTAACCGATAGCAGAATAAAAAAAAGCAACGAGAATCGCTTAGTAGTGGAAAGCCATCAGGACCAGGTGAGATACCTACAATATTATACAAAGATTACGCGAAAGAACTTGCTCTCATTCTAGCAGCGGTTTATCGTAGATAGCTGGAACAAAGAAGGGTACCTAGCGAATGGAAAAAAGCGCAGCTGATTTCCGTTTTCAAGAAGGGTCGTGGCAAAAATGCACACAATTATAGGCCTATATCGTTGACGTAAATCTGTTATAGAATTATAGAATATGTTTTATGTTCAAGAAGTGTGACTTTTTGGAGGACGAAAATTTCCCCTATAAAATTCAACGTGGGTTCCGCAAACAGAGATGTTGCAGAACTCAGCTCGCCCTGTTCCTCCATGAGATCCACAGCGCTGTCTGCATACAACGGCGCTCAAGTTGATACACTAATGCACAACCACACTGTTGGTGACAGATTATTGGAAACAGTATCTACCGTGAAGTATTTAGGAGTAACTACCAGGAGTGACCTTAAGTGGAATGACTACATAAAACAAATCGCAGGAAAAGGGAAGGCCAGAGATTCGTAAGAAGTATCTTAACGCAATACAACTCATCCATGACGGAAGTCGATTACAAAGCGCTTGTTCGATCGTTTCTTGAGTATTTTTCATCAATCTGGGATCCTTAAGAGGTAGGACTAATAGAAGAGACAGAAGATTCAACGAAGATAGGCACGTTTCGTCACGGGATATTTTAGTCGGCACGAAAATGTTACCGAGATGCTCAACACTCTAGTAGAGAGCATTTTCCGAGAAGAGTCAGAAAACATTTTCCTTCCTCCCACATATATCTCTCGAAATGACCAAGATAAGAAAATTAGAGATATTAGAGGCATTACAGAGGCTTTGTATTGTATTGTGTTGCATGGAACTGGAGACCTAGAAACGATGGAGGGGCTTCGTCCCCGCCATGGCCCGCAGTGGTACACAACACCACAACAGGCTACAGCAGTCCACTCCCCCTACTGCCGCCCCCCACTGAACCCAGGTTTATTTTGCGGTTCGACCCCCCGTAGACCCCCCCCCCCCCCCTCGCAGACGAGTAATCCCAATGTGTGCGTGGGAGACTAATTATGGTGTACGCGTACGTGGAGAAAGTGTTTGCGCAGCAATCGTCGACATAGTGTAACTGAGGCGGAATAAGAGTAACCAGCCCGCATTCGCCGAGGCAGACGGAAAACCGCCTTAAAAACCATCCACAGAATAGCCAGCACACCGGACGGGGACCGGCACGCCTCCCCGCCCGGAAAGCAGACCGCACGGCTAACTGGGTGGGCTTTATAGAGGCTTACTTACAATAATTTTTCCCAATCGCCATTCGTGAATGGAATAGGGCAAGGGGGATGAGCTAGTGGTAACAGAAGTACCCTCTGACACATACCATTAGATGTAGATATACTCCTGTTGAGCTGCAGGTATTTGAATGGGGTCGCATTGTGGAGCTGCAGTAAGCTGGATGGCTCCACATGTTGGGCACATTGCAATGGTGGTGCGCCACTGCTTTCAGCACTGCTCTGTGGAACATTCACTCGCCTGTAGACAAGGGTCTGGACGTCCGCATAGTACAGACGCATGTCCAGATGTATGCATTGTGCGAGCAGTGGTGGACGACCGAACATCATCCAAGGAAGACATCAGGACATATGTTGCACCTGCTGTTTTATCGTAGACCATCGTGATCCGCCTGCAGCAAGATTAAGATCACACATGCCCCTGGCCAGACTACCACTGCCATCTGGACACCGCCAAGATTGGCTATTCTGGTGTAGTGAAAGAGTTGACTGAAGAGTGGTATGGAACTCTGTTGTCTTCGGTGATTTGAGTAGATTCTGACTATATGTGAGTGACGGGCGTACACGTGTATGGCGTGGACATGATGAGCTGCATATTCCAGAGTGTATTCGCCTTCGACACAGGGGTCCCATCCCAGGATCCTTGATGTGGGAGGTAATCGGTTACAACTCGCTGTAAAATTTGGTATTTCTGCTGGGTAAAGTAATCAGTGCATACTACATTGCACAGGCTGTTGTTCTAGCGCTACCTCCATTCTTCGACGGGAAGGTGACGTGCTTTTTCAGCAGGCCATTACACGTCCATATACGACTGTTGCTACGCATCGTGCTCTTCGCAATGTACAAATGCCGTGGTTAGCAAGATGACCAGTGCTCTCGGCAATTGAACACTTATGGGGCATGATGACGTGGTACTTACTCGTTCTCCAGAGCCTACAAGAACCATTGCCAAATTGCGACAAAAGGCGCAGGATGCTTGGTATAATGTATCGCAGGATGCCATTCTGCACCTTTTCTGATAGTACGCATGCGAGAACACACGCTTGCGTTGCTGCCACAGGGGGATACAGAGTGTATCGATTCGACTATTTGGGCACCCTTTACTGTGCCATGTGTGTTTCACTTGGTCTCAATTTGTTATCATATACTCCTAGTATTATGAACTACTTATCACCTCACTTGGCAATAAATTGACATTGTCCCTGAAGGTGTTGCATTTTTTCCCGGCAATGTATTCATGTCCAGCAAGCAGTCGAGATAAAGAACATAGCGTAGTTTCACCTACTCTTGAAACGGCATCGCCATGGAACTCCCGGTCTTCATATTTAGAACTACATTGACCCCTTTTTTGTGAAACTATTCACAGCCAGTCGTATGAAGTGTCATATCACCTTACTTGTGTTTTCACGGGACCCAGTTGCAATTGCAGTAATAGGTAAAATATGTTTACTTCAGTGTATTGGTAGACAGAACAGTTAAAAGCATTACTCGCATTGCACACCATCATTTTCCGAAATTCTCTTCAACTACTGCGAAAATGCACTGATGACCATAAAACTGCAGTACCATGAAGGCTGTAAGCAACAAATATCAATAAAATCTTCAGGTGTTCTTTGCCGCACAAGAACCCAATTTGAAAGCTCACAATGCCATCTCAGGCGGCGAGAAACTAGTGACGATTTTACTGCACTGACACGCAGCGAAAATCTTTATAAACAAACATCAAATTGGCATTAAGTGTACTACAATCTTGGATACGCGAATGTTTATCATCTCAGCACAACCATACACAGTAGTTAGGCGTAACTTTATCTCCATTCTGCATGTAAGGAAAGATTACACAGCGGGTTTCTCAGTGACACGTTGCACTTCAATGTTGTTTGTTTGTTACAAGAACGTTTATGTCTCATTGAATAAGGAAAAACGTCTACCACCAACAGTCGAAATTCGACAGCGGCAGACTCGTGGGTTATTTAGACTGCCGTTTATCGTTCCACAATACTGCTGCTGGCGTTGATCGGGATCCCACAACTGAAGCGAATATGAAATCGATGGGTTCAGAAGGGCCATACCCTATGCTGTTCAGGATCTCAACGATCCCACACAACTGGCGGGAAGAACTGATGTATTATTCACTCGGCCGTGCAGGATCTTACAGCCACCTCACATTCCTTGCGTCAGGAAACTGACTTGCTTGCACCAAGACAAATATCCACACGGGTATTGCGACGACATTTGGAGCACCACGGACTGTCAGCAGGGCGGCCATTGTTGTGGCTTCCCTTCACACGGTAGTAGAGAGAAGCGCTCCTACAGTGGTGCTCTAACGACAACACGACACAGGAATGATTACACGCTGTCATTCCAGGTGTGCCCACTTCCGCGTACAGGATCCTACTGGACGATTACGTGTGACGATGTTCCGAGGAGAACTAACGTTGCCGGGTAACACTCATCGTCGTCAAACGGGGCCAGTTCCTGGTGTGGTGTTGGC
This sequence comes from Schistocerca nitens, assembly GCF_023898315.1. Taxonomy (NCBI): domain Eukaryota; kingdom Metazoa; phylum Arthropoda; class Insecta; order Orthoptera; family Acrididae; genus Schistocerca; species Schistocerca nitens. The sequence continues at coordinate 635,950,184 of NC_064616.1, read as the reverse complement.
TACATAACTCTGGTTTGCATAGTCGGTAATTTGGACAACAGGCTTCACATTTCTGATATAGTGTGGCCTGTGAATGCGTCTTATCTTCGAGACCTCCGTGACGTCATCTTTCAACAATTTATTACAAGGCTGCGTGTTGGTTGTGTTACGCTGGCTTACTTCGAGAGCGTCAGTGTTTGACTGTTTCTTTGGTCAACACGTTCTCTTGACCTCTCACGCGTTGCAAATCTCTCACCATGGATTGCGGGACACTAGAACGTCACTACTTGGCATCCACTGCTATTGATGTATTCTATCATGCAGCTGAAGTAGCATGGATTAATTGTAGTGCAAACTCAGTTCGGCTCGATGTCCAACCGGATAAGACACATTGTTGCTGTGAGATGTGACAGCTCTGTCCACTAAACTGTGCAGCCTGAATACCCGCAAACCACTCACAGAACTAATCATGTATTCTTTCTATTATGCTCTAACGCACAATATTTAAAATTTCCTTATTTGTTAGTGTTTCTGCAATTTCAATGTATTTCAGATTAGCAGCTCAGTCAACTCAAAATTCCCGTGCGGAACGAAATGGATTATATGGAGTAAATACTTCCAGGGAGTTTTCAAGCAAACTTTGGAATAAGTTAGAAATTTTGCATTATTTCACAAGTGATAAAGAACTTTTGCCACTGCATGGTTATTTTCTTTTACTTCCAATGTCAAACCTAAACAAAATTAATTGAAGGCATTTTTGTACCTAGTGTAGTAATTATATGTTACTAGCGAACCCGGCAATGGTTCAAATGGCTCTAAGCACTATGGGACTTAACATCTGAGGTCATCAGTCCCCTAGACTTAGAACTACTTAAACCTAACTAACCTAAGGACATCACACACTTCTATGCCCAAGGCAGGGTTGGAACCTGCGACCGTAGCAGCCGCGTGGTTCCGGACTGAAGCGCCTAGAACCGGAACCCGGCAATGTCTCGCAATTAGTAAATATGTATGGGAATTGGATGTACATCCTAATCACCTCCTCCCCCTCTCTCCGTCCATCACGTCCTACCCCTCTCTCGGTCGGTCTCCTCCTCCTCCATAGCTCTGTCCGTCTCCCCCTTCCTGCTATCTATGTTCATTTCCTCCCAACCCTTCTCTTTGTGCACCTCCTCTTTCCCCTTCTCTCCGACCTAGAGCCTTGTTTATTGTGCTATCATTTATGACTGTATTCTGTATAGTTTTAATCTAAGACTGCGGAACATTACAATGTTTCGAACGTAAGTATAACTTTTCCGTTTTCTGTTAAAACCGACTGCGAGGAAGAAACCAGAACAGCACATTCTTGTGTATGAATGTTTGTTTAAACTTATGTAGAAGGAGGAAGAATAAGTATGGGAGAAACCACTTGTCTAATGGTTTAAATATCAAGAGATTGTAGTTAAAACTGACTTCAAAACGCAACGGCATATTTTCACAGCACAAAACAGCACGTAATTTTTTTCTCACATTCGGTTTAAAAAAAACCTGTACATTCTTGTTTAAAAATATATATAACCTATGTCCGTCTGAATCTGCGAGTACATTAGATTATTGTGTAAAAATTTGAAGTAAATCGTCAAGAACAAATTTATAACGCCCATATGGTGTTTCCGTCCTAATCTACATATATTATAACTAAAAACTCTTAAGATGGTATCTTACTCATGAACTCCTAAAAATTAAGCATATTTATGAATAATGCTGTACGCAGGTGATGATGAGACGTAAATATACTGAGTTTCCTCGAAATTAGGAAGATCCCATTTGCAGACAACAGACTATAAATTCTGGCTGAAAATCATATTGCCGTCTGTCAACATAGTCTACGCGCCATGCTCAACGAAACAGAAAGGATTACATGGAAGCAACTAATATTACCCACTTACTCCTTATCGATATCACTGTCCAATGGGAGTTCTTAAGGCTCCATATGAGCCTTGCTGCTTGGCTGGGATGTAGAATCAGGGTAGGTGACGAACTTGTTGGAGAAAATATTGAGTAATCGAGAATTGTGCACACAAGGATTACCCCGCAGGAACAGCACTTTCCATGACATCGCAGGAAGAGAAACAGAATGGACTGGATAATGCTCTGGATGTATCCTGTGTTGTTTGGTGTCCCTTCAACGAACGAAAGAGCCATATGGTCATGAACTCCCATAGTTGCCGCTGATTGGCACTGTACTTCCAAACGACAACGTCTCATATTAAGGCAGAGTCTACTTTTTTAACTAAATACAATTTAGTGTCATTCATCTCTATAGTTGCAATCGTAGCTTCTCCAATGGAGGCCAGTTGCATAGTGTTGAAGAGTATAAGCCTGGCGAGAGGCATATTTCTTCGTACTGCCATCTACTACTTATGGTCCTGTTAGAAACTCGAGGAGTAGCATTGGTCCTAATTTGGACTGTTGTGGCCAGTAGATTAGAAACGACTACTCGTATATTTCAGCGATTCAGAAATGAATACCTCCGACGCCTGTAACCAGGATGAGAAGCCTGTGTATTTTCACTAGAATCTGTCTAGTAAAATTTGTACACTGCCAACGTATTGGGAAATTCTACATAAGCGCCATTCAGCCTCTCTCAGGCTCATAATACGACGTCACTGAAATTCACTTAATTGTAGAAATTGTTCTCGTCGACGCTGTCTTGGAATATCTGCAATATTTACTGATCCAACGTGATGTTCAGAACATAATTGTCTCTGAGCAGCCACAATACAGTAGCTAAGGGTCGTCGTTTCTTATACCATCTACATAATAGTCCTTTCAATAATAATATTTATTACCATCTGCCAGCATCCTGTGGAAATGCGGTGTTCCTCCATCCCGTCTTTAGAAGTTTCGGTACACATTTTTCAAATAACACTAGAATGTATTAGCAATCCTTCAAGCTCTTACAGGTACAGTATGAACAGGCGCTCTTGTTAATATTTCCATTCCATAGATGATGTTAAATATTAGTACATCGAAGTATGAACAGTATTATAAACGTCGAGTCTGTCATAGTTTCATTACGACTGCATTGTTTTAAACTTTTTCTCCTACTGATAGTGCGTTTATGGAGTTTCTAACAAAGCATGCCCAGCACAAAACATGTAGAATTTTTATGTAACGTGGAAGTAACAATTAGTCTAAGACGCAGTTAAGGTTTCACACTAATTGTATCTTTATTCCATGACATTTATATACGTACTGCAACGATATTAAAAATATTTACAATTCGCAGTATCGATAAAAAGAAGATCAGAGCTGTTTTGATTCAAGACTGCTCTTATGTTGTATTCTTCTTCTTCTTCTTCCTTTTCCGTTTGTACTACAGGGACGGTACTGTTACAGGGGTTGAGGCGATATTAATCTATGTACCCACTTGTCTGAGTCTAGAGTTAATCTATGTTCAAGTGTGACGACGTTTCTCTAAACGTTTGCGTAGCGCGTTTCTGAGGCCAGACGTGGGTACCAGCCTGGTATTTACCTATCTGGATGTGAGAAACCGCCTAAAAACCACATCCAGGCAGCCATCGTTGTTAACCTGAGGGGCGGATTAGATTAGGGTCAGGCTCACCTCCTCGTAACCTGGAAGCGGCGCTTTAACACGATAGACAATAGGGTGGCTACTTGTCTTGTATTGACTCCTTGATAATATTGATGGCTCAATTATTTTAAGGCCGGCCGCGGTGGTTTAGCGGTTCTAGGCGCTCAGTCCGGAACCGCGCGACTGCTACGGTCGCAGGTTCGAATCCTGCCTCGGGCGTGGATGTGTGTGATGTCCTTAGGTTAGTTCGGTTTAAGTAGTTCTAAGTTCTAGGGGACTGATGACCACAGATGTTAAGTCCCATAGTGCTCAGAGCCATTTGAATTATTTTAAGTTTATTAGACGTCTACGGAGCAGACTTCATTTTGATAGTAATCGTATTGCCTGTACAATGGTGAATAATTGACTATTTATAGCAATATTCGAGTTGGGCGCTGCATTGTTGGCATATTGTTCACACAGTGCGCTTAAAGACGTGCGAGTCTTTGACTTAACAGCCCTCTGGCACAACGGATGCTGAGCCGCATTGTACTGAGAATCGCCTTGACTGTGAGTGTCTCATTTGATCGCAGCGTCACCTGATTTGCTTGTGGAAGGTGTTAAGGGGCACTACACTGGATCACAGAGTGGACACTTACTCACCAGTCAAGTTTCCTTTTTTTTTTTTTTTTTCATTTGCTGCTAAATGGCGAGAGAAGTTTAATTCTCAGTGACGGATTACTTAGCGCGCAACCCGTGGACTGGATTAAGGCTCCATTGCTTTTGTTAGCAATGCTGCAATCTTCAAGCTATGCATGTTCAATGCGCAACTCCTGCCTCCCACGCCAATGTTCCCGTCGATACCAATCTTTGCTGTCACTCTGCTTTAAACTCAGCGAAGCGTAGCATATGTAACTTGATGTCCAGTTCCAGGTACACATTCAGATTCTTCACCTTTCAGAATAAGGATGCACGTAATCCGTTTCTTTTCGGCATGCATGTTAGTTTAAATCTGAAAATTTATCTGAAATATGTTCAACTGTGACTGCATTTTTATGCTGTAAAGACATAAAATACGCAATGGAGTAACACTGAATGATGTGCGGTTCTAATGATGTGAAAAACAGACAAACAAAATAACAAAGAGAAGTCGTCGTATCCCAGTTTCCCTCTTACACATTGATTTTTGCTTCTTTCCATACCAATGCTACCAATACTAAGGACCATCCTACCATTTACTACGTCATTTATGTAGTGCACAAAAACTACCGAACTGTAGTTTTGGTACATCGCAGCTCTTGTCAAGAGTAAGGTATTAATACTTATTTTCCCTTAGGCAGCAGGTCAGATGCGTAAGTGTGGAAGCAAAGTGGTTAATCTATACTGCCAGACGTCGATGACTTCGCCGCCCAGGTACCACCAGGCAAATAATATCAGGACGCAAAGTTTGTGGCGTGTTTGTGAGAAGACTGTTACACACAGAGAAAAAAACAACCAAAACATTTATGTATGTACATATTAAGGTATTGTATTGTACTGTATGGAACTGGGGACCTAAAAACGGCCGGCCGGTATGATCGAGCGGTTCTAGGCGCTTCAGTCTGGAACCGCGCGACCGCTACGGTCGCAGGTTGGAATCCTGCCTCGGGCATGGATGTGTGTGATGTCCTTAGGTTAGTTAGGTTTAAGTAGTTCTAAGTTCTAGGGGACTGATGACCTCAGATGTTAAGTCCTATAGTGCCCAGAGCTATTTGAATCAACCTAAAAACGACGGAGAGACTTCGTCCCCGCCGTAGCCCTCAGTGGTTCACAACCCCACAACAGGCTGCAGCAGTCAATCACATCACCGCCGCCCCACACCGAAGCCAGGGTTATTTTGCGGTTCGGTCCCCAGTGCTGTAATCGAGTTTCTAATTCGAAGAGTTCGTTCACACGTGGAGCACCTTTTCCTTCAGAGTGACAATCCAGAACACACACGAGCGCTGCGACGTCTGCAACAGTTCGACGTCTTGGGTTCACCGTCTTCGGTCACCCTCCATTGAGTCCCACTAGGCCCCATCCGATTTTCATCTGTTTCCAAAACTTAATGAACATTCTGGAGGAATTCACTTTGACAGTGATGAAGCTGTGCAAGCAGGGTTGAGGTTGTGGCTCTGTCAACAAAATGAAACATTCTACAGTGACTGTATCAACAAACTGGTCTCTCGTTGGGAGAAATTTGTTCGACACCAGGGTGACTACGATGATAAATAAACATGTAGACATGGGGAATAATGACGTTTATTTAAAAACCTTTATGGGCTTTCACATGGAAAACAGATAGGCATTACTTTTCAGCACATCCTTGTAGTATTGCTACAAAAAAAAAGCCCATTTCTCGTCTCAAGGTACGTGAAGCGGCTGCACAATCCTGCACGACCGAGCGAACAATATCTGTCCTTTCGGCCGAAATTGTGTGGGACAATTGAGATCGTACGCGGCGTTGTGTATGCCATTTCAGAACCCGTAGATTCCATATCGGCATGATATGTAGTACATTTAATGCCTTGATTTACTTCTCTCTTCCGGAAACCAATCATAGTCTTTCAGCCCATTGTTGGGATACGTCCATGGCTTCTTTATTTTTCAGCCACAAATCGTTGAGGTTGATCGGTAAGGATAGTTTGGACGGCCTATTTCCAGGTTGTTGTGAAGCCAGGCTCGTACTCAGCGCCAAAGAGAGAATGTCGATCATCGCTGGTTTGTCTGAGCCTCTCCGCGAGTTGGTGAGATGCTCTTTAGGAGCTGGGACCCGCAAGACAGTTCATACACCCTGTTGCTACTGGACATGTTTCATTAAGGCTGCATATCGGTCAGGCGTATTCAGCTGTAGAGAAGCATAGTGCATGTTCGGTGGTTCTCAGGATAGTAGGTTTTGCTCTCCATTTGCTGTTTATGATTTTGCGTAAAATATTATTCCTGGACGCCATATTTGACGGATCTTTTCACAGTCGTGTCTATATTTCAGAGTTCTATCCAATGTCACATCCAAATGTGTTGCTTTATCCGTGTGTTCCAATGCGGCATTATTTCAGGAAACATTGAGCTTTCGCTTTGCTTGGTGATATGAAGATGACAAGTACTTACTTGATTCTTCGAAGGATTTGGTTTAAGGGAGTTACTTTGATAATATCCTGACAAGACTCTGAGTGCTTTCTCCAGCCTCTGCTCTACATCCTCGAAAGGTCTGCACTGTGCTGTGATTGCCAGGTCATCTGAATATAAGAGAGTATTATTTGGTACTGTCTGGTCTTTAGTGTATAAGTTAAAAAGGGAGGGGGACATAACGCTTCCCTGGGCCAGTCGATATTTTTAGTTTCTCCAAATGCATTTCTTTCCATTGAGATCGACGTAACATTCTCTATTTCGTAAGAGATAATCAACAAGATTGACAAAATGGTTATCTTTGAGTTCGTTATAGAGTTTCTGGAAGAGCAACATATGGCTGACTGTATCGTATGCAGAACTGAGGTCGACCAGTGTCAGCCCTGTAATCTTTTTATTTTCGTTCTCTTCTTTTATATGTTCTGCCTGGTACAGAATTTGGCTGGTGCATGATCAGCCAGGTCTACAACCAGGCTATTGAAGGATAAGTTTCAGATCGATAGAGTCTGCAAGGCGATTCAAAATGAGTCTCTGATACAATTTGTATAGATGACAAAGAAGGGGCGCTGTTCGTTAGTTCTTCGACGAGTCTGGTTCCTTCCCAGGCTTCAGCAGTGCCACTAGCCCTGTCTTTCTTCAAATTTTAGACTTTATAAGTTTCTCGGCAATGGTTGAAGGGCTGCGGTATCCACGTTTTGGCGTCAGGGCCAAAATGTTTGATCTGCTCCATACACATACTATCCACTCCAGCCGCTTTACCGTTTTTCATAGTACTGAGGCCCTGTTTGAGTTCTTTCATTGTGAAAGGCGTTGAGAACGTATGGATATCCGATTGTAGGACCCTGCTGATTTTTACTTTTTGATGTTTTGCATTGGACTTTCCATTGAAGAGGAGTCGACTGACCACGGGGATGGGTGTTACTTCAACAGGCGCTCTGGTGCCTTTTGGATCGCCGTTGAGCTTTTTGATAAGCTTCCATGCTATTTTGCTGTTGTGTGTCATGTTCATCCTCTGTAAGGTCTTGATCCATCTATTGTGCTGTACTACATATTATGGTTTCTTCATTGAAAGGATGTTTCTGACAGTTGCTCACATTTAGAGAGCAGTTTCTTAGATATATGTGAGAGGCCTGCATCCTCATGGTATGTGTTGACTCGAGATTATTTGTAGTATTTTTGCAAATACCTGGTAGTTTGGGATGTAGGAGTGAGGTCCACAATGGCTTCGTCAGGATCCTCGTGAAAATATGTCCGCTTGCCTTCTCTGAAGTTAAATCTTCTGTGGAACGGCACTGTAGTGGTCTTAACTGCGGCACACAAGTGTATCTGAATTGGTTTGTTCTGGTATAGAGGAATGAGTCGATATAATACTTCAATACAGCAGGCTTGTATCTTAGAGCTGGTGATAAAGTTATCGGGGCTGTAGACACACTTCCACATTTTAGTCGTAAAGGAGCAGGGAAGTTTCGGATCATGAAGGATAGAGAGAACACTTGTGTCTGTTTCGTTGCAGCCCCAGTTAATGCTGTAGCTACTGAATTATCCTACAATGACTTAGGTATTCTCGTTGTTAAAATACTTTGGTGGTGAGAAAGCGAATTTTTCTCCTGCGGGTTTGTACAAGGATGCGACTGTGAAATCTCCACTTTAGATTGTTAGTGTTTCAATACCAATTTGAAGCTTGTTGCATATCAGTTTCGTGGTTTTCAATTGTAGTGGTCAGCAATGTAGATAACGATATTTCTGATGATACTATTAATGTGTAGGGGTGCAGATAGTACAATACAGTGAATGTAATTTAAGTAACACTGAAAACAGTACTTACACAAAATCTAATTTCTTCAGTAACGTGAACATCGTGGTGTCTATGTTCTCTATGTTGATGGCCCGAAGGTCTCTGAAACAAGGAGACTAATGAGAACACAGTTTTCTTTTTTTCAGGAAGCAAGTGTACTGTTGCGTTCTGTGTTCAACTAAAATGAAATTGGCAGATGACACATTGCTGGTACGAAAGCAGTGTTGATCTCGTACAACCTGTTATGTGGATGGTTTGCTATGTGAATAAGCATCAGAAGTTACATGCGTTTTGAACATTGAAAAATTCCATTTTCCTCGAACACAATCCCTTGGATGCAGCTGCTTTTCTTATCTTCAGTGATAATTTAAGTATAGGCCTATGTATACCGAAAATATATTTAGAAACACCTGACAAAAGATAACGGCCGCCTATCATTAGGGATGCCCGTTATAAGTACCGGATATCTGTCATGAGAGTTATGAGACATCCAGTGCCCAGTGTTTCTGAAGAAACTTCCAGTTTCGCTTTAGCGATCTGTAGGTCGAGTTAACATAAACCAAAACTGCTCGGGAAGTGAAACTTCCTGGCAGATTAAAACTGTGTGCCAGACCGAGACTCGAACTCGGGACCTTTGCCTTTCGCGGTCAAGTGCTCTACCATCTGAGCTACCCAAGCACGACTCACGCCCCGTCCTCACAGCTTTACTTCTACCAGTACCTCGTCTCCTACCTTCCAAACTTTACAGAAGCTCTCCTGCGAACCTGGTAAAAGTAAAGCTGTGAGAAGGGGGCGTGAGTCGTGCTTGGGTAGCTCAGTTGGTAGAGCACTTGATCGCGAAAGGCAAAGGTCCCGATTTCGAGTCTCGGTCCGGCACACAGTTTTAATCTGCCAGGAAGTTTCATATCAGCGCACACTCCGCTACAGAGTGAAAATCTCATTCTGCTCGTGAAGTGTTACGTGTAATGATCACATTTAAAGGATATTGGTTCTCATTAAATACGAACTGTTGAAAAAAGCGTTAGTTTCACGTGCTCAATAGAAGGAAGAGAATCATGCGACACGACATTCTGTTCCACGACATTTATTGACGGTGTCAGTAAAATACGAGGAGTAACTCAGTGTGTTCAGTGACTCTGTATGTCGTGTATCGCACCCTGCTGTCTTTAGTTCCATTGCACATGGTGTGTACACAAGAAAATTGGCTTGTAATTCAGTCTTAGCTCGTCTGCAATAAAACGTTGTGAAACATAGGTGGAAGTGACGATTGCTATTAACGACCAAAAACCAGCTTTCAAGCAGATAAAGCTTATTTCTGTCAGGTGCATCCTTCTTGATGTGGCTATATTCACAAGCGTTAATATGTTATTCATATCTTGGAATAAATCGTGCACAGGGTAAATAAAAATATACCGACAAACTTAGAGGTGTAGTAGAGGACAGAGAAAGGCACTAACACTATCTGATAAGAAGTTTCTGGGCGCACGTATGTAATGTTGAACTGACGACTAGATGTCACGAGAGGAGGACCCGCCAGTATAAAAGGTGGCGGCGAGTGCTGTGTCGCCAGTAGAAAAGCAGTAACAGGAGAATGTCGGTCAGGAAAGCTCAGTGACTTCGAACGTGGATTAGTCGTTGAGTATGACCTGAGTAACATATCCATCAAGGGTATTTCAGTCCCATTGAAACTGCCCAAGTCTACCGTTTATGATGTGATTGTGAAGTGGAAACACGAAGGAACAGCAACAGCTAAACCAAGACCAGAAAAATCTCATATACAGTTGGACGGGGGCCGTCGAGCAATGTGGTGGCTGGTTATACAATATTGCATGAAATCAGCGGAAAAAATGGCTAGTGAGTTCCAAAGTGCTGCAAGCAGTCCAACTACCACAGTGACTGTACGTTGTAAATTAAAAAGAATAGGGTACAGTGTTCGAGCAGCTCTTCACAAGCCATACATGTCTCTAGTCAGTGCTAAGGGACGCTTGAGGTGGCGTAAAGAACGACGCCACTAAACGGTGTATGACTGGAAACGATTGATTTGGAGTAATGGGTCACAATTGCAACAATTAAGTACAGAGGTTATGGTACGTAGGTATTTTTGTGGTTAGGGTGTGGTATGCTTATTGCGCTCAGAAAAATGTTGAATGGGGAAGGGCATAACAAATTATACGGCACTGTGTACTGCGTACAGCAGCGCAGCAGTTCTGATGCGATGGATGTTTGTGTCAGCATAGCAATGTAGCCTGTCATAAGACAGCATCTATGAGGCAGTGATTTGTGATCAATAACATTCATGAAATCGACTGGCCTGCGTAGGGTCACGACCATAAGACGATGGAACAACTCTGGGATGAGTTACAACATCTACTTAGTCCCAGACCTCAGCGTCCTAAATCACTACCTTCTCTGGTTTCGGCTCTTGCAGAACAATGGGTTACCATTCTTTCACAGATATTCAGACATCTCATTAAAAGTGTCACCAACAGAATTCAAGTCGTCATAAAGACGAATGGCAGAATCATCCCATATTAATGTCCATTATCATCCAGAAATGGATGGGGATACACATACACACACTCTCTCTCTCTCTCTCTCTCTCTCTCACACACACACACACACACACACACACACACACGGGATTGTCATTGTCGCATACGCTGTTGATCTGTTGGTTTTAGTGTCAGCAAACCCAAGAAGAGAACGGGAAACCAAAGCCAGTGGCATTCTAAATAAGATGGGCAGGTGGTACCCGAAAAGCATGTTCGCTATGGTTCCCGGACAAGACTGTCTACACATTACTGCAAGAAAAAGTACAGAGAGACTCGATTACAAAACTGCACTATGCTAATATTCACTGAAAACACGCAACTAGATACTTGGACATACAGACTGACGATCGATTGACATTTAACCAACACATTAAAAAGGCAGCTGATAAAGCAAAAAGAAAAAAAAAAAACTTGTACATAATGTCACGCGCTTCAACACAGTCACTTAAATACTTACGCTATAAGAATGTGTCAGCGTGTTTTGTTTGAATCAATAGCACGTTTTGCGGCGAGCACAGCGCTACACACACGGTGTCACAAAACGATCACAAGCGTAGTTACGCTCGGTCAAAGAATTGCTCTGTTGAGACTATCTGAGGCTTTCGCACCACGTCAGTGGTAGCACTCCGCGTAGTGCTCAGAATATATTCGATGACCCTAGCTATTAGTGAACGGGCTATGACATTACTGGCTGAACAGGGGCAGACTAGATAAAGTAATGGAAATCACGAGGGAAGATGCAAGGGAAAAGCGTCAACTAAGACTGGCGAACGAATGCGTGGCACCGACAGTGGACAAGTTGTCATAAAGGCCGCAGAGTTTATTCCTTTACTCCTAACATCCGGGAATGATTGAAAATGTGCCACATAGACTCCAGTCGAGGCACTGTGCACTTTTTAACAAGACACGGCCCTGGCCAATACATCTTTATCGAATGCACCTATGTCAGCGAAGAGAGTATTACCGTCGGAAACGAAGAGCCCCTGAGCATATACATCTACAGTGCACACAACATATTCGGACCTGATAATTTAATTTCACACATGATAGTGTCTAAGATTCCATAGAGGAACCCAGATAGATGGGAAGACTTGAACAGTGCCGCTGGCATTATATCACGCGTACTATACGGTCCAGTCACATTAATACGACCGCCGCCTATGGTTCAAATGGCTCTGAGCACTATGGGACTCAACATCGGAGGTCATCAATCTCCTAGAACTTAAACCTAACTAACCTAAGGACATAACACACATCTATGCCCGAGATAGGATTCGAACCTGCGACCGTAGCAGTCGCGCGGTTCCGGACTGAAACGCCTAGAACCGCTCGGTCGCCGCGGCCGGCCAGCCACCTATATTCGACGTCAACGCATAATAACCACTCACAGGTGGCAGGTGGTAGCACTAGCATTGGAGGATACAAAAAGCGTGTCTGAGGGAAGCGGTAAACAGTGCAGTCGTTGTCATACGAAGGAAATCGAGCGGCTTATCTGATATCCAGAAGGACCTTATCGTTGGCTTTCAGACCAAGGGTACAGGCACTTCCGGAACGGCTTAGTTTGTTAACTGTTCGCGGGCCACCGTGGTTAAAGTATACCTTGCACAGCAAAATGGCGCTATCCCAAATCGGAGACGAGGCAGCTCTGGTGCGCCACCTGACATAGATATCAGTGGTTAACGACGGCTGTGGAGATGTGTAAGAGTCCGATCAGAGGTGAAACTCTTGAGCAACTGACCCCCAACCCCAATACACCGATGAACCAAAGGGCTACCAACAGAGTTTTGTCAATAACCGCTCAGTGAACGTTGCTGCTTATAGGTATCTGCAGAAGGCACCTGGTTCATGTACTCATGTTGACTGCTGTTCATCTGTGACGAAGGCTGTAATTTGTAGGCCAATACTGCAGTGGGACGTCCACAGCTGGTCTTTTCAGATGAACCATGTTTTATTCTCCACTGGAGCGATGCTCGCCTTTGTTTACGGAGTGAAATGTGTGAAAGGTAACAGCCTTCAAAAAGCGTCGGAGCGTTATGATCTGAGAAATGTTTTCGTGGCGTTCTCTAAATGATCTTCTCTTTCTGGATAGCCACAAGTATGTATCTATCCTTGGGGATCATGACCAACCCTACATGCAGTTTGGTTTCCCTCGGCATGACGGCATCAAGAAGCAGGATAATGCAACATGTCACACAGCTCGCTGTCTATCAGTGTGATTCGAAGAGCACCAGGATGAGTTTACCATACTCCCCTGGCCATCAAACTCTCCGGATTTAAGCCCAATCGAGAATCTGTGGGACCTGTTTGATCGGGCTGTTCGCACCATGGATCCTCAACTGAGAAACCTAGCGCAGCTGACCACGGCACTACAGTGGCCATGGCTGCACATACCTTCCAGAACGTCACTTACTCCTTCCTGCACCTCTCCCGTCGGGTAGACCGCTCGCCTGGTGCAAGTCGTTCGATTTGACGCCACTTCGGCGACTTGCGCGTCAATGGGATGAAATGATGATGATGAGGACAACACAACATCCAGTCCCCGCGCGGAGAAAATCTCCGACCCAGCCGGGAATCGAACCCGGGCCCTTAGGATTGACAGTCAGTCGCGCTGACCACTTTTTTTTAAATCTCATTTTGTTCGTTTTTGTTCGTTGTATCTGCTCGGGGCGGACGTCGCAAGACACCCTCTTAAGTTCGTTGTTGATCTATTAACTCAGTTTTTTTATTACAGAGGGTAGCTAACCCTCTGACCGAACACGCTGAGCTACCGTGCCGGCATCACTCAACTACCGGGGACGGAGACTGGACAGCGTATATACCGAATACATAGAAAGAAGACTGCACAGACGAACTAGATAGACAATTTCCCGAGATGAACTTGACCCGTGGGAAAGTATCAAGACATAGAACGATAACACTGGCTATGACAATGACAGTTTATAACTCATGAGCGAAACATTGGATGCAAAATTGGGCACACTACACTGACAAATTGGCGGCTAACACCTTCAAAATCAGTGGACGCCAAGAAATAACATCTGTAGACTTTAACTAGCTATAACTACGCCGGTGTGTGCCCTGAATAGGCACGTTAAACCTGTAAGAGCTGTTGTGTAGAAGCAATACCACAAGGTAACTAGATCGTATATATATGGAATAGACCAGCCAAACACAGAGCGATACAAGGACTTATATTAAATTAGAATAGAATAGTTACTAGAATAGAATAGCATAGAAGACAGGTTAAAGGCACCAGGTCCATGTCATTCAGAGATGCTTCTCTACAATCAGTTAATCAATAGGATTAGAAATCAGTATGCCACAAGGGGGCGAGTGGCTTGAAGTATTCTATCAGGGTCCTCGCATTTGGAATGGCACTGGTGAAGAAAACTCACATATTATGTTCTGTCTTCTTCATTCTTCGCTCCTAATAAAACAATCTTGATTTAAATTGTTATAAATTTTCAGTCTAAAGCTATTTTTAAGTTTTTGTTTAATTGTAAGATCATATGTCACTAGAATACAATAAAAATGTCTTTTGAATATTTGTAAAAAATGTAAAATGCGATCCATTCCGTTACATACGTGATGGACCATCAGTAGACACAAACCTTAAACTAAAAAGTCAGCACGTTCTCTAGTTTCGGTCCTTCAGGAAGAATGGGCTGCCATTCCTCTACAGATACCTCATGGAAAGTGTCTCCAGCACAGTTCAAGTCGTCATAAAGGCGAAGGGAGGACGCACCTCATATTAATGTCCATTAACAGGTTTCCATATACTTCTGATGAGATAATGTATGTCCAGAAATGTTACAGGTCGTCGAAGTTACGCCTGCCACTAGGCCTTTTGCAGCAAACATCGGTTCGTATGCTGACAGATTTCTGACGAAACTCCTCGCAACGGGTCAACAGTATGTAGGGCGTTACATCCCTTCTAACAAGTCTACGTCTGCTACAACAACACTACCGAAACGGGCGGTATTGTCATTGATATGCCTTACGTTTACTGCCTTAAGAGTTACCTAGCAACAGACCTTTTCCGCTGTTACTTCGATGCTCTGTAGTTTCTTTTCATGACGTTTGAGTAAATAGGGTCCAGTCTCTACTATGTTACTCATGACTCCCTCAACAACCTCTGAAATTTTGTTGATGGGGTTCGGGTTCGCAGTATATATGTAACGCATCTTTACCAAGACACGGATAATACTGCGTAACTTCATGGACGAATATAGATTAGAGGGAGAGTTCTGTGGAAATGTAGTTCACCTACTAATGAGACCACATGCACAACGCTGGTGTGATCCGTTCTTGAGTATTGCTGAGTAGGAGGACAACAGGTACTGTGGACCAGATTTGACTTTTCACCTTGACCTCCTTCACCCTTCCCCTCCATTTCCTCTCAGATCTCTGCCCCAGATCTTCGCCCTCTCCTCCCCTACCTCCCAATCCCAAACTTCTCTTTGCCCAACCCTCCTACGCTAATCCTTATCAAGCCTTGCTCATTTACCTCCCTTCCCCTCCCCAAACGGATGCCCCTTTCTTGAAAATGAACCAGTCAGAGAGCTTCTAAGCTAACACACATACACTGTCGAGTCACTTTAACCTGTCAGAAGCCTGGATAACCATCTCTTACAGTGCAGATCACTGTGAGACGTGCAGGAACTGACCAAGCGAGGTTCTGGAAGGTATTCACGGGGATGTGGAGCCATGCTAACCCCAGTGCTGTGACCACCTGCGCTAGGACTCTCAGCTGATGATCCATGGCGTGTAGAGCCCGATCGACGTGGTCCCACAGACTGTCGATTGTGTTTAAATATAGGAGAAAATATGAACTGCATGTGAGAGTGGATATGGTCCCCAAGGATAAGTGCATACTTGTGTTGACTCACTGTTCTTTCATGAATGACGAGATCACTCAGGCAATGTCCTCCAACCTGGACTCTTCCGACGATTCACGCAGGGTGTTTGCTTTCAGATGCTTTATGCTGTACAAGCTATCAGCCATCTGTTCGGTGGAGCATAAAACCTGATTCGTCTAAAAAGGCTACCTGTAGCCACTCAGTGGTACAGTTGCGTTACTGTCATGCAAATTCCAACCTTCATCGCTGAAGAACAGCAGTGAGTTTAGGTGCTTGAAGCAAGCTCCTCCTGCAGAGGCCCGTGTGCAGTAATGTTCGCTAACTGTCATTGAAGAGACACTGTTGGTAGCCCCTTGGTTTATCTGGATGGTCATTTGGTCAACAGTTTCAAGTGGTGGTGGTGGTTAGTGTTTAACGTCCCGTCGACAACGAGGTCATTAGAGACGGAGCGCAAGCTCGGGTTAGGGAAGGATTGGGAAGGAAATCGGCCGTGCCCTTTCAAAGGAACCATCTCGGCATTCGCCTGAAACGATTTAGGGAAATCACGGAAAACCTAAATCAGGATGGCCGGAGACGGGATTGAACCGTCGTCCTCCCGAATGCGAGTCCAGTGTGCTAACCACTGCGCCACCTCGCTCGGTGAGTTTCAAGTCTTTTCGTCTGTACACATCTCTGTAGCCATCATTTACCCCTGTCATCTACAGCCCGTGGTGCACCACAGTTGCCTCAGTACCGATTTTGGTTAGTGCCATTTTGCCATGCACAGTATACTCCAACCATGGTGGCACATAAACATTGTACAAATTTAGCCATTTCAGAAATGCTTCCACCTTTAGCCTGAAAGCCAATGATCATGCCCTGCTGGATTTTAGATAAACCACTCCGTTTCCACATAACTACCATGACATTTTCCACATCCCTCAATATGCATTATATACCCTCCACAGCTAGCGCTGCAACCTTCCGTCTGTGTGTGGTTAGTGCATGTCGATATCGAACATATGCAGTGATCACATTAATGTGACTGAACCATGTATTCACAAAATCACAGTTCTGTATTTTACAGCCGTATCAGTTCATCGAATGATATATCTCTGTCTTAAGCCACTCCCTTTTGTGGGAAATAGGCCAATCTGAGAGTTTCTAAGGTAACACAAATATTAGCACTCCCAATAACAGCTCGGTATTTTACTGCTGTAAAAACGGAGGAGCCTGTCACATTTCTCAACTCGTTTATGAGCTATGCCCCCTTTGTTCGAAATAGGAGAATCAGAGAGCTTCTAAGGCAGTTGAGTTCCACCTATTCAGATCTCCCAGTCACAGATCAGTATTAAAACCGTCATAAAAGTTAAACAGCGAATAAGACAGCCTCAAATGTCAAGAGACTCTAGTCAGTTGCTTTACATTTACATTTTGAAGCTGAAGATATATAACTACCTGTGTATGCCAAATTTCTCAATGACCCATGCACACAAGACAGGAGCCTGTGCCAGGAATAGCATCAGTGACTTACAACTAGTGGCTGCCTTGCTTTTAATATCTACCTTATAGCTTGTTCAGGAACTTGAAACATGCTAACATCTGCAGAGGTGCATTCAAGAATTATTGAACCAGTCTCCAAGCATATCATATGTCGCCAAGTCGACTTAAATACAGAAACGAAATGCATGCTGATAAGGCAAAAAGCACAATGTGATTGTTTATTGAAAATATATATTTTCTATTGAAATTTAGGAATTCGGAGTTTTTGTTGTCGTTAGCATTCAAACTGAAATCGTCTTTCAATGCATTATCTCATGATTTGTGGCAGTAGTAGATCTCATTACGACATTGGCTCGCATGAGGCTGGCGGTGGCCACAGCAGAGTCTCACGTCTGACACCGTAGCCTGGCTCAGTCCAACTAGGTGGTGACACATCCGTCACCATGCATCTGGCCACTAACATGTCAGAGATGGTGATGATAGGTATTGCTTTGACTGTAAGACGAAATGTCAAGTACAGTGTCGTATTTAAGGAAAACTATGCTATTACTGAATCAAGAAGGCACGAAATTATTTGTGACAAACCCATAGATCTAGGGATAAAGGGTCATGAGCTAAGAAATGTTAAAATGTGGTAGACAGAGATTGATAGCTTATCACGAAACTACCTCAAATATTTACGATTTTATTAAAAGTAATATGCATATGTGACCTGAAACTTTGCGTTGCCCATATACTTACATTAAAAAGAATGTGGCTTCAATGAATGATTAAAAAAATGCGGGGACATTCTTACAGACATCATTGGAATGAGAGAAAAAATGTGCGCTATCGAAACGAAAACACAACACATAATTCATATAAAGGCATGAAACACACATCTGCTAAGGAATTAAGCATTGGCAACTACTGAGAGCCTGCCGCTGTAGCCGAGCGGTTCTAGGCGCTTCAGCCCGGAACCGCGCTGCTGCTATGGTCGCAGGTTCGAATCCTGCCTCGGGCATGGATGTGTGTGATGTCCTTAGGTTATTTAGGTGTAAGTAGTTCTAAGTCTAGGGGACTGACGACCTCAGATGTTAAGTCCCATGGTGCTTAGAGCCATTTGAACCAATTTGAACTACCGAGAATGTGTATTATATGATGCTGATTAAATTGATTATTCAGTACATAATTCGATGTAACTTGCGTACAGCTTCCACGAGAATGCAATGTAAAATGGGATTATCGACAGAAAACGATAAAGGCTTCATGTTGTTGTTGTTGTTGTTGTTGTTGTTGTGGTCTTCAGTCCAGAGACTGGTTTGATGCAGCTATCCATGCTACTCTATCCTGTGGAAGCTTCTTCATCTCCCAGTACTTACTGCAACATACATCCTTCTGAATCTGTTTAGTGTATTCATCTCTTGGTCCCCCTCCGCGGTGCCCTCCAATACTAAATTGGTGATACCTTGATGTCTCAGAATATGTCCCACCAACCGATCCATTCCTCTAGTCAAGTTGTGCCACAAATTTCTCTTCTCCTCAATTCTATTCAATACCTCCTCATTAGTTATGTGATCTACCCATCTAATCTTCAGCATTCTTCTGTAGCACCACATTTCGAAAGCTTCTATTCACTTTTTGTCTAAACTATTTATCGTCCACGTTTCACTTCCATACATGGCTACACTTCATACAAACACTTTCAGAAAAGACTTCCTGACACTTAAATTTATACTCGATGTTAACAAATTTCTCTTCTTCAGAAACGCTTTCCTTGCCACTGACAGTCTGCAGGCTTCATATTCAATGATGATGTGAACACCATTGGGTGGTGTCATTTACGAGAAGACATAGATTGACAGTAGCTGTGTGAGCAACAGGAGACGATTTAAAATTAGTAAGGTATG
This sequence comes from Schistocerca nitens, assembly GCF_023898315.1. NCBI lineage: Eukaryota > Metazoa > Arthropoda > Insecta > Orthoptera > Acrididae > Schistocerca > Schistocerca nitens. The sequence continues at coordinate 635,930,928 of NC_064616.1, read as the reverse complement.
GGTAAGGTTCTGTGTTCTGGTCCTGCATGTGCCAGGAGGTCCTAACTGACGGTCAGGTCACACATACTCTGCCAATGGCATTTTTCGATATGGTCAGCAAACTGCTCTCCCATTCGACGTCAGGTATCTTAACCTTGGAAACGCTACTAATCCATGTAATCCATGTAGTAACTCATCACTTCCATACATGGCTACACTCCATACAAATACTTTCAGAAAAGACTTCCTGACACTTAAATTTATACTCGATGTTAACAAATTTCTCTTCTTCAGAAACGCTTTCCTTGCCATTGACAGTCTGCAGGCTTCATATTCAATGATGATGTAGGGGTGTAGGGGGAGGGGGAAGGGGGAAGGGGGTAGATGGAGGATGGAATGAGGGCAACTGAAGGGCGAGGGGGTGAGATGTGCAGTGGCGTCACGTCAAGCTCAAGGTCAAATGTCAAATGATAAACTCTATACCAGTCATCCCAAGCAAAAAGCCCTGGCATTATCAGGAACCGAACCCAGGTCCTCCAGATGACAGTCAGCTGCGCTGACCACTGAGCTGTGGAAGGGGACGATTTAAAATTGATTTAACAGTGAAATACTGGTTCTGGATCTAATAAACTGAGATTGTAATATATATGTAGATATAGATTGGATGTGATGGTTATAGTAACTGAAATTAGAAACTATGTGTTATAGAAGAATTGTCATAATGAAAATGTAACACTGGTTGTACATGTATCATGAAAATATAGTTGTCCTATTTCCAGGAAATATGTATGACCTAGGAAAGAGTGAAAAATACAATTGTCTGTTTCGTTTTCATGACAGTGAAATATTGAACTGCTTCTGAGAGCGCTAAATATTTGTAACATAATTGGCTTAGGAGCTCGATGATTAGTATGTTTCCAAGAAATGAATGTGGCTTATGAAAGTAAGGGGAGAGGTAGGGCATGGGATAGGAGTGAAGGGAAGGGGGAGAGTGTAGGGGGAGGGGAAGGGAGTAGGTGGAGGATGGAATGAGGGCAACTGAAGGGCGGGGGGGTGAGATGTGCAGTGGCGTCACGTCAAGCTCAAGGTCAAATGTCAAATGATAAATTTGGTTCATAAATGCTGTTTTCCTCCTACACGATTAGTTGGGACTCCCTCGGGGTCAGATTAAAGAAAAACGTCGAAGCAGTTCAGTGGTGTGGTGACAGAGTCGTTAGTAGTCGGGACCATTAAGAGAGAGTTGTGGAAATGCCTGTGAGACTAGATGGGAATCCTTGGAAGGAAAACGATAATATTTTCACGAAACGTTTAGAGAACCGGCATTTGCGCCAGACTGATGAGTGATTCTACTGTCAACAATGTTCGTCTCATGTAAGGGCTGTAGGGCAGAATAAGAGAAATTTCGGTTTAGACAGAGACATAAAAGCAATCATTGTTTCTTCGCTCCTTTTGGAGAGTGTATCAGGCCAAAAAAAAATTAGTCGACCTCCGAAGACATCGGTCTAATAACTTGTAAATCCGCCTGCAGACAGGATAACGGTCTCAATTCAGCGAAGAAGAGATGCAGCTAGCTTCTGCAGGTATGCTGCATTCAGCTGAAACCGCTCGTTGATGATTAGATCCCATATCCCATAGATCCACCAAACTCTGGGAATGGTGATTGCTAGGACTCCCTCGCTGTCTCAACGAGTCACAGACATTCTCTGTGATATTAAGATCGGGTGAATTTGTGCGCTTTTCGAGGTAGGATCGAATGCCTGAACGTTCATCAAGCAAGTAACGTATATATGCAGCCATGTGAACACGGCTGTTATTATCTTGAAAGACGGGTTGTCCACCGCATCCTCATTATGGATATGTAGAACGATTGGCAACACATAGTAACCGAAAATGTGGAAATAAGGCATCCTGGTTCATGTTCATGGTAACTTGAATGTATGTGCAGATGTTAAGGTGCGAAAACACCCCCAAAGTCTCATACAAACACCTCTGGTTTTAACTACACCCTCTACACATTGCGGGTTACAGCACAATCGACGGAACGCATCATTCGAAAAGAGGATAAACCGCGACTAGTGAGACCACACTACACGAATCCAGTCAGCTACTGTTCAATTACTAAGTTGTTTGCTAGATTTAAAACATGACGTTGAGAGCAATGGTCTTTCGCGAGATATCTTTCTCCAAAAGTCCATTTATTCTGTTTCATTAGCAACAGTCGCACGGAAACTATTAGAGATGTACCTGCGTTTATTAACAGCAGCAATTTCTGTCGGTTTTGAAACCAGTTATCAGTGACAAATTGTTACACTCCTACCTATTTCCTGTCATTTAGAAATTCTTACGACCACTGTTCTTACGCCTTGTTACATGGCTGCTAATGGTGCACTATTCCTTGTAGACACATTGGACAGTCCGCGGTGATAGCGCGACAAATCGAGCAGATTCAGCCACATTGTGTTCATGGGCAAATCCAAACACGATAACTCTCTTCTGCCATTCTGCCTCGAGTCCATGACGATCCATGTTATCACGCGGACTGCATGAAACCGACTGGTACACTCACACGACTTCACTGGCAAGATTCACGTCAGCAATGGAGAGTAATACGGCCGCCTGGTACCAATTATACAATATCTGAAGCACACACAGCCAACAGAATGCTTTTTTAATGGGGCGACACGTATTTTGTTCTGTGTGCTTCTGTAAATGTGGATTTAATAAACCTTCCGTCGATTTCCTATTCAATCCCTGTTCAACGGAATTAAGAGCTCAACCTCTAAGTCTTCGAAGTCAACGATACGTGGAAGCATAACGATCCTTTCTTTTATGACGGTAAGACGACATGTTATAACACTATTTGTTTATGGTTCATCTAAATTTTTAAAAAATTTTTGCTTTAAAATTTTCGCATATCGGTACCATATTTGTGTATATGTAAAGTAAAGTGTGCTATACTGAAGATTAAAGTTCTTTACATTGTATGTGAGTAATGTATGTAAAATACTATGTAAATTGTTTATTACGTTTAATAACTTTCTGATAACATTTTGTATATAAAATATTTATGTGTATAAACAGTTCATGTTGATGCAAATTTGACAACCGTAAGAAATGGTAACGCTTAGAAACAATGTAAGAAATAGGTGTTACGTAAAAGACGGTGTCCTTTTGTTTGAAACGAAAGTCGCTGAGGAGTGGAAAAAATGGCAAGGGCGAATTGGCGCGCTACCTAGAGCAAGCGCGGGAAGTAAGTCACACAGTCTGTAGGCATCAGTGATTGAGGCAACACCCTTGCGAGCAGGAGAAGCTTTTCTTCCAAATTTGCACAAAATTGCCTCGGATGAAGGCTGCAAACGGTTTACGGCATAGCAGCGAGTCGTTGTGTTACCGTATGTAAAATTGAACGACACCAAGAAGAGAAACTGATCCCATATAGTAAGCTACTTGCAGGCCGTACTGTGGGTACTGCAGCCGGCATAATTGTTCGCCACACCCAAGCCTCCAGCCACCAGATAAGATTATTTTTGGTATTTTACTTCCGCACAGTGTGAAACGTTAATTTAAACTGTGTTTTATTAGTGAATAATCGTTCTTGAACTTTAAGGAAACTGGTTCACCCTGTTATTTCATCCTAATCATACACCTATATAGTGTTCTTTCTTGGTGTTTGATTAATTCGAGTAGCCTGTTTTACAGACTTATGAAGTGCTAAGTTAACATAAAGAGGCACCATTTAAATTGTTTTTGTGTTAATAACGGGATATATGTGTGAGGGACTAAATCCTGTAGTAATGAAAATTTTAGTTAGAGTAATAACACGTCCATGCTTTAGTGCATTACAGAGAAATAAAGTCAAACTATTTTTATTCTTAAAGTTTTCTTAACCATTGCAAAGTGTTATAGTAAAAGTTTGCTTACATAAAATTCAGTCAGAGTGAAGTAAAGTTACTAGAATCTGTTAACTGACTATACAGAGTTAGTTGAAAGAGTAATATATAGCTTTTGAAAGTAAATTTCACTAAGAAAGAGGTTTTCTTGAAGTGAAATGTTCAGTATAAAAAAATGTGTGCTTTAGTGTCTAAGTATTTTAGTATTTAAGTTTATTGGTTATGGAAATTGCTTTTCTAAAGGTCCCCCGTGGCCAAATGTCTTTTAGCTTCCTTGAAGTTATCTACTGGGCTTCTTCTCTATTAAAAACGTAATGTGTAAGGGTGTAGTAGTCAAATAATTCCACTGTTTGCACCAGCATTGTTTACGTGGAGCAATATTTATTTGAAGAATCAACTTAAACAGTAGCAAGGAAGTAGGCAAAATTCATACTTCTTCTTTCCATTACTTCACTGTTTCATTGCCTGGATAGGCGGGCGATCGGTAGTACATATTTTGAACCACGAAATGAACTTGGAACTGAGTTGTCGTAGCTTCAATATAATACTATTCATACTACGTTTCTTTCTAACCTCTGGGTAAGATCTTAGGAGATGAATTGAATAGTCTGCTTTACTTACCCATTAGACGCAACACACTATCAAATCCTGTAAGAAGGGTAACTCTATTGATTAACTTTTCTTATTAACAGGACTATCCTCCCATAATGTACTTTATTTGGAAACTAAGCTAAATTTAGTAAGAGGGTTATACGTGGCAACATAGAGACAGAGTTTGTGTTATTTAGGTAAAAGAATACTAAATTACAGTAAGTGGTATGGTTATAATGTCACCGTCATCCGCTACAGAGCGGTTACTAAACGCTGCTATGGAGGCATTTTTAATTCGTTTGCTCTCGATTACACATCACATCAAATAATCATTTAACAACAAATTGCGAAACCCTTCTAAAATTTACGATTGCGATTGGTACCAATTCGTAGTCCCCGCCAATCTGATATTGTCCGTATGTGGTGTAAAACAGGACAAAAAAATGGTTCAAATGGCTCTGAGCACTATGGGACTTAACACCTATGGTCATCAGTCCCCTAGAACTTAGAAATACTTAAACCTAACTAACCTAAGGACAGCACACAACACCCAGCCATCACGAGGCAGAGAAAATCCCTGACCCCGCCGGGAATCGAACCCGGGAACCCGGGCGTGGGAAGCGAGAACGCTACCGCACGACCACGAGATGCGGGCAAAACAGGACATTTTGGACTTATTTTATATGTGGCAGACAACTGGAGACCTTATAATTGTAGTTAACTAGTGCATAAACTATATATTATGACTTCCTTTGAAAAAATATGGAGTAGTAAAACTACTAATGGGTTGGTAGCAATGTAACATTTTCCTTCGCTTAGTAAATGGTTCAAATGGCTCTGAGCACTATGGGACTCAACTTATGAGGTCATTAATCCCCTAGAACTTAGAACTAGTTAAACCTAACTAACCTAAGGACGTCACACACATCCATGCCCGAGGCAGGTTTCGAACCTGCGACCGTAGCGGTCTCGCGGTTCCAGACTGCAGCGCCTAGAACCGCACGGCCACTTCGGCCGGCTCCTCCGCTTAGTATTCTAGGGCTAAGGATAGCTAGAGCAGAACTGACAAGACGTACTTAGTGACAATCGTTCGTCTAAGGAAACAGTTTTCTGATATGTGCATTACGTTTTCAGTGAGGATCAAACAGGATGAGGATTTGTCAGTCCAAAATGTTTCCAGGTTGGATCAATAAAAAATAGAGAAAAGTTAAGATGGTTGTTTCACTGCTTCAAGTACTCTACATAGTCTCCCCGTACTTCAGTACAAAGCACAGAACATTCATAAAAGAACCTGAGAATGTTAAAAAAAAGTTCTTCTTTCGGATGTTGTTCATCTCGCGCTTCACATTGGTTTGAATGTCGCTTATGTCGTCAAAGCGTTGACGTTTCACGTGAATTTCTGACTCTGGAGTTTTGTGGTAGGTTCGCGTTGATAGCATCAAGTCTCGTCACACGTTATGATTTTTTCCAGGAAAGAATCACCCGCGTTTTGCATTTCAGGGAAGTAGCTGGTTTTGTTCCGGAGTCATGATGTGTGGGACAAACTTTGCACAAATTTTCTCTTCTTCAAAACAATAAGGAGAATGTCTTAAGCACTTGGTTTACAGTTGTTGCTCCATTGTGATTTCTGATGCAACAACGTTGATACACTACAGGTACACGTCCACTACTTAACACCGCCCACTCACAACTGACTGTGTTTATGGCTGTTAGTTCTAGCTGCCATCCTAATTACATCGATGGTGCCGCTTATACGCCAGGTACACATTCCAGTCACATTAATATGACTACTATCAGTGTTCGTCGTCAACTTGCAATAATCACTCACAGACGGCATGGCAGCAGTGACAATGGAGGGTGTATAGAGCATGTCGGCGGGACGCTGAAAACAGTGCAGTCGTTGTGGTAATGCGGAGACGGAGCAATTTATTTGATGTCCATGGCTTTCGACCCAAAGGTGGAAGCATTTCCGAAACGGCTATGTTTGTAAACTGTTCGCGTCCTACTGTGGTTAAAATATACCCTTAATGATAAAACGGCGCTATCCCAACCACAGGCCATGGCAACTGTGATGTACCAAGGGCCATGGACGACAGGATGAACGACGGCTGCGGAGATGTGTACGGGTGAACACACGTGCAACCGTTGATCAACTGACCCCCAGGTGAACTAAGGGGCTACCAACAGTGTTTCACCAATGACCGTTCACAGAACGTTGCTGCGTACGGGCATCTGCAGCAGGCGTCTGGTTCATGGACCCATTCTGACTGTTGTTCATCGACAACGAAGGCTAAATTTTGCATGTCAATACTGATATTGGACGTCCACTGAGTGTCGACAGGTAGACTTTTCACATACATCACATTTTATGCTCAAGAGGACAGATAACCGTTAGATTTTATAGCGTGAAACGTGTGAAGGCAAAGGGGCAGGCCGAAGCAGGGAGCGTTGGGGTGTGTGGAATGTTTTCGTCATAATCCCTGGGTGATATCGTCATTCTGGAAGGCACAGTGGATAAACTCAAGCATGCATCTATCCTTGTGGATAATATCCACTCCTTCATGCAGTTTGTTTTTCCTCGGCATGATGGCACCTACCAGTAGGACAATGCAACATGTTATACAGTATACGTGAGTGGTTCGAAAAGCACCGGGATGACTTTACAATACTCCCATGGCCACCAAATTACATGGATTTAAAACCAGTTGAGAACCTGTGGGACTGTTTCTATCAGGCTGTTCAAGACTTGGTTCTTCAACAAATAAACCTTGAGCATCTGGCCACAGCACTAGAGTCGACATACCTTCACATTGCTGTCGGTATCTTCCGGAAACTCACTGACTCTGTCCCTGTGCGTCTCACAGTGGTGCACGCTGCGAAAGGTTGTTGTTCTGGCTTCCGACAGGTGGTCACATTAATCCCGGGATTTTTTGACAGACGATAGACGTTCACTTCTAATGAATTTGTCGTGATATCTCTGAGTACGTCGTAAATATGTTGAATATAAAAAAACTGGTACACTTGCCTAATATCGTGTAGGGCCCCTGGAAGCATGCAGAAGTTCCGCAAAACGACGTAGCATGGACTAGACAAATGTCTGAAGTAGTGCTGGAGGGAATTGACACCATGAGGTCAGCGCTGTCCACAAATCCGTAAGAGTACGAGGGAGTGGAGATCTCTTCTGAACAACACGTTGCAAGGCATCCCACATATGCTCAATGTTCATGTCTGGGGAGTTTGGTGGCCAGCGGAAGTGTTTAACCTCAGAAGAGTGGTCCTGGACCTACGCTGTAGCAATTCTGGATCTGTGGGGTATCGCATTGTCCGTCCGAATGCACAATGGACATGAATAAATGCAGGTGATCAGACAGGATGCTTCCCTACGTGTCACCTGTCAGAGTCGTATCTAGACGTATCAGAGGTCCCATATCAATCCAACTTCACACGCCCCACACTATTACAGAGCCTCCACCAGCTTGAACAGTCCCCTGCTGACGTGGATGGTCCATGGATTCATGATGTTGGCTCCATACCCGTACACGTCCATCCGCTCGATACAATTTGAAACGAAACTCGTCCGACAAGGCAATATGTTTCCAGTTATCAACAGTCGAATGTCGGCTTTGACGGGCCCATGCGAGGCGTAGAGCTTTGTGTCGTGCAGTCGTCAAGGGAACACGGGTGGACCTTCGGCTCCGAAAGCCCATATCGATGATGTGTCGTTGAATGGTCCGCACGATGACACTTGTTGATGGCCTAGCATTGAAATCTGCAGCAATTTACGGAAGGGTTGCACTTTTGTCTGTCACGTTGAACGTTTCTCTTCAGTCGTCGTTGTTCCCGTTTTTGCAGGATCTTTTTTCTGCCGCAGCGATATCGGATATTTGATGTTTTACCGGATTTCTGTTATTCACGGTACGCTCGTGAAATGGTCGTACGGGAAAACCCCACATCATCGCTACCTCGGAGATGCTGTGTCCCATCGCTCATGCGCCAACTATAACATCGCGTTCAAACTCACTTAAATCTTGGTAACCTGCCATTTTAGCAGCAGTAACCGATCTAACAACGGCGCCAGACAGTTGTCTTATATAGGCGTTACCGACTGCAGCACCGTATTCTGCCTGTTTACGTATCTGTGTATTTGAATAAGCATGCCTATTCCAGTTTCTTTAGCTCTTCAGTGTAGCAACGTGTGGATATCCTTCTCACATAATATGAAATGTATTTCATTACCAAAATAGGGAATCTTTTGTTAGTTTCCTTTATTAGCGTCTTTAACACGGCACCATCATGTTTTAACGTGATCAGTGCTTAATGCTAGTAACAATTAATTTATGTTTACTAAGTCATTTCGAAGGGACTTCTAATGCTGATATTGAAAATAACACAGATTTCACACGTCGTATCGCTACGATGGATCGAATATTTTAAGAGGCGTAAAATGTAAGAGCGGAGTTGAAAGTTCGACGCGTAGCACAGAGAAGGCAATGATATCAATGTACTTCCACTTTTTATGGTGGTACGTTGTGCACAATAATGTGAAATGCCAGCTCGATGTGTAAAATATGTTTTTTACAAGTATTCTGAAACTTTTCATGTTTTGTGTGTTTCGTTCAAGTGAATAAACTGGAACACCGAGCCGTAATAAGTACTTTGACTTTGATGCTTCATCGCCATCAACGGAAATTCATCTAAACTTTATAATGAGTCTGCTTTTTTTTCATTTTTCCCAGTTTACGGACGAGTAGTTGTGTTCTAAGGTAACCTTGTTTCTCTTCAAGTAGTGCACTTGGAGGACGACCCAATCTGTAACCAAAGATGAAAAAATATGAAACGAATGGGTCTACCTCGGCTATTTACTGCTCCTTTAATACTCTGTGAAGTGCGAAATGTTTCACGCATCATGCTCATTTTCAGGGTAATTCAGCTGAGGAGGAGCACGTACATAACGCCACAGTTAGAGCCAGTTTCTCTAATTTCACGTATTGTCAAACGGTACATCAATCACAATACGAGATGCACAAAGTAGCAAGTCACCTCCCCGTTGAGTACGGGCCTGTTATTGTTTTAATCTAACGTCGTTGAATAATTAAATTTTATTCTTCCAAGCGTTTACGCAAAGTAGCAGCCATTTCATATTCACCAAATGAGATGGGTACGGCAAATAGTTAAACGGCTAGTTTCCTGCAACACTGTACTATTGACGATATGCCTTGCCAGATCATTTAGCTAGCGGAAGTCCGTGCTCTCGACTGGCCTGATGGAACGCATTCGTCAGTAGTACTATGTTACAGGAAACTGGGCGTTTCACTAATGATAGTGTGGGTCATAGTGAAGCCGAATTGCAGCTACTTTGCGTAAACGCATTTATTTTTAGTTGCCAGTGACTCTATGACGTTAGAGTAAGCCAATAACTGAAGTACGCTCAATGTAGATGTGACTGGCTACATTTTATATATTGTACCCTGAGGTGACAAAAGTCATGGGACACCTCCTAATACCGTGTCGGATCTCCTTTTTCTCGGCATAGTGCACCAGTTCGACGTGGCATGGACTCAACAAGCCGTTGGGAGTCCTCTGAAGAAATACTGAGCCATCCTGCCTCTGCAGATAGTGCATAATTGCGAAAGTGTTGCGGGTGCAGGATGTCGCCGCGCGGGATTAGCCGAGCTGCCTTAGGGGCTGCACTCATGGACTGTGCAGCTGGTCCCGGCGGAGGTTAGAGTCCTCCCTCGGGCATGGGTGTGTGTGTTTGTCCTTAGGATAATTTAGGTTAAGTAGCGTGTAAGCTTAGGGACTGATGACCTCAGCAGTTAAGTCCCATAAGATTTCACACACATTTGAACATTTTTTTAGATTCATGTCGGGTGATCTGGGCGGCCAAACCGTTCGCTCGAATTGTCCTGAATATTCTTCAAAGCAATCGAGAATAGTTGTGGCCCGATGACACAACATCGTTGTTTGGGAACATAAAGTCCATGAATGGCTGCAAAAGATCTCCAAATAGCCGAACATAACCATTTGCAGTCAATTATAGGTTCAGTTGGACCAGAGGGTCCAGTCTGTTCCATGTAAATACAGCCCACGCCACTGCGGAGTCACCAAAATCTTGCACCTTGCCTTATAGACAACTTGGGTCCACGGCTTCGTGAGGTTTGCGCCACACTTGAACTCTACCATCAGCTCTTGCAAAATGTAATGGGGAATCATCTGAGCAGGCCACGGTTTTCCAGTCATCTAGTGTCCAACCGATATGGTCAGGAGCACTGGAGCAGCGCTGCAGGTAATGTCGTGCTGTCATCTGCTGCCATAGTTGATTAACGCCAAATTTCACCACAGTGTCCTACAGGATATGTTATTCGTACGTACCACATTGATTTCTACGGTTATTTTACGTAGTGTTGCTTGTCTGTTAGTACTGTCAACTCTACGCAAATGCCGCTGCTCTCTATCGTTAAGTGAAGACCGTCGGACACTGCGTTGACCATGGTGAGAGGTAGTGCATGAAATTTGGAATTAACGGCACACTCTTAACACAATGGATCTCGGAATATTGATTCCCTAAAGATTTCCGAAATGGAATGTTCCATGTGTCTAGCTCAAACTACCATTCCGCGTTCAAAGTCTGTTAATTCCCATTGCATGGCAGAGTACAAATGTCGGCTCTGCCAATGGACTGCCCATTTATACCTTGTGTACGCGATACGACTGTCATCTGTATATGTGCATATCGCTGTCCTATAACTTTTGTCACCCTGGTGTACTATAATTGACGTATTGTTTGAAAATACGTGGAAGTACACGAACCAGTTCTAACTATCGCTTCACGTACGCGTTCTCTTCTCGGGATATTGCTTTAAAAGATTTAAAATGGGCGTTACGCCAGAAACAAGTCAAACATGCCAGAATATTAAAAAAGAATAAAGTAACGGAAGTGGGTTCTTTTAATTATAGAGACACTTAACGACACATTTATGGCACCATTAATAGACCCTAAGTACACAGACGAAAATACTGAATACGTTTGCAATGACGTATTGTGTTACTTGCGACTGAAACTATACAAAACAGCTAGTACCATTTGAATAACAGAAGAAAGGATTTGCTATAACTCTAACAACCACGCCGGCCACAGTGGCCGAGTGGTTCTAGGCGCTTCAGTCTGGAAGCGTGCTGCTGCTACAGTCGCAGGTTCGAATCCTGCCTCTGGCATGGATGTGTGTGTGATGTCCTTAGGTTAGTTAGGCTTAAGTAGTTCTAAGTCTAGGGGACTGATGACCTCAGATGTTAAGTCCCATAGTGCTTAGAGCCATTTGAACCATTTTTTGATCCATGTATTACCCACATTAACAGATCCAGATATTAATTAGATATCAATTTTTGCATTTTCCTTCGCCCATTATTCAACAAACGCTACACAGAACGCGTAAGAATAATTTTGTAAAGAAACTTCTAGTTAGAATTTACTATTGTTGTGTTTAGCATTATTTCACTTTCTGAGGACGAGATGCGTTCGTTTGACAAATGTCGTAACATTGTCACATTGTAAACTGTGTAAATGCGTGTAGTGCTGTGATAAGATTGCAACATTAAACCAAAATATTTGCAGCTTACACAGCTGTTGTTCTGTCCTCAAAACCTTACATATGGAAACTGGGTGCCACATTTCTCAGATGCTGGCACAAAACAGACGCGATAAAGGATTTCTCAGCAACGTTTGGACCCCATTCAAAATAATCGGTTTTATTTGGTGTCACGATTTCTTGCTGTGGATGAGACATCAATTCGACTCTTCGCCCGAAAAATAAAACAGCAATTAAAGCGGTCGGCAGACGCCAGTAGTACTCCACAACCAAGACCAAGTCGACTTTCTTCTAGGATGAAAGTGTGTTCTTTTTATTATTTAACTTCGAAAGAATAAAAGATCAACAGATGAATCAGGGCAATTCACCTGCTCACAAGGATGACTTGACGTTGCCACAATGAGGAAATAAGAATTTTTTGCACCCTCTGACTTCCACTTATTTCAACATTAAATAAATATATGTCAGTCAAACGTTTATAATGAAATGAAGAGATTATATCAGCCAAATATGGATATTTCACAGACCTCACAGAATCTACGAACTGTAAAACCTTGGACAAAGTGAAATGCTGTAACAGCGAACAACACCAAAATCAGGTACATTTTTCATCAAAAGAATCAAGTTGTTTCACTACCAGGCGGAGGACTATTGACTACTGCCTCTTAGCGTGACGTCAGATAGCTGATGATGCTGTTTACATGAGACCCCCAGATATATCTGTGTTGCGACACATATTTCAGCGTCAAATAACATACTGTAACACGTCCATGGCTTCGATCAGAAACGTGATACAGTGAATCACGCTGCAGCGGGGAGGATTTTAAATTCATCATTGTTTGTTTGTGCTTCCACACTTAGCTAATGGAAATTCCCCACCTCCCAACTGTGTGACGCAGGGGAACTTTCACTACATGGTACGTAATAGAGTTAATGTTGTCTCTGCAGCTGAAAAAGACCTTCTTCTTTGCCTGTCGGTTCGTCTCTCGCTCATTCAAAATTGTGCATATAAGTCCCTGGAAACGTATTTTGTCATAATTTTTATTGAACTTGGCACCGCAGCTACTACAAATTGTTTAAATTACTTCTTGACGCTTTCAGCCATCATTTGTTAATCATTTGCTTTATTTTTGTATAATTTCGGTCTTAGACCACTTTCATGTACTCAGATATGCAGAAGCAACAGGAATTCACTGCATTAACAATCGTTTAAGGTTTTACATACAAAAAATTAGAACACAGAATGCACGAAAATTCAACCATGCATTAACACTCGTTTAAGGTTTTACATACTAAAAAATCAGAACACAAAATGCACGAAAATTCAGCCATGGTACATTTTGACACACTGTTCTCTGCATATGCTATATCTGAATGGCGACTATTGCATTGTGCTTGTGAGTGCAAATTCCGTAGTCGTCATAAAACAGTGTCACTAGCACATTTAATACGGTGCACGATAAAAGTTTTAACTTACATGTATTTCCACGTACAATCGCAGTTGACTCACACGATGTGACTGCACGATGGTTAATGTGGATATGGCACTACGGAAAATGCTGCTACAAAGAGCTTATACTAAACTACACAGAGGACATTCGGAGATGATGTAGTCGACAAACAGAGAAGAGGCACATAGTTGTCACCAATAATCTATGTCTATCAAGTTCATCCATATAGAATTAGGATCATGGGATTGGTTAAATAAAATGGCCAAGGTATATAAATTATCAGCTAAGTAAAAAAATGGAATAATGGCTCTGAGCACTATGGGAATCAACTGCTGTGGTCATAAGTCCCCTAGAACTTAGAACTACTTAAACCTAACTAACCTAAGGACAGCACACAACACCCAGCCATCACGAGGCAGAGAAAATCCCTGACCCCGCCGGGAATCGAACCCGGGAACCCGGGCGTGGGAAGCGAGAACGCTACCGCACGACCACGAGATGCGGGCAAAATGGAATACATGATACTCTTGTAAGTATACAGGGTGTTTAGAAAGCCCCGTTACATATTTCTAGGATTTGAAGAGGGGAGTTATTAGATAATATTTCGAATTGAAATCCATGTCCGGAAATGTACCGTTTCCGTGCTACAATTATTTGAAAACATGTTGGTAACGCGACCGCTTTTACAAGTAATTGATCAGGCGTGACCCAGTACGTCACTTGTATTACAGTTTCACTCATTAATAACCGAATAAATTGCCCATCTACTCGTTGACGGGTTCTTTTCAACGTTATGTAGTACAGCATCTTGCAATTCGGGTGTGCGGTGTCTCCTTAGAGCACCACAGTCACGCTTCCTGAAGGTGAAGGTACCCTTTCTCGAAGCTGTTGCGTAACTGTGGAGAAAAGGCTATGGGATGGAATCAGACTTTGTGGAGATCAATCTTGATAAAAGTGACGAGCAGCTCTTCCATTACCGTGAGATCCGCCATTCAGGAGGATCACGTCGGTGTATTCTGCAAAAGTGTACTCAGCCATGTTGCTCCAACACTCACAGACACGTGAATGAGGCTCGAACCACATTAGAGAGGTAAGATAGAGGACAATGACATCAGACAATCCGACTTAATCACCCCCACCATGATTGCCCAGTTGCATATCTACTAGCAAACATGTGCTCAAATGGCTGTAGTAAGGAAATGGTACGTTTTTTCGGACATGGATTTCTCTTCAAAATGTTGTTTACTCACTCCCTTCTACAACTCCTAGAATTTTGTAATGGGAATTTCCGAACACCTTGTATGATAAGATAATACTACAACAGCTTATGGTTACGTGGCTATATAGTGTTCTTCTATTTCTACCTTGTATGTCTGTCGTCGCACCTTATCTGACAACCTAAGCAAAGCCAACCACTTTGCATCCCATCTATCTGACACCTTCACCTTCACAATCATTGACGATCTCCTACTTCATTACTTCATACTCCCTACGCACCAATACCTCTGACCTACCTGTTACTGTCATGCTCAAGTACCTAGACAACATACTGCAGACAGAGCACTATACATTGAACAAGTACTGCATAAAAAACGCCACGCATTGCAGTGTAAACTTCCACAAAGGTTTCTATCCTAAACCATCGACATCTTCTCGAATTCTTTCTTCAGACCCAACTAACCTGCTAGTGCCACCTTCTCAGCCAACGTGGCATCCGTCCCTTCTCTTCCGATGACCAACCCTCCGGCTGACCCATCTCCTATCTCACTACATTAACAACCGCAGACCTACCATCTTTGTACCCATGATCTCGAAAGAGCTTATGAGCGTGTAGAGCGTCCCGGTCCACACTTCAAGGCCCAGAACTATGCATTGCCAATTAAGTATTTCCACACTGGCGTAGCTTTTCTGTCTAACCGGCTTTCCTGTGACACCATTGACAACAACAACATCCGTTATCTTCCATCCTATTGCAGTGTACCCCCAATTATCTGTCCCCTCTCCATTCCTGTATGTTCTAAACATAGCGAAGATGCCTAAGACATCTCCTCAAGTACATCTCCTCCAATATGCTGATCACACTGCCTTCCTTGCCCAGTATACTACTCATCTGATTCCTCAACGGTCCCTCCAAACCCATCTCAAGCAGTTCACATGCTGGTGCATCCAGTGACTCCCAAAGTAAATCCTTCTAAAACCCAGCAATAATTATAGCACGAAATGCTCACAGTTTCCGCGCCCATAACTTTTACCTTATAATTCCTAATAACTAGTACACTAAAGTAACTCGTACTAACGCTTGATAGCCAACTAACATGGAGATCCCATCTCATAACCATTCAACAGAATGCCGAATAGGAGGATTGCACCCTTCCATTGTACTCCTCACCTTTAAATCCACGATTCAACACACCCTCTGCTACGTAAACGAAGTATGGACTTCCCTTCCTCCGAAATTCTACCAAGTACTATAGAGCCTAAAGCTCCATACTCTGACTAGCCTCTCAAAACTGCTTATGCTCCCCTACACGAATATACAAAATTACTCTCCTCTGTACTGAACACCTACGAATATGTAACTTGCCCTGTAAAACTGACGCTAATTAATGTGCAGTTTCCTCCTGTTCTCTGATCCTAGTACTCTGCCGCGTCTATACCAACACATTCCACAGCACTACACCTTCATACCCAACACAGCCTGTCCAACGAAACTTTGATCATTTTTTAACGGAAGAGCGTCACATTTAAATTTCAGTGGTGTGTTGCAATTGCCAATTATTTCAATGTTGATAGGGGGGAGAGATGTTATAAATTGTTTAAATAATTTACAGGAATGCAGCCGGATGACGTAGTCGACAACGGCCTATATTTCGAAAGCAGCATATCCTGCCACTTTCAAGGCATAAGTGGCAGGAAATAAAGTGGCAGGTTGTGCTCCTGCCGAAATATCAGCAGGTGCTAACGACGTCAATTGGCTGCATTCCCATAAGTTATTTTAACATTGTGTCTGCCTGGAGATACTGAGGTCTCACATGTTTTAAATTGATTGCAAAAGTATATTCTGATTAGTAACTGTACACTTTATTTCATTGTTATACACTTTTCAATTTAAAACAATCATACATATGAAGTGCGGTCTCTTCCTGGAGAAGTAATAATTACTATACAGAAAGTTTGGTACTCAGCTAATGAAACTGGGAAGCTACTCTGAAGCGCCATAGAATATGGTATAGACATGCGTTTCAAATACAGAGAAGTGTAAACAGACAAAATACAGCCGGCCGGTGTGGACGAGCGGTTCTAGGCGCTTCAGTCTGGAAGCGCGCGACCACTACGGTCGCAGGTTCGAATCCTGCCTCGGACATGGACGTGTGTGATGTCCTTAGGTTAGTTAGGTTTAAGTGGTTCTAAATTCTGGGGGACTGATGACCTCAGATGTTAAGTCCTATAGTGCTCAGAGCCATCTGAACAAAATACAGGCAGGCAGAATACGAGCAACGGCAACGCCTATATAAGACAACAAGGGTCTGGCACAGTTGTTAGATCGATAACTGCTGCTAAAGATTTGTGAGTTTGAACGTGGTGTTATAGTCGGCGCATGAGCGATGGGACACATGATCTCCGAGGTAGTGATGAAGTGAGGATTTTCCTGTACGACCATTTCACGAGTGTACCGTGAATAACAGGAATTCGGTAAAACATCAAATCTCCTACATCGCTGCGGTCGGAGAAAAATCCTGCAAGAACGGGAACATCGACGATTGAAGGGTATCGTTCAACGTGACAGAAGGGCCACTCTTCCTTCAAATTGCTGCAGATTTCAATGCTGGGCCATCAACAAGTGTCCTCGTGCGAACTATTCAACGAAAGCAGTTCACATAATATGCAAAAAGCTGGTGATTTCTCAAACTGGGGAACAATCAAGAATGGGGTGCCGCAAGGTTCGGCCTTGAGTTCTCTGCTGTTCTTAATATATATTAATGACTTGCCATTCTATATTCACGAAGATGCAAAGCTGGGACTTTTTGCCGATGATACAAGTATAGCTATCACACCCAACAGACAAGAATTAACTGGTGAAATTTTAAACGAAGTTTTTCAGAAAATCATTAAGTGGTTCTCTGCAAATGGGCTCTCATTAAACTTTGACAAAACACAGTATATACAGTTCCACACAGTAAATGGAATGACACCATTAATAAATATAGACTTCGATCAGAAATCGGTTGCTAAGGTAGAATATTCAAAATTTGTAGATGTATGCATTGATGAGAGGTTGAACTGGAAAAAACACACTGAAGATCTGCTGAAACGTTTGAGTTCAGTTACTTATGCTATTAGGGTCATTGCAAATTTTGGCGATATACATCTGAGTAAATTAGCTTCCCACGCCTATTTTCATTTTCTACTTTTGTATGGCATCATATTCTGGGGTAACTCATGATTGAGTGAAAGAGTGTTCATTGCACAAAAGCGTGTAATCAGAATAATTACTGGAGCTCATCCAAGATCATCCTGCAGACACTTATTTAAAGAGCCTGAACCCTGCACGCCAGCAGGGAACTTTTCAAGCTAGTGGAGGCTCTCTGTAATGGGGCGTGTGCAGTTGGAATGATATGGGACCCCTGATACGTCTAGATACGACTCTGACAGGTGACAAGTACATAAGAATAGTATCTGATCACGTGTATCCATTCATGTCCATTGTGCATCTTCACTGTAGCCTCACAATATATATATTCCCTTTTGAAATTTGTTATTAACAGTCCGAACTAATTCAAAAGTAATAGCAGTGTACATGGCTACAAACTAGGAGAAAGGATAATCTTCACTATTCAAGGATAAATCTAACTTTGGCTCAGAAGGGGGTAAATTATGCTGCCACAAAAGTCACTTACCAAATAGCATCAAAAGTCTGACAGATAGCCATATAGCATTTAAAAGGAAATTAAAAGAATTTCTTAATGGCAACTCCTTCTACTCTTTAGATGAATTTTTGGATATAGTAAGTGGGTAATTTCCCCAACCCCCGCAAAAAAAAAAAGAAAATTAAAAATATTAAGTGTCATGTAATATTTTGTGTAATATAATATCTCGTATAGACATCTTTTTATTAACCTAACGCGTTCCACATCATTACGAAGTGTCGTATTCATGATCTATGGAACAAGTACTAATCTAATCGAAACATCATCGATTTGGGCTTTCGGAGCCGAAGGCACACTCGTGTAGCCTTGATAACTGCACGAAGCAAAGCGTTACTCCTCGCCTTGGCCCGTCATCACCGACATTGGACTCTTGGTGACTGGAAACATACTGCCTGGTCAGACGAGTCTCGTTTCAGATTGTACCGAGCGGATGGACGTTTACGGGTATGGAGACAACATTTTGAATCCGTGGACCCTGCACGTCAGCAGGGGACTTTTCAAGCTAGTGGAGGCTCTGTAATGGGGCGTTTGCAGTTGGAATGATATTGGACCCCAGATACGTCTAGATACGACTCTGACAAGTAACAAGTACATAAGCATCGTATCTGACCACGTGTATCCATTCATGTCCATTGTGCATTCCGACGGACTTGGGCAATTCCAGCAGGACAATGCGATACTCCACACGTTCAAAATTTCTACAGAGTGGCTCCAGGAGCACTCTTCGGAGTTCAATCACTTCCACTGACCACCATACTCCCCAGACATGAACAATAAAGAGAGAGAACCATAAACACACATTTGACATATTCAGAAATCTAACAGCCACAGACATAATCATACATGCTTCATCCAACCACCCGCAAAATCAAAAATTAGCGGCCCTACGACACATGTTACACAGGTTAAATAACATCCCACTCCGCAAAGAAAATTATGAAAAAGAGCTACCAACAATACAACTCACAGCCACTAACAATGGTTAGAGCACCCATGAAGTACAAAAACTCAATCAAAAAATTAAAACATAAGTAAAGAAAAATCAAAACAAGCAGCGAGCACAGAACCCCACAGACACTACAGCACACAAGGGAACACAAAACAATAACACTCATGACGTGAATAACAAAAGAAAAGGGTACACTCTTACATACAAACACACAGCAACACACAAGATAGCAAACATACTAAGGAAACAGGGATTACAAATAGCTTACAGAACAAGAAACAGCCTCCAGTCACATTTACAAACAACAGAAAAACCAAATAAACACCAAGGAGCAGGTATATACCAGCTAGAGTGCCAAGAATGTAAATCAGTAATCTGGGGATGACAAGCAAGAATTTTAAAACTAGATATAAAGAACATATAAGAAGGTGCAAATATGAAAACAGTCACTCTACCTTCGCCGAACACGTGGTAAAACATGGACGTGAACCATCCAACATGGAATGTGACATGACAGTTATTAGAGTTAATAATCACAACAAAAAGCTCCTGACGTTGCAATAAAACTTTCACATACAAAGAGCCATTGCAACAATGGGAAAGAAGGTACTCAGTGACCAAATCCATATAAACAATAACTCCCTGATCATGTTACCCACCAAAACAATAACAAACCGAAATGTAACCACGATAAACAATTAGTTTATCTTCTCTCTCTCTCTCTCTCTCTCTCTCTCTCTCTCTCTCTCTCTTCCGTCCTCCCCCCCCCCCCCCACACACACACAACAAATGAAAAACATCAAATACAACAGAAACAAAAGATAGACAAACCAAACACATAACAACAGTTGGCAACACTACACATTGAAAACACAAATATGTTGATCTCCAAATGGAAGTGAAAGTGAAACATGCGATGTAACAAATGTGTAAAAACAACGCCAGAAATATTCCAGCTGGAGTACGAAGACCAATAAATACAGCTCCAGAAACACATACATGTGCTAACAGCGCTGGAAATCGTAAGTAACACCGAACGGTACATTCACAATACGGAACTACAAAAGTTGCTTCTAACCTAAAAAGCAAGAGAATCACACGCAAATTGTAATATATCAGCATATTATATCTATCACATAATACGTTTATTGTATGTATTTAAGGCCACTGATGAAACTTCCCAAATCAATGAAGCGAAACGAGTATGGCAACAAACAAACTGCCTTCATTTAGTTGCATAGACAGTACATACCTCCACGTACCTCACTTTTCTCTGATTAATTTACGTAGTTCCAGAAAAACACTTCAGCCCACGTAAAGTGCTACCATTTTAAAACGAAATAAGGAAACAAATTAATCTTCTGTTAAAGGCCAGCTACAGGTGATAGTCTGAAAATGTTCCAAGTGATCTCCAGTAATTGTGCTGTAATAAGTCGTCTTGTGTAAACCGTTCCGTGGATGCAAGATATTTCCATGCAACATTGTGGGCTGCAAGAATTGCACCATCTTGCTTCAAGAATGAATCCAAAAGGTAAACAATACGGCTTGTTTGGTTCGTCTAAATAAAATAAGACTTGAAGATACTGTGGAAGCTAATTTGCACCAGATTCTGTACGCACTGCTTCTGACAAAACAAGCATTCTACTAACGATATATTTCGTAATTTTTAAGGTAACAAAAAGTGGCAGACCTTTGTTAATAGAAAATTTGGTGATTGTGTTTTAGGATTAATACAGTAATAGTTAATTACTTTTTTCTTATTTCAAATACCTAATATGTACTTTGTTTAAATCTTATCCTTAAATTATTATTTGATAAGTGGAAAAACAATTGCATTTAATGCTATCTTTGTGTAGTTCATTTACGTAAGACGGTGGAAACGTGCATCTTTGATGGGTCGCACTGTGACAGTACCTAATTAAATTCATTTGCTTTGTTACTAAAAATTAAAATAAATTCAGCCTGTAAATAATAGTTGACTTCATTCTTGTTTGAAAACTTCCGGTTAATTGACTGTTGGAAAAAGAAGTCGCTAAATATCTTGTGAGTTTCATTCTGGTACTAAAAGCTAAAAGTAATTTTTTTCAAAGATAAGTTCATGAACTGTTTCAAGTTTGAGGAACAGTATTATTCCCAAATTTCGTCCCTTCGGGATTGGCGACTGGTATTAGAAGGCAGAACTAATTGTTTCCAGAAGGCAAGTTCTCAAGATGAGTTGGTATTGATTCCTGGCACAACTGTAAATACTGGCACTTTGTTTTAGTGGGAAACCATTATACCGTTATGAAAACGATAATTAAAGGTTAGGAGCGATTTAAAGTATTAGCTTTTGTTTCTAGATAGAACGACCTGTTTCTGGATAGAACGACCTCCTAGTTTTTCACTAAATGCTACGGAATAAGTACGATAGCCTAAATAATATTCAAACTTCGACGTAGTTAACAGTTGTAATAGAGTCCAACTGAAGCTTAAATAGTTCTCAAAATATAAATTTTATTGCTCTTCGCGAGTTCGTACTTAGACGCTACGGAAGCCATTCAAGATTGCGGCAAGGTAACGCAGCTTTGCAGGCCACTTGTAAGTGCACTATAATTAGAAACAGAGCAGAGGTGTGTACGGTTGTTATACTCGTAACTTCCTCTTATCCGATCATGAAATCCGCCCAGATATACAGGCATCCTACCACGTTTAGCAGGATACACCTCTTCTTCCTTTGTTAGGGTTCTTGTGCCCACCACTCCCCTCCACCCTCACCCTCATTCGGAACCTCTCTGTCAGCACCTTCCCAGGTTCCTTAAACAAACATCCATGCACATAATACCTCTATTACACACCACCCAAAACCATACATTTCCCATAAATCCCTTACCCACGGCAGTCTACATAATCTCATCATTTCATATGTGTAAATATTTCAAACAATCAGCAAATCGACCTTTTATATTTTAACCAACACAACTCTGCATTTGTCTTTTACTTTTGTGAAAAATTTCAATTTGTAACTCTATCAAAAAATTTACTGTTTTAAAATTTATGAAATTGTTTGACTGTAGCCACACCCAGCGTGGTGGGGCAACGGGGAAATAATAATAAAGGCAAAGTAAGGTGACTGCGCGTCCAGTGTTCGTGTAACATTTTACTGATTGTTAACGCATTTAATTCCTGTTTTTCCATTTATTAGCATACTCGAAATTGGGCTAAGACTAAAATTTTATACCAGTGCAAAAAAAAAAAAAAAAAAAAAATTACAGCTGCAGGGACTATCAAATCATTTAAGGTATGTTGTCAGTTCACCTGTTCGATTCCGACTTGAAAATGCAATGGTATAATTTCATTATCGCTCAAGGTTTCTCATAAGCAACCTCAAGCAAACTAAATTCTATGAGAAGATCAGGAAAGATTTTCCTGGTCACGCACACATTTTGAATGAGTGGGGTTCATTAGGTCGTTGGTCATAGTCGCCAAGGATAGCTTGAAAGCACTACTTATAAAAGAAGCTAATATTTTTCGATTCTTCTATGTTTCTGCTTGAAACAATTTCAAGCACGATGCTGAACAGAAGACTGAGAATTGCCGGGCACTTCATGAGGATGCAGGGTAACACGTTGAAGAAAAAGACATAAAACGCAAAATGCTTAGCAGCGATTAATTGGAGGAGAGATGTCATAGGATATTGGAAAACAACTGGAATAAGCGAAGACATCCATACCCAGGATAAGTTCAGCTATGGAATATACTGGAAGGTCGTAGGTGGACTGATACCAGAATCAAAATTAAGATCACGGAAGCAGAGAGAATCAGGAGCAGCGACATAATGAATAACTATTGGGAAGAAAGAAGACGTAATGGACAATTCACTCGTAATCCTAAAGGGACGAAATAAACCAAATAAATGAAAACAAACATGAAAAATTCCTACAACTCCAGTTTTTTAGTTAGTCTAAATGCGTTACATAATACTGAATACAGCATTCTCGTCTAAACCAAGCCATTTTCCTTGAAAATGATATATAATCTGACAATTTCAATGAAATTTTAACACCGTGCACTAATATTATACATTTCCCATAAAATAACTTTAATATTAGGCCCTTCTATAGTCTTCTGAGTTACATGTTTGAGCCAATTTTATGTCAACATATTGCGAAAATTTCATGTTGTGATTTTCGATTCGTTTCATGAAAACAGTTAAATGGAAAATTTTTAAATTTGGCAAAGGTAAGTCTCTAAATGTTGTGAACATGAAACTAAAATAAAATATACATTGATGGAAAAAAAGTCGCAGAACCAAGAAATAATTAATTTAAAGTAATGAAATTTCATGAGTACATTTGTCTAACCAATATATTTCAGTGATTAACATTACAAGTTCACAGTTTAATATAAGCGCGACATATGCCATTGCAAATGCGAACTACTGGTACATTAATAACAGGTGTATCTGCCAAAATGTTTAATATAAGCGCGCAAACGTGTGGTGCACAGGTGCAGGATGCCAGTTTGTGGGATAGAGTTCCATGCCTAGTGCACTTGATCAGTCAGTACGGGGATGGTTAATGCTGTTTGTTAATTATCTGGAGTTGTCGTCCGATGATGTCCCATATGTGATCGATTGGAGACAGATCTGGTGATCGAGGAGGCCAAGACAACATGTCGACAAACTGTAGAGCATGTTGGGTTAGAAAAGCGATATGTGGGCTAGTGTTATCCTGTTGGATAACGACCTCGGAAATGCTATTCATGAATGGTAGCACAACAGGTCGAATCACGAATTGACGTACAAAGTAGTAGTCAGGGTGGGTGTGACAACCGCGAGTGTGCTCCTGCTGTCCTACGAAATCGCACCTCAGACCATAACTCCGGGTGTAGGGCCAGTGTGTTTAGCACGCAGACAGGTTGGTTTCAGGCCCTCGATTAGCCTCCTTCTAACCAACATACAGCCATCACTGTCACTGAGGCAGAACCAGCTTTTATCAGGAAATGTAACAGACCTCAACCTTGCCCTCAAATGAGCTCTCTCTTGACACCACAGGTCGCAAATGGCGATGGTTTGGGGTTAGTGGAATGCACGCTACAGGACGTCTGGCTCGGCGCTGTCCTTGGAGTAACCGATTTGTAGCAATTCTTTGTGTCACTGTTGTGCCAACTGCTGCACGAATTGCTACTGCAGATGCAGTACGAAGCAGCAGAGCCATACGCTGAACACAATGGTCTTCCCTCTCGCTAATGTCGCGTGGCCTGGCCGTCCTGAGCCCCGTATTCTTGCGACCGTACATTCTCATGACCACCGCTGCTAGCGATCATGTACAGTGGCTACATTCTTGCCAAGTCTTTCTGCAGTATCGCAGAAGAAACATCCAGCTTCTCGTAGCCCTATTGCACGACCTCGTTCAAACTAAAAAAAAAAAAAAAAGGTTCAAATGGCTCTGAGCACTATGGGACTCAACTGCTGAGGTCATTAGTCCCCTAGAACTTAGAACTAATTAAACCTAACTAACCTAAGGACATCACAAATATCCATGCCCGAGGCAGGATTCGAACCTGCGACCGTAGCGGTCTTGCGGTTCCAGACTGCAGCGCCTTTAACCGCACGGCCACTTCGGCCGGCGTTCAAACTCAGTGAGATGCTGATAGTGACGTCTTTGTCACCTTAAAGGCGGTCTGCTGACTTCAACTCACCACGTCCAATCTCAAAGTTAACTAACGTTCACCGCCATTACCTACATTAAAGCAACCTCATTTGCATATTCATAGTGGCGCTTCTAGTGACACTCTTATGTAACTGGCGCGAAATTTAAATAGACATCATCTTTCAGACGTAGAAACACGCCTACCAAGTTTCTTTTACGTCGCACTACTGCTTCTTGATGTAGTGATTTTTCTTCCATCAATATATGTCTTGTCATACAAACCAAAATTATCAGGAAATACTGTGCAATATGTTGAAGCAACACGCTTGCTTCTTTAGTTGGGGATTTTCCTATTGATGTCAGACAAAATATTGATATTTTGTTTCTGTACTTGGCTCCGGCTGTAGGCTCTTTCTCGCACAAGGCTACCAACCAATTTGCCCCTTTCAATACGGAGGTGACAAACATCTATTATCTACGAGTAGAAACAGTTCCATATTCTTCACTGGCTTTCTGCTTGTTTATTTAGTGGGTTTAATACCTCGTAATAGTGGCAGAATAAGGCACTGCTCATGCACTTGAAGTGGTTCTGGGAAACCTTAACAAGTAGAAAAGCACAGGATAAAATATGCTAACATTTGCAGCTCTTTCACGGATGCTTCTCATGTCTTGCTTGAAAGCTGGACTTGTCACCAATCAACTCATAAAGATTATAATCATTTTCTTACACTACCAAAGTGATTCAGCGATGAGCGTAATGTTATATGTTAACCGACTGTACCTCATTTTTATGAAACACAGAGGAATCTGATCTTCCTTTGAATACCACTTGATGAGAATTATCGGTGAATATAAGCTTTTATTTCATCACAGTTTTTATTTACGTGAAGGGCCATGCGTGCAGAAAGTTACTAAAATTTTTTAAGTAATGTTACAATCGTAATACTCACAATGACTGAAGATTTGTCAAGTTTTGGAATAAATCTCCTGGTATGAAGGCAACTGGATTATTTCCAAGGGACCTGCGAATAGAAGAAAAACACGTTTACTTACATATAATCTGTGACAGTTCTTCACAATGTGTGTTCGTAGTTTTCAGCATAAGAGGCGCGAAACAATTAGTATATCCTTTTCGAATTAAAATAATTATTAGTTACTTATCGATATTTATTTTCTATTTCCGAAATTTTCACTCACAGAAAGCACAGAGCTATGCACTGCATTTCTCAGTCTTCCTTAGAAGAGCATTAGGACGCTGAGCAGTCACAGAGAATTGGTGACACTTTTTGAAATACTTGCAAATTCAAACCCTAGCACAGTAGTACAGGAGAGAGTTGTTGGATTATAATTATCTGGACCACCTGCGAGCTACTCGTACATATAAATCCTTATTTAATTCCACAAAGTAGTCAGTTTTCAAAAATCATAGTTCTTATCCGTCGTTATTGATGTCTTACAAGAGTAATGGAGGCCCATTCACAAGACGTATTTAGTAGTATGTTCGTTAATCCAATATTCTGTGCAATTAATAGTAAAAAAAAGTTTCTAAATGTGTGGATTGTTGGCTTCGAGGCCTCAGTCTTTAGACAAAAGCCATCAGTGCCCTAAACACACAAGATTAACGCTGGTATAGTGCCTGACAAATGTGCAGAAAACATGTAAAAGTTGCCATTACCCTACCACCATGAATAGTCAGTATAATTGTATAATTTTGTTCCTCATTTTGTTGTATACAACCTACTTAACCCCTATTTTTAATGCATTTTCCTCTCTTCTGCCTATGTGATCTAATTTTTCTTCCTTTAGCATCAACACATATCTGGTGCAGAGAACGGAGGCCAAGATAATTTCAGTTTTAGTACTTGCGATAGTTTGTAAGCCTTTTCTATCCCTCCACCCCAATTACAGTGACAAATATTCTTTGAATGACGAAATTTCCTGGTGGTATTAGCAATGGGCAAATAAAATATTACAAATCATCCTCTTTTTGTCTTGCATATTCCTGCGTAATATTGATGCTCTACTTGTAAAATACACTGTCTGATCAAACGTATCCGGACCCGTATTAGTGGACATTAATTTGGTGTGTGACCACCTCCGCCTTTATGATGGTCTGAATTCTGCTGGGGACACTTTCAATGAGATGCCTGAAAGTCTGTGGAGGACTGGGCAGACCATTTTTCCTCAAGAGACAGAGAACGTACTGGCGGTTGACGTTAGGGTATGAAGCGAAGTCGACGTTCTACCTCATCCCACATGTGTTCCATTGGGGTCAGGTTCGAACTCTGGGCAAGCCGGCCATTTCAGGAATATTACTGTCGACAAGATATTGCTTAATAAATGCAGCTTTATAAGAAGGTGCATTCTCATGTAGATACAACCAATTCTCGTCTACAAACTGTTACTCTACAATACGCCGTACAGAATGCTGTCAGAGGTGTTCATATCTTTCCACATCAATTGGCTTCAGGCTTTCGCTAAACTCAAACCCTTCCATTGGATCGTCACAAGATATAGCTTGATTCATCACCGCAAATCACTCATTTTCAGCAGTGCACTGTCCACTGGTGTGCTTCTTTACAACGAGTCAAGGTCTGCATGCCACTGGGTACAGAAATGTGTGGCTTATGAGGCACTGCTCGACCATTGTAGCCCATTCTTTTTAACTCTCTATCCGTACTCATTGTATTAGGTGGACTGCTGGTAGCACTCTGGAGCTTACAAGTGGTCCCTTCGGCTGATTTCATGCGACCTGTCTCCTCAATGCTGAACGGTCCCTAGTTGTCAGTATATGAGGTATTTTCCTTCTTGTTTTAGCGGTGGTTGTTCCTCGGCGTTTCTACTTCGTAGTCAAATCACAAACGGTCGAAGTGAGCAGCTTTAGTAGGGTCGAAATGTCCTTAATGGATATTTTACTCAGGTGAAATCCAATGACTAGCCAATGTTCCAAGTCATTTTACTCTCCCGACCGACCCATTCCGCAACTATTGCTTCTCCACGGACCATACAATACCCCTAGCCTCCTTCTATACTGCCATGTCCGCGTCTCAAGACGTCTAGTGGTGAATAGCGTATTACATACGAGCGTCCCGATACTTTTAACGTATAGTGTATGTCCACATGAGCTAATTGTCGCATTCGATACGGCAACAGCTGAGGAGAAACGCTGACGTCTACACGGGGGACGCATGGATACAGGTGTGTCGTCTACCAGAATACAGTACGGTCTTCACACATGTAGTGACAGTCTGCAAACGTTAACTATGGTTAAAAATCGCTGCGTGGCATTAAGTTCTCTCAGTGGATCACGTGATGTGTTACGCACTTCTTTAAGCTCCACGATTTGCTCACTCTGGAGCTGTTACACTAAGGGGATTAATGCTAACAAGGGAATGGGCAGACTTGCCATGTCGAAACTTGCAGTGATTTCCTTGGCACTCATAGCCTCAGTTAAAATCCACATGCTAAATTTCAGGTGCAGAAACTGGGTGGAAATTACCTAAAAAATCACGAAAATTGTTAATTCCTTCTTTGTCTCTTGCAACAAGGACTCGGGTACAGCCGCGCGGGATTAGCCGAGCGGTCAGAGGCGCTGCAGTCATGGACTGTGCGGCTGATGCCGGCGGAGGTTCGAATCCTCCCTCGGGCATGGGTGTGTGTGTTTGTCCTTAAGATAATTTAGGTTAAGTAGAGTGTAAGCTTAGGGACTGATGACCTTAGCAGTTAAGTCCCATAAGATTAAAAAAAAAAGTCGGGTACTTCTGGTTCTCGATAGCTGTTGTTACAGCGAGCCGTTTGTTCACGATCGGGGAAGCTAGTTTATCTTGTTATTGGCATAGCGTTTATGAATTTTTGCCGTGTTCATGACCGAGGAGAAGAAGAAGCTACGATACAAGTGCCCAGGTAGCAAAGAACAATTGTAAGTTTATTAAGCCTCAGGAACAGAATACAATAACACCTCAAGAACATGCAGGCCTATCACAATTCCGAGGTAATTCTAAGGAAGAGTACTTATGGCCGACTAGGTGCTAGTATTTTATTTATGAGGGCACGAATTGCCGTGTACTACGTCAGTGGCAGTAACGTCTGAAAACTGTAGAATGTTTGCCTATGCAGCACGGCAGTGCAGTGAGTCCCACTGGGCCATGATACGTAGCAAAGATTGGTATAGTTTTTTGCCTACTGATACTGTGTCGTTATGCTAGATTACCACTTATTCTGTAGTATAAATCGAAATGGAGGTTACACAACGACCAGAAACGCGAGAAGCAATTTAAAGTGAAGCCGTTGAAGTTCTGAAGCGCCAGGTAGCCGTGTTACTCCAGGATAAAGGAGAACAAAACCGGGGTAATGGGTAGTTGCAGACTGAACTGGAAGCGTTACAAGTCGCGACTGGGCTGACGCAATCTTAGTAAGGGGATTCCACGACGTTAGTGAACGTTCCTGTCCCATACATTGGTCCTATGGTGGCTAGTCTCATTTCGCCTTTTTCTGAGAAACATCCGAAGATGTATTAGCATATCTGGATGATATGAGAAAGCAGATCGATTAGGGAATTGGTTTGATGCTACATGTCTGTCTACGGTTAACGGGTGACGCTAAAACATATGTCACATACCAAGTAACCCTTAGTACAACACGGACATCTGACCAACTGGCCGATGGGCTTAGACAACGCTATCATAAGCAAAATATTGCCAAATTTTTAAGGGAAAGCTCATGGGATTTACACAGAAGCACACTGAGTCTAGAGGTATTCTCTGATAGAATTCGTAAGGTGAAATCGCAGATTCAAAAGTTGACGCACAGTGCAGAGGCAGATAGAAACCTCTTGAAGGCAGTAGTGAATAGGGTCTCGGATTTATTCGTAAGCGATATTTCGGCGGATATGTGACGACGCGTGAGGATGGAAAATCCTTGTGATCTGCCGTCAGTGATCAGGATTTCCATATAGCTGGCAGAAAAAAACGTTCAAATGTGTGTGAAATCTTATGGGACTTAACTGCTAAGATCATCAGTCCCTAAGCTTACACACTACTTAACCTAAATTATCCTAAGGACAAACACAAACACCCATGCGCCAGGGAGGACTCGAACCTCCGCCGGGACCAGCCGCACAATCCATGACAGCAGATAGCTGGAAGAGATAGATATTGCGACTCAGAAACGCAGTGTTCGTTTGTATTCTCCCGACCGAAGTACATCTGGGATGTACTCAAGTAATTGAGTGTGTCAGTAGTAACATGACTCTACACCACTGGGTGATAATGGTTGTTATTTTGAGGCCGTGGAGCCTGGGATGGATCTATAGGAAACTTCATGTGCTACTGAGCTTTTTGTCGTTCAGAGTGGTGGCTTTAAAATTCACTGAAGAGCCAAAGAAAGTGGTACACCTGCCTAATATCGTGTAGGGCCCTCGCGAGCACGCAGAAGTGCCGCAACACGACGTGGCATGGACTCGACTAATGTCTGAAGTAGTGCTGGAGGGAATTGACACCATGAATCCTGCTGGGCTGTCCATAAATCCGTAAGAGTACGAAGGGGTGGAGATCTCTTCTGAACAGCACGTTGCAGGGCATCCCAGATATGCTCAATAATGTTCATGTCTGAGGAGTTCGGTGGCCAGCCGAAGTGTTTAAACTCAGAAGAGTGGTCCTGGAGGCACTCTGTAGCAATTCTGAACATGTGGGGTGTCGCACTGTCCTGCTAGAATTGCCTAACTCCGTCGGAATGCACAATACACATGAATGGATGCTGGTGATCAGATAGGATGCTTATGTACATGTCACATGTCAGAGTCGTATCTAGACGTATCAAGGGTCCCATATCATTCCAACTGCACACACCCCACTCTATTACAGAGCCTCCACTAGCTTGAACAGTCCCCTGCTGACATACATGGTCCATGGATTTATGAGGTTGTGTTCATACCAGTAAACGTC
Source organism: Schistocerca nitens (assembly GCF_023898315.1). Lineage (NCBI taxonomy): Eukaryota > Metazoa > Arthropoda > Insecta > Orthoptera > Acrididae > Schistocerca > Schistocerca nitens. The sequence continues at coordinate 635,899,982 of NC_064616.1, read as the reverse complement.
CATCCTCTCGATAGAATTTGAAACGAGACTCATCCGACCAGACAACATGTTTCCAGTCATCAACTGTCAATGTCGGTGTTGACTGGCCCAGGCGATGCGCAAAGCTTTGTGTCGTGCAGTCATCAAGGGTACACGAGTGGGTCTTCGGCTCCGAAAGACTATGTCGATGATGTTTTATTGAATGGTTCGCACGCTGACACTTGTTAATGGCCCAGCACTGAAATCTGCAACAATTAGCGGAAGTGTTGCATTTGTCACGTTCAACGATTCTCGTCAGTCGTCGTTGGACCCGTTGTTGTAGGATGTTTTTGGGGTGCAACGATGCCGGAGATTTAATGTTTTACCAGATTCCTGATATTCACGGCACACTCGGGAAATGGTCGTACGGGATGATCCCCATTTCATCGCTGTCTCGGAGATGCTTTGTCGCTCGTACGCCGACTATAACAGCACGTTCAAACTCACTTTAATGTTGATAACCTGCCATTTTAGCATCAGTAACCGATCTACCAACTGCACCAGACACTTTTTGTCTTATGTAGGCGTTGCCGACCGCAACGTCGTATTCTGCCTGTTGACTTATCTCTGTATTTGAATACGCACGCCTATACCAGTTTCTTTGTCGCTACAGTGTAGATACTATGGAGGATTCAGAGGAAGTTACTGATGATATTAGTTGTGTTGCGGGTGTTGTGGGTATTGGGGACGTACAGATTCATTTTTTTCCCGAAGGATGCAAATTCGGTGCCATTTCGGATGACGCCACCTTCTCCAAAGGAGGAAGGGAAGAAGAGAAAAGGGGGAAAGGTGCTTGTAAGGCTAATATGCTAGCTGACAAGACTGAATCCTTTCATAAATGTGTGCCTGAGATTCAGGGTGAATTTGATGATACTTGCAATGTTATGGGCTCTGAGAATAGAGAAAACGTCGCGTAATTGTTAGTAAAAACAGTCAATTTCGTGGAGACATCGTTTCATCCAAAGGAGACAGCTAGGAGTGAGACAATGTCGCAAGAGTCTATTATCATGAAAGTAGAACCACTTATACTGCGTACGGCGTCATTAAGGTCACTGCACATGGCAAAGTGCCGAAGAGCACAAAGAAGTTGGTTTTGAATAGGGAAGGTATAAGGAAGCATGGCACTGCAATGCGTAGTTGATCTGTAAGTAATTGTGAGATTAGAGAGGTAATTGAAGCTACCGACCAGTGTGCTGTATGTGATAGTACCACAAGTAGTTTGTGTGTAAACATAATTGCAAGGATGTGTGTTTTGAGGAAACGCTACGGAAAATTGTTTCAAATACTATGTTCCAGATGATGTACTGAAACAGCAGGTTAAAAGACCACTTGACAGGCAAAAAAGTAAAGCCACAAGGTAAGACGGAGATGGAGCTAAGAGACCGTGGAACCCTAATAAATGGTACTTTTTGTGAGACAGCCGGAACAGCCTTCCGCCTACCATCCACAATTACGAGTACGACAATGATCGAGTTGATACATTCTTTGCTGTTTTTGGCCAGAGAGGTCGTTAGAGATATTGCCAGTCCAAAAGCTAACATTTCTAACTCATATAGCAGTACCAACCAGCAGCAATAAAGAAGCGGCGGATTTCCGCAGAATAGATGTTACAACACATCTAACAATACCACGAAAAGCAGAGTAACCAGATTCTGAACATAAGCTTTCCAGCTACCAGTACTGAAACAATTCTGCTCGCCATTTGTGAAATTTAAGGTTATTATAACGGAAGAACTGTACAACACCCAGGATTACCTGTGGATCAGTTACTTGTTGCCAGGTTTAGCGATGTGACAGGAAGTACAACGCAGTAATCAAGTCGTATAGCAAAGATAAACACTAGAAAGTAAAAGTAAAGCACTGATTTCGAATTAGTGTAACAGTTTAAGTGACTCATGATTTATGAAATTACATTCCAGTTTGAAACTGAGATATCCCATGAAGGTCGAATTAATTGAACGTGTATACTAGTTACATGAAATGTATTCGCAGTTGCGATTACGGCTAATTATCAGTTGTATATGGGAATGACGACAACGAAAATTTGGGCTGGACTGGGACTCGAATCCGGGTTTCTCGCATTACGCGAGCTGTCGCCTTAAACGGTTTGGCTATCCGTCCACGACTCACGGCGGGATCCGAACTTCCATATGTCGTCGATCCTGCGTCACAACCCGTACTATTACACAAATTATGTACTTCCCGTACAGGGGAGGACCTTTTAATTGATAGTCGCTACCTGGTATCGACGAATAAATACGATATTGCAGTGCCTGTGTCGTTAAGACGAATAATGCTATGTTCCTTGGAACGTGCATTCATGTCCGAACGAAAAGGCACCGCGGAGACTGCAGCCGTTATGAAATACATGAAATGTATTCGCAGTTGCGAATACCAGCAATCAGCAGCTGTTTGAGGAAACGACGATAATGAAAATTTGTGTCTTCTTTACGCGGGCGGTCACCTTAACCGCTTTGGCTATCCGTGGAGGTTCTGACTCAGGAACGACAACATATAGAAGTTGGGATCTAGCCGTCAGTCGTGCTGAGAATGTCAATATGGTTAAGGAAACCGCTCGCATAAAGCAGGAAATCCGGGGTCGGGTCCCGATCCGGTACAAATTTTCATTGTCGTCATTCCTTTATGCAGCTGACGGTTGTTCGTATTCGCAATTGCGAATACGTTTAATGTATTTCATAACGGCTGTAGTGGCCGCAATGCTAGTTCGTTCGCAAATGCGTGCATATAAGAAGGAACAGTCCATCGTTCATCTCAGCAAACGGGCACTGCAGTATCGTATTGTGTGTATTCTAGGTAGTAGAGTGCAAAAATTTGGGACGAATTTTGTATAGAATAGGGGGGGGGGGTCGCATGCTGCGCAGCAGAATAGTAATGAAGCAAGGGATAAAACATTGTTGAAACGGACTGGGACGACGCTATGTGGAACATGTTCATCGAGTATGAAACGATGGTGTAACCAACTTCTACACTTGCAAGAAACAAAGTACAAACGAGGAAAGAGCTCATTGCCCCAGACTGTGCGAGAGAGAACGTCAGATTCAGCACCTAGACAACAGTGTAGCTCAGACATAATGTCTTCTGTAACTGGACTACATGTAGTAACTTCACCTAGGAACAACGCAATAACACCTTTCAGGTTGCATACCTTACGTAAAGGAATACTATGAAGCTAGAGAATTTAACATTATAGCCAAGAGCACTGACAGGCTCGACAAACGGGGCACATTCAGTCATGTGTACAGGGGCATCACGCCAGCGACTACTACACTACCAGCCATTAAAATTGCCACACCACGAAGATGACGTGCTACAGACGCGAAATTTAACCGACAGGAAGGGGATGCTGTGATATGAAAATAATTAGCTTTTCAGAGCATTCACACAAGGTTGGTGCCGATGGCGACACCTACAACGTTCTGACATGAGGAAAGTTTCCAACTGATTTCTCATACACAATCAGCAGTTTACCGGCGTTGCCTGGTGAAACGTGGTAAGGAGGAGAAATGCGTACCATCACGTTTCCGACTTTGATAAAGGTCGGATTGTAGCCTATCGCGATTGCGGTTTATCGTGTCGCGACATTGCTGCTCGCGTTGGTCGAGATTCAATTACTGTTAGCAGAAAATGGAATCGGTGGGTTCAGGAGGGTAATACGGAACGCCGTGCTGGATCCCAACGGCCTCGTATCACTAGCAGTCGAGATGACAGGCATCTTATCCGCATGGCTGTAACGGATCGTGCAGCCACGTCTCGATCCCTGAGTCAACAAATGGGGACATTTACAAGACAACAACCATCTGCACGAACAGTTCGACGACGTTTGCAGCAGCATGGACTATCAGCTCGGAGACCGTGGCTGCGGTTACCCTTGACGCTGCATCACAGTCAGGAGCGCCTGCGAAGGTGTACTCAACGACTAACCTGGGTGCACGAATGGCAAAATATAATTTTTTCGGATGAATCCAGGCTCTGTTTACAGCATCATGATGGTCGCATCCGTGTTTGGCGACATCGCGGTGAACGCACATTGGAAGCGTGTAATCGTCATCGCCATACTGGCGTATCACCCAGCGTGATGGTATGGGGTGCCATTGGTTACACGTCTTGGTCACCTCTTGTTCGCATTGACGGCATTTTGAACAGTGAACGTTACATTTCAGATGTGTTACCACCCGTGGCTCTACCTTTCATTCAGTTCCTGCGAAACCCTACATTTCAGCAGGATAATGCAGGGCCGCATGTTGCAGGTCCTGTACTGGCCATTCTGGATACAGAAAAAGTTCGACTGCTGCCCTGGCCAGCACACTCTCCAGATCTCTCACCAAGTGAAAACGTCCGGTCAGTGGTGGCCGAGCAACTGGCTCGTCACAATACGCCAGTCACTACTCTTGATGAACTGTGGTTTCGTGTTGAAGCTGCATGGGCAGCTGTACCTGTACACTCCATCCAAGTTCTGTTTGACTCAATGCCCAGGCGTATCAAGGCCGTTATTACAGCCAGATGTGGTTGTTCTGGGTACTGATTTCTCAGGACCTATGCACCCAAATTGTGTGAAAATGTAATCACATGTCAGTTTTAGTATAATATATTTGTCCAATGAATACCCGTTTATCATCTGCATTTCTTCTTGGTGTAGCAATTTTAATGGCCAGTAGTGTATAAAACCCTTGCTATCATTTCAATCGCTCTCAGTCAAGACACTCTATCAGCATCACTATTACGGGTGGAAGACCAGCTCTCCTTATTGCAGTATGATCTGATGAGAATTCTGGGGCTGAGCCTAAGCGCAGCTTCGCTCAACGAGAGAGCTGTCGCTCCGACAGACGTCCACAGCTACGCCAGGCTGTCGAGATGCGCCGACCACCTTAACCCCCTACAACGTGCCGCTGCACTGACCGCAGACAACGCCAGAGGACGCTCCAGCAGATTCATCGCCGAGCCCTGACGCACTACCCTGCCTCTCCGAGCAACGCAGACACAGCACGGCCGCTACTAGGCCGTACTGGAAGGAAGACAGAATGACTGTAAAATTCTAGGAAATAAATGGCTGTTAAGCAATACTGAAGATATTCAGACCAGTTGTCAATCGTGCGGTTATTGCTGTAACATGTTTTGGGACAACATTATCTCATTTTTAAGTGCTAAAAAGAAGAAAACATATAAAACAATCATCCTTATACGGACACACATATAAGCATACAGACATCCTGAGTTATAACCTACCTCAAAAAATTTTTCATGCCATTAGGCCTCGTCACAACTTACAAAGAAGATGCACGCGTGCATTATAAGCTGAAACAATAAAACATAAAGCATCATGAGCCTGTGTATCCACCGTTCCCGAGGTACAGTTGCAAACTATAAGTTGTGACGAGGCCTAATGACATAAAAATTGTTTTTGGTACGTTATAACTCATGACGTCTTGTGATCATTACATGATCTGCCGATATAAGTAGTATTGTTTTATCTGGTTTCCTTGTTTTTAGCGCTTGAAAATGGGATAATGTTGTTCCGAAGCATGTTGTAGCAATAATCACACTATTCCCAACTGGGTTGAATATCCTTAATATTGCTTGAATAACAGTTGTATGATGGCTTCACATCAGTTGCCAGCCGAGGTGGCCGAGCGGTTCTAGGCGCTTCAGTCTGGAACCGCGCGACTGCTACGGTCGCAGGTTCGAATCCTGCCTCGGGCATGGATGTGTGTGATGTCCTTAGGTTAGTTAGGTTTAAGTAGTTCTAAGTTCTAGGGGTCTGATGACCTCAGATGTTAAATGTTAAGTCCCATAGTGCTCAGACACATTTTTTTCACATCAGTTAAATGAATGTTAATTGAATGACGTCTCATAAGTGCCTCGTTGCACCACAGGACCACACATCAGTTCGACTACTCTACACACCCATAGGAGGCCGCATCTGGCGGGCTCCTACAGCACGAATAATGCCGATAATCAGTGTGGATAGTTCATTATCATCTGTGCAACTTTTTCGTCTTCAAGAATCAACCGGAAATTTTGAACCCAGTATGAAACTATCAATGCCCTACATAGACAATTTTCTGGTAGTCCATCGAAGTCTGAAAAAATAGGAAATGAAAGGCTTATAGGACGAAATTACGTAACTAGCCGGCCGGAGTGGGTGCGGTTCTAGGCGCTACAGTCTGGAACCGCGTGACCGCTACGGTCGCCGGTTCGAATCCTGCCTCGGGCATGGATGTGTGTGATGTCCATAGGTTAGTTAGGTTTAAGTAGTTCTGAGTTCTAGGGGACTGATGATCTCAGAAGTTAAGTCCCATAGTGCTCCGAGCCATTTGAACCATTTTGAAAGGCTTATACTTTTCATGCGCCACGTTACTCTTCCGATTTGTGAGAACAATATCGGTCTCCTTTTAGATTCTTGAAGGATCATAAAAATATCACCACTAGAGAACAAACATTGTACCGTGGGATGGGCCAGAGCAGACAAAATAGTCACATAATCCTTAGCAGTAATGCAGCCTTGCAGGGTAACCACGGGGCTCATGGAATACCTCCATATGGCTAACCAAATCATCATGGAACCGCGCCATGTTTCACTCTTGGGACGTAAACTCGCCCAGAAGTTGGAAACGGTGTGAAAAGAGAGCAAATAACTTTCTTCCATTGCTCAATAGTCAAAGTTTTACGGTTTCGGTGCCACGTTTTCCTACTACGGACATCTGCATCACTGATATGTGGTGTTGGAATTCCAACTCGCCCTCCAATTCTTAGCGTATGGAGCTTCCTTCATGTTGCTTTGGTGGAGACAGGGTTCGCGAGTGGGACATTCTGTTCTGCACTAACTTTTGCAGCTATCGTCCTCTTAGTTTTCGTCACAATGCTCTTCAGTGACTGTGAATATCACAATTTCGTCTACGTCTTGACTTAGAGGATGATGTTTTTTTCCGCTTTTTCTGTAGACGGTATCAATATTTGATATGGTGCCTCTTGAGACACGAAACACTTTGATTATCATGGTTATGGAAGCACTCACCACAAGAGCACCGCCCGCATCTCGTGGTCGTGCGGTAGCTTACTCGCTTCCCACGCCCGGGTTCCCGGGTTCGATTCCCGGCGGGGTCAGGGATTTTCTCTGCCTCGTGATGGCTGGGTGTTGTGTGCTGTCCTTAGGTTAGTTAGGTTTAAGTAGTTCTAAGTTCTAGGGGACTTATGACCACAGCAGTTGAGTCCCATAGTGCTCGGAGCCATTTTGAACAAGAGCACCAAAAATTGGCCCCGTTGGAATTCACTTAGCTCCGACATAATGTACTCACAACTAAACATAACACTATTCTGACCGCGACTGACACTTTCAGTGTATTGAGAACACTGCACAGGTGCCATTCGTCGTCTAAATACAACAGCGTGACTTGCAGGTTTGGCTAACATCTGCATTTATGTTCAAGCATCCGTTACTCACGGTGCTTCCACATTTTTGTTCAACCCCTATCTGACACATATCGTACTTGTTTTTCAGTAACTCCCAGTTCATGTCGGCAGCTGAATTTTAGCATGTGGAGTGGCAAAAACATCGGGGCAGGTTTCGGCGTGACTAGTCTGACCACTCCTTTGTAAGCCTTCCATCTGTGTGGCAAGCACCCTATGTGTATAACAACGCGTCACTCTTTCAAAAATGGCTCTGAGCACTATGCGACTTAACTTTTGAGGTCATCTGTCGCAGCCGGCCGAAGTGGCCGTGCGGTTAAAGGCGCTGCAGTCTGGAACCGCAAGACCGCTACGGTCGCAGGTTTGAATCCTGCCTCGGGCATGGATGTTTGTGATGTCCTTAGGTTAGTTAGGTTTAACTAGTTCTAAGTTCTAGGGGACTAATGACCTCAGCAGTTGAGTCCCATAGTGCTCAGAGCCATTTGAACCATTTTGAACCATCATCTGTCGCCTAGAACTTGGAACTAATTAAACCTAACTAACCTAAGGACATCACACACATCCATGCCCGGGGCAGGATTCGAACCTGCGACCGTAGCGGTCGCTCTGCTCCAGACTGTAGCACCTAGAACCGCACGGACACTCCGGCCGGCGTCACTCTTTCTTTTACGTCTCATTTCTAACTTCAAAACGTTAGGTGATAAACCAGTCAAAATATTAAAGTCTCCCTCTACTCATTGCCGTAAGCAATTGTGCGAGAAATTGTTCTCCTATGCCAGTTACGATATATGTCCCTGTCACCCAAACTCCAGATACAGCCTGCGTCTAAATCCTTCCTCTGTTTATGTGCAGTAGCTGATTGCTTTTTATGTAAAGTCCGTAAAGATTTATATGATAGAATCTACCATTTGTCAGTCAGAACACTGTAATGTGGTTTCAGCCATCTGCAATAAGGAACCGATTAGTCGCTCTACCAACTACAAGTACTAACGCAGTCCAGGTAAGCTAAGTCCTTGTGATACGATAAGGATAGGCTATCTGAAAGACCCTATTTTTTTATAGTTGGTGCCCAGCGTGGGTTGCATGTACAATATCCATATGTGATAATATTTATTCGCTGTTTGTGAAAATAACTCTAGGTGCAGCTAATTCATCAATCTTTCAGTCACACATAGATTTTTCCTTTAATCACAGGTAGTGAGTCGAATAAAAGTAATCAGGATTATTTATGGCCTTTAAAGAGCTTTAATCCCCACATTTGATATACAAGAACTACGGCATGATGTGGATAAGGGACTAATTACACACACAACAAGGGATAAGGTCACAATGAAACTTTACTCTGCGCATCATGTCTGTTATGTGCAGAGCCCAAACTTACAACACGAAAGCAAAGCAGAATTGTATGGAGGAAGAATCTGACCTGAATCAGCCATTACGTAAACAAAACTCTTCATAAAAGGAATCTTTGCGTTATAGTTATGCGAAAAATGTGTAGCACACTGATGAATGCAAATTATGGCGTGAAGTCAATTTTGTCTAGTGACTTCTGCAACAGCAAGTGTACAAAGCAACGTGTTAAAAACGAGGGTGAAGTATACTGTTCTAAGCAAGTTCAGAACGTGTAGACCTTGCCTGTGTAAAGGACTGAATAACAGGTGAAAATCTGAATAATGATTATTCGATAAATAATTTATCAGCAACCCAATATAAATCTAAAGCGCATGAAACGAAAGCAGGTTACGAGCATAAAATGGTTCAAATGGTTCTGAGCACTATGGGACTCAACTGCTGAGGTCATTAGTCCCCTAGAACTTAGAACTAGTTAAACCTAACTAACCTAATGACATCACAAACATCCATGCCCGAGGCAGGATTCGAACCTGCGACCGTAGCGGTCTCGCGGTTCCAGGCTGCAGCGCCTTTAACCGCACGGCCACTTCGGCCGGCTACGAGCATAATACCCAAATGTGGTGCAAATGTCGCCGACATAACTTGAGTAGTTTACTTCCTTGTATATAACCAAAGGGATGAAAAATATTATGTTCAGTAACTGAAGTGTAGAGAAATGTAATTTTATACACGCAGCGTGAGTATACTAAAAACATTTCATAAATTTTGGTCACAGAGTTTCTGTTCTTCTTTCTGCGTATGTATAACCCTTCAGTTTATTAGAAAATGGTAGAATAATAGCGTACATTGTCGAGTCTTACGACAGTGTTACAGTATCCCAGTTGTACAATCTCATAAGATTTTTATCAGAATGCTGGAGTCATTGAGGTGATAAAGACAAACAGTCGATGAAATGAAGCAATTGGTGAAAGCTCGAGAAGTCATTAGTTTCTTAAGTTACTTTCCCTTAAAACTCTTTTCTGAAAGTGTAATGTGATGAAATTTACGTTGTAATGTCTGCACTACTGCATTGCGCTTAGAAATTTACAGGTTTTTGGAAAATTCCTCTTACAACCTCCTAAGAAGTGTAAGGAGGACAGGACAAAAAATGATACAAGTAGGGGCCCATGTTCGTGTAAGCCATTTCCGTGCTACATAAACAAACAAATAAAACGATGTATTCGTCTCTCACTTGTCTCTAAATACCCCGTCGCCGACGGCACGTTAAACGCTAATCCTCCTTTTTTTTTCTTCTTCAAAAATGGTTCAAATGGCTCTAAGCACTATGGGACTTAACATCTGGGGTCACCAGTCCCCTAGACTTAGAACTACTTAAACCTAACTAACCTAACGACATCACACACATCCATGCCCGAGGCAGGATTCGAACCTGCGACCGTAGCAGCCGCGCGGTTCCGGAGTGAAGCGCTTAGAACCGCTCGGCCACGGCAGCCAGCTTTTCTTTTTCCCCTGATAGTCAGTAGTCTCTGTAACTACCATAACGGTTAATTGTTATCATCCTTTCACACTGCGCATGTGGGTGAGTAAAACATACTTTCTTTACCTTTTCTCTGCGTTCAGTAATCACCGTGTATTTACACGTGATATATGTGTATCTAATGGAACTATTATCCACTCAGCGCTTTCTATCTGTCCTATGACTTTGTAAGAAAAAATTCTGAACGGTCTACATTTTGTTTGTTTATCTGGAGTGTTTAATGTGGATACATTACTGTTCGGAAATAATGTACTTGGTAATAAAATTACAAAGTAAACCGTAAAACCGCGACTTGTGTGTGTGTGTGTGTGTGTGTGTGTGTGTGTGTGTGTGTGTGTGTGTGTGAGAGAGAGAGAGAGAGAGAGAGAGATAGGACGCAAACGTGCAGCAGGGCACGGGATGCGCCAGCCTCATATTACGGAAGAGAGAAAACAGCTGTGTGGGAAATCAGAGCATCGTCTGTCTTCAAAGGAGGCCAGTAGGATTGTGCAAGACGCGAGCACACGCAACACCAATAAAGCGCCATAGGTGCTTCGGACTTTCTCTCAAGTGACTCCAGCAGGGAACTTCCTGACATAGTCATAGGACTTACCTTTACGTTCACGTGAATATCTAAATAAGGGTGCTGAGCACTGACATTCGAACATCTTAGAATATAACCAGAGATAATGCCGTGACTTAGAAAATTCCGCACCCATCCTTTAGGACTAACAGTACTGCGAAGTCACAAAAAATCAGGAAGATATTTGGTCTATTTTACAGAACTGCTTTTGGTGCTGTCGCATACGATTACATGAAGGATTTCATCAGCTTGCTATGGTCTTTCTTTAGAAAATGAACGCTAAAGCATGCAATTTTCTGTACGTATATACATTATGTTTACTGGGGCAGGTGTTTCGAAAACTGATCTCACGCTCTGCTCGAATATCTGTTGCCTGACCTTTATTGCACCTCTGAGGCAGTTTCTACTCGGCTTTCTATCCACTTATTCAATATCATACCGAAAGGATCAACATTCAATGCTTCCAGTAAAATATGAGGAATTGTTTTCCACAGAAAGTTGGTGGTACATTGATTGTAAATGAGATGTTAAAACTGTTTGCCGGACCGGAACTTAAATATCTACCTATCGCAGACAGACCGAGACCAATTCCGCTATCCAAGCACGTCAGGCATACAGAGTCGAAGCATCAACATGATACAGGCTTCTCCCTATTTATTTCAAAAGCGTCATATGTAATAGCACGCTGTACGCTCCGCAAAAGTAACATATCAGTAACAGTTTCAAATAGTGATGATCGACATCTATATCTACATAAATACTCCGCAAGCCACCCTACGGTACCCTGTTCCACTAGCTGCCACTTCCTTTCGTGTTCCTCTCGCAAAAAGAACGAGGGAGAAACGACTGTCTGTATGCCTTCTTACGAGCCCTAATTTATCGTATCTTATCTTCGTGGTCCCTACGCACAACGTATGTTGGCGGCAATAGAATCGTTCAGCAGTCAGCTTCGAATACCGGTTCTCTAATTTTTCTCAATAGTGTTTCTCGAAAGGAACGCCGCCTTCCCTCCAGAGATTCTCATTTGAGTTCCCGAAGTATCTCCGTAACACTGACGTGTTGTTCGAACCTATCGGTAACAAATCTAGCGGCCCTCCTCTGAATTGCTTCGATATCTTTCTTCAATCCGACCTGGTACTGATCCCAAACACTCGAGCGGTACTCAAGAACAGGACGCACCAGCGTTCTATAAGCGTCTCCTTTACAGGTGAACCACTTTTTCTTAAAATTCTTCCAATAAACCGAAGTCGACCATTCGCCTTCCCTACCACAGATCACACATCCTCGTACCATCTCATTCGCTTTGCAACATTATGCCAAGGTATTTAAACTATTCGACTGTGTCAAGCAGGACACTTGTAATACTATATCTGAACGTTACATGTTTGATCTTCCTATTCACCCGCATTAACTTACATTTTTCCACATTTAGGGCTAGCTGTCACACATCACATCAACTGGAAATTTTGTCTAAGTCGTCTTGTTTCTTCCTGTAGTCACTCAACTTGGATACCCTACCGTACACCACGGTATCATCGGCAAACAACCGCAGATCGCTGTCCACCCTGTCAGCCTAATCATTTTTGTGTATAGAGAACAACAGCGGTCCTATCACACTTCCCTGGGGCACTCCAGACGATATCCTTGTCTCTGATGAACACTCGTCGACGAGGACAACATACTGGGTTCTATTATTTAAGAAGTCTTCGAGCTACTCACACATCTGTGAACTTTTTCCATATGCTCGTACCTTCGTTAACAGCCTGGAATGGGGCACTGTGTCAAAAGCTTTCCGGAAAACTAGAAATATGGAATCTGCCTGTTGCCCTTCATCCATAGTTCTCAGTATATCTCGTGAGAAAAGGCAAGCTGTGTTTCGCACGAGCGATGCTTTTTAAAACCATGCTGATTCGTGCACATAAGCTACTCAGTCTCAAGAAAGTTCATTGCATTCGAACTGACAATATGTTCAAGGATTCTGCAGCAAACAGAACTTAGGAATATTAGTCTGTAATTTTGCGGGACCGTTCTTTTACCTTTCTTATACAGGGTGGTCCATTGATCGTGACCGGGCCAAATATCTCACGAAATAAGAGTCAAAATAAAAAAACTACAAAGAAAGAAACTTGTCTACCTTGAAGGGGGAAAGCAGATGACGCTATGAATGGCCCGCTAGATGGCTCTGCTATATGTCAAACGGATATCAACTGCGTTTTTTAAAATACGAACCCCCATTTTTATTACATATTCGTGTAGTACGTAAAGAAATATAAATGTTTTAGTTGGACCACTTTTTTCGCTTTGTGATAGATGGCGCTGTAATAGTCACAAACATATGGCTCACAATTTTAGACGAACAGTTGGTAACAGGTAGGTTTTTTAAATTAAAATACAGAACGTAGGTACGTTTGAACATTTTATTTCGTTTGTTCCAATGTGATACACATACCTTTGTGAACTTATCACTTCTGAGAATGCATGCTATTACAACTTGATTACCTGTAAATACCACATTAATGCAATAAATACTCAAAATGATGCCCGTCAACCTCAATGCATTTGGCAACACGTGTCACGACATTCCTCTCAACAGCGAGTAGTTCGCCTTTCGTAATGTTCGCACATGCACTAACAATGCGCTGACGCATGTTGTCAGGCATTGTCGGTGGATCACGATAGCAAATATCCTTCAACTTTCCCCACAGAAAGAAATCCGGGAACGTCAGATCCGGTGAACGTGCGGGCCATGGTATGCTGCTTCGACGACCATCCACCTGTCATGAAATATGGTATTCAATACCGCTTCAACCGCACGCGAGCTATGTGCCTTCCATGATGTTGGAAGTAGATCGCCATTCTGTCATGCAGTCAAACATCTTGTAGTAACATCGGTAGACATTACGTAGGAAATCAGCATACATTGCACCATTTAGATTGCCATCGATAAAATGGGGGACAATTATCCTTCCTCCCATAACGCCGCACCATACATTAACCCGCCAAGGTCGCTGATGTTCCACTTGTCGAAGCCATCGTGGATTTTCCGTTGCCCGATATTGCATATTATGCCGGTTTACATTACCGCTCTTGGTGAATGACGCTTCGTCGCTAAATAGAACGCGTGCAAAAAATCTCTCATCGTCCCGTAATTTCTCTTGTGCCCAGTGGCAGAACTGTATACGACGTTCAAAGTCGTCGCCATGCAACTTCTCGTGCATAAAAATATGGTACGGGTGCAATCGATGTTGATGTAGCATTCTAAACACCGACGTTTTTGAGATTCCCGATTCTCGCGCAATTTGTCTGCTACTGATGTGCGGATTAGCTGCGACAGCAGATAAAACACCTACTTGGGCATCATCATTTGTTGCAGGTCGTGGTTGACGTTTCACATTTTTCTGAACACTTACTGTGTCCTTAAATGATGTAACTATCCAGCGAACGGTCCGGACACGATATCGACCTTTTCCGCAATTGGTAAACGGTCCATTTTAACACGGGTAATGTATCACGAAACAAATACCGTCCGCACTGCCGGAATGTTACGTGATACCACGTACTTATACGTTTGTGACAATTACAGCGCCATCTATCACAAAGCGAAAAAAGTGGTCCTACTAAAACATTCATATTTCTTTACGTACTACACGAATATGTTATAAAAAATGGGGGTTCCTATTTAAAGAAACGCAGTTGATATCCTTTTGACCTATGGCAGCGCCATCTAGCGGGCCAACCATAGCGTCATCTGGTTTCCCCCTTCAAGCTAGACGAGTTTCGTCTTTTTAGTTTTTTCGTTTGATGCTTATTTCGTGAGATATTTGGCCCGGTCACTATCAATCTGTGGCTTTTTCCAACCATTTGGGATTTTGCGCTGGGCGAGAGATTCTCGATAAATGCAAGCTAGGTAAGGGGCCATTGCCGTAGAGTATTGTTTGTAAAATCGAAATCGGGTTCCAACCGGACCTGGTGATTTATTTGCTTTCAAATCCTTCAGTCGTTTCTCTACGCCAGGACAATGATCATTATTCATAAAATCGGAAAGATTTTCTTTTGCGATCTACCATTGAACTAAAGTAATCTTCCAATTTTTCTGGACCGCTGTTGTCCTTTATGGTGGCAATGCTGCATTTCATAAAAATAATTGATTGATATGCTCTCTAGGATAGATGAAACATGATACTTATCATTAAATTCCCGGCCTCATCACCACGCTATCGAATAATCAACAAGTTGATAAAACTGAAAAATATCCGCCGATTAGTCTGAAAAATAATACCTCTACACAAGTAGAGTACACAAGAACAAACCTCGAACTCAAAGAGGTACTGGACGCAGATAAGTTTGACACTAAAATATCTAAATGTCTAGAGCTGCAGTATGAATGTAGAAAAATAATTGATTTCATAGGTCTCGTTCTATAGAAATCCTTTGAGAACGTGAGGTGAAATAAGATGCCCGAAATTATAAAGAATTTGGGATTAAGAACACAGAAGGAACGAAATGCGAGTATAGAAAGTAGAAAACAAAAACAGGTTCGCATTAAGAAAGATATGAGGTGCGATTGCTGTATATCGTAGTTGTTATACAACTCAATCATCGACAAATCAGTTAAGAGAGAGGAAGAAACTTTCAGAACAAGAATTAAACAGTAAATTAAAAGAGAAAACGTTGTTAAGGTCTGCAGATTCTACTGTCCTTCTGTAAGGAAAACTTAGAAAAGCTGTTGAGTTAAATGGATAGCAGCATTTGGAGAAAAACATTCCTTTTAAGGAGATCGGTGACTGACTCATTATCAAGTTCTGTTTATTTTTGACTCTTATCACTTTTTATGACAAAGTCATAACTGGTTTCGGCCCACAATAGTCATTTCAGATGCTACAATAGGAAAAAATAAAAAAAGTTATATTAATTTCTTGAAACAAGTAAATATATCTTTAGTAGGTCTATTCGTAAGTTAAGTAATGCAGAGTTAAAATACGTGTGGATCATACCTGTGGCGGAATTTGGTGAGAAATTTTCATGTGATGTCAAACTGAACAGGATACTAAAAATTATGGTGTTGGTGTTTCGCAGCGGACTGTTCAATGTGTCTAAAAGCAGTGGTGTAACACGGCGTCGTAATTATTGTAATCGCTAAAAAGATTCTGACTGAGAGGGAACGCAGACGCGTTTCATGGCTTCTGAATCAAAATCGCTTCCATATCGGACAGAAGTTGCTGCAGGCAGTGACTGAAGTACCATCCCTCGCAAGGGGTCACTGCTCACATAGGCACATAAAGCTGTACGTCTTCTATGGGCTAAAAACCATCTAATGTACCTGTCGGAACGTAATGTGGTTTGACGAAGCACATTCTGCCTATATTCAAATCACGCAGGTCATCTCGTGAACCGAAGGCCAACTGCACCATTTCATTCTGAATGTGTGCAAGGTCAGGTTCAAGCCGCTATGGTGTTTTGGAAGTGTTTTTGTTATCACGGGCCCGCTCACTGTGGTAACCACTAACATTAGCCAGCATATTTATTTTAACATTCTGAACGATCAGGTGTCGGCTTCAATCAACGAGTCAGCTATTTTTCAAGACAATAATGTACAGTTCATCGGTAAGAAACAAAATGTGACTGGTTTTCTGAACACTCCCGCACCCTACTGCATATCGATTGGCTTCCGAACTCACCTGACTTGAAACCCATAGAAAATTTGTGAGACACGTTGGAACAGCAGGAAAAACATCGACGTCAGGTGGAACTGCGCAATCAAATCCTCAGCGAGTGGCTTAACGTGAATGAGACGTACCTACACAGCCTTATGGACTCACTTATTAACCGAATCCAGGCGGTTATCAATTCCAGGGGCTAAATTACACATTATTAAAGGATGACTGTAATGATTTCCGCCGTCCGCTGTGACCGAGCGCTTCTAGGCGCTTCAGTCCGGAACCGCGCTGCTGCTCCGGTCGCAGGTTCGAATCCTGCTTGGGGCATGGTTGTGTGTGATGTCCTTGGGTTAGTTAGGTCTAAGTAGTTGTAAGTGTAGGGGACTGTTGACGTCAGATGTTAAGTCCCATAGTGCTTAGAGCCATTTGAACCATTGAACAGAAGATCGCCGAAGTAAGATGGAATTAGTAACAGATTGGTGAAAGAGGAAAGCTGTTTTTGAACTGGATGCAGTGTGTTTGTTCACGTAGTAACGACAAAATCTGGAAAAGTAATGTTTCTCTGAAGGCGTTTGGACGAAATTTCCAGCCAATTTGTTGTGCAACTAAATAACATTAATGTGATGTGCATATCTGAGAAGATGTGGTGGATTTAAATGTACTTATTTGTTTTCGTGTTCAATACATACAGTACGAGATACATGCTATAATCAAACATCAACGTAATATACTAACACTGCTGAAAGGAGACGAAATGGAATTATAGTAGTGGCTAAATCTTGAAACACGGTAAGCAAGGCTCACCTTCTACGGGTCGGAGAGTGGAATGTTGGATTCCCTAATGGGGCAGGCGTGTTAGAAAATTTAAAAAGGGAAATGGATGGGTTCAAGTTCCATATAATGGGAATTAGTGAAGTTCGTTTGTAGGAGGAACAGGACTTCTTGTTAGGTTAATAAAAAAAAACAGAAAATCAAATAGGGGTAATACACGAGGAAGCCTAATAATCGATAAGGAAATGATAATCGTGTAAGTTACTATGAACGGCATACTGAACGCACTATCTTAGCCACGATAGATAGCTGCGCCAGTGCACTGCCCTTTTATACTTGTGCACGCAATACTGCCGCCATTTGTGTATGTGCTTATCAGTATCCCATGACTCGTGTCACCTCAGTGTATTCCGTGTAGGCGACGGCTTTTACGTTGTCTAATTGGGGCCACAGTGATGCAGGTGTTTCGAAGTAGCCGTTATCTACACCAAACAATACGACGTCGTTACCATACTCAAGTCCAAATCCGAAAGCAAGGCCGGCCGGAGTGGCCGAGCGGTTCTAGGCGCTACAGTCTGGAACCGCGCGACCGCTACGGTCGCAGGTTTGAATCCTGCCTCGGGCATGGATGTGTGTGATGTCCTTAGGTTAGTTAGGTTTAAGTAGTTCTAAGTTATAGGGGACTGATGACCTTAGCGGTTAAGTCCCATAGTGCTCAGAGCCATTTGAACCGAAAGCAGGATCGTCAGTGAAGCACAGCACCTAGTAATGAAAGCATGTTGATTATGGAAACCAACCGGAACTGAACTGCCTCCTGAACGAAGAGTGCTGCTATTTATACAAACTTCGAATATTCCTGAATATTGAACCTGTACAAATATTAGAAATTTCTAGAATTTTCTAGGAATGGTAAATACTATAAGGGGCGATTTAAATGTTTCCGTTTGAAAGATGTACTATCCAGAATTGGTACGCCAATCAGGCAAATTCGCCGTGAGAGTTGAGGCAATCATCCTACCGAGACACGGGGTTGAAGATATCCGTTTTGTAAAACTCCTTGCCCTGCTACGTGAAGAAGTCCGTAACTGCCTGCTGCACATCCTCGTCCAATAGGAATAATCGGTCTTTCAAGGCCTTTTTTAAGGAACCGAAGACGTGATAATCGCATCGGTAGGGATGAGGACTAGAGGGCGGCTGCTCGAGTGTCTCACACTTGAGTTGGCGCTACTTCCGTGTTACGAGATTTACGATATGGCAACGTGAGTTATCATGAAGCAGCAGCACCACTTGTCGTTGTTTTTTGAAAGATACACTGCCTCACAGAAATTCTTCATTCTCCGAGAGATGTCTGCCAGTGCCAGTTCGATAGCAAAAAATAAATAAATAAATAAGAAAAAACAGCACGTTGGTCCTCTTTGAACGCATTCGGTAATAACGTCGCCATAGTTCACATTTCCGCATTTACCGTACACACGTCGAAAAGTCACAAATGCCACACTAATCCATTATCTACATGTCGGTGCTTGTAATCCCGCGTAGGAGTCGCACTACGATACATACACGCTGCAGCAACGCTCTCAAACATAATCTTTTTAATCGGCCCTTATAAAAAACAAATATGTATTATTTATCGGATTGGAACTGGAGGCCCGCAGCCCGCCAGCCAACAACGCTTACCGCTGCACCACAGTGCACGCAGCGTAGCTCACGGCAATATAGTACAACAATGGCGGTCTCGTTACATACTGACAACACTATAACATTATTTAACATCGACAACGAAACGTACGTACCACAAGCACAATGGCCAAAAGATCTGGCACCTGTGAAGCATCACGCTAATATCGTGAAACACTACCTCTAGCCATGAAATGGCCTTAATTCGGCGATGAGGAGAGTCCACAAGCTCCTTCAGGTGTGGTAGATCCAACGGAAGCTACTCATTGCTGATCAGATCCTATTGTGCTACCAGACTGCGCAGATGTTGAGAATTACTCAAACCAGGAACGTATTCGTGCAGCTCTGTGAACATGAGTACTGTGATCTTGGAAGACGGGAGTATCCGCATTATTCTGATTAGAAAGAGACAGAAGAAAGCCCAACTCTTATCCACCTCCAAATTTTAAATAAACTTTTAGGTTAACGTTCAGGGTAACCTGAATGAACGGATCAAAGTCCTGGTATGGAAAACACCCTCAAACCGCCACTTACCATCTCTGCCAGTAACTACACCCTCCGCACAAAGCGGGGCGGTTCAGGCCGAACTACATGTATAGTATTATTTCATGTCAAGTTTCTGAGTTATTCGGCCCATTAAAAACGTGCAGAACCTATCTATAATTCTGTCACGTCCCTTCAACCCATTTTACTGGGCTGATTCCATACGACCTCGACATTTCACTACCATCAGTTACGTCAACGGTGGTGGGTCACAGGACTACCTGGTACCAGCTTTACACTATCTGTAACGTTATAAAACGAACAATATGCTCTTTTAAGGGGGTGTGTAATATTGCTTCCGGTAACTTACATTGTGTGAAATGGCCGTATCCACAGATACTCCCCAACCAGACCGCAACTGTACGCACATCCGCGTCCCACGGGTGGCCTAGATTCAGGCGTCGTCCGCTATCGGCTCAGTCGTGTGCAAGTCAGGTACAGCCATCAAATAAAAATATGGAAACAACGCGGAAAATGCATGCTTGAATATACTTATGCTAGCCAAGCTTGCGGGTTGTGATAATGTATTTCATCACGAACAGAATGTGCAGTGTCCTCATCATGATCAGAACAGTGCTCGTGTAGCTGTGAGTGTATTATGTCGGAGCTAAGTGAATTCGAATGTGGAAAAATTGTGGGTGTTTCCTTAATCAAGGTAGCTGAAGTGCGTGGTGTTTCAAAAGGTGCCGTATTGAATTTTTATACCGCACACACGGAAAGCGGAAGAAACATCATCCGCTAAGTCACAACGCGAACGAAACTGTGAGTTGAATGTTCGTGACGGACGGTCATTGAAGACGATTTTGACAAAAAATAAGAGAACGACAGTTGCAAAAGTCAGAGCAGAATTGAATGTGGCACTCGCGAACCTTGGCAACACCAAAATAACAGGAATACAGCTCCACAAACAAAGAATTGCAAGGAGAGCTGGAATTTCAAAACTACTAATCAGTCGTAACAGGAAAACCTAGTGCCGAAAGCATAAAACTTGGAATATGAAGCAATAGAAGGAAGTCATTTGGTCGGATGGATCTTGTTTCACACTGTTCCCAACATTTGGTCGAGTTTACGTCCCAAGAGTGGAACATTGTGGAGGTTCGCTGATGATTTGGGCAGCCATATGGTGGTATTCGCTCAGCCCCATGGTTACTGTGCAAGGTAGTATTACTCCTTAGTATTATGTAAACATTTTGGCTGATTAGGTCCATCCTATGGTAAAATGTTTGTTCCCAAATGGTGATACTGTGTTCCAAGACGACAGAGCCTCTATTAACACAGCTCGCATAGTCCATGACTGGTGTTTGTGAGCACGAGGATGAATTATTCCATCTCCCTTGACCACCACAGTCACTAGATCTCAACATTATTGAGTCTTTGTGGTCTACTTTGAAGAGAGGGGAGCATGTGCATGATCGCTGCACACTTCCATCATTATTATCTGAAATTGCATGAAGAATTTATAAGATTCCCTTGAAAACCACACAGGCGTTGTATTTATACATTACTAAACGACCGGAAGCAGTTTTGAATACCAAGCATTTTCATACACCGTATTAGGCAAAGCAATGCGTTGTGTTTTTGGTGTTTCCATATTTTTGACCGTCCCCTGTACTACGACAACAGTGCCAGTTTGCAAGTCAGCACAACAACTCTACTGTTATGGCCGGGACTTACGATGCCACCACTTCAGGTGTGCCAAAACAAGCGCTGTGTCGTTTGAGAGATACAGAACCTAGCGAGTGTGCCCGGACTTACCCCAATTCACTACTAGTAGTGCCACGTCACCATAACGCGTCTGCGCTTACACAAGCGTGTTGCACCATAATTAAGAATGAAATTAAAAGTTAAAGTTGCTTTTTCAAACTTTGTCAACATATGCTTTAGCGTAATAGTGTTTAATTTGTCAAGTCTCAAACACAATACTTCCGTGACCCCATTAAGCTACCTTTAATAGTTTTCGAATAATTTACTGAAAACTAAATTTGGAACAAAAACGTCTTTATTTGCAACAGATTAATTATCTGTTATATTAAAGCTATGAAGTTTTGGTTACAGCACATGATAAAACCTATTAAATAATACAGTTTTAACAAGTTTTAGGACCTTGATGTTAATAACAACCAATACAAGGTCTCTTAAAGTCGCAGGTCAGGGTTCATGCTCTACTGTCAGTTCCGTTCTAAAAATGCTAGAAGGCAAAGTTTTAATGCAGGCGAGCTAATACTTTTTCTGTGATTTTAACCAATTTACCTACATGCATAGAAAAATTACGAAGATTTTAAATTGATTCATAATAATGTTGTTAATTGTTGTGTGTCCGAGAAAGCGGCAGTTTGGGGACTGCTACCGTTGGCAGAGAGCGGATGACAGCAGGTGTTCCCTTGTCCGTCTGCTGCGCCACGTATATAAATACAGCCCGAGAGGCAAGACTAGTCTTCACTTCGCACCCAACTACCGTAAAATCCGCGTCAATCAAACGCCGGAGTGCGCGCTGCCTCGGATGACGTCAGAGACAGGCTGTTACAAAACGCTTATTTTCAGTAATAATAGAGAGTGAACTCGAGAGGACTGTACATCGCCCTGGAGCTCTTAGATTTCGCAAAAGTAACTGTTAGTGTGCCACCCGTAATGTTAACAAATCTGCGTGGCTAGTGGTGACAATTATTTTCCACTTTTGTGGCGAGAATTTAATTTGATTGTCAGTTCTCAGGGCGAAAGACATTTTAGTAGGAACTTACCGTAGAGCTCGCCCCTGAACTGCTCATAGTGCTGTTTAGGATAGACAGATTTACTGTCAGTGTGAACATAATGTGTGTTACAATGTTGTGTGTGTGAAACTTTACCAAATGTATGTATCAATTAGAACTCAAAATTTTCATTTAAAATCATAGTACTGTCCCGATGAGCAAAAAGAGAATAGAAACAATTCTTTCAGTGGGCTTGACAAGGATGTGGACTTGCAGACTGGGAACTATGGTCAGTATGTTCTCCATCGCTTTCTGGCTGACGACAGAAATAGTTGCCCGGCTCTCGTAAAAGACGGCGAACAATATTTACAATAATTCCAATTTCCTCCTATGACTAATTATTATTAATATGATAATCAACCCGCCGCCCCACACAGGCACTAATCTCTCCAACAAGTGGCGTTCCAATCGATGGCAGGAGGTGCAACCAGCGCGGGACTATTTCTGTCCGCAAGTCATGTGCCTGAAAATAGTGAGTGCCATACACCTTCGCTCCGGCAGTACTTAGGCTGCTGCATGCCGCACGGTCTCCGAGAAGCCAGTCATCGTCGGGGTGTCATCATACTGTCATCACTTCCTGACTCACATCAGACCTGTACAGTAATCTGCATCGTTATTGCTTCCAATAATTCTTCCTAAATAAATAAGTTTCTTGCTAACAGCAAGCGTTGTATATATGTAAGGGGCAGTCAAATGAAAACCTAACACATGCCATAACACTCACTCTGCGCGGCATGGGGTCCCCAGTTGTTTCTTTCCGATACTGTCACTGCTGTGGTAGGGGAAAGACATTGTGCCGCATCACAGTTGCAGGCGGCTGTTGGTCTATTGTGGTCGTCCATCTGTCGTAGTATCGAACGGCCAGCGCCTATGATTCGACTACCCTTCAGACAGATGTGTAGCAGGCTTGGCCTACATTCCTCGCCCGTACGCTGCACGGACTCCGGCGATCACATGGAAACAAGATCCTTGGGCGGGGAACCACAATCGAACGAAGGCTGCGGTTTAACGATTTGGTTGGGAAACACTGCTACATCCTCCGTACAGCCTGGATCTTTCACCGTGTGATTTTCATATGTTTTGTGACCTGAAGAAAGACATGAGCGGACGTGGGTTGCAGAGTGCCAGAGTGGGTGCGGTTTTGGATCCGTCAGGGGCAGACCGTGTTCGACGAAATAGGAATTAATCGTCTCGCTTTCCAGTGGGATGAATGTCTAACGCGGGGTGGCGATGACTTTTGAATGGGACCATTCCACGGATCCGTCGTGGCGTGTGTTCGGTTTTCATTTGACTACCCCCATGCATCTAAAATACGAATGTATAAGTACCTCTGCGTGACTGAACGTTATTCTAAAGTATTATATTTTTGATATTGTGGTTTTTTATGATTGTGTTTTGACTGAAACAAGGCGTATGATAAAGTATAAAGTAAACGTTAGCTGATCGTGTTACATTATGTCATTTCCACAAAACTTTTTATTACAGTACGTGGAAACATTTATACAGTAATATGTTATGGGTATTTTGATACGAGTAAATAGACTTGTGCTATACAGCTATTCCAGAAAATAACACTGCATCGCAGTTCATTAAACGTTGAATGTAATAGGACATATGGATGTACACTGATGCGCCAAAGGAACTGGTATAGGCATGCGTATTCAAATACAGAGATATGTAAACAGGCAGAATACGGCGCTGCGGTCGGCAATGTCTATATAAGACAACAATTGTCTGGCGCAGTTTATAGATTGGTTACTGCTGCTACAATGGCAGGTTATCAAGGTTTCAGTGAGTTTGAGCGTGTTAAAGTCGGCACACGAGCGATGGGACACAGTATCTCCGAGGTAATGATGAAGTGGGGACTGTGCGCCGTGAATATCACGAATCCGGTAAAACATCAAATCTCCGACATCACTGCGACCGGAGAAAATCCTGCCAGAACGGGAACCACGACGACTGAAGAGAATCGTTGAATGTGACAAATGCAACCCTTCCGCAAATTGCTGCAGATTTCAGTGCTGGGCCATTAACAAGTGTCAGCGTGCGAACCATTCAAAGAAACATCATCGATATCGGCTTTCGGAGCCGAAGGCCCACTCGTGTACCCTTCTTAACTGTACGAAACAAAGTTTTACGCCTCGCCTGGGGCCTAATCGGACGAGTGTCTTTTCAAATTGTATTGCGCGGATGGACTTGTACGGGAATGGAGACAACCTAACGAGTCCATGGACTCTGCTGTCAGCAGGGGACTGTTGAAACTGGTGGAGGCTCTGTAATGGTGTAGGATGTGTGTGATTGGAATGATATGGGATCCCTGATACATCTTTATACGGCTCCGACAGGTGATACGTACGTAAGCATCCTATCTCATCACTTGCGTCCATTCACGTCCATTGTGCATTCCGACGGACTTGGGTAGTTTCAGCAGGAGAATGCGACTCTCCACACGTCCAGAATTGCTACAGAGTGGCTCCAGAAATCCTATTATGAGTTTAAACACTACCACTGGCCTCGAAACTCCTCAGACATGAACATTATTGAGCATGTCTGGGATGCCTACCAACGTGCTGTTCAGAAGAGACCTCCACCCCCTCGTATTCTTACGGATTTATGGACAGCCCAGCAAGATTCATGGTGTCAGTTCCCTCTAGCACTACTTCAGACATTAATCGATTCCATGCCACGTCGTGTTGCCGCACTTCTGCGTGCTCGTGGGGGCCCTACACGATATTAGGCAGGTGTACCAGTTTCTTTGGCTCTTCAGTGTATATTATGCCACATACAGAATAAAAATGTTTGTGCTCATTTTTTTGGCCTTTTCACTCAATTTCGGTGTGAGGCCTGTTAGTACTTTGAACTATTTCAGCTTTATTGATGATTTCAGTCAATGTGCTGCAGATCACAGCCACAGTGATTAAGGGTACACAACCCCAAATGTATGTTCAGCGTTTGTCTTGTTTGTACCAAGTCCTCAGTATGTTAGTCAGTTTCATGTTCCTTGGATTGTTTGTATGATTAATCGTGATGATGTGGAAAGAGTCGTTTTCAATTCACATTACACGTCCTTATATAAATTTTGCCACATCTTGACCATTTACAAGTGTTTTATTGTAACACAGATGAGAATTACTAACTGTCGCTGTAAACAGTGTGACTGATATTGTCTCATATTAATAAATCCAATGAAATCTGGGTGGACTTGGAGGTTATGTTATTTTGACAAGAGTAGACTCGCATTCGACATAACTGCTGTTGAAATCCCCGTCAAGCCATCCAGATTTAGCTTTCAGCGCTTTCTCTGGAAGGATTAACGCAAACGCCCGATTGGTTCCTTTGAAACAGATAGCACAGGGACTGAGGCACTAATCTCTCATTCTTTAGGATCTTGGTTCCAATCCCCGCCCTAGAATCCAGATTCATCTTTTCCGTAGGTCGTCTAAGTAGCTTAAGGCGAATGCCGTGGTTGTTCCTTTGAACAGACAAGGTCCGTTTTCTCCCCCATCATTGTCCAGTCCGAGCCTTGTGTTGCATCTCACATGACCTTGTCGATGAGATGCTAAACTCTAAAATTTCTTCATCCTTTCTCGTAAGTCGAAGGGCGGGGATTTGGATCCCGCTAGGGGAATGGATATGAGTCTAAAATGTGCCGTCGCCTTGCACCTCTTCTGTATACTAGATTATCATTAGTAGAAATTTGTTAGACTCTAATTTGGTGTGCGGTGTATCATCCAAATAGATTTTGTTTTTACAAAAGGTACCCCACCTCTATAAATATCACAAAGACGGTTATGTAACTAAGTTGTCAAGAAACACATCGCAAAAAGAAACAAAACGTAAGTTGTGTACCCATTCGTATTGTGCAACTGCAAAGTAACATTTGATTGTATTTCTTGTCACTTGTTCATAGTATATCGTTTAACCATATCAAGGAAGCCATGCGCTGTGACAGTAATCTCAGTGAGAATGTGAAAAGAGAAAGATCTAATATCATGGTTAATGGATAGACCTCACATCACATTTAACTTCGGTGTTTTACCTGACACCTCTAACACGAAATTCTGCTGTACTGTCCATTTACAATAACGAACAGAAAAGTAGGTTAATTCACTGTTAAAAGAGAAATGCTAAAGGAACAGTTCATAATTATCCAGTATGATCACAACTACTATGATAAATACCATACGCTTTGGTTGTCACCTTATTTGTACGCCCATACAATTCGAGTTAATAAAAGGAATCATGTAAAACTTCCTGGCAGATTAAAACTGTGTGCCGGACCGAGACCCTAACTCGGGACCTTTGCTTTTCGCGGGCAAGTATTCTACCATCTGAGCTACCCAAGCATGACTCACGATCTCTCCTCACAGCTTTAATTCCGCCAGTACCTCGTCTTCTGACTTCCTTGGAAGGTACCTCCTTGGAAGGTTGGAGACGAGGTACTGGCGGAATTAAAGCTGTGAGGACGGGTCGTGAGTCGTGCTTGGGTAGCTTATTCGCCTGCACGGTAGCTCAGAGTGTTCGGTCAGATGGTTAGCTGCCCACTGTAATAGAAAAAACTGAGTGAACGGATCAACGATGTACTTGAACAGGTGTCATGGGACGTCCGCCCCGAACAAATGCAACGAACAATTACGAGAAAATGAGATCGGCAAAAAAAGGAAAAAAAAAAGATGGTAGAGCACTTGCCCGCGAAAGGCAAAGGTCCCGTTCCAGTCTCGGTCCAGCACACAGTTTTAATCTGCCAGGAAGTTTCATATCAGCGCACACCCCGCTGCAGAGTGAAAATTTCATTCAGGAATCATGTAGTTTGACTTCTTCTACCATTTGAATTTTTAATAGAATATCGTTAAACTTAACTATCAACTTTTTCGCGATTGAGTTTGTAATGGGGTGATCATGACTAGGACGCAGAAAAGGCATCGTTGTGCATCAAGTCAATGGCTGCTCTACAGTCACTCGTCTTCAAGTAACGTTCCGAAAAGTTTCTCCTGCCAGTTTCTTGAAATGCTTCATTCAACGCTTTGGAGACATCCGTGTAGGCGGAACCTTTCCTCTGGCTCACTAATGTCAGCACTTGGCTCGAAGAGCAGGATTTTCTCAGTATGTAGCGGAAGACATGAATCTTGGGTTTCTTAAGGAAACCGCGGCTCCGACTTGCGCACATTTCAAGACCATAGTTTATTCAATGTATGCTGCTAACACAGGAAGAGAAATTACCGCACAAACAGGTTTTGGTGCACAAGAGACCAGAGAGAACCACAGACATATCCACTGGATAGCACTTTACGTGCTAAACAACGAGCAGACTTGTAAGTGAATCGGCCAGAGGAGGAAGCCGACTATTCAGCGTCCGAAATCTAGTGCCAGGGCTGCTGTAGCACTTAGGATGCAGACTCATGAACTACCATTGGTAAATTGTTCTTCATCGTGTGCAGCTAATAATACAATAGGATCATGAACACTAATTATATCTACAGTTATTGCATTAATTTCTTAATTGGTCATTATTAATCCTAGCTTCTTTTTAAACATTATAACCAATTTGGAACAGGATACTCTCTCATCTTTAACTCTATTACATCCGCCAGTCTCATTACTATTTTTTTGTCTTTTCCCTAAACTATTTTATATTCTAATAGATCTCGGCAATTATTAAATACAGTAATGTGGTTTTGAGTTTCGGGTCTGTGCAGTAAACACTTTTTAAAATAACAAAAATCATAACTTATTGTCGATAATAATAATAATAATAATCATCAATAACAATAACCGTATAAAATGGAATGTAGTAGCTTCTAGCGAGCTGGTTGTATAAAAATACAGCAACGAAGGTATACATAAGGCTGATCTTATTACATTGTGTTGAGTAACACAGCAACTCAGTAGCTGCTGAGTAAAGGAAGGACGTTTGCGTCTCGGGTGTGTAAGACCCAAGTTTCACGAAGCAGTGTCACTCTATAAATATACACCCTTCTATATATATTTTTAGTATTTTACTGCGTTCGTTACTTACATCAAATATTAGACATTTCAGTTATAAAAAATGAGTGCAATATCTCAGGAAAATATTGACGTTTCCTGGTTTCCTAGTGAAAACCTACGTGCCGTACAGAGTAATGAAATTGGAACCCCAATTACTGTGACCCCTTTAATCACCACACTTTATGTATGTAATTTATAGTCGTGAAGTTTGCTTAAAAAGCATTTGACTTGTCAATAGTAATGAACAGATGGGAAACGACGAGAGGTGGCAGACATTTATCTGCAGCAACACTAGAGATGTGCTATAGTAAGAAAGGGTGTTTTCCAATAACTGTGAGGTGAGGTAAAATGGTCACACTAAAGGCGATTGGATGTTCACCAAATCATGGTTACTGATAGAACCTTTCCGCTTACATATACTGAATCTACATATCATCAGACTAAATATTTACAATTAAAAAATATGTTGTTGTTGTTGTTGTTGTTGTGGTCTTCAGTCCTGAGACTGGTTTGATTCAACACTCCAAGCTACTCTATCCTGCGCAAGCTTCTTCATCCCCAGTACCTACTGCAACCTACATCCTTCTGAATCTGCATAGTGTATTCATCTCTTGGTCTCCCTCTACGATTTTTACCCTCCACGCTGCCCTCCAATACTAAACTGGTGATCCCTTGATGCCCCAGAACATGTCCTACCAACCGATCCCTTCTTCTAGTCAAGTTGTGCCACAAATTCCTCTTCTCCCCAATACTATTCAATACCTCCTCATTAGTTATGTGATCTACCCATCTAATCTTCAGCATTCATCTGTAGCACCACATTTCGAAAGCTTCTATTCTCTTCTTGTCCAAACTATTTGTCGTCCATGTTTCACTTCCATACATGGCTACACTCCATACAAATACTTTCAGAAACGACTTCCTGACACTTAAATCTATACTCGATGTTAACAAATTTCTCTTCTTCAGAAACGCATTCCTTGCCACTGACATTTTATATCCTCTCTACTTCGACCATCATCAGTTATTTTGCTCCCCAAATAGCAAAACTCCTTTACTACTTTAAGTGTCTCATTTCCTAATCTAATTCCCTCAGCATCACCCGATTTAATTCGACTACATTCCAATATCCTCGTTTTGCTTTTGTTAATATTCATCTTATATCTTCCTTTCAAGACACTGTCCATTCCGTTCAACTGCTCTTCCAAGTCCTTTGCTGTCTCTGACAGAATTACGTCATCGGCGAACCTCAAAGTTTTTATTTCTTCTCATTGGATTTTAATACCTACTCCGAATTTTTCTTTTGTTTCCTTTACTGCTTGCTCACTATACAGATTGAATAACATCGAGGAGAGGCTACAACCCTATCTCACTCCCTTTCCAACCACTGCTTCCCCTTCATGTCCCTCGACTCTTATAACTGCCATCTAGTTTCTGTACAAATCGTAAATAGCCTTTCGCTCCCTGTATTTTACCCCTGCCACCTTTAGAATTTGAAAGAGAGTACTCAGTCAACATTGTCAAAGGCTTTCATTAAGTCTACAAATGCTAGAAACATAGGCTTGCCTTTCCTTAATCTTTCTTCTAAGATAAGTCGTAGGGTCAGTATTGCCTTACGTGTTCCAATATTTCTATGGAATCCAAACTGATCTTCCCCGAGGTCGGTTTCTACCAGTTTTTCCATTTGTCTGTAAAGAATTCGCGTTAGTATTTTGCAGCTGTGGCTTATTAAACTGATAGTTCGGTAATTTTCACATCTGTCAACACCTGGTTTCTTTGGGATTGAAATTATTATATTCTTCTCGAATCTGAGGGTATTTCGCCTGTCTCATACATCTTGCACACTAGATGGTAGAGTTTTGTCAGGCCTGGCTCTCCCAAGGCTGTCAGTAGCTCTAATGGAATGTTGTCTACTCCCGGGGCCTTGTTTCGACTCAGGTCTTTCAGTGCTCTGTCAAACTCTTCACGCAGTATCATATCTCCCATTTCATCTTCATCTACATTCTCTTCCATTTCCATAATATTGTCCTCAAGTACATCGCCCTTGTAGAGACCCTCTATATACTCCTTCCACCTTTCTGCTTTCCCTTGTTTGCTTAGAACTGGGTTTCTATCCGAGCTCATGATATTCATACAAGTGGTTCTCTTATCTCCAAAGGTCTCTTTAATTTTCCTGTAGGCAGTATCGATATTACCCCTAGTGAGATAAGCCTCTACATCCTTACATTTGTCCTCTAGCCATCCCTGCTTAGCCACTTTGCACTTCCTGTCGATCTCATTTTTGAGACGTTTGTATTCCTTTTTGCCTGCTTCATTTACTTTTTTTTATATTTTCTGCTTTCATCAATTAAATTTAATATTTCTTCTGTTACCCAAGGATTTCTACTAGCCCTCGTCTTTTTACCTACTTGATCCTCTGCTGCCCTCATTACTTCATGCATCAAAGCTACCCATTCTTCTTCTACAGTGTTTATTTCCCCCACTCCTGTCAGTTGTTCCCTTATGCTCTTCCTGAAACTCTGTACAACGTCTGGTTTAGTCAGTGTATCCAGGTCCCATCTCCTTAAATTCCCACCTTCTTACAGTTTCTTCAGTTTTAATGTACAGTTCATAACCAATAGATTGTAGTCAGAGTCCACATCTGCCCCCGCAAAAGTCTTACAATTTAAAATCTGGTTTCTAAATCTCTGTATTACCATTATATAATCTATCTGATACCTTCTAGTATCTCCAGGGTTCGTCCATGTATACAATCTTCTTTCATGATTCTTGAACCAAGTGTTAAAAAATATATATGGCGAATAACACCTGCACCATCTGGTGAAAAGTATCCAGACAACGCACTATAAGCGGAATTGACCACGAGATGGCACGAGAGCCAGATGCACCAGCATAAAAGGAAAGGGGGGGGGGGGGTATTGTGTTGTCAGTTAAGAAGTAGCAACAGAAAAGAAGGGTCGGTCACGAGAGTTCATTGACTTCGAACGTGGACTAGTCATTGAAAGTTACCTCCATAACAAATCCATCAGGAACTTCCCAGCCGTTTAAAGTCCGCCAGTACACTATTGGTGATGTAGCTATGAAGTGAAAAAGCGAAGGAACAACCGCATCTAAACCATGATCCGGCAGACCTTATCGATAGAAAGGGGCCATTGAGCATTGCGGAGGATAGGTGTAAAAATCATGTGAAATCAGAGGAAGAAATCACTTGTGAACTCCATAGTGCTACCAACATTCAATATAGCACAATTACTGTGCTTAGGGAGTTAAAAAAAAAGAGGTACAATGGTCAAGCAGCTCCTCATAAGCCACACATTTCTGTAGTCAGTGCAAATCGATGCATGATATAGTGTAAAGCGCAAAGACCCTGGACACTGTACGACTGGAAATGAGTGATTTGGAGTAATGATTTAAATTATAATCTGTGGCAATACGAAGGAAAAGTTTGGGTTCGGCGAATGCCTGGAGAACGTTAGCTGCCATCACGTGTGGAGCCAACAATGAAATACGGAGGAGGTGATGTTACAGTATGGCGATGCTTTTCGTTGTTAGGTTGTGGGATCGTTACTGCATTCAAGAATTCGCTAAATGCGGAAGAATATGAACACATCTTACAGCATTGTGTATGGCGTACATAGAGGTCCAGTTTGGGACGATGATTGTTTGTACCAGTTTGACAATGCACTCTGTCATGAAACGGTGTCTGCGAGGCAATAGTTTGTGGACAACAACATTCCGTTATTGGAGTGTCTTGCCCAGATGCCAGACTAGAACCCAGTGGAGCACTTGTGGGATTTGGAACGTCGAGTTCGCTCCAGATCCCAGTGTCCAACATCACTATCATCTCTGGATTGGCTCCTGAGGAAGAATGGGCAGCCATTCCTCTATAGACGTTCCGACATCTCACTGTCAGTCTCTCCAGCAGAGAGCAGGCCGTCATAGAGGCGAACGAAGGACACACTCTATATTACAGTCCACTAATAGGTGTCTGGTTTCTTTTGATCATATAGTGTATATGCATTTTTGTGAAGCCTTACATAGTGACCATTATTCCCAAGATAACAGCCTAATGTAGACAGTGCGGACCTACATACTCCGAAAATGGTAAAGTAACATCACAGGCCAGGCCTTCCTTTTAGTGAAAACAATTTGCTGTTCTTGGACTGAACTAACAACGGTTTCATCCACGTTACAAATATGATGTGCAAGAGGAAAATGTTTACCTTAGAGTGTTTTAATGATGTTAGTAAAGTTATTCAACAAACAAAATCAAGGTTTTCTCGTTTTTGTTCGTTACATAATATGCTCCATAAGGTGGCCACAATCTTTTTCCCACCTACTGCATCCCTATTTTTTTCCTAGAACTCTTCATTTCAGCGTATTGCGTAAACATGAGATTGCATCTTATCATTCTTCACCACCTTAAGTGGAATTTCCGTAGCAATAGGATCCCTTGTTTGTTGCTCTTATTTCCAGACATATTTTCTAATCATCTTCGTTCCATAGTACCTGAAACAATACCAGACGACTGCAGAAGACTGTTTTGGATCTGATTTTTGTATTATGTCACTTATAAGTGTCACAGATGATTTTAACAGCAGTTAATAATTAACTGAAAACCATAGCAAAGGGACAGAATAATGGATGATAGCTTTGTATGTAAAATTATTTAAAAATCATTCTACACTATTACAGGTGATACATTGACGTAAACATCTCTTATTGGGGAAAGTAGATTAAAAATGAACTGTTGGGAAAAATGGTCACCTAGGCTGCATTTCGCGACAAGTAGAGTGGCCACTTTTCCCGTCTGGATACCATGTCGCCATTTGTGATTCACAGATGAAACTATCACACCGAAAGAAACAAAAAGGAACTGAATTTGCAAGCCAAAAAACCTTGTTTGAACACTGACATTGTAAAAAAGTAATACGTTTAACTAAGGTAACAGGAATGATATAATTGACTCGTCTTACATGTTAGAACTAACCTGACCACATACCGGTAGTCAGCAGCGCTGTTGAGGGTAAAAAATTGCAACGGACACTTTTCCGGCCTCGCCATGTTATCCTACTTTCCCCTACTAATCGTTATACAAGAAACCAGAAATTCCCTAATTTCAAAAATATGCTCCCCTGGAATATTTATATTATTTCAGGGTCAAGCATTGCTGATCATTTATCTCATGTTAAAACTGTGAGCCGGAGCAGGACCGCGACTCGAAACTGCATCCTTGCCTATCTTATGCAGTGCGCAGCCAATTGTGGTCCCCGTGCAAGCCTAGAAGCTACACCACATCACTCGTATCTCATCACACAAGTATAAACTCTGAGTTCCGGGCTGGTAAACAGTTTTAACTTCTCACAAATGTTCATAGTAGCTTACGCTTTGACAAAGATAGAAAAACATCATTCCACCCTACAAAGTACAAGATAGTTGTAATTAAACTTTCACTACTTCAATCAGTGTAGGCGGAAAACTACTTACCACATGGGTACCCAACTTTATAGGAATGATGTTGAGACTGCGCCCTGCAGTATTTGCGTTGTTAGTAATGCTTGTGTGATGACTTGCCGTTAGACGCTGGTACTGGTACGGTGACGTAGGATGGAACCACAAGCATCACTGGTCATTACTGTCGCAGATAGTCAACATATGTCTGGACTAGGTGAGCAGCGCATTACTCGTAAAGCTTTTTTTATCAAAACAGCAGTAATAGTGCTGTTGCTCTTCGTGAGCATCGACGCATTAAAGTAATACGGGGAGTTTCTCTTTCCGCACAGGGGCTGAAGAATATGATTGGGAAGTTTGGACTAACTGGTGATTTGGGAATTGCTCATAGAAACTGTTGAAGAAGTTACTACTTCCATGGCTGAGACTGCTGGATGCAATCAGTGATCTTCAAGTAGTGCACGAGCTGTGTAATGACAGCTGGACATCCCATGGTCCACTGTTCGAAAAATGCTGAGAACTGTTGTGAAATGATATCTTCAGTGCGGTTCTAGGCTGTCGTGGATGCACATTATCATCACACTGAGCAACGTTTGTAAGCTAGAACGTAAGCGTAGCAAGGAATTAACAAACGTTACCCTGTCATGTGGAAATTAGAATGTGTTTCTTTTAGTGATTTCTATGTTATTTCTCTTCTGCATATCTTACAAATGTTTTCACAAAGTTTTATTGTCCTACGATCACTAGTCTTTCATGGGGCCTGTCAAGCAGCGAAAGGTTTATTGTCACAACCCTTAAGGCCTGTGTAACAACGTAACAAGCGAGAGCTAAGGAATAATTATAAGGTACAATTTAATTAAAAAATGTTTCGAGTTTCGTGCACAATACTTACAATCTGCTGAGGGTCCCGAGTGGTAAGAACACCCTGTTCTGTAGCGTCATGAGCTGGTTCTCTGATATATCTCTGAAAACAAACGAGAGTCATCTGTTAACATAAATACATCTGTGTCTTACGATGCCTTGCGCCATTATGATATGAATAGTAATGTAGTTTTTCTACGCATTAACATTAAATGCGAATAAATACAATGAATACAAATAAGACTTATTTGCTCTACTCGTTCACTCGCGAGGTCATTTATTGCTACACTGTCCATTCAAATTAGAGTGACCAACTGTCAAAAGCAGGATTAACCACCTTTTACAGCGCGGACTGCTGCGAGACGTGCAGGAAGAGTCAGTGGGGATCTGAAAGGTACCGACAGGGATGTTGAGCCATGTAGACTTCAATACCGTGGTCACCTGCTCTAGCTTTATCGGTTGCGGATCCATGACGCGAATAGCTCGATCGAGTTGGTCCCACAGACTCTCGATTGCGTTCTAAGCCGGGAAGTCTGTTGTCTAGGCGAGTACGGTAAACTCATCTTGGTGATCTTCGAACCACGCACGTACACTGCGAACTGTGGGACACGTTGCATTGTCCTGCTGGTAAAAGCCGTCATGCCGAGGAAAAATGAACTACATGTGGGGGTGGATATGATAGACGCATATTTGTGTTGATCCACTGTGGCGTCTAGAATGACGAGATCACCCAAGGAATGCAAAGGAAACACCCCTAGGCCATCCTCCGGCCTGGACGTTTCTGACGATTGTTGCAGGATGTCAGTTTTCAGACGTTCCATACCATACACGTCAATGGCCACCTATCCGATGGAGCATGAAACGTGATTCATCTGAAAAGGCCACCTGTCGCCACTCAGTGGACATCCATTAGCCGCACAGGCGTTCAAATTCGAGCCTTTGTTGCCGCAGAGCAGCAGTCAGCGTGGGTGTATAGAACCAGGCGCCTGCTGCGGAGCCCATACACAGCAACGTTCGCTGAACGGCCGGTCAGTTGGTCAAGAGTTGCACGTGTACTCGTCCATACACATATCCGCATCTTTCTTTATCCCTGTCATCTACGGCCAGCGGTGCACCAAATTTGCCTCGGCGCCGTTTTTGGATAGCGCTATTTTGCCATGCACGGTATGTTTAACCACGACTGCACGAGAAACTTACCAGTTTCAGAAATGCTTCCACCCCGGGCCCGAAATCCAATGATCATACCCTTCTAGATTATATATACATCGCTCCGTTTTCGCATTACGATAACGATTGCACTGTTTCCCGCATCGTCCGATACACTTTATACAGGGTGCATATTAATATAACCGGCAAATGCAGGGACGATTTCCCGACTGAAAGTGGAGAAGAAAGGTCCTTACAACATGTATCCGGAAACGGACGGTGTGCGTGCAACGACAGCAAATCGTCCCGGAAAACAGTACAGAGCCGCATC
Source organism: Schistocerca nitens (assembly GCF_023898315.1). Taxonomy (NCBI): domain Eukaryota; kingdom Metazoa; phylum Arthropoda; class Insecta; order Orthoptera; family Acrididae; genus Schistocerca; species Schistocerca nitens. The sequence goes on along the minus strand of NC_064616.1, from coordinate 635,863,918 downwards.
GCATCCACGTCCCAACAGATGTTCAAAGTGGCCTCCGTGGGATGCAACGTACGTGTTCACGCTTCGCATCATGGATTGCCACACTCTTTCGTACGTCCCGTCATGTCCCTGAACAGCCTCACAGGCGTCGTGAAAACGCTGTTGAAGCGTATGCGCATTAGGAACTGGTTCAGCATACACAGTGCTTTTCAGATGACCCCAGAGGTAAAAATCCAGGTGGTTTAAGTCCGGTGATCTAGAAGGCCATGTTACACGGCCTCCGCGCCTATCCAACGTCCGGGTAAGATGATGTTGATGTGTCTCAATATCCTGTAGATCCTGGTCCTCCAAATCTCGTGTACGCATAGTCCGCCGCCTCCCTGAACGTTCTGAAAGGGCCCGTGGTCACAAAGGCACCCAAATGGGCTTGAAATGTTGCGTGATGTGGTTAGTGTATGTGAAGATAATGTTTCTGTATAGCCGTGCTGCCTCTCGGCCGTTTTCATCTGCTTGGCCATACACAAACAGCATCTCAGCTTGTTCCCGACAAGAATACCGGACCATTCTGCTGATTACAGTGCGCTGCATCAGTAACATAGCCTGCAACACACAAGGAATACACGACACACGTAGTCAGAGGAACTTTCATTCGTCAGAGCAATCTACCGTGGGAACGATGCATTTCCGGACACATGTTCATAGGACATTTTTTCCTCCATTTCCAGTCAGGAATGCGTCCCCGCAGTTTTTCGAGTTTATTGACGTTCACCTTGTATACTCTACACTACTTGTGCAGCCACCGGCCGTCTGTGAGTGGTTATTGCACGTTGGACCCGAACATAGGCGGTGGCCACATTGATGTGACAGGACCGCGTATTATGTTGGTTGCGAGGCCGCTACACGGGTAGAAATTATGCTCAGACTTGACACCAATCTCGCTAAGAAAATGTCCAACCACGTACTGAAATGAGAGGAGTAATGTGAACTCTCTGAGAGGATGATAGTGGACGGAGATATACACAAAGAAGGAAGGTGACTGTTTCTTTGCTGCACCTACTGGTTGTAAATTTTCATGGGTGGCGTGCTACAACACGCGGATCAAACATACACTATCGGTCAAATGATTTCGATTAGCCATGAAAAGAGCATGAAACTTTATATCGATGCACAAACACTTCGTACAAACTAAATGGACCAACAAAATAAGTATTTTCTCTCTTTATCATTTATACAATACATTACGGTTCACATTTTAGCATCTTCAAAGTATCCACAATTTGCTCTCAGAACAGCTGCACGATCTCTTGGCATTCTGGAGATCAGATTTTGAAGTGATTTTGCAGATATAGCAGTCCATCACGTCTGTAAATTATTCCATAGATCTTCAACATTAGATGACCTCAGTTTTCTGACCTCTCTGTGAAATTCATCCCATAAGAGTTCAATGTCATTTAAGTCAGGTTACTGACTTGGCCATATCATATTATTCAGTTCCCTGCATTTTTCTTTTCTGTTGACATACCCTCTGCACAATTTAGAAGCATGATTGGGACCTTGCAGAACAAACCTATGACTAATAGAACAATAATTTTCTTGCGAGATGGAACTGCATTGTTGATGAGTAAGCCATGTTATCCTTCCTTCTTTTATGTTCCATTAATTCTCGCTAGACCACCAACTTTATCAACTGAAAAACATCTTCACACCATGACAGACCCTCTACTACACACCACCGTTGGCGTCAGACGCTACTCTTCATACGTTCTCCACGAAGTCGACGAACAAACATCGATGGCTTCTAAAAACTTCAAACATAGATTCTTCCGTGAATAACACCTTGGACCATTGCTGCACACTCAAGTTCTTATGTTTCATTGCGTAATAAAGGGTTTTTGTCCGCTATACAGCCGTTTGTTCAGGGAGATGGCGTTGCACTGTTGGGACAGAGATTGGAGCTGCTCACGCACTATTTACTTCCTCGCAGATTTCAGGTGCCGTACGAGCCCTCTGGCGTTTACTTTGTACACGTTTGAACCGATCCTCTGTGTATGATGTTAATCGGGACCTCCAGATCATGACACTCTTTCACTGGCAGCAGTTTGCTTCAACCGCTGCAACGTATACACCAATGTAGACTGCTCTAGGCAAACGTTTGTTGCTACTGGCTTACTAGAATAGCCTTCCTGATGCAGCAATTACTGCACGTTTTTTAATTCCAGGCTCTTGCTTCCGTTCATTAAGGATTATATGGTAAAACCTGATCAGGTATACAAACACACTGCTAGAAGCACACAATGTCTTGTAAACTAACACCAACTGATCGTATACAGACAGTCGACGGAATGAGGCACATTCGAATGGAACCGTCTTAGGTAAAGGCACGTCAATGCTGTGGACACTCATCAGTGCCCCTCTAAACGAAGAACCAGTCAAATACACAACAGAGGCCCATCTTTACATGTTTGTACTTGCTTTATTATCAGAATGGGAATATGATAGAATATCGAAAACGAAATCCCTCTTTTAACCACAAATTCGTAGTTGTGATAAGTGACTGAAAATTTTGACCGGTAATGTAAGTGATGCAAAAAGGAACTTATCAGCAATTCACAGCACATAAATGAGTGACTAATCAATCCTCTTCTATATCAAAGGTAAGGCGATCAGCGATCGGCGTGCTTCACTAGGACTGGACGTATGCTCTTGCCTTCCTCAGATCTTTGAACCAAGATTCCTCCAGAATTATACGATGGCCTATGGTTTAATGTGCTCCTTACCACGCTGCAACCTGATATTTTTCCCACATACAAACTGTTTCCAGAAAGAAAAGAGAGTGATTGTGGTTCTAAATTTGGACATTTGCAGTTCTAGGTGGACACAATTTAGCCACCGAGCAAAACAATAAAGAAATGATGTTGACATCATACTATTAATAAGATATCAGTTTTGTGCAGTAAATGTCACATGAGCTATTCGTACATTCCTTGACACACACACACACACACACACACAGCCGGCCGAAGTGGCCGTGCGGTTAAAGGCGCTGCAGTCTGGAACCGCAAGACCGCTACGATCGCAGGTTCGAATCCTGCCTCGGGCATGGATGTTTGTGATGTCCTTAGGTTAGTTAGGTTTAACTAGTTCTAAGTTCTAGGGGACTAATGACCTCAGCAGTTGAGTCCCATAGTGCTCAGAGCCATTTGAACACACACACACACACACACACACACACACACACACGCACGCACGCACGCGCGCGCGCGACGCAGACGTTATATGTAATATACAGACAGGTAAAACAACTGGATACAACAGATACAGGAAAGGGAACGAGCGTGCATTTGCATCGCTGAGACAGGAGCTTCTCCCAAACAATACAAGCAAATTTAATTTACTTACAAGTGTTCCAGATGTTTCTGGTTCCTAAACGCATTAACATCAATTGATCGGATGGCATTTCTTCTCAGGTTCCTAAAAAAACAAATTTATTCAATGTTAACATATTTCTCTTAAAAAGTTTAAGTACACTGAATTTAAAATGTTGAGTACGTGCCACAAACATTTCACTGACAACTGGTTTATGTACACCATGCGCTATGAAATAATGCTCATGAACAAGTAAAATGGTATTACTGTTCTTCTACAGCAAATTTTCTCCAGTGTAGATTCTCGCCGTTTTATTGCAGCTCACATTTCATTTCTAGCTATGTAAATTGGATAGAAATAATTCTATCTGCGCTCTTCCAGGGGAACATTTTTAAACATTATTTCCGCTATTTTGCAGCTTTTTGTGGCACTGCAGAATACCGAGAAATGAATGTAGCTGCAATAACGCCGTAATGGAAGAACAGTAAAGTTGATTACATTTACGTGAGCGCCTACGGGCCACCGTAGCATGTGGAGCGAAGTGCACACGCATGTGGAGCGAAGTGCACACAGTGTACAAGCGTCTTCATATTCCATTCGTGAATTTGACTCCGTATAACTGCATAATTACAGGACCGTAACAGTTTTATGCTCTATATGCACCGCTGACTCTTTTTTTAATTATAGGCGTTCTCTCGTTACGTATAACGATTTATGAATCTTCGAAGCTATTTATTTTGCGGCTAACCGAAGGGCCCCAGGTTCTTTTTCCGGCCACGTCGGACATTTTCTCTGTTTGGGGAAAGGGTTTTGTGTTGCCCTCGCGTTCTAATCGTCATAATTGACATTTCATTATTGAGAGGGCTGTATGGGCAAATCCCCAAAACCAGTAAATAAAAGAAAAAAATATTTTACAAAACCCTTTACATCAATGCATATTGTTGACTCCACTGAATGTACATTGTTTATGTTCTAAAATTAAAGAACCTGTCTCTGTTACGCATCTCAAACCCTTTCAAAAGCTCGCTCTATAGCGAATAATCATAAATGCAAAATTCCATGGGAAATTTAACAAATGCTACGTTTCTACATATCCAGTGGAAGAACCTCTGGTACTATTACTTGGAAATCGTAGGTGAAGATATAAACGACAATAATGTTTCAATCAGCTCTGGAGCGTGCATGGGCGAGGAAACAATTGAGTTAAGTACCAGGTCGATTCCCACCATCAGAGACTTGATTGCCATTCTCCAGCGGCATTAGCACTTGTTCCCGCGCACCGACCACCTGTTACGTACTTTGTACGTGGCTCATTTCGTTCACTACTCAATAAGCATAGCCACTCCAGATATATAGAACTTTTAAACGTCTGTGTTGGAGCAACAAAACCATGCCAGAAAATGAGTGGGGCTGTTCTAAAAGTTTTTAATCATCAATCTTGGTTTGCATTAACGGGGAAAACAATAGAGAATTCGACAATGACCGACCGCGCTCCTGGCGTGCTAATTTAAATCCTCAAGAATAAAATTTTTAGCTTTTTAAGCATGCAGAATTTTATTTTCAAATATTAAGGTGTTTAACTTTGGAGAATGGAGAGACTTTACAAGAAAGAATAATTTTATTTTGTTTTTATTTTGTTTTCAAGAGAGAAGGTGTTTAGTTTTCCAAGGAAACAGCCATTGAAATTAAGAATTGCAAGCCTATGAACCTATGCTTATGATGCTAATGATTTGTCAATCAGAAGAGTGGCTGAAGATGTAGAAGGAGGCCCATTAAAAAAAATTGTTAAGGCAACTACAAGCAATAGTTAGGAAATCCGCATTCGAATCCCGGTCTGCCAAAAATTTCCAGTAGTCACTAAATATTCATTACCTAGCAGGTTTATCATACCTGAGCGGTTTGATATCATCTCATGTTTTTGCATCATCATCCCCATAGATCCATTCATTTCATGTCAGTACATTTAATTCATCTCAAATAAGTAAGAACTGATATGCTGTATTCCTTTTGACGCTGAACGGAAATGAAAAATAATTACCGGCGTGTAGTTCCCTAGGTAGTAAATAAGTGGGTGATGTTAACCCCTTTCTTCTGTTAAAAGGTGAAATAAAACGTAGAATAGTGGGAGAATGCGTTAGACTGTAGTGATAGCTGAAATTTCCGAAAAGATGGAAACTTATAAGCCACTCGAAGCATGAACGAAAGAAAGTTAGTAGGGATGATAGTACACGAAATGTGAACTTATGAAAAAAAAAAATAAAATACACGAAAGTAAGCCTCCTAAAATTAGATAGATATGGACCATAGTGTTCCAGAGATTAGTATTATCAATAGGAAATTACGTTGGCCGTGTAACAACACAGTGAATGATATCCGACACGAATATCATCACAGCTGAAACTGACATTTTAATAACGCAGTTTTGTATGCAAAATTTACCTAGAGGGTCGAGTTTCATGCCTTGAACCTTTGTTGGAAAGAGATAGTAATTTACTGAGATGACGATACTCTTTTCTATCAAGTATTATTCTAATGAACTCAGAAGGACAATAATCTAACTTTTGATGTGACGTCCAGCAAACTTGGAATCCATTTCGAGTGAGCCAGTCCACGACGAAGATGATGAAAGTACCTTCTGTACAAAGTTACTGTTGTCGAATGAGCATTCCTCCATTCTCTGCAGGAATAGTACGTGTACTATCAGCAGAGGGAATGTGATCCGTACGTTACCATGAATTAGGAAAAATCATAGCATCAGTAACAATTACTGAAATCATAAAAGGTATTTGCATGAAAGTTGAATACGTTGTTACCACAGTGGTGTCTAATGATATGTGTCTGCTAAAGGATCTTTCTTCGTATTGTGGCCTATAATACTTCAGATACCTGTTCCATCTCGACTTGAGTCCAGCCATAACTTATAAGACGCGTCCCATCAACAACACACTTTTCCAGACCCGTCATTCCTCTTACAGAGAATGGAATTCTACGAAATTAGAGACCAGGCCATGTTATTGCGTAACTGTGCCCAATGCATAATGAGGCACACATATCAGAACGATGCTGAGAATTTTTAGAACCCGCAGGCGTCGTGGAACTGGACTTTGACCTATTTCAACACCGGCGCACAATAACTAACTCGCGAACACACAGCAATGCAGGTCAAACACACTATTTACGGCAAGGTAGAGGCTTTGTGGTCAGCATACACTCTACAAACTACCGTTTGCCGAAGGTAACGCCAATGATAACTGGCGAAACGTAAGATTTCCAATTGTGAACGACAGGCTGGTACGGGTATACAGACTGGAAATTGTTGCCTCTATACGAGTCATCTTGCTGTAGCCATGTGTATGAGACAGTATGGGTATGAAGGCGATAGAGAATGTCATCGAAAACGCCATAGAAAATTTATGGGCGGAGACGGAGCAGTTGCATGACCTCATCTAAGCACCAGAGACGACCTTTGAAACAAAATTCTAAATGCGTCAGCGAAGGTGACAGAAAATGAGCGATTTAATGTCCACCTACCGTCCTGCACGCACATGTTTTCTATAGTCGAAGAGCACCGGAGGATATGTCAAGTGCCGAAAGAAACCTTTCTAAGGGACGAAAAAGGCTTGCGTAGAACCTTTGTCTCTTTGCAGTGTTAGTTTCGGATTCTTCACATGAAACAAATTAACATAGGTCCTCAACAAAATGACTTGTAACATGGGATCCGAACCAAACACACTAGTCGTGCCGTCACGTTCCAGCCTGTCCACTATTCCAATGAACTACTGATGTATAACAGTATCTACTACAACTTGTCACTTGTGTGTCCTAGACTCCAGCTCCACATGAGGTTCCTTTTCCATACCTCTAATCCAAGGAAACTGATGCCACAGGTTTTCTTCAGGGAGCATACTTCGTGCTCAGTATCAGTCACACACACGTTTTGTACTTGTAAGCAATAATGTACTCCTTTTAAGGTGATTGTTCCTTTTGTAACTTTACGGGTAGCCCAAATTTTAGCTCCAGCCAATTTTTGTACTGTGAATGAATCTCTAAATGGATGAAATTGGTCTGGCATAATATCTAAACGGAAGTCTAAAATAACAGCTCAGATATGAGTGAGTGGTTCAAATCTTAAACCATATGATGAAGTAGTTTCGTGAAATGCATCAAAATCTCGACTCCACAGGCTTGGAGAGCAGTAGTGATCCTTATAACTAGTGCTACATGCATAGCATTGCATTGTCATTTGATGCAAAGGGAATGACTCACAGTCAAAACATAAACTTATTAATGGAGTCAGAAGAATATTAAAGAAGACATTTGCCTGCGAAAAGGACTGATGAGCTTAAGATGCATCTAGGGAAGGAGAATAAGCGAAACAGTGTGTTGCATACTACACAATGAAAACAATTGCGGTAAAGCTTCTGTTGGGAAAACCTCTTATAACGCTGAGAAACACAAAGCAGAATCTTCAGTGGTGCAAGGAGCAGAAGAAAGGGACTATAGACGAGTGAAAACATGTAATGTGTTCTAAGAGGCTATTTCTACACTGTCTGCATTTTAGAATTTTTTACATACAGTGTACAATCCCGACTATACTCCTTCAATTTTAAAATGCCTTGGAAGTTTTGTCATATTTTGGATAGTCATATTATTGTTTGCCCCCAGGTACTACTGCTATACTACTGCTATAACTTGGAAGGTCGTTTAAACCAGGGCTTCCCAACTTTTTCAGCTGGCGGACCCCTTCTTCAGTCGAAAATCCATGGCGGACCCCTAGTTAGTCAAGAGCACAGTAACTTTAAATTTCAGAGCGAAACCCATGGGAACTGAAAGCTTCTTAATGCAAGTGCCATGTTCCCAACGCCCCCCCCCCCCACCCCCGAAGTACCAATAGACTTTGGTTTATAGATGAATGAAAACAACTTGAAATTAACGATCCAATTTGAATTCCCACTGTATCAAGACACTTACTAGTGGATTTTTCTCCCTTTGTTCAACACACTATAACCTGATTAAAATTACTTGGTAATTGACATTTCACACGTTGGAGCTTCCTTCCTCCGAGAGCAATCAACGTCACGTCCAAACTGTTCGCTGTTGACAAGCTGCCTCTTGTGGTATGTTCACTTCCACTGTTTTTCTACTTTTGTGTAAGGAGCATGCATATTTCGTAACAGTCGTGTGTGTGTGTGTGTGTGTGTCTGGCTTTTCGTGAAATCCGACGAAAAATATTCAGATGAATGTAAAGTCTATGGGACTTAACTGCTGAGGTCATCAGACTCTAGTCTTGCACACTCTTAATCTAAGTTTAACTTCCACTAAGGACAACACACTCACACACACACACACACACACACACACACACACACACACACACACACACACAAACACATGCCCGAGGGAGGACTCGAACCTCCGGCGGGAGCGGCTGCGCAATCCACGACGACATGGCGCCCTAGACTGCGCGGCCATTCCGCGCGGCTGTGAACAAAAGAGGCAGACCCATGATTCGGGATACAAACACATCACGAAAGAAAATAGGCCAAGTAGTTGCCTTTAAAGGACTACTGTGACTTCTGTTGTGCAATTTGTGGGAATATATTCACCCAGCTTACATGCGTTTCCAAAACCGGATTTCGTAAGCCGATGTCCCATTTCCGCTTTTGGTTGGTCAGGTAAACACTTCAAAATCGATTCTGGAAATCTGCTTCTATAAAGCCGTTTTCCAGTTCCACAATCGATTTTCGTGCCCATGTAAACAGATCGGAAAATATAGTTATTTTTACGTCTTTGCGTATCTACTGAACGGCAGCTGTCAGTCCATAGCTGGCAGCTAGCAGGCGGCATTGCAACAGTGTAGTGTCAGTTAGTAGCTGGCAACTGGCAGGCGGCGTGGCAACAGTTTAGCCACAGCTGACAACTTCAACTACTACTTGGACAATGTATCGTGGCAGTCAGCCTCGACTGTAAACAAATTAGGAAAACAAACAAACAGACTCTCTTATTTCTATATAAGAAGACAAAGCATTTCACACAATGTAAGACTTGTTTTCTCAAAGGAAACAATTCTGGCAGAGGTGGTTTACCTTTTACTAGGTGGCACGTGAAAAGTCCTCATTTGTTTACGCTCGCAGCCAGTTGCCACAATATAGTGTCAGAGTAATAGCAAGTAATTGTAATTGAAGTATAGGCAGGCCATATTTTTAACTGAGAGGACGGAATATGTTATAAAGAAAAGAAATTAGCTTTATAGATCATTTTAATTTTCGTAACAAAAATATCAATGCCAACAGAATTCAATTAATAATTATTTTATAAATTATAGAAGACAGAAGCAAAATTCCTACAGAGTCATAGTTCAGGTACGTTCACTGGGCATCTACGAAGAAAATGGGTTTCTTCTTTACTATAGATGAATCTGTAGGGATAATAATGGAATTCTAATGGGATGGTTGAGGGTGCTTCTGCTGACACAATTTTGAAAAGTTGGGTTCAGTTCTTGACAACTGGAGAAGGATGTCTGGTTCCGCATCTAGACAGCTTCGGTACTTAGTTTTGTGGGCGGCATAGGTCGAGAATCCAGATTCACAGATGTATGTTGCGGCAAACGGAAGAAGTACACGTTTTGCCTTTTCAACAAGGGGGTAGTATTTCTTGTTATCCAAATGGATCCAAAAGTATGAGTAACCGTCAATGTCAAAACTTGATTTGAAGGTAGGGTCTGTGGCAATTTCTATCAACAACTCATATTCATTTGATGATAGAATGTTCGGCTTTTTGGATACAGTGAATGGGTTGACCACCCATTCGTATTTCTGCAGCTTCTCATCTTCAGCTGTTGGGAAATAACGCTCCAACAATGAAATCAAGCTTCGGAGATGTTCCAGGATTTGATGAAACAAATTCTTCCCAAGCGCCAATGTTTTGTTTTTCAAAAACTCCTTGAGAAGATGAAAACACTCGATCTCCCCCTCCTCGACACTCTCTGGCCAAAAATTGATTTTCCTCTTGAATGCTCGAACTTTGTCGATAGCAGTGACGTTTGTTTCACTTTGCCCTTGGAGTGAAATATTTATTTCGTTCATTTTGGAGAAAATATCTGACAAATAGGCAAGTATACACTGCCAATTTTCATAATTAATAAGGTCTGCTAATTCGGTGTTATGCTCCAAACAGAAAGCTAAGACTTCCAATCTTAATTCGTACAACCGAGAGAGTGCATTCCCATGTGAGAGCCACCTCACTTCTGTGTTGAGAAGCAGGGAACGATGAAGGCTTCTCATATCTTCACACAGTATTGTGAAAAGTCTTGACTTCAACGGCCTTGATAAGGGTGTTTCAAAAATGACCGGTATATTTGAAACGGCAATAAAAACTAAACGAGCAGCGATAGAAATACACCGTTTGTTGCAATATGCTTGGGACAACAGTACATTTTCAGGCAGACAAACTTTCGAAATTACAGTAGTTACAATTTTCAACAACAGATGGCGCTGCGGTCTGGGAAACTCTATAGTACGATATTTTCCACATATCCACCATGCGTAGCAATAATATGGCGTAGTCTCTGAATGAAATTACCCGAAACCTTTGAAACGTGTCTGGCGGAATGGCTTCACATGCAGATGAGATGTACTGCTTCAGCTGTTCAATTGTTTCTGGATTCTGGCGGTACACCTGGTCTTTCAAGTGTCCCCACAGAAAGAAGTCACAGGGGTTCATGTCTGGCAAATAGGGAGGCCAATCCACGCCGCCTCCTGTATGTTTCGGTTCAAATGGTTCAAATGGCTCTGAGTACTATGAGACTTAACTTCTAAGGTCATCAGTCCCCTAGAACTTAGAACTACTTAAACCTAACTAACCTAAGGACATCACACACATCCATGCCCGAGACAGGATTCGAACCTGTGACCGTAGCGGTCGCGCGGTTCCAGACTGTAGCGCCTTTAACCGCTTGGCCACCACGGCCGGCGTATGTTTCGGATAGCCCAAAGCAATCACACGATCATCGAAATATTCATACAGGAAAGTAAAGACGTCGGCCGTACGATGTGGCCGGGCACCATCTTGCATAAACCACGAGGTGTTCGCAGTGTCGTCTAAGGCAGTTTGTACCGCCACAAATTCACGAAGAATGTCCAGATAGCGTGATGCAGTAATCGTTTCGGATCTGAAAAATGGGCCAATGATTCCTTTGGAAGAAATGGCGGCCCAGACCAGTACTTTTTGAGGATGCAGGGACGATGGGACTGCAACATGGGGCTTTTCGGTTCCCCATATGCGCCAGTTCTGTTTATTGACGAAGCCGTCCAGGTAAAAATAAGCTTCGTCAGTAAACCAAATGCTGCCCACATGCATATCGCCGTCATCAATCCTGTGCACTATATCGTTAGCGAATGTCTCTCGTGCAGCAATGGTAGCGGCGCTGAGGGGTTGCCGCGTTTGAATTTTGTATGGATAGAGGTGTAAACTCTGGCGCATGAGACGATATGTGGACGTTGGCGTCATTTGGACCGCAGCTGCAACACGGCGAACGGAAACCCGAGGCCGCTGTTGGATCACCTGCTGCACTAGGTGCGCGTTGCCCTCTGTGGTTGCCGTACGCGGTCGCCCTACCTTTCCAGCACGTTCATCCGTCACGTTCCCAGTCCGTTGAAATTTTTCAAACAGATCCTTTATTGTATCGCTTTTCGGTCCTTTGGTTACATTAAACCTCCGTTGAAAACTTCGTCTTGTTGCAACAACACTGTGTTCTAGGCGGTGGAATTCCAACACCAGAAAAATCCTCTGTTCTAAGGAATAAACCATGTTGTCTACAGCACACTTGCACGTTGTGAACAGCACACGCTTACAGCAGAAAGACGACGCACAGAATGGCGCACCCACAGACTGCGTTGTCTTCTATATCTTTCACATCACTTGCAGCGCCATCTGTTGTTGAAAATTGTAACTACTGTAATTTCGAAAGTTTGTCCGCCTGAAAATGTACTGTTGTCCCATGCATATTGCAACAAACGGTGTATTTCTATCGCTGCTCGTTTAGTTTTTATTGCCCTTTCAAATATACCGGTCATTTTTGAAACACCCTGTATGTAGTTAATGGTTTGAATGGATTCGTCTAAAACTTTCTTGAACGAAACAGGCATTTGTTTCGTGGCTAAAGCGTATTGGGGGAGAGCACAATGACTACTGCTGCAATTCTTGGCGTTTTCTTTTATTTTCGTTATTGCTCCGACTGTAAGGCTCATCATAGCTTTTGCACCAGCCGTGCTCACATCTATGTAATTAGACCATGAAACTTCGTTAGTCCTTAAAAAATCATCCAACAGACGGAATATTTCAGCACCTGCTGTTTTGGCAGGTAGTGGTCTGCACGATAAGAGGTCCTCCTCAAAACATCAAGAATATTCATAACGGACAAAAGCCAATAAAATCGCTAATCCTGCAACATCAGTGGATTCATCTATCTGCAGAGAAAATGAATTGTGTTGGATGCGAGAAACAAGAGTGTCTTTCACATCATTTGACATGTCAACAATGCGTCTCTTGACAGTTTGATAATGGCACCGAAAATACAAGCTTTACTGTCTTTTCGTCTAGCATGCAAGAAACAATATAATTAACACACAACTTTATGAGATTTTCTGTAATGGTATGATCTTTGCTGTTTTTGCCACTCGATAACTAACCAGGAAAGAAGCTTTTAATGAATTTTCATTAATTGTTTTTGCATGAGTTTTCATGCAATGCTGAGAAGCAGCTAGTTCAGCACTCTTCCTTTTGAAAAAATCGATGTCTTTAGCCTGGAAATCTGGGTGAGTACCTTCAAAATGATGGCGCAATTTAACTGGAACCATTGAACTGTTCGGATAGACTCGCGCACAAATTACACACTGAGCTTTACTCTCCACTGTCTCCATAAAGCCCATTTCTAAATAGCTTTCGTTGTACTTACGCTTCTTGGTTATTCAACTTCCATAGGATATTGCAACCAATGGAGTACTTGCAGCGTTTTCACATAAAAAATTCGGCTGTGGAGCTTCTTGTGACTGTTTCTCCTTTGGTCGTCCTCCCTCCTCATTCACTTCAGCTGGAAACTTGTGAAGGCGATGGAGAAACTGCACGCTTCTTCAATGATACTGACTTCAGCCACCGATCCATGTTAGAAGTAATAGACTGGTCAAAAATCGACTTATGAAATAGGTAGTGCACTGACAAAACAAGTTTAACATTTAATGATGCCTGGGGCCGCATACGTGCCAGCGAGCGCTGTGATTTGTCGAAAAAGCTCGCTCCGCGCATGCGTAAAAGGTTTCAGTACATCTAGCGCCGTGAGCCGACGCACAAACGAACCCCGTATTGTTGCGAAACAGTCGATCACAGAAGCCGCATTCTCCGGCACTAAACTGTGTATGCGTTCTCACTTAGGAACCGCAAACGATGCTTGGAAATACGACCTGAAGTGAAAGCACACATGTTTTTTACACGAAAAAAATAGTGATGAATTTGATTTTCACATTTTTATTCAATAATTTTACTCATTATTTTATACTACTTGGTGAAAGGTGGCCGCGGACCCCTAGAAAGAGCCGGCGGACCCCTAAGGGGTCCGCGGACCACACGTTTGGAAGCCCTGGTTTAAACCATTTAAAATGACCGTATTCATTCAAAGCCCGAAATTGTTCACAACAGGGAATGATACATTCCAAGATGATAATGTCCCCTGTTAACTTGCCAGAATTGTCAAAGTTGCGGATGATAATGTCCCCTGTCAACCTGCCAGAATTGTCAAAGTTGCCCTTGGCCTCCAGACTTTGAAACAGAACGTCATTCCTGGCCTGCTAATGAGTATTATCGATCATCTGTGTCCTCAAATAAAAATAAATGAAATTGAACTGTTTCTTTACAAAGAAAATTGTAAAATCCTGTTGATCGTTGCCCAGTATGTGAATACATCGATCTCTAGAAAGACTCAAGCTGCTATAAATTTCAAAGGTGGCCCTACACTATTAGGTGGCGTTTGTATAGCTTGCACCGTTTATACGGTACCAGTTACGTCGATACTGGAAAGCCTACACGACAGGTAATTTGCCAAGTATCATTCCTAACATGTCACTTAGACTGCTACTTGCAGTTAGCTACCTGGAATTTCCTATTACTCCTGCCGTGAACGCTTTACTTTAATTGTAATCTGTTTAGAAAATCTGCGCAGCATTAATTGCGCTCTGCTTGAGTGCAATAACCGTTGTCGGGTGAACCGGTTGAAAGTTTGATCTTTTGCTGTAAGCACTCAGTGACTTGCATGCTGCTGCGCATGGCGAGGGTGAAAGCGGAAGAGAAGCCTGGTCGGTAATTAGCAACTGCAGAGCAGTAATCACGTGTCTCATTGTTACAACTGCCAGCGAGGCACATCCCAGCTACTGTGTGATAGAAGCTGATACCTTTATCTCCAAGGAACGTTTATGGAGGACATTCTACGTCGCCAGCAAGTATAAGATGTGAGCGTTGTAGTATGGTATGCACTATAACTGAGGTGTGTTCTTTTCAGTATGGTAGAATATATGTAGCGTCAAGACTGTGTCGAAGCTACTTTGGAGGAAGAAAATTACATTACATTCATAAGCCTATAGATTTCGTGGTCGTTGTCTCTGAAGGTAAAATCTCTCGGGTTATTATGCCGCGAGTGTTTAGCCACCCACGAACACCTGAAGATTTCTTAAGAAGGTCGAAACGTCAAATATCGAACAGGAAGTTTGAAGAGGAATACGACGTCGCCTGATAACAAAGAAGATTTTATCTTCAAATAAGGTAATAGTTTATCTGCCCACGAAGTTTGAGTCATTAGATACGGAATAATATATAGGAAGGACAACAATTTACGAGTAAAAAAAATTACGACTAAATCGGGAAACCCAAACCCTTGTTTGAATCCAATTCCTAGCCTAACCTTAACTCGTATTGATACATCTAGGGCAGTGGTTCCCAACCTGGGGGTAATTACCCCATAAGGGGTAAAATGAAATTTTCTGCCGGCCCGTGTGGCCGAGCGGTTCTAGGCGCTTCAGTCTGGAACCGCATGACTGCTACGGTCGGAGGTTCGAATCCTGCCTCGGGCATGGATGTGTGTGATGTCCTTAGGTTAGTTAGGTTTAAGTAGTTCTAAGTTCTAGGGGACTGATGACATCAGATGTTAAGTCCCATAGTGCTCAGAGCCATTTGAACCATTTTTTGAAATATTCTAAGGGGTAAAAACAAAAGAATTCGATTGGTGTTATGGGTACGAAATTAAATTATTTTTCAAATATCGTTATTAATATCGCTATTTCGTAGGAATGTAATAATTATTACTAAGTTACCAGTCATTATCTTTTTTTCAACCACGAGCATTAACCCGTGACGCAATTCGATTGAGGTTAAAGCTTATGAAGCGAGCGTATGAAGATCTTCTACTCACATAGTTCACTCTTTAGACACAATTATTTTACTTTGCACCATTCATCTATGATACCAAAATGAAGACGTATACATCAGATATGCTTCGATATCTCATCCGGTAGTTCCTGCAACGGACCACAAATTGGCAGCAGATAATCCAATTGACGGCACGACGCCACAGTAACTACGTAATGGTTAATAAATAGTTGTGGCCCTTTACAATGTTATTATTATTATTAGTACTAGTTGTCAGACACAAAGCTTTGGCAGATAAGGTCTTCCCATTTCAACCAGTTTAGAAGTAAGGAGTCACGCAAAGGAGTAATTTACAAACAGTAAGGGGTGCGCACGTATTTTAATTCGGTTGCTTTTAAATTGGGGTGTAGTGTGTGGGTGAAGTAAGAGTCGCTAGGGAGAGGAGTGGTGCAGAGGAAGCATATTTTGTAACAAGTGTCTGTCTCCATTACAGACAGTTATCTTTCTTCTCTGAAGAGAAGTTATAGGTAGCATTCGCGGTGCACTTCTAAGTGCTTCATCATTCTATAAAAGAGGTTGTTAGGAATAAACAGAACCATTAGTTCATGATATAATAAATCACCTACAGAAATTATATTTCGTCATTCTGAAAATAAAAGTGTTCGAACAGAATTGTTTTTGATTCTAAAATTTAGTTAGACACTGATGTTGACGTTAGTGGTGGGGAACGGTATTAGTAATATCTCACTGCACTCAGGGGTAATGGCCTCAGGAAAGCTGGGAAACAGTGATCTAAGGAAACCATAACATTGTGTGCCGAATGTTACGCAAAATAGCAAAAAGTGTTGGACACACAAATCAGCATACGAATAAAACGCGTAAACACAATGGAAAACAAAGAATTTACTTATGTATTTAGAATATTTCTGATGTGTACGGGTTGAATGTTGCATATCAGTATAGTGGCGATAAGAAATGTCATTACCACCTAGCAGTAATGCAGCACGTGTAATAATGTGCGATGCTGTTAATCTGCAGTGGAATAAGAAACCGCAGTTGCTGTACTCATCATTTTATTTGCATGTGCTTTCCAGTTACTGTCTGCAAGGTTGTGAGAGATTCTCTTTCGAGCCTAGTTTCTTGGGCAGGTTACAACAATGTCGTTGTAATGTCTAGGAGACATCGAGAAAACTCTGTAGAATTTTGGGAAATAGATTACATGTATAAGGCACGATCAAAAAGTTTACGTGTGAAGGCCGTACAATACAGAACCGGCATGCCAATCAAGAAAAATTGTCGTCAACATTGAAGAAATCGTCTCGCCGACGCACCGTGTTGAAGATACCCATTTGACCTATTTGATAAAACACTTTGTCCTGTTGTGTGAAGAAGTCAGTAAGTGTGTGCTGCACAGCCCTCGTCCGGCAGGAATCGTCGACCCTTCAAGGCCCTTTGTAAGGGAGCGAAGGCGTGATAACCGCAGGACTACAGGACGGGTGCTTGAGTGTCTCCCACTTGAGTTCGCGTAACTTCCGCATTACGACATTTGGGATATGGGGACGTGAGTCATCATGAAGCAGCAGCAACTTTTGTCGCAGTTTTCCCGGAGGTTTCACCTTAATTGCATGCCTTAATTTCTCCAGAGTTGCGCAGTTCCGTTTCCTACTGATGGATAACCATGTTCCTTGAAATCAATTGCAGTGGGCCCCGGTAATTAAAGAACAGAGTGACTATCACCTTTCTAATAGACTGGTGGAACACTGGGTACCATTCCACAACGGTGGTTTGCGACAGACATGCTACCAGATACACCGTCTCCTTTCTCCGATTTATTTCAATCGGAATTTGTCCTTTGGCAGCCAAGAAAAGAATAAACGTCGATGATGCTTGGATGCATTTGGTAATAATGTCGCCACATAATAATCGAAGCAGACGAAATGAATTAAAATTTTTGCTGCGGCCGGAACTCAAACCCAGGTCTTCTTGCTTGTTAGGCAGAAATGCTAACCATTACACCACAGTACGATGTTCATCATTGCTGCACGAACTACCTAAGCTGAGTGCCCTCCCCAACACAAGCTCCAATTCATTTTTCCCTTACATATTGTCACTACTGCCAGTGCTCTCCGATATTGGCAAGCGCCCCAGCATTGGACGTAATGGGATGTCCTTGTACCATTGGTGATCTTATAGACTTTATAATTAAATGTTTCCACGAGACGTTTCAGTCTCTTTTTATTATCTACGAAGCAGACAACATGAATTAAAATTTGTGCCATTGGTGTAATGGCTAACATTTCTGCCAAGCCAGCAAGAAGACCCGGGTTCGAGTCCTGGCTGCAGCACAAATTGATCTCCACTGATATTTGCTTGA
Source organism: Schistocerca nitens (assembly GCF_023898315.1). Taxonomy (NCBI): domain Eukaryota; kingdom Metazoa; phylum Arthropoda; class Insecta; order Orthoptera; family Acrididae; genus Schistocerca; species Schistocerca nitens. The sequence continues at coordinate 635,845,788 of NC_064616.1, read as the reverse complement.
ACTCGTTAAGTATTAACAATTTGAATGCTGTGATTCCAGTATTATTAATATTTATCTGAATTATTGAAGAGTTCCTAGATAATTGAACGCAGCATGTCATTCTCAATGGAGAGAAGTCTTCCGAAGTAAGAGTGATTTCAGGTGTGCCGCAGGGGAGTGTCGTAGGACCGTTGCTATTCACAATATACATAAATGACCTTGTGGATGACATCGGAAGTTCACTGAGGCTTTTTGCGGATGATGCTGTGGTATATCGAGAGGTTGTAACAGTGGAAAATTGTACTGAAATGCAGGAGGATCTGCAGCGAATTGACGCATGGTGCAGGGAATGGCAATTGAATCTCAATGTAGACCAGTGTAATGTGCTGCGAATTCATAGAAAGCTAGATCCCTTATCATTTAGCTAAAAAATAGCAGGTCAGCAACTGGAAGCAGTTAATTCCATAAATTATCTGGGGGTACGCATTAGGAGTGATTTAAAATGGAATGATCATATAAAGTTGATAGTTGGTAAAGCAGATGCCAGACTGAGATTCATTGGAAGGATCCTAAGGAAATGCAATTCGAAAACAAAGGAAGTAGGTTACAGTACGCTTGTTCGCATACTGCTTGAATACTGCTCAGCAGTGTGGGATCCGTACCAGATAGGGTTGATAGAAGAGATAGAGAAGATCCAACGGAGAGCAGCACGCTTCGTTACAGGATCATTTAGTAATCGCGAAAGCGTTACGGAGATGATAGATAAACTCCAGTGGAACACTCTGCAGGAGAGACGCTCAGTAGGTCGCTACGGGCTTTTGTTGAAGTTTCGAGAACATACCTTCACCGAAGAGTCAAGCAGTATATTGCTCCTTCCTACGTATATCTCGCGAAGAGACCATGAGGATAAAATCAGAGAGATTAGAGCCCACACAGAAGCATACCGACAATCCTTCTTTCCACGAACAACACGAGACTGGAATAGAAGGGAGAACCGATAGAGGTACTCAAGGTACCCTCCGCCACACACCGTCAGGTGGCTTGCGGAGTATGGATGTAGATGTAGATGTAGATATACACAACCGGGAAAAACATTTTGCAACTGGAAAGACGACGCCGATTTTGATCCAATGATGGCATATGCCACCTGAGGGACAGTAGACGTGCTGGTAGGGTTCCAACGTCGTCTGTCAAGAGATATCGTAGTGGTATAGCTACTAGAGCGTCATCTGTCTCTACCAGTAAATAGGGAATACTCACAGCCAAAAGGTTCAGTGTAGTGCAAACGTTTGGATCGAGTAGGCCACCATGCCACGGAGACCGACTCGCGCATTCTATAGCCAACTGAGCAAGTTTGAAAGGGGCCAAATTTTGGCCTTCCGAGAAGTGAAATGGTCCTTTCGGAGAATTGCCACAGAAATTGGCTATGCTGCGTCAGTTGTGCAGCAATGCTGGTATGAGTGGTCACATGGGCATTCTTACGCCCGTAGATGGGACTGTGAACGTCCAAGCAGCACAGACGCCTGTCGTCTTGTAAGGCAGCAGCTACCACAGCATAGATAAAAGGTCTTATGAGCCCAAATGTGTCAGTACGAACTGCTGCGAACTGTTATGAGTAGTGGGACTATGGGCACACACACCTCTAGCCCGTCTTCCATTCACGCCACACCATCGACGTGACGTGCACAGTTCGACTGATGCCGTCACAGGGTCACTTGAAAGATGGGATGGCACCCCGTGGTCTTCAGCGATGAAAGCAGACTCTGCCTGCACGCAAGCAATGGTTTATTGCACGTAGTACGTAGACCTGGTGAGCGCTGTCTCATAGAATGCATTTGTCCAGCGCTAGTTACATGCAGAATATTGTTAGAGCAGTTATTTTGCCGTCTTGTAACAGGGAAGTGATGTGTTGTTCCAACAGGTAATGCTCGCCCACACACTGCCCGCGAATCTCTATGTCTTCCGCATGAGGTGCGGCAATTTCTCTGGCCGCAAGATCTTCCGGCATATCTCCAATCGAGAACGTGAGACCCGTCTACCAACAATTCTTACAGAACTACGTGAACAGGTTCTAATGCGTGGTATAACGTATCCAAGGACAGTATTCGCCAGGATAGATTGGATGCCAAAGTCAGCGCCTGCATTCCCACCCGTGGCAGCTGCACCACGTACTAATATGGGTGTTTCGGCATAGGTCGATATCTGGTACCTCACAAGGGAACCTCCCCATCGCACCCCCCTCAGATTTATTTGTAAGTTGGCACAGTGGATAGGCCTTGAAAAACTGAACACAGATCAATCGAGAAAACAGGAAGAAGTTGTGTGGAACTATGAAAAAAATAAGCAAAATATACAAACTGAGTAGTCCATGCGCAAGATAGGCAACATCAAGAATTGTATGAGCTTAGGAGCGGCGTGGTCCCGTGGTTAGCGTGAGCAGCTACGAAACGTGAGGTCCTTGGTTCAAGTATTCCCTCAAGTGAAAAGTTTACTTTCTTTACTTTCGCAAAGTTATGATCTGTCCCTACGTTTATTGACGTCTCTGTTCACTGTAATAAGTTTAGTGTCTGTGTTTTGCGACCGCGCCGCAAAACCGTGCGATTAGTAGACGAAAGTCGCGAGCTATATTTGTTGGATTCATATTGCCCATGGAATACATCTCACGTATTTAATGCACTCTCGTCCAAAGTAGCGAACAGTCAACTGCCAGCCAGGGAGCCTCGTTAGCAGGAATACTCTCTCTTCCGTGCGCTGTAGTCGACTGACGTCGTGTGTTTCGATGTTTGTTTAGGTGTAGCGTCCCCATACTACGGCGCGGTTACCTCGCATCGGACGGACGGACGGACAGATAATAATTGTCTGAAAATAAAAAATTAAGATTTTCAATACAGGGAAGATTTGAACCAAGGACCTCTCGTTCCGCAGATGCTCACGCTAACCACGGGACCACGGCGCTCCTGAGTTCGAACGATCCATGATGTTGCATATCTGGCTCATGGACTACTCACTTTGTATATTTTGCTTATTTTTTTCGTAGTTCCACACAACTTCTTCCTGTTTTCTCGATTGATCTGTGTTCAGTTTTTCAAGGCCTATCCACTGTGCCAACGTATAACTAAATCTGAGGGGGGTGCGATAGGGAGGTTCCCTTGTCAGAACCGCTCGTGCTATTGATCTGTATATGTAACTACACTCCTGGAAATTGAAATAAGAACACCGTGAATTCATTGTCCCAGGAAGGGGAAACTTTATTGACACATTCCTGGGGTCAGATACATCACATGATCACACTGACAGAACCACAGGCACATAGACACAGGCAACAGAGCATGCACAATGTCGGCACTAGTACAGTGTATATCCACCTTTCGCAGCAATGCAGGCTGCTATTCTCCCATGGAGACGATCGTAGAGATGCTGGATGTAGTCCTGTGGAACGGCTTGCCATGCCATTTCCACCTGGCGCCTCAGTTGGACCAGCGTTCGTGCTGGACGTGCAGACCGCGTGAGACGACGTTTCATCCAGTCCCAAACATGCTCAATGGGGGACAGATCCGGAGATCTTGCTGGCCAGGGTAGTTGACTTACACCTTCTAGAGCACGTTGGGTGGCACGGGATACATGCGGACGTGCATTGTCCTGTTGGAACAGCAAGTTCCCTTGCCGGTCTAGGAATGGTAGAATGATGGGTTCGATGACGGTTTGGATGTACCGTGCACTATTCAGTGTCCCCTCGACGATCACCAGTGGTGTACGGCCAGTGTAGGAGATCGCTCCCCACACCATGATGCCGGGTGTTGGCCCTGTGTGCCTCGGTCGTATGCAGTCCTGATTGTGGCGCTCACCTGCACGGCGCCAAACACGCATACGACCATCATTGGCACCAAGGCAGAAGCGACTCTCATCGCTGAAGACGACACGTCTCCATTCGTCCCTCCATTCACGCCTGTCGCGACACCACTGGAGGCGGGCTGCACGATGTTGGGGCGTGAGCGGAAGACGGCCTAACGGTGTGCGGGACCGTAGCCCAGCTTCATGGAGACGGTTGCGAATGGTCCTCGCCGATACCCCAGGAGCAACAGTGTCCCTAATTTGCTGGGAAGTGGCGGTGCGGTCCCCTACGGCACTGCGTAGGATCCTACGGTCTTGGCGTGCATCCGTGCGTCGCTGCGGTCCGGTCCCAGGTCGACGGGCACGTGCACCTTCCGCCGACCACTGGCGACAACATCGATGTACTGTGGAGACCTCACGCCCCACGTGTTGAGCAATTCGGCGGTACGTCCACCCGGCCTCCCGCATGCCCACTATACGCCCTCGCTCAAAGTCCGTCAACTGCACATACGGTTCACGTCCACGCTGTCGCGGCATGCTACCAGTGTTAAAGACTGCGATGGAGCTCCGTATGCCACGGCAAACTGGCTGACACTGACGGCGGCGGTGCACAAATGCTGCGCAGCTAGCGCCATTCGACGGCCAACACCGCGGTTCCTGGTGTGTCCGCTGTGCCGTGCGTGTGATCATTGCTTGTACAGCCCTCTCGCAGTGTCCGGAGCAAGTATGGTGGGTCTGACACACCGGTGTCAATGTGTTCTTTTTTCCATTTCCAGGAGTGTATTTCGTGTAGTCCATGTGCACTATTGCAATAATAAATCTTGAGAGAAATGAAAGCCTCTAAAAGGATGTAATTTTTCATGCACTTTATTTACCAGAGAAGTTCACATGGTAATACAAATGATGTTAAAGTGCTTTCAGTCTGCAAGGTCTCCAATATAACACATTAGCGCTAGATCGTCTGCATATTGGAATTTTGTTGGCGTACTAGAAAGTACGTAAAAAATATACTGCTTGGCAAAAAAGTGAAGCACCCAGACCTATCGGATGAAACGTAATGATTCTTCACGGGCTGAGAGTTGTCTTGTGACAGCCAGAGCGAGAGCACCAGCAGCAGCGAGTACTGTTTGTATAAAGCGTTTATTTTGCATTTTGTTTACGACCTTCCACTAAGGAAGGGATTCTATTTGTGTTTATCTGCTCTGCATAGTAACTAACAGTTCTTGATAAAACTTTACGTAGTTTTCGTGTTAGATTTCTTAGTGCTTTCTTGATCGTTTAGAACAGAAAGCGCCCTAAAACCGTCTTTTGTTTGTTTCGCGGCCGTTAGCCACTAGTCACTTGAATCAGCAGTTGTCTTGTGACAGCCAGAGCGAGAGCACCAGCAGCAGCGAGTACTGTTTGTATAAAGCGTTTATTTTGCATTTTGTTTACGACCTTCCACTAAGGGAGGGATTCTATTTGTGTACTATAGCACCAGCAGCAGCGAGTACTGTTTGTATAAAGCGTTTATTTTGCATTTTGTTTACGACCTTCCGCTAAGGAAGGGATTCTATTTGTGTTTATCTGCTCTGCATAGAAACTAACAGTTCTTGATCGTTAGGAGAGAAATTTATTTTGTACTTATTTGCTGCGCTTAGCTTTTAAATAGTTTTTCTGGGAAAACCTAGCGTAGTTTTCGCGTCTCGTATTTCAGTGAGTGTTTCTTGATTATCAGAGCAGCTCATCAAAAGATTATCTTGGGAATTTGTCACCGTATAGAGTAGGGTAAACATAGTCATGTGTAGGGACTGTGGTTGTTGTGAGCGGACGCAAGGAGAATTGGCCACTCTTCGGGGGCAGGTGGAGGCTCTGTCTGTTAGGCTCATCGAGCTCGAGGCGCAGGCGTCGGCTCGTAGTGGCGTTGGGGCAACTGTGGTGAGACCTATGCCTACTTCGGTGGCCTTGGAATCACATGGAACCCCTGATGTCGCTGCGTCTTCCGGCAGTGAGCATCTTACCGGTCAGCCATCACTCCAGGGTGAATGGCGGACAGTGGTGGGCTCGCGCGAGCCTGGCCGAAAGGCGAAGGTGGGATCTGGCCGCGTGGCAGCTGCCTTACCCCTTTCCAACAGGTACGGGGTGCTTCCTAGTGGTGATGACATCGTTTCCGAGCCACCACAGGATGCCTCGCCTGTTGGGCCAGTGGCCGATTCTCCGGCAAGGTCCCGAGAGTCACAGAGGGCGGGCCTATTAGTTATAGGGAGCTCCAACGTTAGGCGGGTTATGGAGCCCCTCAGGAAAATAGCGGGTAGGTCGGGGAAGAATGCCAGTGTGCACTCGGTGTGCTTGCCGGGGGGTCTCGTCCGTAATGTGGAGGAGGCCCTTCCGGCAGCTATTGAACGCACTGGGTGTGACCGGCTGCAGATAGTAGCACATGTCGGAACGAATGACGCCTGCCGCTTGGGTTCTGAGGCCATCCTTGGTTCCTTCCGGCGGCTGGCTGATTTGGTGAAGACAACCAGCATCGCACGCGGAGTGCAAGCTGAGCTTAATATCTGCAGCATAGTGCCCAGAGTCGATCGCGGTCCTCTGGTTTGGAGCCGTGTGGAGGGTCTAAACCAGAGGCTCAGACGACTCTGCGACTATAATGGTTGCAAATTCATCGACCTCCGTTATTGGGTGGAGAACTGTAGGGCCCCCCTAGACAGGTCAGGCGTGCACTACACACCGGAAGCAGCTACTAGGGTAGCAGAGTACGTGTGGCGTGCACACGGGGGTTTTTTAGGTTAGAGGGACCCCCCCTTGGGCGAAACGATAAAATACCTGACGGCTTACCAGAGAGAACATTATCATCGTTGATAAAGAACGTCCGTCCTCAGAGACCAAAAACAGGAAAAGTTAACGTAATATTGGTAAACTGCAGGAGTATCCAGGGCAAGGTTCCTGAATTAGTATCTCTTATTGAAGGAAATAGTGCGCATATAGTATTAGGAACGGAAAGTTGGTTAAAACCGGAAGTGAACAGTAACGAAATCCTAGACACAGAATGGAATATATACCGCAAGGATAGGATAAACGCCAATGGTGGAGGAGTATTTATAGCAGTAAAGAATTCAATAATATCCAGTGAAGTTATTAGCGAATGCGAATGTGAAATAATCTGGGTTAAGTTAAGTATCAAAGGTGGGTCAGATATGATAGTCGGATGCTTCTATAGACCACCTGCATCAGCAACCGTAGTAGTTGAGCGCCTCAGAGAGAACCTGCAGAACGTCGTGAAGAAGTTTCGTGATCATACTATTGTAATAGGGGGAGACTTCAATCTACCAGGTATAGAATGGGATAGTCACACAATCAGAACTGGAGCCAGGGACAGAGACTCTTGTGACATTATCCTGACTGCCTTGTCCGAGAATTACTTCGAGCAGATAATTAGAGAACCAACTCGTGAAGCTAACGTTTTAGACCTCATAGCAACAAATAGACCGGAACTTTTCGACTCCGTGAATGTAGAAGAGGGTATCAGTGATCATAAGTCAGTGGTTGCATCAATGACTACAAGTGTAATAAGAAATGCCAAGAAAGGAAGGAAAATATATTTGCTTAACAAGAGTGATAGGGCACAAATCGCAGAATATCTGAGTGACCACCATCAAACGTTCATTTCTGAGGAAGAGGATGTGGAACAAAAATGGAAAAAATTCAGAAACATCGTCCAGTACGCCTTAGATAAGTTCGTACCGACTAAGGTCCAAAGCGAGGGGAAAGATCCACCGTGGTATAACAATCATGTACGAAAGGTACTACGGAAACAAAGAAAGCTTCATCATAGGTTTAAGAGTAGTCGAATCATAGTTGATAAGGAAAAGCTGAACGAAGCGAAAAAGAGCGTAAAGAGAGCAATGAGAAAAGCATTCAACGAATTCGAACATAAAACATTGGCAAACAATCTAAACAAGAACCCTAAAAAGTTTTGGTCATATGTAAAATCGGTAAGCGGATCTAAATCCCCTATTCAGTCACTCGTTGACCACGATGGCACCGAAACAGAGGACGACCGAAGAAAGGCAGAAATACTGAATTCAGTGTTCCGAAACTGTTTCACTGCGGAAAATCGTAACACGGTCCCTGACTTCAGCCGTCGCACGGACGCCAAAATGGAAAATATTGAAATAAACGATATCGGAATTGAAAAACAACTGCTATCACTTAGTAGCGGAAAAGCATCCGGACCAGACGAGATACCCTTAAGATTCTACAGTGATTATGCTAAAAAACTTGCCCCCTTTCTCTCAGCAATTTATCGTAGATCTCTGGAAGAACGTAAAGTACCTAGCGACTGGAAGAAAGCGCAGGTCGTTCCCATTTTCAAGAAGGGTCATAAATCAGATGCGAATAATTATAGGCCTATTTCGCTTACGTCAATCTGTTGTAGAATAATGGAACATGTTTTGTGTTCTCGTATTATGACGTTCTTAGATAATACAAATCTCCTTCATCATAACCAACATGGATTCCGCAAACAGAGATCATGTGAAACTCAGCTCGCCCTATTTGCCCAAGAAATTCACAGTGCCGTAGACACTGGCGAGCAGATTGATGCCGTATTCCTGGACTTCAGGAAGGCATTTGATACGGTTCCGCACTTACGTTTAGTGAAAAAAATACGAGCTTACGGAATATCGGACCAGGTTTGTGATTGGATTCAGGATTTCCTAGAAGAAAGAACACAACATGTCATTCTTAACGGTTCAAAATCTGCAGATGTAGAGGTAATTTCGGGAGTACCGCAAGGAAGCGTGATAGGACCTTTATTGTTTACAACATACATAAATGACTTAGTTGACAACATCGGTAGCTCCGTGAGGCTATTTGCAGATGACACGGTTGTCTACAAGAAAGTAGCAACATCAGAAGACTCGTACGTACTCCAGGAAGACCTGCAGAGGATTAATGAATGGTGCGACAGCTGGCAGCTTTCCCTAAACGTAGATAAATGTAATATAATGCGCATACATAGGGGCAGAAATCCATTCCAGTACGATTATGCCATAGGTGGTAAATCATTGGAAGCGGTAACGACCGTAAAATACTTAGGAGTTACTATCCGGAGCGATCTGAAGTGGAATGATCACATAAAACAAATAGTGGGAAAAGCAGGCGCCAGGTTGAGATTCATAGGAAGAATTCTAAGAAAATGTGACTCATCGACGAAAGAAGTAGCTTACAAAACGCTTGTTCGTCCGATTCTTGAGTATTGCTCATCAGTATGGGACCCTTACCAGGTTGGATTAATAGAAGAGATAGACATGATCCAGCGAAAAGCAGCGCGATTCGTCATGGGGACATTTAGTCAGCGCGAGAGCGTTACGGAGATGCTGAACAAGCTCCAGTGGCGGACACTTCAAGAAAGGCGTTACGCAATACGGAGAGGTTTATTATCGAAATTACGAGAGAGCACATTCCGGGAAGAGATGGGCAACATATTACTACCGCCCACATATATCTCGCGTAATGATCACAACGAAAAGATCCGAGAAATTAGAGCAAATACGGAGACTTACAAGCAGTCGTTCTTCCCACGCACAATTCGTGAATGGAACAGGGAAGGGGGGATCAGATAGTGGTACAATAAGTACCCTCCGCCACACACCGTAAGGTGGCTCGCGGAGTATAGATGTAGATGTAGATGTAGATGTGATTTTATTTCAGTGATTACAAAATTGAGTAAAATTTACAAAGAACTTGACAGTGTGAGCCCACTTGTAGGTATGACGTTGCATCTCCTCTGTCCTGGATGCAAGCACTGATTCAGTTGGGAAGGTTGTCATAAAGCTGTTGTATCCTATCCTGAGGCAAGATAACCCACAACTGTTGTAACTGGTCCTTGATATCCTGGGTACTGGCACTGGAACACAACTGACGTCCGAACTGGTCCCATACATCTTCTATTGCCGACTGATCTGGGAATCTCGCTGGCCACTGGATTAACTCGTGGTCACACAGACAGTTCATAGATACACATCCCGTGTGTGGACGAGCATTGTCCTACTGAAAACTGACACTACAATATGGTGACATGAGAGGTAACACATGAGGACGCAAGATGTGCGTGATGTTTCACGTTGCCATCAGAGGTTCCTCAGTCACTGCCAGCCGTGACCTGAAGTCACACCTGACGGCACCCCGCACCTTGATCCCAGGTGTAACTCCTCCGTGCCTCGTCTCCCAGTGTAGCTGCCATAGGCTACTCACCGACGATGGACATCCGGGGACCTGCAGAGCTACAATCATCGCTAAACACAATGCGGATCCTTTCATCAGCGGTCCATGCTTTCAAGTCCAGCACCATCCCAAACGCAGTGGTTGTGGTGTGGTGTGTTGTGGTGTTACGGCAGGTCAGATATCGGAATGTAATTCCCCAGTCCAGCTGGTACTAGTCTCCGACCAATGGCGTTAGATGACACACAATGTTGCAGGAAGTCCATCAGTTGTTTTCGGGTGCCAGGCACACATGTGAAGGGTTTACTATCTCTTTTGTACATGATACGGCGATCCTCCCGTGTGGTGGTCAGACTTCCTCGGCCGGGACCTTACCGACGAGTATGCCTGCCATCACGTTGCTATGCAGTCCAACATCGGGCCACCGTCACTTCCTAACGTCCCAGAAATATTGATATCACACGTTTCGCGACGCACAATGAGCCCAAATGGAGACGCACAATGAGCCCCTTTCAGAATCTATTAGGCCCTGATGACGGGGTCTCACACGAATACACATCATTTCCGTGTCCTTCACAGTGATCACCCGACACCTGACGCTGTTCATGCTCGTTATACACTGAAGCGCCAAAGAAACTGATATAGGCATGCGTATTCAAATACAGAGATATGCAAACACGCAGAATACGGCGCCGCGGTCCGCAGCGTCTATATAAGACAACAAGGGTCTGGCGCAGTTGTTAGATCGGTTACTTCTGCTACAATGGCAGGTTATCAAGATTTAAGAGAGTTTGAACGAAGTGTTATAGTCGGCACACGAGCGATGAGATACAGCATCTCCGAGGTAGCGATAAAGTGGGGATTTTCCGTGCGACCATTTCACGAGTGTACCGTGAATATCAGGAATCCAGTAAAACATCAAATCTCCGAAATCGCTGCGGCCGGAAATAGATCCTGCAAGAACGGGACCAACGACGACTGAAGGGAATCGTTCAACGTGACAGAAGTGCAACTATTCCGTAAATTGCTGCAAATTTCAATGCTGAGCCATCAAAAAGTGTCAGCGTGCGAACCATTCAACGGAACATCATCAATATGGGCTTTCGGAGCCGAAGGCCCACTCGGGTAGCTTTGATGACTGCACGACACAAAGCTTTATGCCTCGCCTGGGCCCATCAACGCCGAAATTGGAATGTTGATGCCTGGAAACATGTTGCCTGATCGGACGAGTCTCGTTTCAAATTGTATCGAGCGGATGCAGGTATGGGGACAACCTCATGAATCCATGGATACTGCATGTCAGCAGGAGACTGTTCAAGCTGGTGGAGGCTCTGTAATGTTGTGGGGAGTGTGGCTTTGGAGTGATATGGGACCCCTGTTACATCTAGATACGACTGTGGCAGGTGACATGTACGTAAGCATCCTATCTGATCATGTGCATCCATTCACGTCCAGTGTGTATTCCGACAGACTTGGGCAGTTCCAGCAGGACAATGCGGCACCCCACACGACCAGAATTGCTCAGAGTGCCTCCAGGAACACTTTTCTGACTTTAAACACTACTACTGGCCACCAAACTCTCCATAAATACCGAGCAAGGTGGCGCAGTGGTTAGCACACTGGACTCGCATTCGGAAGGACGACGGTTCAATCCCGAGTCCGACCATACTGATTTAGGTTTTCCGTGATTTCCCTAAATCGCTCCAGGAAATGCCGGGATGGTTCCTTTGAAAGGGCACGGCCGACTTCCTTCCCCATCCTTCCCTAACCCTATGAGACCGATAACCTCGCTGTTTGGTCTCTTCCACCAAACAACCAACCAACCATCTCCATAAATGAACATTATGGGGCATATGTGGGATGCCTTGCAACATGCCGTTCAGGAGAAATCTTCACCCCCTTGTATTCTTATGGATTTATGGACACCGCAGCAGGATTCGTGGTGTCAGTTCCGTCCAGCAGTACTTCATACATTAGTCAAGTCCATGCCACGTCCTGCTGCTGCACTTCTGTGTGCTCACGAGGGCCCTACACGATATTAGGCAGGTGTAACAATTTCTTTGACTCTTCAGTGTATACCCTACTTGGCAACAACACGAAACACGGACAACACTCACGAAATATGGTGGACGTTCTGCCTGGCACAAATAATTGCAGCTAGAATCATTTACATGCTTACCGTTGGAGTGTATGCGTACGAAGTTGCATTGACATCTGACCATGGCTTCCAGATACTTCACTTTTTTTTGTCAGGTTTTGTATACATGTGACTGCATCAGTTTTTATTATTCTGAAATTTCAGCCGAAAGACGCCCAACCATTGTCAAGGCTAGTCGGTAGCTAACACTTGAGTATTAATTTATGCCTACTTATTCTTAATATATGAACTGATTATGAGGGGGGTCATAATTGTTCCTGGGGCACACTTTCTTCTGTAGTCTACATTAAATTGCTTCACTGTTCAGTACGACAGAGAAGAGGAAGCTATAAAACCAATTGTCCAGCAGAGACGCAGTATTCTGACATGGTATCACACCTGTGATCCTGCGGTTCAGCCCATACTTAATCTTAATCTGCTGTCCATAAAGGTTACAACTGATTTGAGGCTCATCCGAAAGTCACATTCCAAGAGTTGTAAGCGTTGATAACTGATCACAGAAGTTAAAAATTTTCCTAAATCACGCAACTTAGCTGGATCAATGTTTTCCATGGAGTTATCAACACGATACAGAATTATTCATACTGAGATGATACGTCCGTCGGTAGAGACTGTATCTCGTATTTGAAGCTAAAATTGTTTTGACCTGCCTAAACAACGTGAGTACTATCCCAACTGTTAAAGTTTTACTGTAAAATATAATGTTTAATGCTTATTAAAAATGTGACTTTATACGATAGTTGAGGACCTTCGTCTTTCTAAATTTGTACAAGGAAATTTTCTTTGTGTGACTGAAAATGGCATATGAACTACGCTGACAATTTCTGCATCTCACGATTTACGCAACCACCTGTAATGTTCTTGTGTAGCTGAGCGAGCGTGAGGAACAGCAAATAGCAACTAGAATGAATTTTCTCTGCAGCAAAGTCTGCAGCTTCCTGGCTAAATATGTACGCCGGACTCGGAGAGAAGAGAGCTGCTGGTGGAAGTAAGGCTGTGAAGGCACGTCTTAGTTCTGACTGGAGAGCTCAGTCGGTAGAGCATTATACCGTCAAAGGGAGAGGTTCCAGGTTCGTGCCCCGGTCCGTCACGTAGTTTCAATCTGCCAGTAACTTTCGGTGATAGTGCTATTAGCAGCATCAAAGCTCGATTTTAGTCCTCTGCAAGAGATTATTTCTGCATTACACCTTATGTTCTGTTTATTTAGTACCATTCGAATAGCCGGCCGGAGTGGCCGAGCGGTTCTAGGCGCTACAGTCTGGAACCGTGCGACCGCTATGGTCGCAGGTTCGAGTCCTGTCTCGGGCATGGATGTTTGTGATGTCCTTAGGTTAGTTAGGTTTAAGTCGTTCTAAGTTCTAGGGGACTGATGACCTCAGAAGTTAAGTCCCATAGTGCTCAGAGCCATTTGAACCAACCATTCGAATAAGGAACTAAGTATATGTTAAATCATTCGACTAACATGATTACGAAAGAGATTCTTTTCCGCAAGTGGAAATGTGTAAGAACACAATGAACATTTTTCACATATTGATAGTATATTTTTCTTACTGTCGTTGAGTTATACTCCGTTGTTACTGTTATAATTACTAGTGATATTAAACAATGGGATATAAACTACAATCCAGAGTCCCTGCATTATCAATAATTATACGTTATAAGACATTAGTTATCAGCCAATAAACTGACGAAATATCTTGGCTATTTGTTTGCTGCCTTTACCGGCTTCTAACAGTTGGTTCGTCTTCAGACTGAAAGCAGTACAATTTAGTGGCTGGTAGCTATTTCTCAATACCGGGTGATCAGAAACAGTCTGAAAAGCATTGTAAAGCTGTTTCAGGGTAGGTGGTGCTGAGAAATGACGGTTAAGGAAAAAATTCGAAACGTTACGCCGTTTCCAAGTTAATCAGCATTGAAGTTAGACAATTAGGCCGTTGCAAGCGCAAATTCAAGCGACCCGCCAGATACATTTTGTGTAAGTTGTTCTCGTGATGTAGATTTAGCGCCCAACAGGGCTCAGCATTTGGCTCGGGTTCAATTCTTACTACCGTCTCATGTCCAAGTGTCGTTTTGCTCTACTGTTCGCTTTTAGGAAATAAAACGAAGATCACGTTTGGCGACACCGTCTCTGGCTGGCCGCTTGAGGTTATACGCGCAACGGCCTGACTGACTACCTTCAGTGCTAATTAACTCTAAATTGGCGCAACGTCTCGAATGTTTCTCTTAACAGTTACTTCTCAGCAGTTTACCCTGTAGGAGTCTTACAAGCTTTTCAGATTTTTTCTTACCATCCTCTATAGGCCCAGTTATGCTGAACATTTATCCATTGGTAAAAGCAAAGTACACTAATTCACCCTGTATACTATTGTAGAATTTATAGATCCGCATGAGAGCCATTTTACACGGGAAGCCCAACAGTAGTTTTGCCGTTGAGTTTCTACTTTTCGGTTATCTTTGTCATAAATGTAACCAGAATGTAACCAGGCAAAACATAGTCGCATTTACTGTTGGAAATTAATCAAATTTTTTGTGGTTGAGTGATGTGTTTCATTTTCCGTAGTGCAGCTACGTCCACGGAAATCAACACAACCAAAAATCAAGCCAGAAAATTAACACAGAAAAACAGCAACCTGGAGCGCAACCTGGTACCCTGTGCACAAAAAGTCATGACGTTAGTAATCACATATAGATACCGCTAAGGACATCCCTTCTCCATTCCTTCATCGTACCTTCATAGCTATAAAGCACTGTATCTCTAGATAATGTCCACATACTCGATTTGCGGAAACCTTGCAATTCCTAGAAACATCGCCCCAAATATAAAATAAAAAACTTACATTTTACAATTCATTAGCGTGCGAGGATTTCTGATGTACCCGCCTGCTTCCTGACTTTCGTTAAGCTTTGGCTGTCTGTGGATTGCGTCTGTGTAAAGATGACGTTCTCTCTGTTGTGGATCGACGCCGCTATCAGCTTACCCTTCTTTATTTAACAGGTACGATTGGAGAATCGTACCTGCATTCGTGTCTCTGGATATTTGAATCTGGCTAAAATGAGTTGAAACAGGTCACGGTAAAATATCGCAGAAGTTGCATTCCTTAATTATTTAACAAAAATCAGTAGAAATTTTCTATGTCCACAGTTTCGACACTCTCGCTATTTAGCATTTTAAGGAGACCAACACAGTGGACTTCAGGGTGCCAATTAATGGCAGAAAGGTTACTGCAAAGAGTGCTCATGCCACCACGTTCTAAAAAGTGTTCGTACGCCTTGGGCAGCAAGTAATTGCCTTCCTCTTATTGAGATGCTGCAGACAAGATTTACAGGAAAATTCACATCAGGAAAAATCTTACGACGTATTCGGTTTGGCCGTGGTGCACCAGCCTACGTATGGCGTTTGCGTTTCTTTGTCTAAGCCACATGATTATCGAGGTTCCTTTGTGTGAGCCACTTGGTTATCGAAATTTTAGGGAAGGCATGATCTCCAATAAACGTGCCCTCAAAAGCAGCCTAGCACATACTAGAAGCAAGGGCTGAAACTGCGACAGGACACAGTTATGTGCAGTTATAGCCTCAGTGCTGACAACCGGAGCAGGTGTCGTAGAACGGACGGGCTGCCCGCCCATCCCTCTGCTTCGTTCTTCCTTCCTTGTGCGTTTATGGGGGCTTATATGGCCTCCTTCAGCCTTTTTTAGGCACACACTCTTTTTAACACCGTATTTCCCTAATAACGTGTTTGCAATAGGTTTAGGTGGCAGTAAGAAGTAACTGACAGCACCATTTATGAACAAAGGGCGGGGGAGCGGGAGTGGGGGGAGGGGGGGGGTCAGATAAGGAAGCTAAGGAGTGGCTTTCTTTCCAGCTGGTATCCCTCTGCCTAGGACTGGTGAAGGGCGCAAAAACTACTTTCAAGTCCCCAACTTGGATGGGTGTTCGTTCAGCCTGCTCTACCACATTAGACACTGGCAACTGAAGTATTAATGCGCTGAACGGATGGTCTCGACTTATGCCTACAAAATGGTTATCTTCACGAGGATCGATAAAATGCTCATAAGTACGGGAATTATGAGTTAACTATTTTCACAGATTGCACACAAAATACTCAATAACAAGATTCCTCAATGAATGTTAGATTATGGAATGCCGAATCAGAGGAGGAGGAGATTAGTGTTTAACGTCCCGTCGACAACGAGGTCATTAGATACGGAGCGCAAGCTCGGGTGAGGGAAGGATAGGGAAGGAAATCGGCCGTGCCCTTTCAAAGGAACCATCCCGGCATTTGCCTGAAGCGATTTAGGGAAATCACGGAAAACCTAAATCAGGATGGCCGGAGACGGGATTGAACCGTCGTCCTCCCGAATGCGAGTCCAGTGTGCCGAATCAGAAGCGTCTAGGTTTGGCCTAAATTCACGTCTGTCATTTCCTTTAGCCGCCATCTGTCGTGTCAAGTGAACAACCATAAGAAGTTATGTGAACAGACACTATAGTATCACAGGTGGCAACTTTTAATAAAGCTGACAGTAAAAATTTTGTGTATTTTTCATATTTTACGCGTTATTACCTTATCACATATACAGGGTGTTACAAAAAGGTACGGCCAAACTTTCAGGAAACATTCCTCACACACAAACAAAGAAAATATGTTATGTGGACATGTGTCCGGAAACGCTTAATTTCCATGTTAGAGCTCATTTTAGTTTCGTCCACCTACGCTCAATGGAGCACGTTATCATGATTTCATACGGCATACTCTACCTGTGCTGCTAGAACATGTGCCTTTACAAGTACGACACAACTTGTGGTTCATGCACGATGGAGCTCCTGCACATTTCAGTCGAAGTCTTCGTACGCTTCTCAACAACAGATTCGGTGACCGATGGATTGGTAGAGGCGGACAAATTCCATGGCCTCCACGCTCTCCTGACCTCAACCCTCTTGACTTTCATTTATGGGGGCATTTGAAAGCTGTTGTCTACGCAGCCCCGGTACCAAATGTAGAGTTTCTTCGTGCTCGTATTGTGGACGGCTGTGATACAAACGCCATTCTCCAAGGCTGCATCAGCGCATCAGGGATTCCATGCGACAGAGGGTGGATGCATGTATCCTCGCTAACGGAGGACATTTTGAACATTTCCTGTAACAAAGTGTCTGAAGTCGCGCTGGTACGTTCTGTTGGTGTGTGTTTCCATCCCATGATTAATGTGATTTGAAGAGAAGTAATAAAATGAGCTCTAACATGGAAAGTAAGCGTTTCCGGACACATGTCCACATAACATATTTTCTTTCTTTGTGTG
This sequence comes from Schistocerca nitens, assembly GCF_023898315.1. NCBI lineage: Eukaryota > Metazoa > Arthropoda > Insecta > Orthoptera > Acrididae > Schistocerca > Schistocerca nitens. Next base: position 635,828,322 of record NC_064616.1, on the reverse strand, counting down.
TGAGGAATGTTTCCTGAAAGTTTGGCCGTACCTTTTTGTAACACCCTGTATAAACTGGAGATTACGTAGTCACTGATGAACTCTAAGAACGCAGAGTTTATCATATTCATAACTTTCAACATCCAGTTAGTTGACCACGGTTGAAGAATACTGCATAGATTATTGAAATCTGTCATTTCATCTTTATTATTTTACAAATTTCGTTCTAAATCAATTTAACTGTGGTATTTAGTCAGAGAAAAAAGAAAACGAAATAACAGAAATGTACGTCCATTTATTACTTGTACAACGTAAATAAATCTTGGTGTGGTTTTTGAATAAGGTATTACTTTCTCCATCAACGTTTCAGGCACAAATAAGCTTAACAACACCAGATGGTGTTGTGGATCTGATTTCAGATAAAAGTAAGGTCTTGCCCTAACCGGCTGGGGTTAGCCGTGTACTGAAGGAAATCAGTGAGATCGTGCTTTTAAAGTCTAACAGCATCTAGCGTTGAACAAACTATTCCATACTAGTGATGAAAAACGGAGAAATGTATCAATTGCGTACCTTTCTACATCACGGTGTAAATGAGAATGGCAAGTTATTGGAGAGAACTGGACGTCGGTTCTATTTAATCTGTTATTTCTGCCTACACATAACCTTTTTGCGCAAAAATATTATTAAAAGACAAGATTTACATTAGGTTATGCGTTTTCCACATCAAGAATTTTTACATCTTCAGTCCTCCAATGATGATTTGAAATATTATGTAATTAAATAACGCGTCAACAACGCACATTTAGTCATTAAAAGGTGCGAGAAGACAGTTCTACTTACAACTGTGTAAGGCCTCTTAATGCGGCAAGCAGATCCTCCCCAATCAGCTCTATGTTATTCTCCTGCAGCATTCTGAAACGAAACAAAAAGTCGGTTGAGTGTCAGCACGAAAAGAAGATTTACATTGATAATACATAATAAAAGAAGAAGTCTCTAACTATAGTAATACAGTAATAGGTGAAATATATGGTGTTCTGTCAATCCTGAAGTAGACCGAGATTGTGGAGGAGTGACTTGCTAAATGTCATACGACAAAGTCAACTATAGTAACTAAGAAAATATTAAATATAAAATGTTATATTAATTGATATGTTGCGGTGCCCATTCGGATAGCCGCTCGCGTTAACGCGCTACTTCCAGGACTTGGTGAGGTTAGACGCCCCAGATTGAATCCGCCTCGAGGATCAGCGGCGGCGGCTGGTGAGCTGGCCGACCTGGATGTGGTTTTTAGGCGGTTTCGCATGTTCCGCCTCAGATACACGCTACGCAACAATTTACAAAACGCTCTCACACTTGAGCGTGCTATTTACTCTAGACGCAGACAGATAGGTTACAACGATTCCGTACCGTGAGTGTTGGTGGCATCAGGAAGGGCACCCGGCCACCATCTATCGCTAACAATGCCAAATCCCGTCTAACAATGACGCCCCAGTAGAGAACGGATGAAGGCAACGAAGAAGAAGTTAAAATGTGATAGTTTGCAATCACTAACGAGGTCTGTCAAAAAGTAGAAGTACTTAATCTAAAATAATGCTTTTATTTAACCGAGAGGTATTTAGTTCTTGACTATTTCAAAGTACTCCCCTTTTCTATTGACACACTTGTTCCACCGGTGATTGCACAGCTTTCAGTTTCTGTGACGAATTGTCCTTAATATCATCACTGTTCTTGATGGCTTGTTGATTAACCACAGATTTTCAGTTCTGGAAACTAAACAATATTACATGGAACGAGATCTAGGAAGTTGGGTGGGAGGAGGAGGACGGTCGTTTGAGTTTTGGCGCAATATTTGTGAAATGAGAAAATTAAGTGAGCCGACGTGGTGTCATGGTGAGGGAACCATGAGTTGTCCTTCCGTAATTGTTGTTTTTTTTTGCCAATTTTATACCACAATCGCTGCAAAAGTCTTGTATAATAATGTGCGAGGTGCCGGGGCTAGCAGTGTATTTATCACTAAGTTCTACTAGAATCCACATATGTAAATCATGCTCTAAGCCCCCCCTATTCTAACTCCGACTTTTGCTGTTGCACAAGGATAAAAGAAATACGCGAACTGACTCTAATCAACCCTGCTAGTGGAGTAGAAGAGAGTTTGGCACCTGCAATAATTTAATTTGATAAATAAGTTAAATAAACCAAGGTTTCATTAGCATAGTGAGGAATGATAGGGTTGCTCTATCGATTAACAGAATGAAAGTTCTGTCCAAAATAACAATATGATTTATTAAGATTAAACACAGAATAGTAAAAGAGATACAGGAAATATTTATAAAACATCAAATTGGCTAAAATTGGGGATTCATACAAACACTATAAAGGTGAAGTTGTCCCTAACTTAGATCGTGAGGTTTAAGACGTAGTGGCATGTGGAGCCAATTCCTTTCCACTCAAATCTCAAGAGAGACACACAGCTAACCCACCAGTAATTGCTGCTACTCGAAACAGAACAAAGTTAGAAAAGGATGAACAGGCGCGCTCTGCTGAGCTCTGATTGTCACCTAGGAAAATCCCTATCTGCCGGTGCTGCGGACGTACATTACCAAACGGTCTTCTTATCTCCCAGAACACGATCTGGCGTACCGCAGGCGAGGGCTGGTTGCTTCGACGTCCTCGACCGAAAGGCGACTGCTTACTACCCCACAAGAGCACCCGTACAGGCCGAACACAGAACATTTCCGCCCCCACGACAGTGGCCGAGGTTAAACGTTCCAATCAGCAACTCGAAAACCGGCGGAAATTCCACTCCATTGCCGGAGCACTACCATTCCACCAATGGAGATTCTTGGCGCCAATTTCTGTGCTGATTTTGCTACGTCACGGCGCTATGCCCTGAGCAAACCAATCACCGTTACTATTTTGCAGAAAGTGCGGGAATTTTCCCGCCACAACTGCCAGGGTACACAAGTCATTCCCACGCCTCGCTGGTAGCCCGCCAGAAAGTGTTTTCGCTAAGTTTCTCCGAAGTAACGGAACCTCTAGCCCAGCCGCTACTTCACACCCCAGCGGGCGTGTCTCTTGACAATGTCGGCGTCTGCAAAGCATTCACTCGACTGCCTCACACACGTCGGCTTAACCCGCCTGTCACCGGACCACCCGGGTGACGAGAGACGCTGCGTGGGAAGTCCGCGTGTGAAGGAATAGCAGCCCTCCACCGCATGCAAATAGAGAGGAGAGTCATAAGATAGAAATATGAGAGGGGGCTCATGCCACCTCTCAAATGGTGGTCGGATATTTGACCTTTAGGCAAAAATTTGAAATCCACGATACCAATGCAGTCGAAGAAAACAGGGGCCATGCCTTTGGTATTCGTTCAATATTAGCGTCCTTTTTTGGAGCACGGTGATTACCTGCCCACTGTAATAACTGGACCTCAGTCTCAATGTCGAAGCCATATTTGCGATACTATAATCTATGGATGATTTTTTTTTTGCACCCATGTTCCTTCATCGTGTAGTTATTATTTCGCGAATTTCTTGCAGATGTTAGCTAGATATCCCTTCTGCTCTTCTGTCATCAAAAGAGCTTCAAGCATTGCTCATCTAGATAGATGTTCAGTTATTTGGTTAAAATTTCATGACACTAACAAACTGTGATTCATATTTCTTATACAAGTTCTCTGACAGACGACGGTTTTCGCGCAACAGATCCTTGATATTCTGACTGATATCGAAGAACACCCTGGTTATAGCAGGAATCGGGAAAAATCATTCGTGAAATCATGTATGCCCTAGAGCATTATCTCCGTATGTTTGGAACATAACGTTTCTGTGCATATTATTCCCATTTTGACGTGAAATTTCTCATTGTATAGTTGCTCCATTAAATCAAAGTCACCACGAACACAGTAATATTTTTTACTCACATGGTAATAGCTCTGAAAGTAGAAGAGACTTCAACGGTGAGAAGAAATGTATTTACTCGTAGGGTTGTGAAGATCACAGTGCTGTACGTCGCTAGCACACTTCGTCACCATCTACATCTACCTCTACATGGATACTCTGAAAATCACATTTAAGTGCCTGGCAGAGGGTTCATCGAACCACCTTCGCAATTCTCTATTATTCCAATCTCGTGAAGCGCACGGAAAGAACGAACACCTGTATCTTTCCGTGCGAACTCTGATTTCCGTTATTGTATCGTGGTGATCTTTTCTCCCTATTCAGGTCGGTGTCAACAAAATATTTCCGCTTTCGGAGGAGAAAGCTGGTAATCGGAATTTAGTGAGAAGATTGCGTCGCAACGAAAAACGCCTTTGTTTTAATGATGTCCAGCCCAAATCCTGTATCATTTCTGTGACACTCTCTCCCATATTTCGCGATAATAAAAAACGTGCTGTCCTTCTTTGAACTTTTTCGATGTACTCGATCAAACCTATCTGGTAAGGATCCCACGCCCCGCAATAGTATTCTAAAAGAGGACGGTCAAGTGTAGTGTGGGCAGTCCTAGTTAACATCTACCACGTACAAAAACGTACAGTTAGTTTTATACAAACTGTGTACTTTGAAGCTCTATGATTTATTTAATTTTGCTTAGAATTTACGATATCCATTCATCTCTAAAATTTCCTATTTGTGAAGCGCATTCATAAATTGACAATACAAACTTCTGTATAAAATTTCTAGGTTTTTTACTCTATCTTGCTTCGATATGGTTGTTACGATTTTATCTGTGTTTGGATGCACTAGAAATGAGGGAACAAAATATAATTACTTGATCACATATTACTTCTGTCACATCATACATATTAGATGCTAATTTTTTTTTTTGTTTAAATCGTGTTTCGTTAGTATCCATACCTGTTCTAAGAACTTAAAGATGAATGACATTGACTCAGTAAATTCTGATCTACTATTCTCTCAGCATTTTGGCTCCTGGAAACCTAGCTCCTTATTGTATTCTGCATAATATTCCAATGGTTATGCAGTATTGTACTCCATCTTACAAGGGAACCTCCCCATCGCACCCCCCTCAGATTTAGTTATAAGTTGGCACAGTGGATAGGCCTTGAGAAACTGAACACACATTAATAGAGAAAACAGGAAGAAGTTGTGTGGAACTATGAAAAAATGAGCAAAATATATAAACTGAGTAGTCCATGCGGAAGATATGCAACATAAAGGATAATACCGGCACCGCAGTGTCGTGGTCCCCTGGTTAGCGTGAGCAGCTGCGAAACGAGAGGTCCTTGGTTCAAGTCTTTCCTTGAGTGAAAACTTTAATTTTTTATTTTCAGTTTATGTGACAAACTATTATGTTTTCATCAGTTTTTTGGGAGTCATTATCACATCCACAAGAAAACCTAAATCGGGCAAGGTAGAAGAATCTTTTTACCCATTCGCCAAGTGTACAAGTTAGGTGGGTCGACAACAAATTCCTGTCATGTGACGCACATGCCGTCACCAGTGTCGTATAGAATATATCAGACATATTTTTCTGTGGAGGAATCGGTTGATCTATGACCTTGCGATCAAATGTTTTCGGTTCCCATTGGAGAGGCACGTCCTTTCGTCTACTAATCGCACGGTTTTGCGGTGCGGTCGCAAAACACAGACACTAAACTTATTACAGTAAACAGTGACGTCAATGAACGAACGGACAGATCATAAATTCGCGAAAATAAAGAAATTAAAATTTTCACTCGAGGGAAGATTTGAACCAAGGACCTCTCGCTCCGTAGCTGCTCACGCTAACCACGGGACCACGGCGATACTCAACTAACGCTCTCCTTGATATTATATATGTTGCGCATGGACTACTCAGTTTCTATATTTTGCTTATTTTTTCGTAGTTCCACATAACTTCTTCCTGTTTTCTCGATTGATCTTTGTTCAGTTTTTCAAGGCCTATCCACTGTGACAACTTATAACTAAATCTGAGGGGGGTGCGATGGGGAGGTTCCCTTGTTAGAAATGATGCAATTCGAAGGCCTTCAATTAGGCAGTGTCACTGCCAATACATTTAAGGCGTAATTGAGTTTAAATGTGTATATTAAGGCATCATTGCCATAGGCATTTTTGTGTGCTCTTAATGAAATCGCACCAGAAGACAAAGCGTAGTCTTCCTAGCCGCCTTGCCGGGCGGTGTAGCCGCGTCGTCTCAGGCGCCTTGTCACGGTTCACGCGGCTCCCCCAGCCGAAGTTTCGATTCCTCCCTCGGACATGGGTGTGTGTTGTCCTTAGCGTAAGTTTGTTTGAGTTAGATAAAGTAGTGTGTCAACCTAGGAACCGATGACCTCAGCAGTCTGATCTCATAGCAACTACCACAAACTTTCCTAGCCGCCTTCTGGGTCGACGACGGTAATGGCATGGCTGTCACTTTCATTACTGGGCAAGAGGCTACCAGTTTTGGACCATCCACGGTGCATGCCGTATTCAAATGGCCCGTTGACTCAATGAAAATGAGTTATTTTTTTGCATGGCCTCCAAGCTCAACGCCCATTTCTTGCTATTCCAGTATGGTTTATTTGGTGAAAACCATTCAAAAGCCAAGCTCGTTTATATATGTATGCGACACTTTGTATTCAGTCTTTACGGCGTAGTGAATTCCTATTGTCTCATTCAGAGCCTTACAAATTTAATGCACATAGGCTAGTTCATGACGACACAACATTTGTAAAATCAGGCAACATATTAATATTTCCAGAATGCTTTTGTCTTAATTTTCTTTAAACAATAAAATTTGCAAAACGTTTTAAATTTACAGTTGCTCAATTCTGAAACACACTCCGCTTTACTTGGCCAATCTGTGGCCGGTTTGCCCAACTTATCAAACAAACAAACGAACAAAAATCTGTTGGTTATGTATAGTTAAATGGATGATTTTTTTAACTTCCCGTGTCCCACACACACAAATTCATATCATTTGGAACCAACTATTATCGATAAGGAGTTGAATAATGTAACTTAAGTTGTAAAATAATTATCTATGTCCACAGAATTTAATATCTGCGCCTTGCGGAATTTTACTACTACCTTTGCCAACTTAGTTATTACTCCTACGTATTCTGAAACAACGAGATGAAAAAACAATTTCTGTTAGAAGATTTCGTCTAAAGATGCAAAACAACACTGGGCACTAGCAATAAAAGGAGAAACATAGACGTAAATAGATTTACGGAACACAGAGTGTGCCAGCGTTGTCTCGCAGCCATCTTCATTGGAATTCACGTTTACCACTTTACCTTAGGAGCCTGATGCAACATTTACACCTAACACTTCATCACCACATCTCAGTTTCTAAGCAAATACCATATACGAGGGCAGTTCAATAAGTAATGCAACACATTTTTTTTCTCGGCCAATTTTGGTTGAAAAAACCGGAAATTTCTTGTGGAATATTTTCAAACATTCCCGCTTCGTCTCGTATAGTTTCATTGACTTCCGACAGGTGGCAGCGCTGTACGGAGCTGTTAAAATGGCGTCTGTAACGGATGTGCGTTGCAAACAACGGGCAGTGATCGAGTTTCTTTTGGCGGAAAACCAGGGCATCTCAGATATTCATAGGCGCTTGCAGAATGTCTACGGTGATCTGGCAGTGGACAAGAGCACGGTGAGTCGTTGGGCAAAGCGTGTGTCATCATCGCCGCAAGCTCAAGCAAGACTGTCTGATCTCCCGCGTGCGGGCCGGCCGTGCACAGCTGTGACTCCTGCAATGGTGGAGCGTGCGAACACACTCGTTCGAGATGATCGACGGATCACCATCAAACAACTCAGTGCTCAACTTGACATCTCTGTTGGTAGTGCTGTCACAATTGTTCACCAGTTGGGATATTCAAAGGTTTGTTCCCGCTGGGTCCCTCGTTGTCTAACCGAACACCATAAAGAGCAAAGGAGAACCATCTGTGCGGAAATGCTTGCTCGTCATGTGGCTGAGGGTGACAATTTCTTGTCAAAGATTGTTACAGGCGATGAAACATGGGTTCATCACTTCGAACCTGAAACAAAACGGCAATCAATGGAGTGGCGCCACACCCACTCCCCTACCAAGAAAAAGTTTAAAGCCATACCCTCAGCCGGTAAAGTCATGGTTAGAGTCTTCTGGGACGCTGAAGGGGTTATTCTGTTCGATGTCCTTCCCCATGGTCAAACGATCAACTCTGAAGTGTATTGTGCTACTCTTCAGAAATTGAAGAAACGACTTCAGCGTGTTCGTAGGCACAAAAATCTGAACGAACTTCTCCTTCTTCATGACAACGCAAAACCTCACACAAGTCTTCGCACCCGAGAGGAGCTCACAAAACTTCCGTGGACTGTTCTTCCTCATGCACCCTACAGCCCCGATCTCGCACCGTCGGATTTCCATATGTTTGGCCCAATGAAGGACGCAATCCGTGGGAGGCACTACGCGGATGATGAAGAAGTTATTGATGCAGTACGACGTTGGCTCCGACATCGACCAGTGGAATGGTACCGTGCAGGCATACAGGCCCTCATTTCAAGGTTGCGTAAGGCCGTAGCATTGAATGGAGATTACGTTGAAAAATAGTGTTGTGTAGCTAAAAGATTGGGGAATAGCCTGGTGTATTTCAATGCTGAATAAAACAACCCCTGTTTCAGAAAAAAAATGTGTTGCATTACTTATAGAACTGCCCTCGTACATGTAGTTTTTGTAGAAGTATTCTCAGTTCGCAAGTATGTTAACTTGGGTACCTGAGAACACTGGCAAAGTTTCTGAATAGAGAAACATTCCAATACAGTGAACAAAAATACGTAGTATGACTGTTTAACTACCCTCTCTTCTTATCTCCTATTTAAGCAGTATATACGAGCCTTAGAATACATTAGAATTCACTGCATGCTTTCTCCCCCGTAAGAGTCATTTGCAGCGACATGTCCTTTCTGTATTTCAGCGTCACTGCGGCAGCTGGCTTAAGGCAACTCTACCACTGGTCCTACACTTTGTATTCAGTCTTTATGGCATAGAGAATTCCTATTGTCTCATTCAGAGCCTTACAACTGTAATGCATAGGCTAGTTCATGACGACACAACAGTTGTAAAATCAGGCCACATATTAATATTTCCAAAATGCTTTTGTCTTAATTTTCTTTAAACAGTAAAATTTACAGAATATTTTAAATTAACAGTTGTTCAGTTCCGAAACACACTTCGCGTAACTTCGTCAATCTGTGGCCTGTTTACTCAACTTCTCAAAACACGTGACGGAACAACACTTCGGAATTAGAAAAGGGTCGACCGTTGTGACCGAGCGGTTCTAGGCGTTTCAATGTGGAACCGTACGACCGCTACGGTCGCAGGTTCGAATACTGCCTCGGGCATGGATGTGTGTGATGTCCTTAGGTTAGTTAGGTTTAGATAGTTCTAAGTTCTATGGGACTGATGACCTCAGATGTTAAGTCCCATAGTGCTCAGAGCCATTTGAACCATTTTCGAGTTAGGAAAGGGGGCTGTATTTCTACGCAGCGGAAGAATCATTACAAACCATCAACTCCGAAAGTCTAACATCTGTACTTTATTATAACAGACAGATGAATATAAAACTATCCTCATAACTTGCTACAGTAGTAGCCGGCGAATCAAATCAATTCATATTCGCTTATACCGTTGCTAATTTGAAGCCAGCACACAAAATAAGACACAGGGAGATGGAAAAAATTTTCTACACAGGAGAAAGAAACATGCCTGAATATCAAAAACCGCAAGACGTATCGAGAATATTACTGAAAATGCATATAACTGAAGTGTTTTGGAGAGTGAGAAGATGGTTGATATTTCAAAGGAAAGATATCACTTCACTGTGTGCCTGTGTTTTGCGAAATGTATAACTACACAGCAGGAAAAAACAATACACTTAAAAATACTACGTCGATTTTGATCCAACGAAGAGATATGCTACCTGCACGATAGTACATGTGCTGATAATGGTTTCAACGTCGTCCGCCAACACACAGCGTAGGGGCATAGCTACCTGAGCGTCATCTTTGCCTACCCTTTAATAGGGATCATTAAAGACAGAAGGCTCATTGTGGTGCAGATTTGTGAATCAAGCAGGCAACCATGCCAAGGAGACAAACGCGTCATTCCGACAGCCAACAGAGTGAGTTTGAAAATTGTGGCCTTCAGTGTGGAGGGATGGTCCTTTCGGAGAACTGCCACACAAGTTGGACGTGGTGCATCAGTTGTGCAACGTTGCTGGCATCAGCGGTCACGTGAACATTCTCACGTCCGTAGACAGGGTTCTGGATGTCCACTCAGCACAAACGTCAGCCAGAATCGTCGTATTGTAAGGGCAGCAATGGCTGATCACACAGCTACTACAGCGCTATTAAGAGGTCTCGTGAGCTCAGATGTGTCAACACGAACTATTGCGAATTGGTTATTAGCAGCGGGACTATGGGTACGCCCACTTCTAGCCCGTCTTCGGTTCACGCCATACCATCACGGTGACGTGCACAGTTCGATTGGTGCCGTTACAGGATCACTTGGAAGATGAAATGGCGCATCTTAGTCTTCAGCGATGAAAACAGATTCTGCCTACACGCAAGCGATGGTTGTATGTGCGTATGGCGTAGACTTGGTGAGCACTGTCTCGTAGAGTGAATTGGTCCAAGACATCCGGTTCCATCACAGGCCTTACGGTCTGCGGTGCGATAAGCTACAGCCCTCGTACACCTTCGGTGTTTCTGGAGGGGACGCTAACCAGCGTACGTTACCTGCAGAATGTTGTTAGACCCGTTCTTTTGTCAGTCTTGCAACACGAAAGTGCTGTGTTGTTCCAATAGGATAATGTTCGCCCACACAGCTTGTGAAACTCAACGTCCTCTGCAAGATATGCAGCAACTTCCCTGGTCGGTCGCTGATGACCGCGCAGTTGAGCGCCCAACAAACCAAAGATCATCATCATCACCTTCCCTGGCCAGCACGATCTCCTGACTTGTCAACAATCGAGCACGTGTGGGATATAATGGAGTGAGAAGTGACACGTGCGAGTCGTCAACCAACAACTCTTACAGAAATACTGGAACAGGTTGAGCAGAAGTAGCATAGCGTACCCCGGACAGTGTTCGCCATCTGTACTATCGACTGGATACCAGAGTCATCAGCTGCATTGCCGCCCGTGGAGGCAACACCACGTATTAGTATGGGTGTTTCAGCATTGGTCGATACCTGGTACCTCAGAACCGCTTGTGCTATTGATCTATAAATGGAATCATTTCATGAACTCAATAAGCAACGTTGCAACAATAAATCTTGGGAGAATTGGAAACCTCAAAAATTGTGTATTAATTTTTTCCAGCCGTGTAATTAAGCTTTATAGTAATGGTACAGCAGCAGCAACGCAAGCAACGCTCCGCATTCTGTCCCTCATAAGCCAGTCGGCACCGCTAGGCCAATAGAATCATCGGATATCTTAGTGAGGAGCTTGGCCTCAGCACACCGCTCTCTGGCCGATGTCGGCTTTCTTAACTTTGGAGCTGCTAATTCTCATTCAGTTAGCTCCTCAGTTCGCCTCACCAGGCTGAATGAACCCCTGTCCAGTCCTCTCACCGAGGAAAAGTCCCCGGGAATACCAAGTAGCGAAAACCCAGTTCCTCCTCATACCAGCCAGCATAGCTGATCAGTGAGCCCCCCACCCCCCCCACCCCGCCCGCGACACTTCGCTTGCTAAAGACGGAAGAAACAAGAGCTGCAGGGTGGGAGTCGCTAGACGTCTCATTCAGCGTTTACTTGCCAGATAATTTTTCACTAAATGAGCAGCCTTTTCATGGAGGAGGAATCTCTGAACAGTCGTTCATTTGAGCTCCGATAAAAAAAATGACGCGAAAATAGTGCGCAAGAAATAGAAATGAAACCCACTGTTTTGCTGTAACAAAAATTACAAGTAACTTATATGAGTAAATTGATCATTTACATGGTTGAATATGTACGGTCGTGTATTATAGAACAGCAAACTGCATATTATCAGGGTTCGGATTGTGAGGCTTGCTGATTATCCATGTACAGTTCAGCGATTTTAGAAAATTAAAAACCAAAAAGAATTAGAACGAATATTATCGTTTACAATTTACTATTTTGTATGTGAATCGTATTTTAACAACAGACTCTCAAGTCCACCGTCGGACGTTCGCGGAAATTTTTCTATTGTTTCCTATTTCATCTTTAGGTAAATGAGGTGATTCAGCACTTTTAACATAACCACTGACAATTTCCTATCCGTATGATTACGTAGTCCTTACCTTATGAGCTGAAGTTCGAATATTTGCAACCCGTCGTTTCAGTCGAGTAACGCGTAATTAATGTAGTGAGCTTTCATATGTGACATGTAGCACGTCTTACAAATACAGTAAATAAGAGTTTCCAGTAAAAAATATGTATTTCGGATTATCCATTTTTTCGGTTAGCCGTGCTGTCAAGGGTCTGCAGTAATCCAAGCGCTTGCTGCATATTACAATAATGTAATACTTTCTCGAGTGTAAGGTGAAAAGCCTCCGACCTGCCACAGAAATTGCGTTGATAACAATGAAGTGTCTCTTTAATAGTTCCTCGTTATCCAGTACCCTAAATCAAGTGAAGGAGAAAGTAAATAATGAGTCTGTTTCTTCATTTACAGTAGAAATGGTTTGCTGAATTCAAACGTCGCCCTACCTCCGTTGAAACTAATGCACATGTGGAACGTCCCTGAACTTTAATAACAAATGAAAACACAACAAAAATGCATACTATGGTACCGAATAATCGACGGTGAGAAATATGTGAAATAGCTGACACTATAGCGCAATAAAGGAAAGCATACGGTAATGCTTGTATCATAATTCAAGCATGAGAGTTCCTTGGTAAAACAGGTGCTGCACTTGTCAAACGCTGAGCAGTATCAAATACGAAAACAAATTTTTCAGTGACGTTTATACTTATATTTCAAAAGAATTCATCTTATTTTGTTTGCTTGTATCTTATTATTGATGAAACGCCGGTCAACAGTTCACGCTAAATCTTGTGGACCGACCCTTTTGACTCAAAAGAAAATGACATCTTACATCAGATCAATGTATCTATCAATAAAGAGGTTTTAAAAATGAGTAAACTGAGAGATCCGAATGAAGTACTGTTAGAACATTCACTTCCTTGAGCAGATTTGAGGCCCTGTAACTGTCATTTATTTTTTACCTAAATAAAAGTCTGGGCGAAGTAGTTTTGGGTCCAAAAACTATGACATGGCAGCCGTAAATTAGCATTTCGTAAATATTCTACAATGCATTTGAAGGACTGATCGTACTTGCAGGATTACCTTAGCATAAATTTCTTTGACCTAAAATGGAAAAAAAATATGAAATACAAATTTAAACCAACGTTCAGGAAAAAAACAGAACACTTTGAACGACTAGAGATAGGACGTTCATATTTGCATGACATGTACATTAGTGTGTTCTGTAGAAATGATTAACATTTCAGTCAACTCGGTTCAGCATGTGTCCTGTTGCCTTGTTGGCCCAGCGTCAGCCACGGGTCCTGATAACTTGTCCCATGCGTTATGGCATCGAACGCGTGATAAGGCGCGAATGGCGCCTTCGTGGCATAGTCAACCATGCTACATTCACCTGGTTCCAAAGTTCATCTGTGGTGGTTGGCATTGGGTCACAGCGAGACACACGTTGTTTCACAATATCCCACACATTTTCGATTAGAGACAAGTCTGTTTGTCTGGCGGACCAGAGCAAGAGGCTGACATCCTGTGACACCAAGAAGACACGTGTTCGTGAAGCAACATGTGGTTGTGTGTTGTCTTGCTGAAAAATGGCTACGGGTCGCAGGATGTCATTTAAGTAGCTCACTCTCATCGCAGTGCCCTGGACACGCACCGACTTTGATTTGTGGTTGTACCCAATAGCATCCTACACCACAAGGCCTTGAGTTCGCGCTGTACGTCTTGTGCGAATGCAGTCACTGTGATGCCGTTCCCCCTGTCTGTGGCGAAACAAAATGCGGGCATCATTTTTAAAGAAAGAGAACCTGGATTCGTCTGAAAACATTGCCTGATGCTATTCCCGTCCCCAGTGACGTCGTTCCATACACCGATGCCGTCTAGCATGTTTCAAAGATAGGCGGAGAAGTGTACGACGCACATGTAACCCTTGCCATAATAATCGGCGACAGACTGTAACCCCTGATAGCATAGAATGTGTTCAACTGTTCCACTGTTGCGCCAGAGCCGAGGAGGATGCAGGTCTTTCCTGCAATCTCATTCAGGTGATGAGTCGTGTTATACGGCTTCCGTGAACCATTCGTCACACACCCGTTGCACTGCAGAAACACTTCGCCCCACACATGCAGCAATTTACCCGATGGTTGTCTCTCATGTCAATAACGCGTCCTCTTTCAAACTCACTGATTCGACGGTACTGTTCTCGTATGCGTTTGAAAGGCCTTCTGCACGTCTACTCAAGTCACAGTGATCCAGTATCTTCGGTTTATAGTGGCAACAAGAGCCACAAACACATTTTACAGGCAGGTGGTGTTGCACCACGATATCGATGATGACCTCGAAGCCGCGGCCGACGTGGTTCAAACGATAATCATTTCTGCAGAACATACTAATATACATGTCCTGTGAATATGAACGTTCTATTTCTAGTCGTTCAAGGTGTTGTGTTTTTTTCTGACAATGCGTGTATTTTATATCAAACATAGTCTTTGAGCTGCAAAGCCGAAAACTGTTGATTTTGCCTTCGTTTATGGCCTGCACCGACATGATTATGAAGCGACGAATCACCAAAGTTTCGCATCACTACAACGGCTTGTGGATGCTCATACGTGTGTCAGGTGTTTGATTAAAACAGCAGTAGAAACGCGTTGTTTCTAAAGGAAGGAAGCATTACCTTTTGGAGTTTCCTCTACGGATGAAAGAGAGTGTCAAAATGTTAAGGCGTCACATCTCTGAAGCAGCGGAAATGTTAAACTAAAGGCAGTACCGTTTGCTGTGAACAGCATAACGATCGATTTCGGCAACTTCATGACCGTTACCAGCAACGAATAGTAATAATCGGCCGAAACAGTCACCAGGCTATGGAGGTGAACGTAATTCGAGTACAATAAAAGGCTAACGTACATCCGATCGTACATATCTTCCTCTCCACATGCGGTCCGCTTCCCACGTTGGTCAAATCGTCGAAAGAATTTTATTTTTATAGTCTAAGCCGCTTCTCGTCTATTTCCTTTTACAAAGTAGTTATAATCGTCAAACATTATCGAGATATTTGGTTCCAAGTTTGCGTTTCATTTAAGTTTAAGAATGCGACATGCTTCTTGCACAAAACTTTCTCGTTGTTAAATCATGATGTACAAGCTATCGCACTCAGTCATCTGATATATGTATCGCGTCGACTATTTCATACACTTCAGCGTCTACATTTATACTCTGGAGGTCACTGTACTGTGCGTGCCGGTAGGTATATCGTGTACCTTTGTAGTTTTCCCCTTTTCTTGATCCATTCTGAAATGGTCCATGGGGAGAACAACTGTCAGCAAAGCTCTGAACGAGCTCGAATTTTTCTGATTTTCTCGTTGTTGCAGTTTCGTGAGATGTAACCACGGTGTTGCCGATCTCTTCTTAGGACTTATGCTCTCATAATTCCAACAAATACTTCTTCATGATGCACAATTTCTCTTATGTAGCTCCTGCCACTGGCTTTTAATGAGACCCGCGTTGACGCTCTCGCGTTTACTAAACTATACTGTGTCGAATCTCGACGCTCTCATTTTGATTGTCTCTGTCATCTCTATTCATCCTACCTGATGTGGCCCACAGACAGATAGTTTATAATCGGAAATTGGTTTAAGCAGTCCTTTTGTAAAATATCACTTTCGTGGCTCTGGTTCATTTGAAACAGGACATCTTACTGAACGGCACGACCTGGCCGGTATTCGGACCTATAGCCAAATCATCAGTGGCATACACTGTGCACTTCTACATCAAACGACACTTTGTGATGGTTAAAAATGATGGTGACCTCTGCGGTACACAGACTGTCTTGTGTACATGTTGTTATTGTGGTTGTGGTCCTCAGTCCAAAGACTGGTTTGATGCAGCTCTCCATGCTACTCTATCCTTCGCAAGCGTCTTCATCTCCGAATAACAACTGCAGCTTACATCCTTCCGACTCTGCTTACTGTACTCACTTTTTGGTCTCCCTCTACAACTTTTAGCCCCTCACACTTCCTTCCAGTACTAAAGTGGAGACGCGAGGGTAGAGGCGTCATGTCACGAACTGCGCGGCCCCTCCCGCCGGAGGTTCGAATCCTCCCTCGGGCATGGGTTTGAGTGTTGTTCTTAGCATAAGTTAGTTTAAGTAGTGTGTAAGTCTAGGGACCGATGACCTCAGAGTTTGGTCCCTTAGGAATTCACATGCATTTGAACAACTAAAGTGGAGATCCCTTGACGTCTCAACTGATCCTATCTGTTAGTCAGGTTGTGCAACAAATTTGGACATGTTATGATTGTGAAAATGATAAACGATCACACTTCCTGGCGGTTTCACTTCCTAAGATTTTTTCAGTGAACCTGACCTGTCACCAGCTTTCCCTAGAGCTATTATTTGGGTTTTGTTACATATTAGGAGGCTCCCAATGCATATTACTACGTGTTTACGGTTGTTACTGTATACAGTGATTAACAGTCACTCTTGTAATCAAACAATAACGGTTTATTGTCTATTTATCAGTAATACGTTACAGGTATTTATGTAATATCAGCTTCCATTTCCAGAAGCAAGTGTCGATCTTGTGCAGCTCTACCAACATTACGCTTCGATACAGAATACACAACGCCATCACCCTCATCATAACAACCGTTGGCGAAAAGCCTCACGGAACTAACGAAGTTACCCACTAGGTCGTTTATACACTGATCCAAAGAATTACAACACAAAAAATAATTAATGTAGAGTAACAAAATTTTTGGAATACATTTGTTTAGGTAACATATGTGAGTGATTAACATTGCGAGACAACAGGGTAATATAAGTGTGAGATAAGCCATTGCAAATGTGAAACGCTAATACATTAATAACCTACACCCTGCTCAATTCCACTGAAATGGCAAATTTCAGTGGTTTGGGGTCAGTGGAATGCACGCTTTAGAGCGTCTGAGTCGGAGCTGTCTTTGAAGTAAACGATTTTGAACAGTTCATTGTATCACTGTGGTGCCAACTACTGCTCAGATTGCTGTTGCAGATGCAGTACGGTACGCCAGAGCCATACGCCGAACACAATGATCTCCCCTCTCGGTATTGCCACGTGGCCGTAAGGAGTCCGGTCTTCTTGCGACCGTACATTCTCGTGGCCACCGCTGCCAGCAGTCATGTACAGTGGCTACGTTCCTGCCAAGTCTTTCTGCAGTATCGCAGAAGGAACATCCAGCTTCTCGTAGCCCTATTACACGACCTCGTTCAAACTCAGTGAGGTGTTGATAACGGCGTCTTTGTCGCCTTAAAGGCATTCTTGACTAACATCAACTCACTACGTCCAGTCTCAAAGGTAACTAACGCTCACGAATATTGCAGCGTGTATTTAAAGCAGACATGATG
Organism: Schistocerca nitens; assembly: GCF_023898315.1. Lineage (NCBI taxonomy): Eukaryota > Metazoa > Arthropoda > Insecta > Orthoptera > Acrididae > Schistocerca > Schistocerca nitens. The sequence continues at coordinate 635,810,746 of NC_064616.1, read as the reverse complement.
TGCATCCTCACACTAGCGTTACTAGTGCCACTCTTCTGCGACTGGTGCGAACTTACGTGAATAGACATCATCTTTCAGATGTAGAAACACGCCTACAAACTTCTCTGTATGTCGCAAAACTCCTTCTCGGTGCTGCGATTTTTTCCGTCAGTGTATACATAGCAGCAGTTTCTTGCAGTATGCCTGAAGTTACTTTCATATCTGACGATTTCATCCTATTAAAAAAGACGTGCTGGAAACTATCTGTTAGTACACTCTTTGATCAAAAGAGTCCAGATAGTTATTAGTGGAGATTAACTTTTTCAGACCCTCTGGTTACAATTGTGTACATCAACCTGTACTTTGTTTTACTGCAACAAAAGTATTTTTTTCCTAATAGATACCTGAGGTACACATTTCCGAATGATCAACCTTTTCATCATACGGAAGTGCTGCCAACTGTTGCGTATCACTATGAAAATATGAGCAAGTCCATGTAGCACTGCGTAGCAGCTCGTGGCCATAAGACTACTCGGATGTGGTCGGTTCGGTATATTCCACTGTATAATTGCATATTATTGTTGTCGTTTTGCTTGGTAATTATTGAATGATCATCTTGCTACTGATCACCATAAACAATACTTCGTAATTAATTATTTTAGTCCATAATATGATTCCAAGTGTACAAAGTATGTTCTGGAAACAGGTGCATATTTCAGTATAAATCTTGCATCTAAAATCATTAAAAAATCTCCTAGGAGCATTGCCACATAATGAAAAATATTCCTTCCTCCAAATAAAATTCTGGTCTGAAAGTATTAATACGGGGTGTGTGCACCCTTCGCCTTTATGACGACTTGAACTCTGCTAGGGACACTTTCAGTGAAGTGTTTGAATGTATGTGGAGGAAAGAAAGCCCATACCTCCTCAAGCGAACAGATCTACGCTCTGATTTATGCCAAAGGTGTCGCACTGCGTTCAAGTAGAGACTCTGAGCACGCCAGTCCATTTGAGATATGTTATTGTCCACAAACTATTGCCTGACAGTTGCTGCTTTATGACGGGGTTCATTGTAATGCTGATATATTCAGTCATCATCTTAGAAGTATTCCTCTACAATACGCAGTACACAATAGTCAAAACTGCGTTCATATCTTTCCACAATTAGCGTTTTCTTGAACACCCTAACCATGAAAAATATCCTTATACCGTCACTCCGTCACGCTATTGGTACTGCAGGAGATGGCAGGCATTGTTCTCCCGACAATCACCAAACCCAAATCCTTACATCGGATTGCCACAGGTCATGGTGTGATTCATTGCTCGAAATCACTTATTACCAGTCATCCACTGTCTACTGCCAGTGCTCTGTATACAACCTCACGCGTAGATTAGCATTGACTGCAGAAATGTGTGGCTTACAAGTTCGACCATTGTATCCCATTCTTCTTATCTCCCAGCGCACAGTCATTGTGCTAACTGGACTTCTGGTAGCACTTTGGAATTCGCGAGTGATTCGTTCCGCTGATTTCATGCGATTTTTTATATGCAGTCTCGACAATGCTCGACGATGTCTGTCCGACAGTACATCAGATCTTCCCTGACTTTTCTTAGCTGTGGCTCTTCGCTCGCGTTTCCATGTTATCAGGTGTCGACTTGGGCAGCTTTAGAAGGATTGTAATTTAACTGATGGATTTGTTACTCAGGTGACATCTAATGGCTAGTCCATGTTCGGAGTCACTGAGCGACCCATTTTATTGTTACTGCTTTTCTACTGACGACACAATACTCCCAGCCTCCCTTTATTCTCATATTGGCGGGTCCGCCTCACGTGGTATCTAGTGGTTATTTCCGCATTATATAGGGGTGTCCGTATACTTTTGCCGCGCGGGGTAGCCATGCGGTCTGAAGCGTCTTGTCACGGTTCGCGCGGCTCCCCACGTCAGAGGTTCGAGGTCTCCGTCGGGCATGGGTGTGTGTGTTGTACTTAAGATAAGTTAGTTTAAGTTAGATTAAGTAGTGCGAAAGCCTAGGGACCGATTCCCTAAGCAGTTTGGTCCCGTAGTCCTTACGATAAATTTCCAATTTCCGTATACTTTTGATAAGACACTGGACATGCTCCATCCAATCACAAAGCTAGCCCAACATTTAGTATGCTCGTATTTTGTTCACTAGCGACAGAACAGAATTGTAACGAATACCTACAGAAAGCAACACTGCATGAACTTGGGAGCAGCTATCTGTTGTTTTCTGCATCGTATGTGCGACTGCTGTTAACAAAATCCATGTTGAGACCTACAGAGGAGATGTTACGTCTCCAAACGATCATAATGCCTAGCAAAATACGTATTCCATAGCCTCGCAATAGAGTACCATGTGTGATAGGCTCAACTGTACGTATCTGCTCGAAAACTCTCCTTGGAAAAGGGAAAGAAATATAGCTCTTTTTACAATTTCTTGGATCCCTTTGTTATTTCAGCGATTTACGGTAAACTGCTGCTAAATAGGTGCACTTTCTGTGATATGATGCTCATAGAATCGTAGAGGTGCCACTTTAATACTAAACCTATTCGAGGTGATCTGGGACCAGAAAATTCTTGCGAAATGAATGTAATAACAGAAGGGTTGAGTGACTGAAGATCAAACGTTTAGTGTTCGGTATTTACATATACACCTGGTCACCCGCAGATAGGCGAACAATATACTGTAAAGCCACACAGAGTGTGACGGAGAAAACTCTGTCTTCTCGATATGCTTCACACTCAACGATAATGCAGTGGGGATTACGGTACCATATCACGCATGTGTGCTTTCTGGTTGTCTACCACTGGGCGCTCTTGCTACAAAGTGAAGTCATAGGAGACTTACCATTACTCTTACGGCACAACTCCACAGTGCAGTTCGGGGTAGACGTGATTGCGCATAAAAGTCAAATGTTTTAACGTCACTGCTGACACCTATTTAAAACACACACACAACCACACTAGCTTGTAGTCTTAGAAACAAAGCTGATTAAAAATACCAACTTATCCTTTGGTACATGTCCATGTCATTTGTCTGACAAGATCTCTTACTTCTGATTTAGAATTCCTGTAAGAAGCATAATTTACGGAAAGAGAGATTTAATTTATTGCATACTACAGTAGTACACAATTTGTTCTTGGGAGACACAGATGTCGGTTGTAACGTAATAATTTTTTCACATTTGTGTCACGTAAACTAGTTACTAACATAAAAACTAATAATTATTTGTCTCTACTGATTGTGTTGATTTTTGTACTCACAGAAGTTTCAGTCGAGGCAGCTCGGGAAATTTCTCACCTTCCAACGTGAGCGCATTCCTTGACAAGTCCCTGAAATCATAGACATTAGCTATTTAGTGCGATTCAATAAAATGTAAGATAAATGGAAATAATGGTTTCAGTAAAAGTTTTAGGGCACTAAATCAACAGTTCTATTATTGTAACTCATTTTCGAAAATAATACAAAGTTTCTATCAGAGTCATTCTGTATATGTTCTTTCTACCTAAAGGTTCATTTGTTTGCCGGTAGTTGTATAGTTAAACATTCCTTTTTGCTCGAACATACCACTGACAGCTACGTCTTTAGCTACGGAATTTTAGCATATGTTGCATGGCTTGAACAAGGGATGACCCTTGGCATCATTACAGGAAACATTCGTCAAAAGCGAACCCTAAGCAAGACAAGTAGTCTCGATTGGAGCCAGTTTCCCCTCGAAGATTAGTGGCGCATCGTAGGCTCTGCACAAACCCAATTAGCTAGATATAAACTAAACTCTGCACAACAAGGCCTCGGAAGGCCCAACGGTACCAACCGACCACCATGTCATCCTCAGCCGATGGGCGTCACTGGATGTGGATGAGGGGTATGTGGTCAGCACACCGTTCTCCTGTCCGTTTTATCTGAAAAAATGGGTGATAAAGTGGACATTCATAAAGCTTTTTGTGTTGAAGTGATATAGGAATTTAATTCGTTTTAGAAGGCAAAACAGAATAGACATACGGCAATGTTATAAATGTTCATCGAATTGAACATGCTACATGTACTCTACAAGTACTTTGATCGATTACAAATAGTATCTGAACTTTCTTAAATAATATATCAATATATCAATATATCAATTATTAATGACTTTATTCGTTTACCTGAAATATTCGAGGTTATACTCTAGTATATAGAGGCACTGGACCTTAATATTCCAAGATACGTGAATATTTGATGGGTAATCAAGCGTCTACCTAGCCCATCAAGGAAGAATACCAGCTTAACATCAGAAAATGAGCCTGTGATCAGCTACTGACCAAAGTAGTGTCAGCTCTGAACGACATTCGATTTTTGACCCCGAAAGTATTCTCGATTAAAGGCAAGAGTCGCCTTTTTTCAACTTAATAATCGTCAATTACTTTGTAAATTTATACACTCGCGATTCTGTTTGTGGCAATAATGGTCACCAGATTTTCGTATAAAGCGATCTAGAACAAAAGTTTCGGACATCACTAGTAAAACCATTTCGTTTCTGCCGCACGAAAATACTTTCTATCCAAATACATGTTGTAATATGGCATACCAAGAGTGCGATTAAAATTAAAATATCACTTTGTACAACAGCAGAACGTACCCCAGACGGAAATGAGTTCTATCTTCACTAGTAGGGTAGTAAGATACAGCTGCAAAGGGCATGCTTCATACTGTATTTTTCACACAATACTGCCGTTCATGTCTTACGAACTGATATCCTGGAAGCCTGTCTCACTTACTGGCGTGAACACGTAAGCAACCAATGAATTGGTTTGATTTTTGATCCAGATGCATGCTATCAATTTGTTGTTAGTGATATATGTGCGGATAGGTAAAAAATCGAGTTTCAAAAATTTCTATTTTATTTACTTTCTCTTCTCATGAACCATGCACCTTCCGGGGGTGGGGTGGTTTGCATGCCTAAACGATGCAAACAGCAGTACTGTAGGTGCAACCATAACTGCAGAGAAATCAGACTAATCTGTGGTTCCTGAAGAAGCACAGCAGCCTTTCTAGGAATTGCAGGGTAAATGGTCTGGATGATTGACTGATCTGGCCTTGTAACATTGGAAAACATTATTGTGCTGGTACTGCAAACGGCTAAAACCAAGGAGAAACTACAGTCGCTATTTTTTCCTCGAGGACATACAGCTCTACTGTATGTCTTAAGGATGACGTCATTCTCTTGGCTAAGATATACTGGAGGTACAGTAGTCCACAGTTTGGATCTCCAAGCGGAGACTACTTAGGAGGAAGTAGTCATCACGAAAAGCAAACCGGAATTATATGCGTCGGAGCGCGGAAACCTAGCTGTCTTAATCTGGTGAGCAGCTTAGAGGATTTAACAAGAAGTTAGATATAGTAGCAATTAGTGAAGTGTGGTGGCAAGAAGAACAGGGCTTCCGGTCACGTCAGCATAAAGTTATCAAGATAAATTCAAACGGGGATAATGCTGGGAGAATGCCTAATAATCAGGAATAGGAATGCGAGCAAGATTCTATGAGCAGCATCATAGAACGGTTTCTCGTAGCCAAGATAGACACTAAGCCAGTACCTACCACAGTAATACGAGTTTATATGCCAACTAGAAATGGTTCAAATGGCTCTGAGCACGATGGGACTCAACTGCTGTGGTTATCAGTCCCCTAGAACTTAGAACTACTTAAACCTAACTAACCTAAGGACATCACACACATCCATGCCCGAGGCAGGATTCGAACCTGCGACCGTAGCAGTCGCACGGTTCCGGACTGCGCGCCTAGAACCGCGAGACCACCGCGGCCGGCATGCCAACTAGCTCCTCAGATGACACAGACATTGAAGGAATGTATAAGATAAAGGAAATTATTTAGATAGTTAAGGGAGGCTAAAGTTTAACTGCGATGGCTGACTGTAATTCAGAAGTGGAAAAAGGAAGAGAAGGAAAAATAATAGGAGCACACAGACTGCGGAGAGGAATGAAAGAGGGACGAGCCCGGTGGAATTTTGCACGGAGCACGATTTAATCTTCACTAATACTAGGTTTATGAATCATAAAAGGAGGCTGTACACGTGGAAGAGACGTGGGGGAAGGACGGTTTCGGATTGGTTATACGATGGTAAGGCACAGATTTAGAAATAAGATTTTAAGCTGTGAGATGTTTCCAGGGACGAATATCGACTCGAATCATAGTTTATTGGTTTCAAACTGCAGATTAAATCTAAACAAATTGCAAAAGGTAGGATATTCAGAAGGCAGGACTCGGCTAAATTAAAATAACCAGAGGTTTTTGAGAGTTTCGCTAGCAGCATTACGCAACGTTGGACTGAAAATGGGAAAAGGGGTACAACAGAAGGCAAATGGGTAACTTTGAGAAATGAACTATCGAAAACAGGAGAAGATCGCATAGGTAATATAACCACGCCTAGAAGAAACCTTGAATACCACAGGAAATTATGAATTTAATTGACTAAAGTGGAAAATGTAAAAATGTAGCTAACGAAGCATGTCAAAGGGAAAACAGATGTCAAAAAATTAATGACATAAGTTGCAAAATTTCTAGAAGACAACTGCAAGGCTGTAGAAACAAGCATGAGTTGGCGAAAGATAGAGTTCACCTATAGGAAAATTAAAGAAACTTCTGGAGATAAAAGAAGCTGCTGTATGAATATCAAGAGCTATGAAGGCAAACTAGTACTAAGCAAAGAAGGGAAAGCTGAAAGAGAGAGGGAATATATAGAGGGTCTAAATAGGTAAACAAAATTGAGGACAATATTACAGAAAGAGAAGAGGAAGTAAGTGAAGATGGCATGGGAGATGTGACACTACGAGAAGAGTTTGAGAGAGCACTGGAAGACCTAAGTGGAAACAAGGCCCTTGGAGTAGACGACATTCCCTCCGAGTTACTGAGACCACTGGCAGAACCAGATATGACAAAACTGTCCCACCTTGTGAGCAAGATATAGATACAGGGGAAATATTTTCAGACTTCAAGAAGAATTTAATATTCCAATTTCAAAGAAGTGAGCTGCTGACAGGTGGGAATATTACCGAATCATCATTTTAATATGTCTTGGTTGCAAAGTATTGACACGAACCGTGAAAAAGCTGCTACAATCCACACGCGAGAAGATCAGTTTGGGTTCCAGAGAAATGTAAGAAAACTTGAGGCGTTACTGATCCTGCGTCTTATCCTAGAAAAAGCCAACTTTATAGCAATTTTAGATTTAGAGAAAGCTTTTGACAATGTCGACATAACGACACTCTTTGAAATTCTGAAAGTAGCAGTGATAAAATACGTGGGACGAAAAGTCGTTTACAACTTGTAAAGAAACCAGACTGCAGTTATAAGAATTAAATGACATGAAAAGGAAGCATTTATTGTTATTTAATCTGTACATCGAGAAAGCAATAAAGGAAAACAAGGAGAAATTTGAAAAACGAATTAAAGCTCAGACAGAAGAAATAAAAACTTCGATGTTTGCCAATGGCGCTGTAATTATGCTAGAGACGGCAAAAGACTTAGAAAAGCTGTTGAACGGAATGAGTAGTGTCTTAAAAAAGAGGTTATAAGGTGAACATCAGAAAAAGTACAAGTGCAATGGAATGTAATCGAAATACATTACGCGATTCTGAGGGAATTGGTTTAGGAAATGAGACGCTAAAAGTGGTAAATGAGTGTAACTATTTGGGCAGCAAAGTAATGAATGATGGACGAAGTAGAGAGTATGTAAAATACCGACTTTCAACAGCAGGAAAATCATTATGAAGAAGAGACATCTGTTAACATCGAACATAAATTTAAGTGTTAGGATGTCGTTTCTGAAAGTATTTGTCTGTAGTGTAACCTTGTACGGAAGTGAAACGTGAAAGAGAAGCAGTTCAGACAAGACGAGAATAGAATCTTTTGACATGTGTTTCAACAGAACAATGCTGTAGGAGGTACTGAATACAATTGGGGTAAACACTATGGCACAACTTGATCGATTAACAGGACACATTATGAGGCAGTGAGCAGGATCAAATGGATGTAGGGTTTAGTAGTTATTCAGATATGAAGAGGCACATCAGGATCAGCTAGCGCCAATCAGGCTTCGGACTGAAGGCAGCAACAACGAGAGCATTACTTTATTTTGATTGCAGAGGTTTACATGGTTAAAGCATCTGCCTTAAATGCGAGCCATCCATCAACGACTTGCAGCCGATAGTAAGTTCTCTATCTTCCAAGTCCACCACCTGAGGAACCGGATATCAGCCGGTATACCAGATCACACGACACGCACGACAGCAGTGCGGGCTGCCTGACGCCCAGGTAATCACCTATTTAGCATCCACATAAAAAATTTGATATCTGAATTATGGATGAGCATTACCCATTACGAAGCAAGCGATCTTTTTATTTTGTTTGCGGCTTGCCGCTTCGTAATATGTATAGTTTATATAGTTTAAATAGTTGTAGGGTGTAAAGAGTACTCATTAAGAGGTATAATTTTGTGATAAAGATTTAACATAACACGACAAGTACACTGACGCAAAATAAATCAGGTCACCAAGAAGGAGTTGTGCAAGATAAGCGAAAGTTGGTAGGCGTGTTTCTACTTCAGAAAGACCATGTCTATTCACATTTTTCGCCAGTCGCATAGGAGTGCTCTAGTAGCGCTACTATGAGGATGCAAATCAGGTTTGCTTTAAATACACTCTGTAACGGTTGTGAGCACTAGTTACCTTTGAGACTGGACGTAGTGAGTTGATGTTAGTCAAAATGCTTTTAAGGCGAGAAAGACGCCATTACCAACACCTCATTGAGTTTGAACGAGGTCGTGTTATAGAACTACGAGAAGCTGGATGTTCCTTCTGTGGTATGGCGCAAAGACTTGGCAGGAATGTAGCCACTGTACATGACTGCTGGAAGCGGTTGTCACGAGAATGTACGGTCGTAGAAGACCTGGCTCCTAACGGCCGCGTGGCAATACCGAGAGGGAAGCCATCGTGTTCGGCGTATGGCTCTTGCGGATCCTACTACATATGCAGCAGCAGCGTGAACAGCAGTTTGCACCACAACAGAGTGTTACAAATCGGTTACTTCAAGGACAGCTCCGAGCCAGAAGCCCTGTAACGTGCATTCCACTAACCCTAAACCACCGGCGTTTGCGCCTTCAGTGGTGTCAAACGAGAGCTCATTGGAGATCAGGGTGGAGGTCTGTTGTGTTTTCCATGGAAGCTGTTTTTGTCTTGGTGCCAATAATGGCTGTGCGTTAGTTAGAAGGAAGTCAGGTCAGGACCTGAAACCAACCTGTCTGCGTTCTGCTGCCATTCACGAAGAGCATTCCAGGCAGTGTTTTCCACCAGGATAATGCTTGCCCACATACCACTGTTGTAACCCAGCATGCTCTACAGAATGTCGACATGTTTTTGGCCTGTTCGATCACCGTATCTGTCTCCAATCAAGCACATGTAGGACATCATCGTACGACTAACTAAAGCGTCATTCACAAACAGATTTATCCGTCCCTGACCCACTAAGTGCTCCACTCGTGGAACTCCATTCCACAAACTAACGTCGGCACCTTTACAACACAATGCATGCACCCTTGCATGCTTTCATTCAACATTCTGGTGTTTATACTGGTTATTAATGTACCGGCGTTCCCTTTTACAGTAGCTTACCTTGCGCATACATTAACCTGTGATCTTTCAATGTTAAATATGTCATCTAGACAAATTTTTCCCGAAATTTCATTACTCTATATTAATTATTTTTTGGCGCTGCGATTTTTCCCGTCATTGTATTACAATTAGGTAATGTGTACATCTCTTGAGGCAGCTCACGACGCATTGATTACCAAGACTATATTCCTGCAGTATTTGAGAATGAGTGCACTTAGCGACTTCCAGATAACTTTTAAGATATTTTTTCTAGCTGACACCTCCCACAAAACGATGAAACGAAAAATGTAGACCGGCAATCATCAAACTTTTCGTTTCTTTTCTCTGAACTTAGTTTTCCTTTCCAAATTTATCTTTAGTTTCCTTCACTGCGAACTCATAGCTCAGACTGAGTAACATCGCGGATAATCTTTGTCTCACTCCCTTCTCAAGTACTGCTTCGCTTTCGTGTCCTTCGACACTAATAACTGCAGTCTACTTTCTATGAAATTATAGATAACCATCTGTTCATTCCTTAGTTCTTAAGAATTTCAAAGACTGTATTCCATTCGGTATTATCAAAACCATTCTCTAAATTTACAAACGCCATGAAACAAGGTTTGCTTTCTTCAGTTTGTTCTGTAGGATATGTTTTAGGATCAGTATTGCCTTGTGTGTTCCTCCATTTTTGCGTAATCCAAACTTATCTTCTCCGAAGCCGGCCTCTGTCTGCTTTACATTCTTCTGCAAACTGTTTATGTCAGTATTTTATAACCATGAGTTATTACACTGATAGTTCTTTAACATTCACTTCTGTCGGAACTCGCATATTTTGAAAATAGGGCTATTGCATTCTTCTTGAAGTCTGAAGGTATATGTTTCATACCAGATGGAATCATTTTGTTTGGTCTATTACCACAGTGGCCTCATAATTCTGAGGGAATAACTTCCACTCCCGGTTTCCTTTTTTCTTACAGTATGTCTAAAGTGAAATGTTAAAAGCAAGAAATTACGAAAGACAGATTCTAATATCTATAAAGTGGAATACGAGCAAGATGCGCAATTAAATTGTACAGTACACAGACGTATTCGTAAGCAGGGACAGATATATGTGAGTTCACAGAACACCATGCGACGAAATTATCTTTTGTTTTTTACAAAACAAAAACAAATATTGGGATTATTTACATTACTCAATGTTATGAATTCGAACAAAAACCAAAACGTGGAAGAACTTTGTATCAACCAATAATAAAACGATGTGATAAAACAATGTACGCTCCAAGTGGTTTGAAGGAGAATCGTGATTGTTTCACCGGAAATTCCTATACAAGTTTTGCCCCCTGCTCTGGATCTTTGAGCAGCTAGTGACATCGCATGAAGCGATCGTGAAAACATACGGTTGCCTATGGACTTGGATATGTTCTGAGTTTTACATTTGAGGGTTTTGATATGGTGGACGACGATTTGGATTTTGACCCCTGAATATTCTAGTTAAACTATCGTATTTCGTTTCGGACTCTAACGGACCTTGACTTGATATGGACAGTTTACGAACTAATTCTCTTGTTGTATTGTGATTGTTAATTCAGGGTGTGAACAGATCAGAGTATTCATCAAATTCAGCGTTGAATACATCAGTGGCGATTGTGTGTATTCTGACTGTGTTTTGTATCCTAGTTATTTCTGCAGCTCATCAGCCGTCATTATAAGGGGGTTGGGCGCATTTCGACATCTCACAGGTCCCAAACCATGAGTTTTCGGAGATGGTTTCCGCCTTGAAATCTGATTAGTTTACCATTCTGCTCAATAAAGAAAATAGTTTATCTGGTGAACATCCGCAACTGAGGAACATATTTATAGAATAAAAATCCGCTTCAAATGCTAGTAATTTTGTTAATTTATTACACGACCGGTTTCGAAGCTTAAAGCTTCATCTTCAGGTACCGCCAAATAATTATGAAAACATGAATGTGTGGCGGTCGGGCCAGTCACTTATTGGGGATCACACCCACGTTAGACAAACACATGGGAGCGTGAGACCGGCAACCACAGCGTCTGCCTGAACGGCACGACAGGGAAGTGACACTAGCAACTCAATAAAAGAAACGCCCTCCAGACGCATTTCATGGATCCATTTTACACTGATGGCTAATGGGTTGCATAATTAATTGTGAAACTAAATACAATCCGAAGAATGTTTGACGCTACCATTCTCAAACTTCGATGCCCCACAACGCTGAAACTATGCGTTTTCGAACAGTATAGTAAACGTTATCGCATTTGTTACACATTCTGTAACGTGGAACGATTACAATCTTGAAAAAAAAAACGAGTGTTAATGGAAGGAAGATGATACGAAACGTGGCATAACAGTGTTGAGACAATTTAGCTTTGACCGTTCTGAATGTAAACCGGTTAATTGTAAAAACGAAGTTTCAGAATGATGTAACAGTCAATTGGCAGTAACGACGATGTTTGGAGATGCTAGATTTACATAAATACTGGTTCAAATGGCTCTAAACACTATGGGACTTAACATCTGAGGTCATCAGTCTCCTAGAATTATAACTACTTAAACCTACCTAACCTAAGGACATCACACACATCCATGCCCGAGGCAGTATTCGAACCTGCGACCGTAGCAGCAGCGCGGTTCCGGACCGAAGCGCCTAGAACCGCTCGGTCACAACGGCCGGCACATAAATACTCTGCAAGTTAATATTCAGTACATGACGGACGGTACGTCCTAACAATATTATCAATATTCTTTCCTACTCCAATCGTGTATTGAGCGAATGACTCTGTACGTGACCTAAACTCTTTGATACCTACACGAGATATAAGAGTACATGTTATCTGAATTTACCCAACAAGATTTTACAAGCACTACGTCATTTTTCTTCCTGGGATTCCCATTTAGTTTACGGGTGAACTGCCGAATGCTCCTAATGATGGCAACGTGGTCGTTTGCCGAAATATTGTGTCTATTGGACACTGCCAGTTCACGTGAACTATTTCGACTTCAAGCACACCGGGAGAAACTGAATAATCAGATTCCGATTTCGGTTCTGCGAGCATTTCTGTTACATTTTCGTATGAGCTATACTGACCTGTTACTATCCTAACAGCGCATCTCTGAATTCATTCGATGTCTGTAGTCTTGCCTTCTTGCTAAGGTCTCCAAACACTGGAAGAGTATTCTAGAATTGTAAACACGATACGATTTCCTTTAGAGATGCACCGCACTTTCCCAAAGAGCTTCTAGTATACCTAAATCATCCATTCACTTTCCCAAATATCGATTGTACATGATCGTCTCTTATCAAATCCTTCTAAGTATTACCGCTAAATACGCCAATGTTCCGAAAAAAAGAACGCCTTGTACGACTAGAGGTAGAACGTTCATATTCACAGGACATTTACAGTCGTGCTCAAAAGTATCCGAAAGCCATGAATTGCATTTCGCCACTCCTGTACCAGTACAAAAATATTCATAATTTCATTTCAAGCCCTATCACGTGCACACCAGCCTGCTAGTGAAAATTAACGTGTATTTTTAATATCTGTTCATGCGTTGCCAACAATTTATGGTCAAACACGCACACGTCTTACTGTTGGTGAGTAAGCAATTGATACTTAAGCTATATTCGTGGACGATAAAGAAGAGCGATAGGAGTGCGGTTCGTTTGACGCTCAGGCACAAAAATTTGTATCCTCATTTTAGATTCAAACACCTAGCAGCTGGTAAGAAAAACCGATGCTTAACATTTGATTTTCTTAGTTAACAATCCGATTACGTGTTGGGTTCATACCTCCGTCACAGAACTTCACATCATGCACTTCATCTTTACATGCATACACACTTTGTTACTTCTGAATGGAGGTACATCAGACGTCTTTCGTGGTTGGTTAACAGGGATGAAAGGGTCTTGATAGGAGTCCCGGGTTATTACACAAATTGTCGTCTTTTATTTTCAAGTTTAGATTTCGTTACTGATATCGGCGAAAATTACGGTAATTTATGACTCTTCACGGCTAGTCAGCAATATGATATGATTAGATTAGATGAGATTAATAATTGTTCCATAGATCATGAGTACTACATTTCGTAATGATGTGGAATATATTATTTTATTGAAAGATTTCTTTACATACTGGTATTCAATTTCTATACAAAATTTTTTTACTGTCTCTCTCATTCTTTTTTATCTTTATTTCTGTCTGTCTGTCTCTCTCTCTCTCTCTCTCTCTCTCTCTCTCTCTCTCTCTCTCACGCACACACAAATACTTTTTATTTTTGTTTGTTTGGTGTGCTCGACTATCGGCGAGGGACGAAAGCGTCCGTGAATGAGTTTCTTAGTTTTGAGTACACTTGCGAAAGAAATATAAAAACAACGATGAGAATTACTGATTTATGATGCTTAGTTTGCAGTCAGTTCTGAGTATTATTAGTAACTATGCTCCAGTCCCAAAACCTGGTTACAGAAATGCGAATCAGACGTATTACGTATTCCAGGACCGTAGCAGCCGCGTCTTTGAGAGGCCAGCTATGGCCACTTCCCAGCCCGCTGTTGGATCACATCGGTTCGTCTTCTTCCTGCTAGTTCTGTAACTGAGATTTGGCAACAAGGCAAGGTACATTTGGCAACTCTGTGATCGATGAGTTACTTCCTGGTGTGCACGTAACTAAGCCTCATAGTTCACTTGATTTTTCCTGTCATTTCCATTGAATAATCTGAGTTATTATCGCTTGAGTTGTAACAAAAGATTGTAAATTTACGGTTTTCGGTCCAGGAAAGTCGTTTCATGTGGAAATCGCAACTAAACTCGTCCTTTAAATAGCGGTTTACGAGTTCTAGCCACTATTGGCTTCGTAAGAGGAATGCAGAACACATACCTCTTCGCTAGCTCTGTGGTGACCTGCTGACCTCTGAAAATGCGTCTGTTATGGTTCGTGGTTCCATTCTCGTTGAATGTAACGTTTTTATCCCTTCTGTTAAAGAGCTACGAGCAGTCAGATCAAACATCGATAAGGAAATCGCAAGAAAATACTTTCAGCTCATAGTGCAATGGTGAAAAACTTACAATCCTGCACAAGAGGTAACGCCTCGTTCTGCTGCTGACAAGCAAGTTTTGGGTCTCTAGGAATACATAACTTTATTTATGAAATGCCACGTTTGTATACCTGTTGAGTATGACACAGCATACCAATTAAACACAGACCCAATCGAAATCCAAGTGAGTAGTATTTTACTAATTCGTGCCGATAGATACACGCTTTTGTACAGATACTCACTTTTATCAAAGAGACTTTCGTCGTAAGGTTATGTAAGGTTATCGTGAGTAGTTTTATTTCATTTCTTATAATGCAGTGCACAATTTTCGTAGGTTTTCTTTTAGCGTTGTTAAAACAATACTAAACATGAGAGAGAAATTAATCATCAACGATATATGCGAATTCCCTGATGTTATCTATGACAGTCTGACAATGCACATGCAGTTTATTGATTACATGCATGTAGAAAACTTGTTCTGAGTTAAAGCTGTCAAACAAGGTTTGAAGAAGAACAAAATGCCACTACCAGAAGACAGCTAATGTAGAAAATACTTTTCTGACTATTTTGGCACGATGCGCTCTCCCCATACATAATACAAAAGTTTCGAGATGCATCTGCTGCCTGGCCGTCTATTAAACATGAAAAGAACAAAATGTCACAGTAGTTGGCCCTCTTTCCACATGCGGCTATTTTGGGTTGAGAAGTGAAGGGAATTATGTTCAAAGTTCCATTAAATTGGTAACATCAGCAGACAGCAGAATTGCGTTGTAAAAAATGTAGCAGCGAATGCAATAGAACTCACGACGTCTTACCTACGGTGCGCGACACTTACCGTTACGCTACTAGCTGTCATCTAGCTAGAGTGCCTCCGGAAGTCGACAACAGTTCCTCCAGAACTTCGCATTCCACAGTGCTGTGATATAATCCATATGGCCGGATTTAGACTTCTGAGAGACAGACAGTTACAGCTTTTCTTTTGTACTGCAGGACGTTTGCAACAAACAGATAGCGCAATAGAGTAGCTCAACTGGAAAGGAACACTTCCTACTTAAATTTCTGCATCCTACACTGTTGGAAGTTCTGTGTAGCTGGCAGTTACGTGATTTTATTTCGGTGATTACAAAATAGAGTCGCATGTATGCACTGGGTAGCTAGTTCATGGCGATTCGGTCAACCAAGTAAACGAATGTACTGAACATGCTGCAAACCACTACAGGGAGCCTGTGTGTCAGAATTCTTATCGAGTGTGCCGCAACGGTATTATCATAAAAAATGAGTCATAGAGAAGAGGCGTTAGTGGTCTGTTGGATTGGTGATAGTTTCCTATGATGGTACTCTGGGTTTGATTCCAACTTCTGCCGATGATTTTTAATAGGGAGAGACAGATTCTAATCTCTTTTGGCTACGCCAAGTGAAGAGAGTATAATGGCATTGTGGTCTGAAATTCACATTAAACATGATATTCCTTGAAACTTTTTCCTTCTCTACCAAGTAGACGTAAGGTTGAACCACAACAAACTCAGGAGTGGCGAAATGTGGGAACTCTATCACCAGTAGCCTTTCTTATACTAGTTATTTATTTCTAGTGACGCAACAAACGCTATGTAGCGTCACAGGACCCTTATTCCATATTTTATTTGAGCTTCTGTATGTCGATAAAATTGGTTCTGAACTTGGAATGCAACTCAGACCACCCTTAACGCGGAATTTGATCCCTTCGTGACAATACAGCTCGACTACAATTTGTTGTTTGTTCAAAACTGCAGATTCCTCAACATCTCAACATATTGCGCGTGAATGGGTTCGAATGCTGGCCTGGCACTAAAGTTTTCATTATGTATTATCAAGCTCTAGCATGACAACACCTGTCTGCTGGTGGATTATAATTTTGATTTTTAATGCATTTTCATTCGTTGTCAACACTAACGATATCTGACGGTTTTGACTCCCAGTGAGACACAGGACTATTTGAGAGATCACTGTAAGTTCAAGGATGTTTTTCCGAGCTGCTGGTGGAGAAAAATTCCGTAGCTGACGTCTCTTTGTTTGTAGTCAACAACGGTATGTGTGGGGTTCGATTCCCAGTCAGCACTGAACTCTTCGTCATATTATTTCTACACTCCTGGAAATTGAAATAAGAACACCGTGAATTCATTGTCCCAGGAAGAGGAAACTTTATTGACACATTCCTGGGGTCAGATACATCACATGATCACACTGACAGAACCACAGGCACATAGACACAGGCAACAGAGCATGCACAATGTCGCCACTAGTACAGTGTATATCCACCTTTCGCAGCAATGCAGGCTGCTATTCTCCCATGGAGACGATCGTAGAGATGCTGGATGTAGTCCTGTGGAACGGCTTGCCATGCCATTTCCACCTGGCGCCTCAGTTGGACCAGCGTTCGTGCTGGACGTGCAGACCGCGTGAGACGACGCTTCATCCAGTCCCAAACATACTCAATGGGGGACAGATCCGGAGATCTTGCTGGCCAGGGTAGTTGACTTACACCTTCTAGAGCACGTTGGGTGGCACGGGATACATGCGGACGTGCATTGTCCTGTTGGAACAGCAAGTTTCCTTGCCGGTCTAGGAATGGTAGAACGATGGGTTCGATGACGGTTTGGATGTACCGTGCACTATTCAGTGTCCCCTCGACGATCACCACTGGTGTACGGCCAGTGTAGGAGATCGCTCCCCACACCATGATGCCGGGTGTTGGCCCTGTGTGCCTCGGTCGTATGCAGTCCTGATTGTGGCGCTCACCTGCACGGCGCCAAACACGCATACGACCATCGTTGGCACCAAGGCAGAAGTGACTCTCATCGCTGAAGACGACACGTCTCCATTCGTCCCTCCATTCACGCCTGTCGCGACACCACTGGTGGCGGGCTGCACGATGTTGGGGCGTGAGCGGAAGACGGCCTAACGGTGTGCGGGACCGTAGCCCAGCTTCATGGAGACGGTTGCGAATGGTCCTCGCCGATACCCCAGGAGCAACAGTGTCCCTAATTTGCTGGGAAGTGGCGGTGCGGTCCCCTACGGCACTGCGTAGGATCCTACGGTCTTGGCGTGCATCCGTGCGTCGCTGCGGTCCGGTCCCAGGTCGACGGGCACGTGCACCTTCCGCCGACCACTGGCGACAACATCGATGTACTGTGGAGACCTCACGCCCCACGTGTTGAGCAATTCGGCGGTACGTCCACCCGGCCTCCCGCATGCCCACTATACGCCCTCGCTCAAAGTCCGTCAACTGCACATACGGTTCACGTCCACGCTGTCGCGGCATGCTACCAGTGTTAAAGACTGCGATGGAGCTCCGTATGCCACGGCAAACTGGCTGACACTGACGGCGGCGGTGCACAAATGCTGCGCAGCTAGCGCCATTCGACGGCCAACACCGCGGTTCCTGGTGTGTCCGCTGTGCCGTGCGTGTGATCATTGCTTGTACAGCCCTCTCGCAGTGTCCGGAGCAAGTATGGTGGGTCTGACACACCGGTGTCAATGTGTTCTTTTTTCCATTTCCAGGAGTGTAGTTCAAACATGCTCACATGTCGCTGCTTATGTAACAAACCCATATTTGACGTTCGTTTTCTCTAGAATATAACAGCGATAGGTTCCGGCTTGGAGTCCTGGGAAGCAAAAAATTTGTGTTTCGTCTCGTCATTTCAGTTAAAACATGTAGCTACTGCCGAGAAAATCCGATATGTCACAGTTGATTGTGCTTCGATAACAATCCGATTAGGTTCTGGGTTCGAATCCAACACAATGCTTTACCTCACGGCATTTCAAGTAAGTTACCTGTGAAGAAGCAATATTTAACATCTCTCGTAGTTCGTCAACAGGGACAATAGATGCTGGGTAGGAATTCGCGTCCGTTAAAAATGTTTACGTCATGTAATTTAAAGTTGATATTTGCTAACTGATACTGTCTAAAATCGAGGTATATCACTCTCTGTATGCCTAGTCAGGAATGACTGTTAGATTCCGTATGTCACGAAATATTAGTCTGCATGACCTGGGTTTGAATCCATATGCAGAACGAGACGGTTCGTCGAGTCATTTGAAGTTCATACATATTCTCAACTAGCTGCTCGTGAATAACTTAAATTTTTAATGTCATTTTGTGTTAAATAACAAGTACGGTATGTTACTTTGAAGAAGAAATCATGAATACGACGAACTTACTAGGTGCATTACCTATCTGACGCAGTAATGAGAGTGGTAACATTTCAAGTATGTCATTTATTGCAATAAATGTGAGCTTGCAAGTCTTAAGGACAGTCATATCTGTGATAAGGTGTTCCCTGATATTTATAGTATCGTGGTATTACTTTACATTTTGAGTTATTGCGTTACAGAGCCGATTTTCTAGGGGTGACTTATTGGAGCCATTTTCAATAGTCAAACGACTGTACCAAGGAGCAATTAGAGGACCTGCTAGACAGCTGCGTTATGTGGGTTGCATGCGAATCAGGCGAAATGCAATTCTGGTTGTTCGGATACTTTTGAGCACGACTGTACATTGTTACATTCTGCAGAAATGATAAGCATTTCAGTCGCCTCGGGTCAGCATGTGTCCTGGTGCCTCGTAGGCAAACTTCCTTGTAGGCAAACTTGAGCAATATGAGGACGTGCGTTGTCTTGCTGGAGAATCACACCTCTCCTCTGAGATCTAGGACGTCTCTCTCACATGGCTGACTTCATCTCGTTTAAAAGCAAATCCGAGTAGTATTGGCTGTTCATTGTACGCTGCTCTTCGAGATTATCACAAAAAACTGGACCTTCAGCATCCCAAAATACCGCTGATGCTTTGGTTTCGAATTTTTTCTTGACAGATGAGTTGGTGTGCATCCACTCCATGCTTTGTCTTTTTGATTCTGGCTCATAATAGTATTTCATCACAAGTTAAAATTTTGTTGAGGAAGTGCTCATCTTCTCTTTCACAACGTTTCTTTAGTTCTGTGCATACTTTCAACCTTGATTCCTTGTGTAGCCACGTCAACTCCTTTGGGACCTATCTTGCAGTACTTCAGCTTGTTACAGATAATGTTATGAACTGTACCAGTACTAACTTGAAGCTTATCAACTATCATTTCCTCAGTTACATGGCGGACGGCACGAATAATGTCATCGACTTTTACGTGAGGGAGTTGAAACTGCAACTGGTCGGCCAGAACGGTGTTCGTCAGTCACTGAGTCGCGACCATTTTTGAACAGCTCTACTCAATTGTGAAAATTTTGCACGATTCATACAACCTTCACCATGAACTTTAGACATTGTGTGTGTATCGTGTGTATTGAACCGGGGACCTAGAAACGGCGTAGAGGCTTCGTCCCGCCATAGCCCTCAGTGGTACACAACCCGACAACAGACCACAGCAGTCCACTCACCTCACCGACGCCCCGCACCGAACCCAGGGTTATTGTGCAGTTCGGCCCCCCAGCAGGTAAAAAACGAATAACAGAACGTTGTTCAACTAATGTGGACGTTTCAAGCTGACTCGCCATCTTGAAATGTATTTTTGAGGCTATAAACAAAACAATGTTGATACATCAGCTGATCAGGGCTCATCTCAGTGATGCCAACTTAAAGCCATAAAAGTACCAAACTTGCCCTACTAACAGTTTTTTCCCAGACCAGTTTATCTCTTTAATTATTGAATGACCATCGTACATGTCCTGTGAATACAAACGTCCTACCTCTAGTTGTTTGAGATATGTTTTTTTTCTGAACATGAGTGTATTTACACGATTTGACGTGCTCAATATTCACCACTAACCTTGCAATCAGATACTGTCGGTTCCTTTCTTTTTGTTGTAGGCGTTATATTACGTATGTCAGTGATGAGGTTCGTTTTTCTTTAAATAATATTGTAACCTTCAAGAATCTATCGGATACTCCAGACCATGTGGTCGACGGTCAATGTCCTGTGCATAAAATCTTACGATAGACATACCGAAGTATATCCGCACCTGGTCTCCGACGGATAGCAACTTCACATACACACGCGTCCTGCACAGGCTTCTGCGACCGCTACAGTTCCCGGGAAGAGCCTAGCACAACAACAGTATAACAGTGCGTCTTTTTAACTCCTGAAACCCAGAACGCCACAGGTGGCGTTTCGGTCGACGACGGGAGGCTCAGCCAGCCTCGGAGTATTACACTGCGCAAGTCACGTGCCCGAAACTAGTCTGCGCTGTATACCTCTGCCTCTTGCACGGCATCCGCAAGTCAGTAATCGTCGAGAGATGCGCAAGGCAACTGTGCCGACCGATCTGCGGTTCCTTATTCGGAGTAACTTCCAACCAGCGTTGACCTCCGCAGATATGGCTTACAACGACTCAGGCTTCGATTACTGGTTGTAACTTTGCTTGTAAATAGTTTGATGCCCTGATTACCCTTGATAACAGTGGGTGAACCGGACTTGTTGCTGATCGCTGGTCACGGTGAAATTGCTCTCTGCGGTCACTGTCATAAGGAACTTGTTCGGGCATATCCTGCTGTATACTGCAAATGTGACGAGGATCCTAACTCATTTCTATATATCAAGACATCATAAATTCACAATTCTCGAAGATGTGGCAGCAAAGAGTACATCAGTGACAATATAAATTCCATCAATTACAAGGGTAGCAGCAACTAACACAGCACAAACAACAAGAACAGCAACAACAGGAGCACAAGGAATTGATGCAGCAACAACTTCAAACACGACAGCTGGAATAGCAATAACTGCAGTACAAAGAGTTGCTACAACATGAATTGCAAAAGAGAGTAAAAGCCCACTCCCACCTACTTTACGCTTTTTTAAGTTTCGACAAGTTGAAAGCGAATGGGGAAATTTACCTCCGTCGCTTTTGCTATACCGCCAGCTAAGGTACATTGAAAACTACATTCATCAAAGGACAGAGGTATTGCCTGGTACTTGTGAGTTATACGAGGCGGTGCTGTAGCTGAAGCTCCTCAAGAATCTTGTAGGTTGCCGTTGTATGATGTCTTCGATGTAAAAACTGGACATTATAAACCAATAGTAGCTACTCGCCTTCGATTCAGTCAGCGCAATGGTAAGTGCTACTCACCCTCGGCAGCCAGTTTAGCCGGCAGTGCCGACGATGTAGCTTGAAGTATCTGGTTTGTGGTGCATCACACGTCAAATCTCTTATCCGATTCGTATTGCTACCATAACAAATGAGCACGAAATAGACACTAAGCACTAAGGAAAACAGACTGAGCACTTACTGTTGTTCGAAGAACTGCTCAATCATTTGAGATAGCGTCGGCTGCACACAGTTTCCGGCGACGGCTTCGAAGTAGCTATTATCCAGCAACGATGTTTTCATCAATCAACGGTTGAAGACATTTCATTTTTCAATGTAGACACGCCTTCGTTGATCAATAATGCAACGACGAGCAACAGGGTAATTAGGGGCTTTTACTTATTTGTGACTCTGCGGACAGTCTGGCCTTTTTTAAAACGGTTTTCGCATTAAAAATACATCTATCACAGTTGTGAGATGAAACCCAAATCACACATTGACTCTTAATGGAGGAATCCATGAAGCAGCTTTTAACAGAATTGGTATTAAACTTTACTACATCTTTTCACGAAATGTGTATTTAATACTGCTTTGAATCTCGGTACCACTATGTGATACCTCCAACCCTGTTCCACCCGCGAATAGTGCGTGGGAAGAATGATTGTCGGTAAGCATCTATATTGGCACTAATTTCTCGAATTTTCTCCTCGTGGTCAATACGCGAGATGTATGTGGGGGGAAGTAATATGTTGTCTGACTCCTCCTGAAAAGTGCTGTCCCGAAATTTCAATAGTAAATCTCTCCATGATGCACAACGTCTCTCTTGTAATGTCTGCCAGTGGAGTTTGTTTAGATCTCCGTAACGCTCTCTCGCCAGCTAAACTCCTAAAATCTGTTTATACACTCCTGGAAATTGAAATAAGAACACCGTGAATTCATTGTCCCAGGAAGGGGAAACTTTATTGATACATTCCTGGGGTCAGATACATCACATGATCACACTGACAGAACCACAGGCACATAGACACAGGCAACAGAGCATGCACAATGTCGGCACTAGTACAGTGTATATCCACCTTTCACAGCAATGCAGGCTGCTATTCTCCCATGGAGACGATCGTAGAGATGCTGGATGTAGTCCTGTGGAACGGCTTGCCATGCCATTTCCACCTGGCGCCTCAGTTGGACCAGCGTTCGTGCTGGACGTGCAGACCGCGTGAGACGACGCTTCATCCAGTCCCAAACATGCTCAATGGGGGACAGATCCGGAGATCTTGCTGGCCAGGGTAGTTGACTTACACCTTCTAGAGCACGTTGGGTGGCACGGGATACATGCGGACGTGCATTGTCCTGTTGGAACAGCAAGTTCCCTTGCCGGTCTAGGAATGGTAGAACGATGGGTTCGATGACGGTTTGGATGTACCGTGCACTATTCAGTGTCCCCTCGACGATCACCAGTGGTGTACGGCCAGTGTAGGAGATCGCTCCCCACACCATGATGCCGGGTGTTGGCCCTGTGTGCCTCGGTCGTATGCAGTCCTGATTGTGGCGCTCACCTGCACGGCGCCAAACACGCATACGACCATCATTGGCACCAAGGCAGAAGCGACTCTCATCGCTGAAGACGACACGTCTCCATTCGTCCCTCCATTCACGCCTGTCGCGACACCACTGGTGGCGGGCTGCACGATGTTGGGGCGTGAGCGGAAGACGGCCTAACGGTGTGCGTGACCGTAGCCCAGCTTCATGGAGACGGTTGCGAATGGTCCTCGCCGATACCCCAGGAGCAACAGTGTCCCTAATTTGCTGGGAAGTGGCGGTGCGGTCCCCTACGGCACTGCGTAGGATCCTACGGTCTTGGCGTGCATCCGTGCGTCGCTGCGGTCCGGTCCCAGGTCGACGGGCACGTGCACCTTCCGCCGACCACTGGCGACAACATCGATGTACTGTGGAGACCTCACGCCCCACGTGTTGAGCAATTCGGCGGTACGTCCACCCGGCCTCCCGCATGCCCACTATACGCCCTCGCTCAAAGTCCGTCAACTGCACATACGGTTCACGTCCACGCTGTCGCGGCATGCTACCAGTGTTAAAGACTGCGATGGAGCTCCGTATGCCACGGCAAACTGGCTGACACTGACGGCGGCGGTGCACAAATGCTGCGCAGCTAGCGCCATTCGACGGCCAACACCGCGGTTCCTGGTGTGTCCGCTGTGCCGTGCGTGTGATCATTGCTTGTACAGCCCTCTCGCAGTGTCCGGAGCAAGTATGGTGGGTCTGACACACCGGTGTCAATGTGTTCTTTTTTCCATTTCCAGGAGTGTAGTACTCGTCAATAATATTTGAACACACTTCCGTCACTAATGTTGCTTTTTTAGCATTTCAAGGTTTTTACTGTTGTATTCGATGTTACACAGTACTTTTAAGTGGGAACTGAGGTGGACTCCACTGAGGCTGCTACATGTTGCCCTGAGTTTATTTGCAATTGAAAAATCTTGATTTTTTTTGCTCTTCCGATATTTATTTCTCTGTTACAAGACCAAAAATCGACATCGCACATGACTGCATTTCTAATTAATATGTTTTTGTTATTGGCATATTCGTAATGGTTATATTCTCATGCAACAAGTCAGTAACACGTTATCCTCTGTTGTAGTCACAACACGCAGATCATTCAATTAGACTGATACTCACACACATTGCTGTGTGCAGGAGAAATCTTTTCCCACTGAATGGGTTAATGGATTAGTATAGAGTGGCTTAATATAAATTTACAGCACTACGTCTAATGATTTATCGTTATATTAAGGTGTATTTGTCCTTTATCACCATGTTTAGCGATATTTGCTTAAACTAGTGCTGAATTTACACAGGTGCAGTTAGCAATGCTACAAATTCCATTGTGTAGGTAGAGCTATTCAGTGCAGTTGATTTACAGATCCGACTACGTTAGCATCACCCTGCATAAAAAGCGGTCTTGAGTCTACAGGTACACACATGGTCCACTGATAGT
Organism: Schistocerca nitens; assembly: GCF_023898315.1. Lineage (NCBI taxonomy): Eukaryota > Metazoa > Arthropoda > Insecta > Orthoptera > Acrididae > Schistocerca > Schistocerca nitens. The sequence continues at coordinate 635,785,983 of NC_064616.1, read as the reverse complement.
GTTACACTTCCCGGTAGAAATGCTGTCAGCGATTTTGAATCAAGTCTATCCATTCAACCACTTATTTGCGTTGGATACTGCAGAGACATCTTTTAATAACTACAGCCACTGGTGAATCATATTCGTGGCACTCTCAGATGTCGAAATGAGTCACCTCCCTCGAACCTATCTGCTAAGGATCCCATACGGCAGAAACACCGGCACTGTTTTTTAGACAGTCCCTCTGCATCATGTAACTGCACCTAAGTCTATGCCCCCACCATCCATGTAGCTTAGTCTATGTGATCGCCCCGAATTTAAGTCTGACCTGTACAGAAATCGGAGAGCGCTATATCTAAGACCTTCTGCATCCTGTAGGGAAACAGGACAAGCTGAGTTAATGCCACAGGAGCGCGTGTTGACCACTTGGTAGAAATTGGAACATGATGTCATATCTCCAACTGTGTACAGTGGCGATCCTATTAAATATATAGGTATTGGTTCATTGGAGTAGGTGGTTCGTGACTGAAGTCGCTTCCACAGACCGGTGTAAAGTTTCATCACCTGTCTCGTGAATGAATGGAGCTTGTCAAGTTCTTACCCATCCAAGTGCACAAGATTTCTCCAGACGTGCCCATGTCGAGGAGGTTAGCACCCCTTTTCGGTGTAGAGTAGTGGATTAGAAAGTACTGTGATGTAATAGCAGACGGTTAAGAAGAACAAGAAACGAGTGGTTTTTATGCATGATGGAGCTCCAGACAGATGGAGTTCGTAGCATTTTACGTAAATCAACTACGCTATCAATTTTAAAGTATTGTTCTAGTGTCTGGGATCAGTACCAGGAGGTTATCGGTAAGAGGGAACATAAACACACGCAACTCTAAGGCTACATGGTTCTGCACTTAAAGCGGGATATAATGTTAGATCGCTTCAGTTTCCGACCTATAACTTATGTGGAATGCATCGCTGTTAACATTCCAATGTAAGAAATATATTTCCACCGCATGACATACATCCCTCCTGCAGGTTTCTCTACGATAAACTATGATAAAAAATTGTAAAATGAGAAGACCACTTCCTTAAAATATCAGTTCCGTGTGATACGTGCACAACGTAGCTTTCCAGAGATGTATAGTGTCCACTGTTCACATCCGATCATGGTTCATAAATTATACTATGCTCGCATCTGTCCTATATAAAATGATCATTAGTCGCAGAGAGTACCTTTCACAAGGAAACAGATAAACGCATATCAGCGGCGTCCAACATGTAAAATTACACGTCATGCCACCACTAACTCTGTAAACAGGACATCTGTCAAGCAGATGTATACATGGGGATTGCAGTATCTCACAAACACCTAGTGCTAACTTAGAACCATCTTAGTTACGAAACTGAAGTATCGATTTTATACCAAAGATGCGACAAGGGAATGGAGTACATCGCATAAGTCTTCATTTGTTTAGAGGAATGTGTCGAAACAGGAGGGTCACATTTCATCACACTTGAGATGGAAGTCCTCTGATGATGGAGAGGATTGCTGTTAACGATCGCAAGTAGACAGTGCTCTAAGTAAAATACAGAACACGTGGATATATAGCCAAACGCAGGCTATGTCATGCGACTAATGCATCCAGCAGAAAAAGTGGTCAAATGATCTCCCTCTCGCGAATGCATCGTCAGTCTGCCATTACATCGTACCTCGTTACAGCTCCATCTCAATCGAGCACACTGTCCACTCTCTGTTATCCTCTAACGCAGATACATGTAAGTTTAGAGGCAGATGGTTCTCTGTTTCCTTAAAAGCGTCAGATACAGTAGTCAACTTGCGTGTGTCACTGTTACCTTAATAGACATACAGTAGACTGCTGCCTTGACAGAAAAAAGTAACCGTTTCACTGGTTCCCTTCGCTTCCCTCCCATGTCGACGTTTTCTCGGATTCCTCTTCCCTCGCATACTTGTTCACATGTACAAGAAAGGCGCAAAACAGAAGACACGCAATCACTTCCTAAATTTCCCCGTATTTCAGCGTATTTTCCCTCAATTTATACATATTTTCCATCATTTTTCGCAATTCTATCGATGTTTATGTCACTTCTACCCATGCAATCATGACATAACCTCTCGTTCCGTGTTCCAAAACTGCTTGTAAATGTAGTACAGTTGCCAACACTTAGCGCAAATTCACTATTTTTCTGAGCGGGAGGCGTATTATAACAATGTACTCGATTGCATCCACTCGTCTCCACCCGCATATTCGACATTTGCAGTGCATTTTCTCTGTTTTCTGTATGTCTGTGTATGTGCATGTGTCACGGAAGGCTCCCTATGGGGTGGATGGAGGGAGGGAGGGAAGAGGGCCTCGGTGTTCGGCAGTTTGTGATTGTACATCGACGAGAATGCAAGTTCAATTACCGCCTCATCTGCAGTCTTTTAGGACGACGATTTTCTCCAGTACGTGAGTTGCATTATGATCTGTTCAGTACGAATGCTCGTTTTTCACGACAATTTCGAAGTGTAATTAGAACTGTGATGCATTTTTTCCATCAGCTGTGATAACATGTATTGGCTTCGATTATCTGCGCTGTAGGTTGATCCTTAGTAGGCGTCTGTAGCTAAATGTGAAGTCAAACAGTGATAGATACTGTATGCTTGCAGGTAATTCAAATTTTAAAATCCTCCCTGTCCAACAACAGCATCTAGTCAGTTGAACGTATTTCCCACCAAAAAGAATTAAGTTTGAGTGTTTCTGTCGCTGGTTTCGTGTGGTATTGCGAAATTTTTTCCCAGCAGGACAACACCAGTTGTATGGTATCGTCAGTTTTTGCACTGTATTGCGATTTTAAGCCGTCGTTGTGTAGCGCTATGCATATAGTTGTGTAATTAGCCCTGATCTTTGTGATTAATTATGTAATTAGGATCGATCTTTGCGTCAGTTTCCCAACCAAAATAAATAAAGTATACTAATCTAACCTCCTCTCCCACATCTAGAAAGTTCCCATGTGTTGGGGGTGCACTAGGGCTTACCGACCAGGAGCACCAGGATTCGAGTCCCGGAAAGAACACCGCCATTTTCAGTTTCCTGTGACTTCCAAGCGCGTCTGGCGGTTTAATTGTCTTAGGGGGTGCTTTTGACCTTTCCACCCAGGAGGACCAGGAATTGAGTCTCGGAAAGGGTACTGCCAATTTTAGTTGCCCACAAATTCCCAGGTGGGGAGGGACGTCAGCACAGCCCTGGGACAAAGAAATTCCCGCCAAAATTCGAAATTCCCGCCAAAATTCAAAATTTCCACCAATAGGGTAGGTTGGGGGAAGGGTGAGTGTGAGTGAGGGTGAGGTGGAGGATGGAGCTGGGGCACACGTGCAGCTGGGAAAATATTTGACTTCATCCAGGGTGGTGAGGGTGGGCGTGGTTGGGGGCGGGGGTGGGGCTGATTAATTTATCAATTTAATTAAATTGCATATGAATTTAATATCAAAATTGCGCGGATGCCCCCATCTCCCTACTACTATCGCATTCTATGTTCAGTGCCAAGAAAATGGGAGTACTGCTGTCTTTCTCTGCTTCTGTGTCGTGACATGGGACTTGTATTTCTTATATCTTTGGTGTTCTGTGACCCAAAGTGCTCTTGCATGGTCGATATAGGTCCCTCTATAATAGCCACTTGCCACAGTCGTGGACACCTCCTAGTGCAGACCGCGCTGTCTGTCAGCAATTGCTCTGCTTCAATATCGATGTATGAGTCGGAGTGACAAGTCCCTGCTCACAAACTTTGATGCTGGCTTTTTATACATACTGTGTACTTGGATTATATGAATATACGTCCAAAAATTTAACCATCGATTCGTACATAAAATGACGATACTGGCCATCTTCTGTCAATGGGTTCAGGTAGCATCATTGTACTTGTACCGGGTGGTTATAATTAAACTTTCTCTATTTAACACGTTATAACACGGAAACTAATTACCATACGAGTACCAAACTTATTAGCATTAATGTCCAGAGTATGGGGTGCATGATTTCCATGCATCACAGCTCTGCCGTCCATTTCCAACTATAGCCACCAGATGCCACGATCAGTTATCGTGATTCATAGTCTCACACACCTAACCAGTCGCAATGCAGTTGCTGATGTGTCATTATGAGCTTGGAGAAAAGGAACAGGACATTATCTGTAGAGCTGTATAATCAAAACAATAGTAGTGCTGCAGCTGCACTTCAAGAATATCGCCGGACGAAAGGATTATGGAAGGGTCCTCTTTCCCCACCTACTGTGCGGAGTATGATGAAGAAGTTCGAATCAACTGGAAAACTGGGCGTCACTGAGGGAAGAGGCTGACGACCGGTTGCACCACAGGTAGTTGAAAAAATCACTGTTGCTGTGGCAGACTATGCTGCACGCAATTCCCAATCGTTAGGCAGTGCGCATGCTGTTTCACAACAGTTGAACATTCCGTGGTCCACTGTATGGAAGGTTCTTTGAACCATTCTCAAATGGTACCCGTACAAGATCCATATGATGCAGCAGCTTGCACCACAGGACGCAAAATGACGTGTTGACTACGCTCTCCACTTCCTCGCAAGAATTGAAGTCGACAAGGGTTGGTCTTGTATCATGCTATGGACAGATGAAGCTCTTACCCAGGGGGATTACGGTTCTTTTGAGAGTTAGAGCTTGATGCACATGGGGCCCCGAGCTATTGTAGTCCATTCTTCTTTCTCTGGCTGCATTTCTTTCACTCTGCCACCCCTCCCTATCGTCATTCCTTCCCCGTTGTCCTCCCCCCTTCCCCTCCCTCTGTCTTCTGATTTATATCGACCTGGCTATCCACCTGGTTCCCTGTATTGCTTGCAATCTTGTTCCTTCTGCATGTTCTTTCATCCTTTTTTGGTATTTATGTCCGCGCTTGAGGTTTGACCTCCACTTCTAAATTTTCTGTTTTTGGTGTGAGTTATTTGGGGGAGAACTCCCTCCCTAACATCTACGATGAGGATACCTCTCCCCCCTTCCTTCCCCTCTCCATTCCCTCCTATAGCCCCCTTCCACCCTGCTAGATCACCAGCACATGTAGCCAGTCCGTGTGGTGGGGCTGTTATGTACCCATCTGGCTGAGCCCCTGACAACACAGGGACCACGCTAATGATATCTCAGGTGTTCCCTCCCCATGTACGCAAAGGAGTGGTTGCTTGTCTTCTTGGAGCATCAGAACTCCCAGCAACAGCCACTGTGGCTGGCGGCCCTTGCTGGTGGCTAGAAGGCGCCCATGGGGAGAGACCCTGATTGAAGTGGGGCATGAAGCGTATCAAGCTGCAAAAATCTGGTCGTTCTCAAACGGCCGTCTTTTCAAATGGTGAAGGATCACTGAATGCTGCTTTGTATGACCCAGCAGCCTTCCCTTTCCTGGCTACTCCATGGGAGGAGGGCCAGCCTCGCTGTCTTGGGATGAAACAATTTCCCCACTACCTCGTCTGTACTGTGACAGATAGGGACATATTCACCGCCACAAAGCCATTGTTTTTTATGGAGCATATCAAGGACAAGTTTGGTGAAGTAGAGTCTTTCACTAAGATGCGGTCAGTCTCCCTATTGAACAAAGCATCTTTTGCTGGACAGTGTGCAACTCTTAATGATTCTGATCCTCTTGGCAATTTCCCAGTCTCTGTTACGTCTCACCAATCTCTGAATATGGTCCAGGGAGTGATTTCTTTATATAGACCTCATCCTGCAATCTGATGAGGAAATCCAGGCCAATCTTGAGTGATGCTGCATTCATTTTTTTCAACGAGTGGAGAAGGGTCGCAAAGACAACCGCACCTATACCAGAGCCCTCATTCTGGCTTTCGAGGGGGATACCTCCCCAGAGAAGGTCAAGGTTATGTCCTACATATGTGAAGTGAAGCTGTGCATCCCATCACCCATGAGGTACTTTCGGTGTTTGTGTTTTGGGCATATATCTTCCCGCTGTACGGCAGATCCTCTGTGTGGTGATGTGGACACCCACTCCATGAGGGAGGCCCCTTTTTTCCGCCACCTATGTGTGTCAATTGTCACGACTGCCATGACTGCTGTATTATCCAGCTTACAAGAGAGAAAAGAAGATCCAAGAGTATAAGTCACTGGATCACCAGTCTTATGCTGAGGCTCACCAAAAGTGTGAGAGACTCCATCCAGTGTCACTACCTTCAACTTTTGCCTGTGTTACTTCCTTCCCTCATCCTACCTCTTCCTTACCACAGCCCCATCACCCTCTCCCCTCCACCTCTGCTGCAGTTCCGTCCGGGAGCCGCTCCCCCTCCCTGGCCAGAGAAGTGCTCACCTGCTTCGGCACCTGCCAGTGATGGGGCCCTCTCTCCAGTGTCTCTCAGGCCGCAAGCCTCTTACCACAACTCGGCCATGAGACGCACCATCTGTGCACCCAAAGGTCACCGCACTCTTTCCGTTCCGGATCTTGCAGACATCCGTACTCCTCCTGTGCCCTGCCCTCCTCCACCTCCGAAAGAGAAGAAGAAGAAACATAAATACAATGACAAGCCTCCGGAGGTGCCATCTCCCCCCTCACAACCTGAGTCTGACATCTTATTTATGAATGTCACCACAAACTTTTCGGTGACGACCACTGACCGAGTGATATGACCTCCTCTTGGCTTCTTTATGTGTAACCTGGACTCTCACCACACGATCATCTACTGGAATTGCGATGGATACTATCATCACCTACGGGAAATAGGTCTTGTCTCCTCCTATTCTTGCTCTTCAAGAAATGCACTTCTGTGATGGCCACTCCCCAACATTTCGTGGTTATCGGTCTTTCTGTCAGAACTGTGCTGGCACTTTGGTTCGCTCCGATGTCATTAGTGACTGGATATCCCTACATACCAACCAGGAAGCAATAGTGGTTAGAGTGAAAATGACTCCAGCAATCACTGATTGCAATGTCTACTTCCCTCCAGGTAGGCCACTTCCATATGTTGAAGTGTCCACCTTAATACAGCAACTCCCGCTCCCGTTTCTCGTCCTTGGGGACTTCAGTGTCTACCACCCACTGTGGGGAGTGCCACTTCAACGGATAGGGGTCTGATTATTGTCCATCTTATTACAGACTTCGATTTGTGTCTCCTCAATTATGCTTCTCCCACCCGCTTCAGTGCCATTCATGGCACTTTTACTGTTACAGATCTTACGATCTCCTCCCCTGCCCTCGTGGCTTTCCTACATTGGTCATTCCTGACCTTTGTGACAGTGACCACTTTCCGGTGAGTCTATCATTCCCCTGCTTCCACCTGGTAGACAGGCCCCCATGTTGGGCATTCTGCAGGGCCAACTGGTCTTTATAAAAGTCTGCTGTGCACTTCGACACCTCCCTCTCGAACTGCATTGATGCGGTCGAGCAAGGCGTCTCTGCCACTATTCTTCATGCTGCTGGCACTGCTGTCCCCCTATCCACAGGTCCCCCTCGTCGTCGACGGGTACTATGGTGGACCAAGGATATAGCATTCGCTGTTTAAGACCGCCGACGGGCGCTGCAACGATATAAACGACATCCTTCACAGACCAGCCTCACCGCTTTTAAGCGTCTTCAGGCTAAGGCTCGTTACCTTATTAAGCACAGTAAAAAGGCATGCTGGGAGCGCTATGTTTCCTCCCTGGGGGCGTAAGCCTCTTCATAGCAGGTTTGGTCCAAGCTCCATAGCCTTCTGCGGCGCCAGCAACAGTTCTGCTGTGTAGAATGCAATCCTGCGCTTTCAGACCCTTCTGGACACTGATTGAGTCCCTTTTGTATTAGTAATGGTACCGGTATGTAATTGTATGATGTACCATAGCAGCACGATAAAAGTGTTACAAATGAATCGATTCTGCATTATTTCTCTACCTTATGTCCTTGACATTAATGCTACCAAGTTTGGTACTCGTACAGTAATTAGTTTCCGTGTTATAACGTGTTAAATAGCGAAAGTTTAATTCTAACCACCCGTTATATATCAATAAGAAGGAGACAACATTCACAGCGATTCCTATTACCTGCACTGCGAGATTAAATCATATACAATACCTTTGAAGTTCAAAATTCAGTCAAAACGTTTCTTCTCACACAATTATCATAAATTAAGAAAATGAAAGTAAAAGTGCCTAATGTTCGCTTGTATTTCTAACATATCCTTAAAGAAACAGTTTTATTCAAATGACTACTTCATTTATGCAATTCTGTCATATGACGATATGGTTGGAGACCGTGGCTGTTATTTGAAGACAAATGTTGATGGTGTTGGGGCAAACATTCCAAACCGACATTTCACGTAAGTCACATCCAATGAAAAATCTGGAACGCAACCATCTGTGTGGCGTGCTTATAATTATGTATTACTTATATTTTTGGACAATTATTCTGTAAAAAAAAAGGCACCACATGTTGTAAGGAAAGCATGTAAACCGTCTGAAGATGAATCATAACGATTCGAAACCGATAACGGTACCCTTTGAATAAAGGAACTGAAAGTAAATTTGTGGCTGGTTGTTATCTCCACACCATCAACATTTGACTACTTCATTGATGTTATAATAGTGTTACTTTCTGGATCATGCAAGCAACAGCAACTGAAACAACCCATAGCTAGCAATGTTCAGGGGTATCCACTTCTTCATTACTTGCGTCACACCGGTAAACAACGTTTCTCAGAACAGAAATTTGAGTAACTTTCAGTGCGTATCGGCAGTTAAAAACTAGCCTGTGAATTTTTCCATGATGTTAAAAACGAGTAAGAAAAAACTACGAGGTTTCGACTTGCCACGTCAGACAATTTGCTTTTAAAACCACTTTGATTTACTTCTTCTTACGGATCTAAAAGTACTAAGACTTTGCTGACGTACTGGTCTGTCAACGTGTGTGTGTTTGTGTTTGTGTGTGTGTGTGTGTGTGTGTGAGAGAGAGAGAGAGAGAGAGAGAGAGAGAGAGGGGGGGGGAGGGAGAGAGAGATAGAGAGAGAGAAGAAAGAGAGAGAAAAGGCTGTGAGAGAGGGGGGGGGGGGTAATAGATGGTCCGTGGTCGAGTCTTCCGGCCAAGGCCCGCCTATTCCAACAGCGAACATGGAGACTCTCGGCTGAGAGATACTATATTAGCTGTGGCAAGTTCCTTCGGGCTAGTCGGCAAGGGTTCACGCTGCCTTATGAGTCCGCCTGTGAGTGCGCAATTCCAGATATATCAAACATGTCCCGCAGTTGCACGTTTATAACCAGGCTGACCTTTTCTGGCAGGAACCGTTTCGCTCGCACTTTACCATAATCTCGTCATTGCTCTCGTTCCTTCAGAATTACGAAATGGAACTTCGTGTCGGCTGTACATTTGTTACCTCTCAGGTATCCGAAAGAATACCACAACAACGGTTATTAACGAATTTATGCTCATGTGGGATATCAAACAGGATTATTGATTGCATTGAAGATTTTTTGGTGAGGATGACGCAGCATGTTTTTTGGATGAAGTGTTGTCTACAGCCGGCCGGAGTGGCCGTGCGGTTCTAGGCGCTACAGTCTGGAGCCGAGCGACCGCTACGATCGCAGGTTCGAATCCTGCCCCGGGCATGGATGTGTGTGATGTCCTTAGGTTAGTTAGGTTTAATTAGTTCTAAGTTCTAGGCGACTGATGAGCTCAGAAGTTAAGTCGTATAGTGCTCAGAACCATTTGAACCATTTTGTTGTCTACAGTTGCAGAAGTAACTCCAGGCGTACCCCCTGCAAGTGTGTTGGAATCCTTGCTGTTCTTGCCGTATATTAATCTTCTGGAAGACAACACAGTAACCTTAGACTCTTTATCGATGAATCAGTTATCTCTAATGAAGTACTAGCAGATATAAACTGCACAAATGTTCAGTCAGATCTTGATAAGAGCTTAAAGTGGTGCAGATATTGGCAACGTGCTTTAAATGCCCAGAAGTGTAAAACAGAGCGCCACACAAAACGAATAAACGTAGTATCGTTTGATTAAATTATCAGTAACTCACAACTGGAAGCAGTCAACTCACACAAATATCTGGGAGTAACAATGTGAAGATATGTGAAATGGAATTATCACATAGTCGTAGGTAAAGCAGATGACAGACTTCGATCCATTGGTAAGATGAGTGGGAAAGGAGATTGTTTGAAAAACACACGTGGGAACCATCCTAGAATATCACTCAAGTGTATGGGATCCGTACCAAATAGAACTAACGGGGGTACTGCACGTATACAAAGAACTGTTACACGAATCGTCATAGCTCTGTTTGACCCACAGAAGAGAGTTACGGAAATTCCGGAAAACCTTAACTGGTATATGCTTGAAAAAAAAAAAAAAAGTCAGCTATCCCATGAAAGCCTATTTACGAAATTTCAGGAAACATTATTAAATGAAGAATCTAGGAATGTTCAGTAGCATCCCGCATACAGCCCCAGTAGATTCCTCGAAGAAATGATTGGACTAATAGCGGCACTGGCAGAGCCACTGAAGCAATCATACTTTCAGCGCTTCATACACGAATGGAATAGGAAGAATCCCTAATACTTCACAGTGATTTGCAGGCTATAGAAGTAGTGCAGACGTAGATGTAAATATCAGAACCACCATAAACTCTTTTTTCTTATAATTGGTGGGTAATATTTATCCGTCCGGATAGCCGTGCGTGTTGAAGCTCCGCTTTCGGTACAGAAGGAGAATAACAGGATGGTATCCAAGTCCCTCCTCAGTTACGCGATTCACGAAATTTAGGAAACTTCCTCTCCATTTCACATTAATATCACTACACGCAGACAGTCGGGTCGCATATATCCCGACCTGGAGGATAACGGGCTGGCGACAGGAATGGCACTCGGCCACCCCTTAAATTAACAAGCCAAATCCGTTCATAACCGTGCCAACTCCGCTACACTGTGGGACAAAGGCACAAGGAAAAAACAGAAGAAGACGAGGAATGGTTAAATATCTTTTCTATCCTTCTATGTGAGGGAAGAACACAGTTTATGATAACCCACACTTGCGGTGACGTAGAGAACGGCAGAACGAAACGGGCAGCTCCGAAGGTAAATGACAGGGGATTTGACGAAGTGACCGAATAACCAAAGCGAGTCCAGAGCGTAGCAAAGTCGTCTTAAGAGTTTACAACAAACAAAGAAGCAATCCAAGTCACAAACCTATATCAGGCAAGGTCAAAACCAAGACCCTACTATTCAATGACGCGTAACTAAAGGCTTCAGAGACATTTATTTATGTCTTTCATGAACAGTACAGAGTAACCAGCCACCTTGAAATGTAAGGTGGGTCGGATGCTTCTATACCTAACAGCAAAGACTTATTATTACAATCTTATTGGTATACAGTTGTTAACACTTTTTAAATAATATGGAAATGAAGTCCCATGCTTCTTGACAGAGCGTAGGGGAACGATGCGGGAGATCCGCACCGCCGTACTAGTCAAGGTCCTAATGGAGGTGGTTTGCCGTTACCTTCCTCCGCCCGTAATGGGTATGAATGATGATGATGAAGACGACACAACACCCAGTCATCTCGGGCAGGTGAAAATCCCTGACCCCGCCAGGAATCGAACCCGTTCTCGGGAAGCGAGAATGCTACCGCGAGACTACGAGCTGCGGATTTAAATAATATAAAGAACATAATATATAAAAGTTTTTCTAAGGTTACAGGGAACTGAGTGCTTAGAAGTTGTTAAAGTGGTCCTATGAAATTTGTTTCTGCCTAGTTGAGAAGAATGTAATTTACATAATGTAAATGTCAAAGAAAATAGAAAAATGTAATACAATAAATGTGGTGAAAATAGGTTTTAATGTGTAGAGGGAAGTGGTATACTATATTTGGATGTGTAATATAGTTTAAGTATCTTGTTGGTTGATAATAGCCTATTTCTACCTATTTCAGGTACGAAGGTCTTGGTAGAACCTCGAGCTATTCTCATCTGAACGATTTGCATTTATGCAACTTCCTGGCAGATTAAAACTGTGTGCCCGACCGAGACCATTCTGGATTTGCATTTATGTATGTTTATTGCGTTTGTGTGTATTGATATATTGCTTGGAGTGTTGCATGTCAGGATACTACATGATATTCAGTAGTTGCTCGTTTATCTTGCTGTTGGTAGTTGTGGTATATTCTATGTGATACCTTACATACATACGCGGTGGTATGATACAGGTCAAATACTGACTGAGGATTTGATACATGGAATACATGAATTTCAGCGTTACGTGACCAATGCACTTATGGTTGTGAATTTATTACTAGAAATAGAATGCGGTTCATTGGTACCTGAGTGCAGTATTCCTTAAATAACTTATTACATTACATTTTTAGTTTTATACTTAGTTTATACAGAAAATACATTTGATAAATAAAATTCATCGATTGTAGCTTTACATAAAAAAGAGAATATACTTCTGTCTACACATACGACGAATAATACATTACTGATTATGTACAGCATACTTCAAAACGATGTGCAATGTGTTGTTGGGGAGGAGGAGCCTCGTAAAAAGAATTCTGCGAGCCTTCTCCTCCCAAGCGACGTTACCTTATTACTGCAGTCTTAGTGTGTGGTGTCGATGTTTGTTTCTTTTATGATTGTTACTGCCTTCTGTGTTGTTTGTGACTATGTTATGGCACGCAGTGTCAAGTGTTGTTGGTTTGGATCCTTTTCACGTGTTGATCCATTCTGAATCATGTACACTTAGTGTGTTGGTTCCTTCCTCGGTTTCGGAATCTGTGGTCGTGCTTGTGTCCTTGTATGTGGTTTGTTGTGTTGTTTGTGCTTGTGACGCTTCCTTCCATATGGGGTTTGGCTCTTACATTCTTCATGCAGTGTGTTCGATACAATATCGGCTACGCTATTTATTGTGTGTTCCAATCATCGGGATTACGTATCATTCTGGCGATGTCATTGTCTTTCTGTATATGTCTCACGTGTGCTAGAGTGTTACATAGCAGTGTGACATGTTCTGGTGTCCCAGATTCTCCGCAAATGCACATTTCATTGTTAGTTAGTCCCACACGGTTTAAGTGTACCAGGTATGGCCCATGGCCTGTCAGGAAATGGACCATCCTCTGGCTTCGGCTGACATGTTTCAGTTGTAAAGGAAAGAAAGAGCATACCCGGTGGCCCTTGTCGGATGCCACCCACACTCTCTGCCATGTTTGAATCCGCCATTGTTTCATTTGTCTTTTGTTTGCAACTTAGGTTCCCGTAATTTCTTTGACTTTATCGGACCTGTAAAGTGCAGCTCTATAACAAATTGTTATGTCCTTAGGGTAGGTCCCCATCACAACGCAAAGTGCCTCTAGTGATGTGGTGTCGTAGGTTCCGCACATTCTCAGGAGTACATTGCGTTGACCTTGACTGGCAATTATCTCATTAGTCTGTATTTTCAGTCTGTGAGTCCAAGCACTTGCGGCGAAGCCTGCGATGGATTCGAATATCGCAATGTGGTAGGCCCTTATCGCCTTAATAGGTAATTTGTACTGAGTTGTGTTGAGTCTTGCTAATTTGGGCATAATTTTGGAGGCTTTGTCAATTGTCAGTTGATATAATCGTTAAAAGTCTGTTTTTCCTCAAGATGCAGTCCTAGATAGCGTGTGGCTTGCTTCCTCTTTATGCTAGTATTGTCTAATTTTAGAACTAGGTTCCTCTGTAGTGTCCCTCTGAGCAGTAAATATACAGTTTTGTAGGACGCTATTTTTAGTTTATTTTCTTTACGCCAATTGTTCATTTTCTCATGCAGTTTCGTGTCTTTTATCTCTAGAACTGCTCTCGACTTGGCTGACACCACTACGAGCAGATCATCTTATCCTGTCGTGGCCGTCCAGGCTGTTCAGCAAAGGACTCGATTGCGATATCGCAAAATATTGGTTCGTAGATCGAGCTCTGTGGACATCCCTTTGTTATTCTCTTGACAACCTTGCGTGTACCAGCACTCCATTCCGCCACTCCGCCTCTGCAGTAGTCGAGGAGGCTATTTTAGAGAGAAGCCGATAGCCGCATTTCTCTTAACCTGGCGAAAAGGGACGGCCACCAGTAGTTGTCAAAAGCTCCGGCTATGTCTATTAATATGACGGACACGTATTTGTCGCTGATGCTATTTGCTACTGTCAGTGCTTATTTGACGGCGTCTTCTATTGATCTACCGTCCCTTAGTCTAATTGATGGGGTGTTAAGCCGACGACACGTCTGTGCGATTGTAACCGGTCACACAGCAGCCTTTCCTGTACCTTGGCGAGTGTGTTTAAGAGGCAGATCGGTCGGTACGTTTTGGGATCTGTTGGCTCCGATTTCGAGTAATTTTGTACCTTAGGATGTTTTCCCAGTTTTATGGTTTCTGGTTGTGTGGACTTCGATGCGTTTTCACTGAACATTTCCCCTGATAGTGTCTCCTTGCTTTTGTTGACTGGTGAATGTATATTTATGTGGTGGTTGCGTCTGCTGTTGTGCCGGTGCAGGATGTGTGTCTTTCTATTCAGCTACCTTACTGTTTCGTTTTTCATAGTGACTGTGTGTGCAACTCCCGCAGACAACACGAAGTGGTGTAATACGAGGTGCGGCTAGAAAAAAAACCGGACTGATGCTGGAAAAAACATTTATTTACAATTATTTACAATTTCATGTTATCTCCTTCAATGTACTCTCCTCCTCGGTCTCTACACCGCTCCATACGAATTTTCCACTGTTCATAGCAATGCTGCAGATCATTTTCGGTAAGTCCATACATTACTTCCGTCGCTTTTTCTTTTACTGCTTCAACAGTCTCAAATCTAGTTCCTTTCAAAGCTGACTTGACTTTAGGGAAAAGAAAAAAGTCACAGGGGGCCAAATCAGGTGAGTATGGTGGATGATCTAAGATGGGAATGTTGTGTTGTGCCAAAAACGTCTTCACTGACAACGCACTGTGAGCTGGGGCATTGTCTTGGTGAAGGATCCATGACTTTTTTCTCCACAAATCGTTCCGTTTTCTCCGTACTCGCTCACGTAGGGTAGCCAGGACGCTAATGTAGTAATGCTGATTCACTGTTTGTCCCTCTGGTACCCAATCAATGTGCACAATCCCTTTGATGTCAAAAAAAACAATCATCATTGCCTTGAATTTCGATTTTGACATTCGTGCTTTTTTTTGTCGTGGAGAACCAGGAGTTTTCCAATGCATCGATTGGCGTTTAGTTTCGGGATCGTAAGTAAAAAACCACGATTCATCGCAAGTAATAACATTTTGTAAGAAGGTGGGATCACTTTCAATGTTTTCAGGATGTCAGAACAAATCATTCTTCGGCGTTCCTTCTGTTCAATTGTGAGACACTTTGGAACCATTTTTGAACACACTTTGTTCATGTTGAAACTTTCATGAAGAATCTGCCTAACACTTTCCTTGTCAACTCCTGTTAACTCAGACACTGCTCTGATTGTTAAACGGCGATCTTGTCGAACAAGTTTACCGATTTTTTCAATGTTTGCATCAGTTTTTGCTGACAATGGTCTGCCAGTGCGAGTGTCATCACTGGTGTCTTCGCGGCCATCTTTAAATCGTTTAAACCACTCAAACACTTGTGTTCGCGATAAACAATCATCGCCGTACACTTGTTGTAACATTACAAACGTTTCACTTGCAGATTTTCCTAGTTTGAAACAAAATTTGATGTTAACACGCTGTTCTTTCTGTACACTCAACATTTTCCGACGCACAGACAAAACGTCAACTACTTAAAACAGACGCCACGGGCAGACTGAGTGCAGGAGGCAGTAGGCGGAGCGAGAGTCACGTGACATGCCACGCGACTTTCAGCCTTATTGCATTCGTTTTATTGTTTCACCAGTACTAGTCCTGTTTTTTTCTAGCCACACCTCGTATAGGGTCTACATTTGGTTGTATCGCATTCTACTTGTTGAGCGGATAGTGTGCAATTGTCTTTGTGTTTGCCTGTGGTGTTGCATTTCTTGTGAACTCTGTGACAACTTCATTCTCAGGATGTTCAAGGATGTCGTTACATTTCTTTGTACCATCTTCTAGTATTATGTCTTCCACTTCGTCACCTCGTAAAAGGAGACCAGCCTGGAAGATGGCCCAATCAAACATGTGATGTTTCAGGTGCCTGTCTACTTCTTATTCTATTGCAAAATGGTTCAAATGGCCCTGAGCACTATGGGACTTAACATCTGAGGTCATCAGTCCCCTATTCTATCTCACTCTGCATGCACATGTCGTCTATATAGTCGGTAATGCTGAAGTACCTAAATTGTATTGTCTCCCAGTCTCCCAGAACTGAGGCATTACATTAGTAGTATTATATGCATTTGGGGTTGTAATAACCACATGTATTACCGCCAGGCAACGGCTCTCCGCCAGACTCCCATCCTAGTCGAGGGCGATTTGTACCTTTGCCTGTTTGCGTCATTAGTTACGTCTGTTCCTGTGTGTGCTAGGGAAGTGGATTTCTGACAGCTGTGGTAGTACTTCTTATTAATGTTCGTTGTCCAGCACATCGTACTCGGTGACAGCAAGACAAGTGAGAAGTGAGAGACTGGCTATCAAGAGCCGAGCCACGTTATTTTGCAGTAAACAATCGTTCTGGGGCGGTGCCACTGGACGCGATTGCCGCGGCTGTTGCGCCTCGCGTGGGTGCAAGTTACGTATGTAGTCTGAAGCCCAAGTACCGCTGACGTATCCTCCCGATCGATACTCGGGCTACTCGAGGAATCCGAATCACAGTCGGATGCTAAAATACCCCTACATCGCACATCGAATTATCTTCTCAATATTAGTCTCCGTAATAACGTCGCTAAATTAAAATTTGCTTGTGGGATGGTATTCGCCTTCAAGACAGACGAACCTAAAGTTGGTGATGGAAGACATTCATCGCCGGTATTTGGAAAGGGGGGAGAAAGTGTTGCAGACATTTCTGATGATTACATTAGGAGACAATATGACAGTGAAAATAACACCACGTAGTACTGTATAAACTGACAATTGCAACGGTAATACGTCCGTCGGATGTTAACTTGATGTCCAGCGATCCCCTTGATGTTGGACAAGAGAAGCAGATGATATACCGTCACTTGGTTTCACTCTCTATCTTTGTTCAAACATGACTAAGTGAGAATGTAGCACTTAAATTCCACCTATTGCAAAACAATTCAGAGGTGTGTGGACGTTTATTTCACGAAACATAAATGCCAAGTTTTAGAAAACCTACAGTTAAAACAGGGAGTGGAACGTGACTACATAGACTTTCCCAGTGTAATAGCTGATAATATTCTTCTCGAGTCTGCGATCAGAAGTCATCTTGACACAATATTTCCGCGGTCTACCTGGCCGCCATCTTCAAGTAAGTGAACCATTGCACGAACTCGTCGCCTGGCCGCCGTTCGGCCAACGGTGTTTGCATGTGTGAATCACATGCGAAGTTAAGTGGCGGCTAGAGCTTTCACAAGTAATTCCCAATAGCCTCTGGCCGCATTCTCGAGGCATAGCATTCATATTCCTACCACAACAGGGATTTAGCGATCTCTGCTGTCTCGCTGGGCGATGCACAGAGTCATCTGCTCTCAGTTTGTGCTGCACACTGTTGAGAAGGTAATTCAGTTTTTCGTCTTGATATGTCAGGTACAAGAAAGGTATTGACCAAAATTCTCGTAGAAAAAATCATACTTTGCAATATCTATTTGTCACACATTCATGGTTACGATTCGAGTTATTAATAAGTATAATTCTGTTTCATTCCCATACGTAGCTAAGGAAAACATTGTCAAGTAGGTCAGCAGACATGCCTGGACCTGTACAAACATCCTTTGTCTCTGACATCATTGTGACAGTATTTCAGAACTCACATTCTGACTACATAAGGTAGAGCCTATCCCATTGTTGCAAGACAGCCAGCATGACAAAGTGTCATCTTGAATTTCCCATCAGTTTATACTGAGGACAATAAATACCTTACTCCCACATAAAACACACTAGCACAACTGGGCTACGTTCTTAAATTTCTGCCTTCCGGAGTGGCCGAGCGGTTCTAGGCGCTTCAGTCTGGAACCGCGAGACCGCTACGTCACAGGTTCGAATTCTGCCTCGGGCATGGATGTGTGTGATGTTCTTAGGTTAGCTAGGTTTAAGTAGTTCTAAGTTCTAGGGGACTGATGACCTCAGCTGTTAAGCCCCATAGTGCTCAGAGACATTTGCACCATTTTTTCTTAAATTTCTCGCCAGGATTTTGAATTTCCCGCCAAAATTGCAATTCCCGCAATTTTATACATAGTGGAACTGGGCGTTGTCAGAAGGGGGAGGTTGGACGTAGAAGGTGCGGAAATCCTATTACACATTGATGACATCATCAGCGACACATTTTGGGCCGGAAATGGCATTACTATTGTAACGGTATAAAACTACTACACTGGACTTCCTGCACTCAGCAGCATTACAGCAAGATACTCCTCACCTGCAAGCTTCTGGAATGGCATCAATAAAATATGGACGCAATTTCCACAAGGCCGCGAGCAACACATAACTTATTTATGTACTCATACAACATGCTTCTGGATTCTGATTCTCTCATAAGTGCAATAATTCTATAATATACTAAGGCCATTGTGAACTGCAAAGATAACAGACATAACTGACAAGACAATATTTCAAGATATGCGAATAATTTTGTAACGGAAGTATTGATTTTATCTTTCTTTGCTAGAAATTGCATCCTGGCCTCTCGCGTTGTTGAATGGAAGGCTCACTTCAATTAATGCTCATTACAGGCTTTTATGAAATCAGAAAGCAGAAGCAAATTATGACAGAAACACTGAAATTATTCTTACGAAGTATGTGTTGGTAAGTAATATATATATATATATATATATATATATATATATATATATATATATATATATATATATTACTTACCAACACATACTTCGTAAGAATAATTTCAGTGTTTCTGTCATAATTTGCTTCTGCTTTCTGATTTCATAAAAGCCTGTAATGAGCATTAATTGAAGTGAGCCTTCCATTCAACAACGCGAGAGGCCAGGATGCAATTTCTAGCAAAGAAAGATAAAATCAATATATATATATATATATACTACCCCGTTCAAAATTGCTTTCTTGAGAACTAATGCCACAAAATACTTTTAACATATTCTTCAAAACAGCGTAATACACCAGGAAACAGAGATTTGATCGTTCTTCGGAGCTATATAATTCTCCAAGCTGTCACACATGAAGATACTATGCGTAAGAATAAAACATATAAAGATTTTTTTTTTCAATAAGGCACGCGAACCGTGGCGGAACTAAAATGCTCCCATCCGGACCATGTTCCCAAGACACACACATGCTACACCCTCATTAGCGTCGTATGTGCCACAAAGTGTCTCTTTGAAGACCTCAGCGATGGCTCTGTGACACAGATGTTCGTTAGGCCTGTATAGTGTCGCCCAATTGTATTCACTCCGCCGCGGAACTATGAGTAAATCGAAAGATGTCTTCAAGACTATTTGCCTGCAGATCATTCAGTCGTCACAGGAATTTCAGTTTCATAGAAAATCCCCAGAGCACTTGCTTTGCATGACAGACGCGTAGATAACGGCAGTGAACTGACCTGCTTTATTATTTTTGAGTCTGCAACATCCATCTGGATCATAAATGTATGGAGGAACGTGATCTTTATAGATGAATTCTACACTGATGTGCCAAAGAAACTGATATAGGCATGAGTGTTCAAATACAGAGAAATGTAAACAGGCAGAATATGGCGCTGCGGTCGGTATCGCCTATCTACGACAAGTGTCTGGCGCAGTTGTTAGATCGATTACTGCTGCTACAATGGCAGGTTATCAAGATTTAAGTGAATTTGAACGTGGTGTTATAGTCGGCACACGAGAGATGGGACACAGCATCTCCGAGGTAGCGATGAAGGGGGGATATTCCCATACGACCATATCACGAGTATACCATGAATATCAGGAATCCAGTAAAACATCAAATCTCCGACATCGCCGAGGCCGGAAAAAGATCCTGTAAGAACAGGACCAACGACGACGGAAGAGAATCGTTCAACACGACAGAAGTGCAACCATTCCACAAATTGCTTCTGATTTCAATGCTGGGCCATCAGCAAGCGTCAGCGTCCGAACCATTCAACGAAACATCATTGATATGGGCTTTCGGGGCCGAAGGCCCACTCGTGTACCCTTGATGATTGCACGACACAAAGCTTTACGCCTCGCTTGGACCCATCAATTCCGACATTTGACTGTTGATGACTGGAAACATGTTGGCCGGTCGGACGAGGCTCGTTTCAAATTGTATCGAGCGGATCTACGTGTACGGGTATGTTGACAACCTTAAGCATCAATGGATTCTACATGTCAGCAGGTGGCTGTTCAAGCTGGTGGAGGCTCTGTAATGGTGTGAGGCGTGTGCAGTTGGAGTGATATGGGACCCCTGATACGTCTAGATACGACTCTGACAGGTGACAGGTACGTAAGCATTTTGTCTGGTCACCTGCATCCATTCATATCCATTGTGCATTCTGTCAGACTTGAGCAATTCCAGCAGGACAATGCGACATCCCACAGGTCCAGAATTGCTGCAGAGTGGCTCCAGGAACACTCTTCTCAGTTTAAACACCTCCAATGGCCACCAGTCTCCCCATACGTGAACATTATTGAGCATATATGGGATTCCTTGCAACGTGCCGTTCAGAGGAAATCTCCACCCCCTCATACTGTTACGGATTTATGGACAGCCCTGCAGCATTCATGCTGTAAGTTCCCTCCAGCACAACCTCAGATATTATTTGAGTCCATGCCACGTCGTGTTGCGACACTTCTGCGTGCTCGCGGGGGCCCTACACGATACTAAGCTGGTATATCAGTTTTTTCGGCTCTTCAGTGTATTTCTGTTCATAGAATGATTTCCGTCGCATGTTAGGCAGGTGAGGACGGTAACCGGTACGACTCTCCAGGTATACAGTATGTTTCGACTGTTTCGTCGTGGACAGTAATTCCAGTACGAATCAATAAGTTTTTGTAGGTGAAGAATTTAAAAGGCCAGTGACATCTCCGGATATGAATCCTCCGCAACTTTGTGGAGGCGAATTACAGTCATCCGTTACCATTATCTCCATGCAGCTCTTTTTCAGGACTGCGAATAGAGTTCTTGACCCACTTCATAGAGAGTATGAAACGATGCTAATAAAGTGTAGTAGCTAGAAGTAACTGTCTTAATTTTGTGTAAGATATTTTTTCTGGATTTTACCATTATTTTCTTAACGAGTGTCTTTAGTTTGAGAACTTTATAATTATCTGTATAGAAGAACATTTTATGCATGTTCTCTAGACAAGATTTGCGTTGCGATGTAGCTATAACGGAAACATTTTCGGGAAGTTTTCCATCATTTCAGGAATTTGCTTAAGTTTTGGTCAGTAGAGTAAAGCTAGAACTGTAAAAAAAGTGACTTGAAGTTGTAGCGTTGAGAACTTCATATTCCTGTTTATAAGTTTCTGGCATCGTTTATCATCCATTCCTCTCTTTCGCGTGAAACCAGTTTCTGGGAGTAAATCAATGAAAGCAGTGGACACAGTTTCGCATATTGACCAAGTTATTCCTTATTTCTTTTCAAGTGAAACCAGTTATAGTTTTTCTGTCGTTTGAACTATATATTTTATTCGTTTTTCCAACTGAAACCAAACTTCAGTATTTTAATGTTGATGTTTTTAGGGCAGCAACCAGCCACAAATTGACTTTGAGTTCCTTTATTCAAAGGAATTCGTTACCAGTTTCGAATCGTAGAAAGAAAGCGTGTAAATCCGTCTGATGATGAATCGCAAAGATTCGAAACCGGTAACGGTTTCCTTTGAATAAAGGAACTCAAAGTAAATTTGTGGCTGGTTGCTGCCCTAAAAACATCAACATTTGTCTTCAAAAACAGCCACGGTCTCCAACATGTCATCATATGACAAAATTGCATTCAGTATTTTAGTTGACTGAGCTATCCGTCATCATTCATTCTTCTGATCTGGTAGGTTCCTACCACTAGAACTGCGTGAAGACACTGTCGGGGGTACACGAAAGTTGAAATAAGCGCTATACGTAAGCATTTAATCACATACTGAATAAACAAATTAATATTTTATTCATTTAAAACTGATTTATATATTGTTCGAGATGCGTAAGTAAATTTAACTTAATAACTAACCAAACTATATCGTTGGGGGTACGAAGTTAAGCATAAAAGGTTCCGTAGGAGTACGTGAAGCCGACAGGAACATTGCCAGATATCAGGAGCTGTTTGTATTCTGTTTTACTGGAAAGCAGTGGTGGCGGTGGCCGTTAATTAAATTTGAAAACTTGCGGCGACGACGCGCAGTCGACGTAAGCAGCCTCCAGCAGGCTACCAGGGCAGCATCCGTCGCGAGGAGGTAGCCAACTAGCGCGCGGGCTGCATGCCTTCACGGGCGACGAGGCTTCCTCCTTGCGTCGGATGTATTCCTGGCTGCCAAAGTCTGCCGACGTCGGTACCACACTCCCGGTCCCAATGATGGATGGATGTTGCCGCCCCTGGTAAGACTGACTGACGACTCCTCCCCTCCCTATAACCTGAGCTGAACTCTCCACCATGTTCTCCCCAAAGTATAAGATATTCATTTTTGTTCACATATAAGTCACAATGTGAGTGGAGATTTCTAGTTAAATGTATTGAAGAATTCGTCGTAACTGGTGTCTGCCATGGCGTCCCCAAACGAAAGGACAGACAGAATATGTGGCTACGAAACATACAATTTTTCATAATTTTTCTGTCTTGTGAGAAACGTTTCATGGCAAAGTGAAATCTGAATACAAAAACGAATAACAATCAAATTCGAGTAAAAGATCTGTGTACTGAACATTATAATTATGAAGTATTTACCTGAAAAGGATAAGAGTGTTATGTAATATCATCTTTCGTTTTGCTATAAAAAAGCGGGATCAGTCGTTGTCATCTTTCTCTTACGTTTTGTTTTGTGTCGAATGCATTCGATGTATCTGACGATATGATATTAAGTATTTCTAGCATTTTCTAAATGCAGCGCCGCCAGTTAACAGAGCATAGTTGGTGGACGACAATGCGCCGCCATTATGCAGCAAATTCGAATGAACTCAAATATTGATTTTCGCCTTTTTCAGTGACAGCAGGAGACTACCTAAAATTATTCCTCTTAAGCGTGTCTTTATCATAGTACCGAGATGTTTTCCAGGTTTTCTCAGTCTCTACAACGTTTTATTTCCAAGCTACGTACGGCAGCTTTGCCCTGTACTACTGTCAGGAATTTAAATGATATAAACTATATTCGGCCCCGTAAATGGTAAAAGTGATTTTAAGTAACTTTTGAAATAATATTCAGAATAATATTCACCTTTACAATTCCTATTTAGTTCTTGTCTTAAGGAAGCCAGACCACAATAAAAAGTTATTTTTCGCAAATATTAGACAGGCTTGTAGTCAGATTAATACTAAACAGACCAGTACGGCCGGCCGCTGGTGGCCGAGCGGTTCTGGCGCTACAGTCTGGAACCGCGCGACCGCTACGGTCGCAGGTTCGAATCCTGCCTCGGGCATGGATGTTTGTGTTGTCCTTAGGTTAGTTAGGTTTAAGTAGTTCTAAGTTCTAGGGGACTTATGACCTCAGCAGTTGAGTCCCATAGTGCTCAGAACCATTTGAACCATTTTTTAGACCTGCACGGTGAGAGATGAAATACTGCTTATCTGTGAACTGCACTAACCACTGCGAAAATGATTTTCGCATGTTTAGATGACCCAGAAAGAAGGAAAAGATGGGCCATACATTGCAGCAGAGAGAAATGGGATCTAAGACCTGACGCTCAATTGTGTATTGTAAGTATATAATAAAAGTAGCTACAAACGTGAAACTAATTGTTTACAATTGCATTTCTTCCCCAAGTCGAAAACTATACTGAAACGATTTGTATCAGAAATTTTCGATTCCAAAGATATTTTTGCAGTACATACATGGATTAAATAATACGTAACCCATTTCTTATATAGGTGTGGTAGGACGAGTGATAATTATGATATTTTTTATAGCGGGTTGGTCATTGTGAGTTACACTAACCTATCATGAAGTGCACAAAATGAATACTGGTTAAAGAATACACGAAACTGTTAATAAAAATTCCTTTCACTGTAACGGGAACTATACTTTTTCCCCCTATGTACAGCAAAAATGCTGCATTTCTTAAAGTACCTACTTATGATTAAAAAATAAACACCAATTTTGCAAAAAAAAAAAAAAAACTAATGAACAGGCACATTTTGTTACTGTACAATACCGATATTTGAAGACAGTGGTGCGGACTTTTTAACTCATTATATTTAATATTTACAAATTACCACGCTAGTTCCGAGCCTACATTTCCATCGCAGTGTAATATTATATTTCAATATTTTTGTTATATGAAAAGGGCACTCTAAATATTTCTATAGACATGAATTAGTATTCGGTTCACTTCATATATGCAATATCGAATATTTTGCAACAAATGTTGTAAAAAGTTGCGTAACCCCCCCCCCCCCCCCCCAAAGGTACACATTTCCGAATCCTCAAAATTTGGAGAAACATGGCGAACTATTCGACCTTCTAAATAGGAGCTCTAGTCCCTGGAGTGAAACGCATTCATTCACACAGCAGAGTCGTGTCATTCGATTGTCTCGCTTTAAATGAAACCACTCACACCCGGAGAGTTGCTGTAATGACTGATGTAGCCAAGTGGCCGCAAAAATTAGTTTCATTTGGTTGTTGCTTCATTCGACTGAAAAAACAAACTGGATGAAATAACAATCGACAACTCGATCGTGACATCAGACTCAACAAACTCGATGCAAAATTCGTGCTTCCAGCAGATGGCTATCTCATGGGACAACTCTTTCCACCCCGAATCTCTGTAGTGGATATGCAAGGGAGCGGCAGCCTTCTGCCTTCTGTTGATAGGCTAACTCTCTGAGGTGCACGATCGAAGGCTCCTTCACTTTCTTCAGTCCGCCTCGTCTGCTCATGCTGTGGCGCGATAACATGACAATTTCTTCTCGCGTCGCAAGAACGACACACAACAATTTACTTTCCGCACTCGCCGCAGCACGAGCACGCCGTCTCAGCTCTCTGTCACGCAAAGCACCGGAGCGCGCAATAACAGCTGTGCTCTCGCCTCAGCTGCTCGACTTCTCTCCGCATCCTATTTATATTGGCTGTTGACTGTATCGCTATCCGTGCGGTTGCGGCAGATGATGGTGGTATGGTGGGGGCAGCGATGCCCAGCTCCAAACGCTGATCTCCAGCGTTCACGCTATCGATGGCGAGAGCGAAACTCACTGTACCGGGACGCTATTCTTTTTCTAGGCTCAGTGCAGGTTTCCACTCCTGACTCAGTTGTAGGCCGATACCTTTATTAATTAGACCATCTTGGACATGTCAATGACCTCTTTAATCACGCAATCCCAGAAGGAAGATTGTCTAAGTATTTTTGTGTTGGCCAATGTTTATATTATGATCGGCCACAGCTTATTTGGTGGTCTGGCATAATTTACTGTGGTGTGTATGTTCATGCCACCTTTCTTCTAATGTGTGTACAGTTTCTCCAATGTATGTTTTGCCCCACTGGTAGAGGATTTGCTTGGTCCCTAGTTTGCGAAGGCCTAGATAATCCTTAAATGAGCCTAGTAGCATAGCGCTTAGAAGGAGAAGTGCAGTTACTTCTCTTTCTGTTATATCTTTCACAATAGTGGTTGCTGCGCCCATCGACAGACTGTGCAGCGGTCGCTTGTGGCTGGCTGAAGTAGATTTCTGACAGTACGGTTCGTAAGACACATTTCGGATATTGTTGTTGTGTTTAGTTTTGTTTCGTGTGATATATAATTTTTTATCAAAAAGTAACGGTAGACTAATGATTTCCTCAGTGTTTGTACACTTTTTCTGCAAAACTAATCCCGATAATCTTAGTGGCAGTGAAAACACGGAACTATTCGCAAAACATGTGAATACCTTAATGTATCAGATACGCTAACTCTAGAATACCTTGCCGGCCGAGCGGTTCTAGGCGCTACAGTCTGCAACCGCGCGACCGCAGGTTCGAATCCTGCCTCGGGCATGGATGTGTGTGATGTCCTTAGGTTAGTTAGGTTTAAGTAGTTCTAAATTCTAGGGGACTGATGACCTCAGAAGTTAAGTCCCATAGTGCTCAGAGCCATTTGAACCATTTCTAGAATACCAAAATACCACACTACAAAGATTCCCCTTCATACAAAATATTAAATGACTTTTACGAAACCATTTGCTAAAAAAACAACACATTTTCTCAAACGGAACACTCGAATTTCTGTCGCGCTGGAGAGTGTATTGGAAGTTTCTCAGTATTTATAGTTCAAAGGTTTTAAGTACGTAATGGCAGAAAAAGTCAACCAATACCCTCCGAAACGTCATTTTGGAATTTTGAGGTCTATAAGTCGTGACAACCACCCATCAACTGTATATTTTCTGCCATTAGATATGTTATAGCACGTGTATGTCCCCTTTAAGATGACTGTATCTGCATCCATAAACTGTGAACGGAATTCAGATGCGTATACATGCTAAAGAAAATGTGATAGGAAACAAACGCATTAACATTCCTGCTGAGGACAAAATTAAGGACAAAATGGTGATAGCGGACTGGGAGAACGATCTTCCTATCTCAAAAAGCTTAATAAACAGAGCGGGTGTGTGAAGTGTGTTCAAACCCTTATGAATAAAAAGCCGTTTGACACAAAAGTTGGAACCTTCATAGCTACAAAGGACTTCGGCTCAATAAATGCCCTTTCTTATTTGACTTACCGTCCGAAAGCGTTTTCAACATTCTTTTACAGGTTGAAGTAGTTCTTGAAAGGAAACTGTCTTCCACCTGAAATCTATGGGGTGCTATATTTTATGAGTGTGTAGACATCACTGAAGAAATTGTTTTAGGAATATGTGATTTAGAATGTTGTTGGAACATAAACTGAACCTTGCCTGTAAATTAATTTTCCATTACATGAAGTGCCGCTTTTTCTTTCGTACGAAAGAAATTACCAACGATCTCTTCTCAGCGAAGAGTGCGAAGTCATCACACAAGCTCTCCAAGGTTTCCGATAACTAACAGCTACAAATTATATGGATGAGTTTATATTATATATTATCTCCTATGTTTTAGTGTATATTATTGATCGGTATGTGCCTCTATAGAAGATTTTTTGCATGTTAAGCTATATTTCGATTTCCTTCAATACATTTTATTTCCTTATTGTACGTGACCCGATGTTTTATAATTGCCTTGAAGGACGTCAACGTTTTATATTTCAATGCAGATCGCATAGTTCACTTACCTTATCTTAATCTTGTCAAATACAGCATAACCGGCAGGCCCGCGGAAACTTGACGAGTGCCCATACTTTTTCTTCTACACGTTGTGCTAGAAGTGCCAAGACGAAATACTGATTTAACACTGTGTCGCTCCAAGATCCTGCCGACATCATGGAAGGACTGCCGACAAACGGGATGCGCACTAGTGACTTGTGCCCATCTTTTTCTGTCCAAACGCACGCTTCATCATTAATCATTAATTTGGAATGTCGTCTCGAAGTGGTTCAGTTCAGTGAGAAGGTTGTCTTGATCGGAGATGGATTGCGTCCTGTGAATAAGTGTGCTTAAGACGCCTTCATGCTGCGAGTTGTGGTATTTACTGGAGGAATGCAGATACAGATCAGTGTATGTAGGTTTTCTGTACTTGCTGTGTCCCAAAATTACACTTTGTTTCCGTTTCACCAGAACGTTAAAAACAGGAAGGAGACACTCTGTTCCAGCTCCACGGTACACTGGTGGGATTGCACCAAGTTGAGGTTATGGAGAAATTCACTTAAGCAGCTCCGTCAATGTAGTCAAAAGACAGACGTGTCATCCACGTGTTCGAAGATCATCAGCGTCATACCACGGAAGAGCAATATTTCAAAGCCGAAAAGAGCGGCCATCCGTGAGTTACGCGACAGTCCTGAATTGACCGTTCTGACTGCTGACAAAGGGAACGGTACGATATTGCTCCTACGTTCAGAATATAAACAGATGTTGTATGGACTTCTCGATGACGCAGCGTACAACACGATAGAAGGAGATCCGACAAGTCGCCTCCGAACCTCTTAGCAGTACCTTTAATGCGAAAACTCTTAAGAAACTTTGACCACTATTGCTGCACCACACCGCCACGAATGTATAGGCTGCCAGAGGTCCACAAAGAGGATATTCCACTGCGCTCCGTAGTTAGTAATATAGGAGCAGCAAGATACGGATTGGCCAAACAACTGACTGCCTTCCTGAGTCTTTCCGGGAAAGGCGAAATCACACCCGCAATTGCATTCATTTCGTACAATATGTACAAGAATTTTGCCTCAGTGATAGTGACATGCTGGTGAATTTCGACGTAGTGCCCGTTTCACCAGGGTACCACAGAAGGCCTCCCTGGAACGTCATAATAAAGAAATTCGACACCAACTGTTCGAGTTCGTGTTCACTTCGGTACATCCTGTTCGAGATGGAAATTATTATGAACAGATAGATGATGTAGTCATGGGATATCACCTTTCGCTAACTGTGGTGATTTTTTTCATGAAGGAATTATAGGTGAAGGCCCTTAAACAAACTCGATCTGTTTCTACCATAATGTGGATCACACTTTTGTCCTTTGGCCATGCGGCTGGAGCAGCTTTGATTCTCTGATGAAACGGAAACTAGATGGCATGCTGGGACACAGTCCCTACAGGAAACTTACACACTCTGGGCTGTATCTGTCACCGCGCAAAAGAAGAGGTTGTCGCGGGGAAATGATTTTAGGTTAGATTTCACACCGATTTTGCTACCAGTCAAACATTTTATGGTTCTAGGTAAATGATCAAAAATTTTTATTGCTGCATATTGAATTCCTTTCTGAGCCGCTCACGGCTTTAATAATGAGTAATAAAGATCATTTTTCCCTAATATAGTAGGTATGGATATCACTATTCTTTTCAAATTGTGATGGATAATTTAAAAAGAATTTTGTTAGATGTTGAATGTTACGTGGAAGGTGATTCACATATATAAGGAACAGGAGTGGACCCAAAAATTAACCCTGTGAGTCTCCCTTTGTGACTTCTCCCCAGCCACTAAATTTTTCTACCTTTCCAACGTTGTGTGAATTATTTAGCACAATTTCTTGCATTCTGTTTCTTAAGTGTCATTCAAACCAGGTGTGCGTATAGAAATTAATTCCATACAACTTAAGTTTTTCTAAGAGTGTCGCACTACACAAGGAAATACATTGGAAGACCACAAAAAATATCAGCAGGCTATATTTTATTGTTTAAGACTTTTAAACTTCTGTGGGTGAATGTATACTTTTAGTATATTTTGAGAAAACATGTCAGTAGCGAAACTGGACGACAATTATTTAAGTTCTTCTTGCCGCATTTCATATGAAGAGGCTTAATAGTTGCATGTTTTAGCCTATCTGAAAAAATTTCCGTGCCAGTATCTTCTAAGATAAGCCGTAGGTCTGATATTGCATCAGGTGTTCCTACACGTCTTCGGAACCAAAATTTATCTTCCCGAAAGTCAGCTTCTACCAGATTTTTCCATTATTCTGTAAATAATTCGTGTCAATATTTTGCAGCCACGACATATTGAACTGATGTTTCGGTAATATTCCCATCTGTCTGTACCGGCCTTCTTTGGAATTGGAATCATTACATTCATTATGCAGACAAAGGGTATCTCCTCCGTGTTACGTATGTACGAGTACTTGTCAAGATTGCTTGTCCCAAGAATCTCAGTATTCTGAGGGAATGCCCTATATTCCGGTGGTCTTGTTTCTGTGCTGTGTCAAATTCTTCTCGCAATATCATATGTCTCGTCATCTTTACCTACTGTCTGTTCTGTTTCTATGGCATTGTCCTCAATTTTCCTTCCCCTGTACATAACCTCGGCATATATGAGTGTAATATTGCCATAAATAAGATAAGGACACCACCAAAAAGTCTCATACAGGCTAGGTTAAGCCAAGATATTACCCATAAACTCTGTGTATCTGTTAGAGTTACGTCTGCGTCGTTTCATTATTCTAGGAGAAAGTATTCACGCGTCATATTCCTTTGTCCGCGTGTAGTCACAGTTTCATCAGCAGAATAACAGAGAAAATAAGCCGTATAAAAGCACCACGAAGGACGGTGCACGTATCCCTTCTCTTGCGAAATGGCCAGCTCTCGAGAAAGAAATTAAACTCTTCGCGTACGTTAATATTACCGAGAGGAGACACGTCTTGTGTGTGTCAGCACTCAGAACTAGCCCTTAAGGGTGCCTAGCGCAATTCGGAGAAGCATGAGCTGCGAGCTCTCGTGAAAGAAATTAAACTCGTTCCAAGCTAGCCTACGCGGAGCTAGCTTCTGTGTCACACAGACATTGCAATACGTGACATTTCATGTGTTCATATTACCAAGTTCTACATCTACACTGATCAGCCAGAACATTATGGCAACCTCCCTAATAGCCGGCAACTTTGGCACGGATAACAGAGGCGACGCGTCGTGGCATGGAAGCAATGAGGCCTTCGTAGGTAGCTGGAGAGAGTTGGGACCACGTCTGCTCGCACAATTCACCTAATTCCCGTAAATTTCGATGAGGGGGGCGCTGAGCTCTGACACCACATTCAATCACATCCCAGATGTGTTCGATCAGGTTCAGATTTGGCAAGTTGAGGGGCCAGCACATCAACTGGAACTCGCCACTGTGTTCTGCCTTGTGGCATGGCACATTATCTTGATGAAAAATGCCACTGCCGTCTGGAAACATGATCGTCATGAAGATGTGTACGTGGTCAGCAACCAGTATACGACACTCCTTGGCCGTCATGGTACCTTGCACGAGCTCCACTGGACCTTTTTCCCGGCGTAGTGCAGCAGTTCGACGTGGCGTGGACTCAACAAATCGTTGGAAGTCCTCTGCAGAAATACTGAGCCATGTTGCCTCTATAGCCGTCCATAGCTGCGGAAGTGTTACTGTTGCAGGATTCTGTGCACGGACTGACCTCCCGGTTATGTCCCATAAATGTTCGATGGAGTTCATGTCGGGTGATCCGGGTGGCTAGATCATTCTCGAACTGTCCAGAATGTTCTTCAAACCAATAGCGAACAATTGTGGCCCGGTGACATGGTGCATTGTTATTCATGAAACTACCAACGTTGTTTGGGAACATGAACAAGTAGCCAGACATAGCCATTTCCATTCAATGATCCATGCAAACACAGCCCACACCACCATGGAGCCACCACGAGCTTTCACAGTGCCTTCTTGACAATTTAGTCGATGGCTTCATGCGTTCAGCGTCCCACTCGAACCCTACTATCAGCTCTTACGAACTGAAATCGGGACTCATCTGACCAGGCCACGGTTTTCCAATCGATATGGTCAAGAATCCAGGAGAGGCGCTGCAGGCGATGTCTTGCTGTTAACAAAGACACTAGCGTCGGTCGTCTGCTGCCATAACCCATTAACACCAAATTTCACCGCATTGTCCTAACGGATACGTCCGTCGTATTTCACACATTAATTTCTGCGGTTGTTTGACGAAGTGTTGCTTGTCTGTTAGCTATGACAAATCTCTGCAAACGTCGCTGCTCTCGGTCGCTAAGTGAATGCCGTCGGCCACTACCTAAAATTTGGTCGTCTAGGCATACTCTTGACACTGCAGATCTCGAAATATTGAATTCCCTAACGATTTCCGAAATCGAATGTTTCATGCGTCTAGCTCCAACTGCCATTCTGCGTTCAAAGTCGGTTAATTCCAGTCGTGCCGCCATAATTACGTCGGAAACCTGTTCACGCGAATCACCTGAGTACACATGACAGCTGCCTTAATGTATTGCCGTTTTATACCTTGTGTACGCGATACTACTGCCATATGTATATGTGAATATCGCTATCCCATGACTTTAGCCACCTCATTGTAATGAAACCTTGTGGGAATCCCAAACACTTGAGCACTGCTCAAGAATGGGTCACACTAGTGTTCTATACGCGGTCTCCTTTAAATGTGAAGAACACTTCTGTAAAATGCTCGCTTTCCATTTCACATCACCTTTATGTTTGATAGATGTGACTGTGTCAGGCGGTACACTACTAACGCTGAATTCGAACATTACGGAATTGGTTTCCCACTCATCTGAATTAACTTATATTTCTCTAAATTTAGTGCAAGAAACTATTCATCACACAAAGTAGAAAATTTGTCTAATTTATCTTGCATCCTCCTAATGTCTCTCATCGACGGCACCTTCCGTACACCTCAGGATCATCAGCAAACAGCCACAAATTGCTGCTCATCCTGTCCGTCGATCACTTACGTATATAGAGAACAGGAGCGGTCATATCATACTTCCCTGGGGCACTTTTGACGATACCAATATCTATGATGAATGATCGCTGTCAAGGACAATGTACTGGATTCCATTACTTAAGAAGTCTTTTTCGAACCATTCACGTATCTCGGAACCTATCACTATGCTCGTAGCTTCACTTTTTCTTCTGGTATTGTAATTATATATATCGCTGTTCCTTTTAAACTTCAGTGGATTGTTTACAACAATCTTTAAGAGGGAATAAATATTCTGTGTAGCAATAGTGAAAATGCCCAATTCCTTAAACAGACGTATAGAAGGGGATCGTGAGTAAGCACCAGGTTTTATTTTTACGGCATGTTTGTGAACAGTGAAGACTGTCTATCTTAAAGACGAGTTACCTTAGAACATCCGCCATATGATGTTTTGGAATTGAAATACGCAAAATATATCAACTTGCTGATTTTTCTCTCGCCAAGATTTTCGATGATTCTGTGTGCAAATGTTCAGTACTTGCAGATGTGCAGAACTGAAGATGTTGTGTCTTTCTGAAATTGCATGTAAGACCATTTGTAGAAAACCATTCAATCACGCTTTTAAAAACGTTCTTCACCATCTCTCCTGTTGCTGTATGTATGATTGAATTAATTTTAATATCAGTGTCATCGGCGTAAAGAACTAATTTTGCTTGTTGTATATTAGACGGAAAATCGTTCACCTGATATTGGGCCTTGGGGAAACTCATACATGATTTCTCCGCAGACAGAAAAATCTCCACTGGTTACATTCAGCGGATTACTAAGTACTCCTTTCTGCATTCTTTTGGTTAGGTTTGTCACTATCCACTGGTTGAATATACCATCAATTCCATAAAACCCCAGTTTATCTAGGGGAAAATTGTGATTCACACGACAAATTTCTTATATAGGTCACAGAAAATACTAAGTAGTGCTATTTCGTTAATTAATGCTTGTAAAATTTGGTGAGTGAACGTGTAAATGAAATTCTCAGTAGGAGGACTCTTTTGAAAGTCAAACTGTGATTTAATTACTTTACATGTGGCAAGCGCCTTATTGCCTCTTCCGTTCCTCTCTGTCGAGTGCACTGATTCTCCATGTGGTGTTGATTTTCATCCCAGCTGTGTCCTCCCGGATGTTACCTCGCCACCTAATTCTGAGGCTTCCCCTTCCTCTCGTGCCATTATTGTTCCACAGAATGCTATTCTAGGTAGCATATTCTCCATTATTCAACCTTTTCGTCTTTAGAACTTTGACGATGTTACAGTGTTTGTACAGCTCTTTTAATTCGTTATTATTTTTTTTATCCACAATTCCATGTTATTTTCATTATACCAAGGTCCAAAACTTTTCCTTAGTTTTTCTTTCGAATATTAACAGTTATTCTTCATCTTTCCTCCAAAATATTAACGCTTAACATCGACATAATGTTACCGGTATAAAAGTCTATTGATACAAGCGGATTTTGCAGTGATCTTTTCTTTAGAATATTGATGAAACTAAAATATGTTTTGTTTGCTGTTACTAGACGGGCATCTATTTCAATGCCCGTTTTAATGTTGTTACTAAAAAGACTTCCTGAGTAACTGAAACGGTTAACATTCGCTAAAGCGAATCCATTTACAGCCAAATATTCATCACTTCCGATTCTCTTGCTTATAACCAGATATTCTGTCTTTTCATGTAATCCTGTAATCTCAATGATTTTGTAATAACTTTAACCTATTTTGATTAATTCTGTTTTGAAATTGCTTATTAATGCTACATCATATACGTAAGCAAGTCTAGTAATATTCACCTCCTGTAGTTAGATCTTTGTGGACTAGCTGTAGTAAA
Source organism: Schistocerca nitens (assembly GCF_023898315.1). Lineage (NCBI taxonomy): Eukaryota > Metazoa > Arthropoda > Insecta > Orthoptera > Acrididae > Schistocerca > Schistocerca nitens. The sequence goes on along the minus strand of NC_064616.1, from coordinate 635,751,711 downwards.
TTCTCTATCGATATTCTCTAAGCCGAAGTTAAATAAAATAGGTGGAATGGCAGTCCAGTAGACGCCTTAAACTTACCAATTTCTCATGTCGACGTCTTTATACGTCATAACATTTCGTCTATGCATATTTTAACTAAACTGATTACCTTTGAGGGTATTTCTTATATTTACCGGTGCCCGTCGGTGTACGCTATCATAGACCTTTTTGAAATCTAGAAGTAATATGTGGGTATCTACATGGAACTACCACGCCTTCTCAGTTATTTGTCTTAGAATGAATAAATTACCCATCAGGATGTACTTCTGTCGAAACCGCATTGGTAGTCCCAAATTAGTTCTTCAGGTATCGGGATCAGCCTGTTTAGTAGGCAGATCGATAGGATGTTGTGACATCGATCAAAGCAATTCTTTTGTGATTATCGTACACAAGATGATTATTCTTCTTAAACATGTAGGATATAGTTGCGGTTTTCCAGTTTGTTGGTATGGTGTCTGCCTTCCAAACAGTTTGTATTAGAGACTGTAGTTCTAATTCCAGTTGTGGTCCTCCATTCTTTAAAAACTCAGCGTATATTTGGTCTTCATCACAAGTTTTATTATTCCTTAATTTCTTTGTTACTTGCTGTATTTCTTTTGCCGTTAGGGTGGTGATTTTCACATCAGCTGTAACAGATTGTTCAAAATTTAAAGTAAGACTCTGGATCATTGCAGCCATCTGCAAGTTGTGGCTCATGTCGGCATCGAAGACGCCTGTCGCTTGGGTTCTGAGGTCATTCTCAGTTAATACGGGCGGTTGGCGGAAGTGGTGAAGACTCCTGGTCTGGTGCAGGGGGTGCAAGGAGAACTCGTAATTTGCAGTATTGTTCCCAGAGTTTGAGGGTCTTTGATTGTTCGACTCTGTGACGGTCCTGGATTTCCGGACCTGAGTTACCAGGTGGGAACTCACCTTGATAGATGAGATTTGCACTGCATAAAGCAAGCAGCTATTTGAGTAACAGAGTACTTGTGGAGTGCACATAGCTCTTTTTTAGTCCAGGCGTTAGGTCGATGCAGACGACACGCGGATAGCAAGATCAGACAGCATTCAGAGTAAAGACACTTCGACTGCCAAAATTTTATCAGTAAATTGTCGAAGTGTTCGAGACAAATTTCTCAAATCGACTGCTCTCCACAAAATTTCCTGCGCTGAAATTAGTCTCGTGGCCTGAGAGCTGCATGAAACCCGGAATAAAAAGCTCCGAAATATTTAATGAAGCATGGAACGTATATCGAAGAGACAGATTAGTCGCCTTATGAGGGGCAGTGGTCTCTGCAGATGACAGATTGTCTCTAACTATGTCGAATTCCCATGTGATAGTAAAGTTATCCGGCCAGAGTGGCCGAGCGGTTCTAGGCGCTACAGTCTGGAACCGCGCGACCGCTGCAGTCGCTAGTTCGAATCCTGCCTCGGGCATGGATGTGTGTGATGTCTTTAGGTTAGTTAGGTTTAAGTAGTTCTAAGTTGTAGAGGACTGATGACCTCAGAGGTTAAGTCCCATAGCGCTTAGAGCCATTTGATTTTTTAGTGAAGTTATCAGGTGGTGTATAACTAGTCTAGATGAAATCAAGTGAATTGTTGGATATTTTTACCGGACGCCCGATTCCGCCGTGACAGTTTTAGAGTCATTCAAAGGAATTCCACACTCAGCACATGCAATATTAGTTGGAGACGATTTTAACCTAACGAGTATAGACTGGGACGTCTATGGATTCATTGCATGCTACGGACAGGCAGTCTTCTGAATTAATGTTGAAAACGTTTTCAGACAACTGTCTTGAGCAGCTAGCTCTAGAGCTCACACACAATGGAAACGTTTGAGACCTCGTAGCTACAAAAAGGCCTGAACTTATCGACGGTGTCAGTATACGATTGTTTATCATGATGTCATCATAGCGACAATGATTTCTAAAGTCAATAAATCCATCAAGAAGGCTAGGAGAGTATTGCTTCTAGAAAGAGTACATAAGTAGTTGTTAGCAATTTGCTTAGAAAAAGAATGGACATCTTTTAGTTCTAGTATGGTGGATACAGAGTTAAACAGAGCGTAAATCGCGCTCTGGATAAGTTTGTGCAGAGTAAGTGGATTTACGATGGAAGAGACCAAGCTTTATTTTGTAACAAAACTCAGAAAATGCTGAGGATTGAAAGACTGTTGCAATCTTGGTTAAAACTACAACGCGCAAATAAAGACGGCAAATGCTAGAAGAAATTCGTGCAACTGCAAAAAGGTGGACGTACGAAGCATACAACAACTACCGCGGCCATACCTTAGCAAAAGATCTTGCCAGAAACCCGAGAATATTCTGGCACTACGTAACATTGCTAACCGCGTCGAAGGCTTCCATGAAGTCACCCGTTGGCCATTCTGGTGGGCAATAGAAGACAGCAAAAGCAACGTGGAAGTTTTAAATCTCGCATTTAAGAAATCACTCACGCTCGAGGATCGTACAAACATACCGTCTGTAGACCATCGTACAGACTATCGTATGCAGGACATAGTAACAGGCAGCCCTCTCGCAGAGAAGTAACTGCAATCTACAAAACAAATAAGTCGCCAGTACCGGATGGAATACCAGTTCGTAAATCTCTGGTCTGAAAGGGATATAAGAAAGGTAAAGAAAAGGACCCATAGATTTACAGACCAATTTCCTTAACATCGGTTTGCTGCAGAATTCTTGACCATATTGTCTGTTCTAACGCAATAATCTTCCTTGAGGCGGAAATGCTTTTGTCACTCAGTACGGCTTTAGAAAGCATCGCTCGTGCGAAACTCTGCTTGCCATTTCTCACATGCTATCCTGCGAACCACTGACGAAAGGCAACAGGCAGATTCCATATTCCTAGAGTTTCGAAAAGCGTTTGACACGGTGTCCCGCTGCATAATGTTACCAGAGGTATGAGCATACGAGACAGGTTCCCATATGTGTGAGTGGCCTGAAGGCTTCTTAAGTAATACGACACAGTACGTTGTCCTGGACAGCGAATGTTCATGAGAGACAAGGATATCGTAGGGAGTACCGCAGGGAAGTATGATAGGCCAGCACTTACTCTCTGGATACATAAATGTTCTGCTGGACAGGGTTAGCAGTAACCTGTGGCTGTTTGCTGTCGAAGCCGTGGTCTACGGGAAGGAGCCGTCGTTGAGTGAGGATACAAGAGGACTTAGATAAATTTTCTACTTTGTGTAATGAACTGTTGCTTGTGCTAAACATATAAAAATGTAAGTTAATGCAGATGAGTGGGGAAAACAGTCATGTAGTATTCGAATACAGCATTAGCAGGTGCTGCGTGACACAGTCACTCCGATTAAATGTCCAGACCTAACGTTGTAAAGCAATATGAAATGGAACAAGAATGTAAGAACTGTAGTAAGGAAGGCGAATGATCGATTTCTGTTTATTGGGGGCATATTAGGAAAACGTTGTTCATGTATAGAGGAGACCACGTAGAGAACACTAGTGCGACCCACTCTTGAGTAATGCTCGATTTTTCGGGATTCCCGCCAGATCGCATTAAGCGAAGACATCGAAGCAATTCACAGGCGAGCTGCTAGATTTGTTACCGTTGTTTTCGATGAACACACAAATATAGGGGAGTTGCTTCGGGAATTCAAATGAGAATCACTCGATGGAAAGTGACATTCTTGTCGTGGAACACTATTGAGAACCGGCATGTGAAGCTGACTGCAAAACGATTCTACTGCCTCCAACGAATATTTCGCGTAAGGACCACGAAGATAAGGTAAGAGAAATCAGGACTGGTTCGGAGCCACATAGACAGTAGTGTTCCTCTCGCTCTGTTTGCCAGTGGAACAGGAAAGGAAATGGCCAGTAGTGGTGCAGGACACCCTGTAGCACGCACCATCGGTGGCTTGCGGATTATGTGTGTAGATGTAGATATAATTGTTTCTCAGATGGTATACTATTCTTGGTACGTCACCTTCTTAAAAATTCTGTAAAATTACGTCAGTAGTGAAACAGGTCGGTAGTTATATCTGATATAGGGGTTTAACAATAGCAGGATTACATTCTGCACAGCAGAAATAAGCATGTCCCTAGTTATGCAAGCTACCTCTCTTGATATGCTGCGCTTCAGATCAGCACATGTGTGAATGTTCCCCTGGTAAACCCTTTACTTCAGGTAGCCCCACAGCCAAAAATCATAGCGAATCAGATCAGGTTATAGTGCCGGCCAAGCATTTGGAGACGATCGGCTGATAATACGATCGTTTACAAATGTATTTCGGAGAAGCAAGTGAACTTAACGAGCGAAGTGCGGTGGGGCCGCATCTTGTATGAAAACTACAGAGTTCAATGCCTTTCTCCTTTAGGGCGGGTGTGACATGCTGGCGAAGCACATAGCAGTAACATTGGCTAGTCACACTGCACATCTTTGGTTCCTGAGCGCCAATCTGTTCAAAAACGAATGGGCTGATGATGAACGTAGCCGTGAAGCCACACCATGCAGTGACACGTTCACCATACAGATGAACTTCGTGCACAGTGACTGGAGATGAAGATTCCCACACTCGGCAATACTCTATGTTCACCTCACCCGTCAGGGAAAAATGAGCTTCGTCTGTCCATAGTATGGTCCACAGTAAGCCCTCGTCTACTTCAATCCTTGCGAGAAAGTGGACAGCGAAGTCAACACGTCGTTGTGCGTACTGTGGTGCAGTCTACTGTACGATATGGATACCATTTGAGAATTGTTCGAAGCACCTTCCGTACAGTGAACTACGGGATGTTCAAATGTCGTGACACAACACGCGCACTGCCTGACGATCAGGAAGCATTGTCTCCCACAGAAACAGCGATTTTATCAACCACCTGTGGTGCAACCTGTCTTCGGCCTCTTCCCGGAGCGAGCCCAGTTCTCCAGTTGATTCGAAGTGCTTCACCCTACTCCGCCCAGCAGGTGGAGAAAGAGGACTCTTCCGTAATCCTCCCAGAATTACTGTTGTTTTGATTATAGAGCTTCACCAATAATGCCCTGCTCCTTTTGTCCAAGCTCATGTAGACACGTCAAGTGCACTGCGACTGGTCAGGTATGTGAGTCTATGAAACACGATGACTGATCACGGCACCTGGTGGCCGTAGTTGGAACTGGACGGTAGCGATGTGACGCATGAAAATCATGGACACCATACTCTGGATATTAATGCTACCAAGTCTGGTACTCGTACGGTAATTAGTCTCCGAATTACAACGTGTTAAATAGAGAAAGTTTAATTATAACTACCCCGTATAATTAAGAAATGATTATTAAACACATTTGCTACACGTGCTTCATAATTTACAGCACTTCCATTTAATTCAATAGTGACGTTATCCTGTCTCCAGCCGATTGCCGTGCCTCCCGTTTCACTACGTGGTATATAACCTTAAGTTTGCTTTCCGAAATACTGATTTCTGACAGTATGTGCATGTTCCTTGATTTTTTAATAACTTTTCTTACTAATTTTGAGAATTTTTTGTAGAGTGAGAGTACTGCACGATCTGTTCTTATTCTTGCCAGCAAATACATTTCTCTTTTGAAACTTTCTGGCAGATTAAAACTGTGTGCCTGATCGAGACTCGAACTCGGGACCTTTGCCTTTCGCGGGCAAATGCTCTACCATCTGAGCTACCGAAGCACGACTCACGCCCGGCCCTCACAGCTTTACTTCTGCCAGTATCTCGTCTACCTTCCAAACATTTCCCTTTTCCTTCCATAAAGTATCTTAAACCTTCTAGTGATCCACAATTTTTACATGGAAAGCTATTTTGAGATGTCTACATGAATTTACCATTGAACAGGTTAAATTTTGTGTCAGCATTTGGTTCATCATAAATTTCATTCCAGGCCATCCCCCGCAAACTATTCTCAAAAACATTTGTTCTGGGCTTCATTAATTATTCTAAGTAACTTCCACTGTGAGGTATCAATACTGCAAAGTACTGTTTCATTTATCAAATGGCTCTGAGCACTATGGGACTTAACATCTGAGGTCATCAGTCCCCTAGAACTTAGAACTACTTAAACCTAACTACCCTAAGGACATCACACACACATCCATACCCGAGGCAGGATTCGAACCTGTGACCGTAGCGGTCGCGCGGTTCCAGACTGAAGCGCTTAGAACCGCTCGGCCACTCCGGTCGGCCGTTTCATTTATCCTAACTAACTGTGCACCTTGATCAGAGGGAAGATTTGCTACTGACTATACAGTTATTGTCTTGCTTTGATGTTCATCAAAGAAAACGCTATCAAATAGGGACCTACTGTCTTTACCCGCCCATACTGGAAACTTCATTACTGAGATTAAATTGTAGTATCCAAATAAGTTTTCCAGATCATTTTTTGTCAGATTTCTTTAGAAAATCGGCATTTAAATCACCACAGAGTGTTAATTGCTTGCTGCTGTTTGACAAGAGCCATAGTATGGAATCAAAATTCCTTATAAACAGTTTAGAATTTTCCATCTGGGATATATATCCAGTTATAATTAAAAGTGAACTATTTTTCAGTATTAATCCACAAACACACACTTCTATGTGCATAAACGCGAAAGACCTCGTAGTCACACACTTCTATGTGTTTATCATTATAAAATCTACTAGGCTCAGTGTTTTTGAACTTGTGTTTTGTGTTAATATATGTATCATCTCCTCGTTTTGCTATATTACTTCTACATGGGTAAGATGCTAGAATGTAATCTTTTGTATTTAACTTATCTAACTCTGTCGTACTCACATAGGCACAGAATGTCTATCTTTTCATAGCTCTCTAAATTTTTCGTAACTCCTTTGTGGGGCTCGTCTGTTAATTTAGCTTCTTTCATAACACAGTGCTTGAATCCCGATTTTAACCTCTATGACAGCGGAAATCACAGGGATCTCTCTTTGTGTGATGGTAGCGTCCCATACATTTTCTGCAAGAAGCTCAGCCAAACTTTCTTTCTCCTCTCTTATCCAGTTATTGGCCGTGTCTAGTATATCCTCGTATTCCAGTTGTAGCATCAGTCACTGCGCTCGTGTGCGATTTCATTTCTTTTAGCAGCAGCCTGCTCCACACTGTGTTCACATGGCTCGCAGCTGTGTTAACCTCCAGAAATTTTATACTTATGCATGTAGTTGCTACAAATATTACGTGTAGGTTATCCCTTAATGCTGTAATTTCTGTCTTTAGTCAGGCTGTTCCCTGCTGCACTTACGACATTGATCTGATCTTCTTTGTCAAAATCTTCCCACAAATTCCCTATGTCCTTTGTTATCTGGCTGACTCCAGCACTTGGCTTCACATTACTTGTGACATGGGACTCTGTTCCTAATTTGTCCTGTACCATCTGGTAACAAGTCAAACATATTAGGTATTGTAAGCTTAAACGAAGATGAAGTTTCACAGTTGTTCCCCTTTCGCCCATTACTTTTTATCCTCACCCAATTCCTACAAACTTTTTACTCCTTCAGCATACTTACTGTAGTTCAAATTTCGAAAATTTTAATTCAGCCTACAGAGCACAAATCTTTGTCTCCTATTTAGCGTTTCTATTGTCTTTTTTGTAGAGATTTCAGTTCCATGGGAGAGCCTCACTGAATTCCCTTTTCAGATCCCCACTGCAAATGCAATCGTCCCAGTGGAATTATAGTCCACAATCTACACGTACCACTGACTGCCCTAAGGCAACATCCATACTTATCATGCATTGCAACACAGGTTAAAAAATTAAAAACAGAATTAAATCACTTATCACACTTTACACCACACGAATTTTGGCAAATTACGAGCCGCAAAGTTTGATCTACGGATTAACGATTCAGGTGTATGTTATAAAGCAAAAAGTTAATTATCTCCGCTTAAAACTTAGAACTCACTTAACTGTTAATGAACATACTTGCAAAAAAATGTAGCTTTTAATCACTACTTATATGAGTATTATTTGATTTTACACATACTATCGGCAGAATAAGGCCTACTACCTGTGATGCGATTTTACGTGATAATTTAAGGAATAAGAAAACCTTATATCACAAAGTCTTTAATTGTTCGGAGATAAGAAAGAACGAATTTACGTATAAAGTATCCTTCACACAATTACTTTAGCCTACTAAAACTAATTATGTTTTAACCAGTAACACAAGTGTGGCTTCAGTCGGGCACCAGTGCTGCCAACCAAGTGACTGGTGAGCATTCATCAGAGAACCTCTAATCAGCACCTAGCCCAAAAAAACCCGTGTGTGCACTCCATAAGTACTTTTCTAGCTGAGTAGCTGCTTTCTTTGCGTAGCGAATCCATGACCTATCAAGGGGAGTCCTAGAACTTTCCACTCCCCAATGCAGCTGAAGTGTAATCTGCAAAAACTCTATGATTTTGGTATAACTCTCTACAGCAGCCAAAGGTCGATATCAATGCACGCGATCAATATACGAACGACTATACCCAACTGAAAATCTTTGCCGGCCGCAGTGGCCGTCGGTTAAAGGCGCTGCAGTCTGGAACCGCAAGACCGCTACGGTCGCAGGTTCGAATCCTGCCTCGGGCATGGATGTTTGTGATGTCCTTAGGTTAGTTAGGTTTAACTAGTTCTAAGTTCTAGGGGACTGATGACCTCAGCAGTTGAGTCCCATAGTGCTCAGAGCCATTTGAACCATTTTTTTGAAAATCTTTCTTTAGTTAACTTAACTTTCACATATGGAAATTTGATTCTGTTGTATTGTAGTGTATGGAACTGGGGACCTAGAAAGGACGAAGAGACTTCGTCCCCCCGTAGCCCTCAGTGGTACACAACCCACAACAGGATACAGCAGTCCACTGACCCCACCGCCGTCCCACACCGAACCCAGGGTTATTGTGCGGTTAGACCCCCAGTGGAGCCCCACAGGAACGCCTCACACCAGACGTGTGTAACCCCAATGTTTGCGTGGTAGAGTAATTATGGTGTACGCGTACGTGGAGACAGTGTTTGCGCAGCAATCGCTGAAATAGTGTAACTGAGGTTGAATAAGGGGAACCAGCCCGCATTCGCCGAGGCAGATGGAAAACCGCCTTAAAAACCATCCACAGACCGGCCTGCACACTGGGCCTCGGCCAACCAGGCAGGCTGATTCTATTGTAACAAAACATACAATTTCAGCTACAATGTAAAATGGCTTGAAATTGCATCTCTCTTTTCAAACCAATAATTTCACGTTTATTTACCTTATTAGTTGCCATCGTGTGATTCATACGAAGGTCATTCCATAAGTCATGACAACTATGGTATATCGTGCGAACATGCGGCATCACCGTTATCGCAGTAAATACACTGACGGGAAAAAATGGCAACAACAAAAAGTAACTGATCTAGAGTAACGACATTTCGGGAATACATTTGTCTAGGTAACATGTTTAAGTGATTAACATTGCAGCATTACAGGTTAACATAAGCACGAGATAAGCCGTTCCAAGTACGAAATGCTGGCACATTAATAACCGGCGTAACCGCCAGAATGTTGAAGCAAGCATGCAACCGAGCATGCATTGTATTGTACAGGTGCCAGACGTCAACTTGTGGTATGGTATTCCATGCCTTCTGCTCTTGGTCGGTCATTATAGGGATGGTTAATGTTGTTTGTGGATGACACTGGAATTGTCATCCGATGATATATCATATGTGCTTGATGGGAGAGAGATCTGGTGATCGAGCAGGCCAAGGCAAAATGTCAACATGCCGGCCGAAGTGGCCGTGCGGTTAAAGGCGCTGCAGCCTGGAACCGCAAGACCGCTACGGTCGCAGGTTCGAATCCTGCCTCGGGCATGGATGTTTGTGATGTCCTTAGGTTAGTTAGGTTTAACTAGTTCTAAGTTCTAGGGGACTAATGACCTCAGCAGTTGAGTCCCATAGTGCTCAGAGCCATTTTTTGAAAATGTCAACATTCTGTGGAGGATGTTCTGTAACAACAGTGAGTGGCATGTGGGCGAGCGTTATCTTGTTGGAAAGCACCCAGTGGAATGCTGCTCGTGAATGGAAGCACAACAAGTCGAATCACCAGATTGGAGTACAAAAATGGTTCAAATGGCTCTGAGCACTATGGGACTTAACTGCTGTGGTCATCAGTCCCCTAGAACTTACAACTACTTAAACCTAACTAACCTAAGGATATCACACACATCCATGTCCGAGGCAGGATTCAAACCTGCGACCGTAGCGGTCGCGTGGTTCAAGACTGTAGCGCCTAGAACCGCTCGGATTGAAGTACAAACTCGCAGTTAGAGTGCGTAGGATAACCACCAGAGTGCTCCTGCTTTCATACTAAATCGCGCCCGGGACCATAGTTCTAGGTGTAGGTCCAGAATGCAGACAGGTTGGTTGCACGCCCTCAACTGGCCTCGTTCTAACCAACACACAGGCGTTACTGGAACCGAGGCAGAACCATTTTTCATCAGAAAACTCAACAGACTTCAATCCCGCCTTCCAGTGAGCTCTCGCATGACACCACTGAAATTGCAAATGACAGTTGTTAGGGGTCAGTGGAATCCACGCTGCAGGGCGTCTGTCTCAAAGCTGAACTTGAAGTAACAGATTTTTAACTTTTCGTTGTGTCACTTTGGTGCCAACTGCTCGTAAAATTGCTGCTGCAGCTGCAGAGCCATAAGCCGAACACGGTGGTCTTCCCTCTCGGTAGTGCCACTTGGCCGTCCGGACACGGGCTTCTTGCGACCCCACATTCTCGTGGCCACTCTGCCAGCAATCATGTGGCTACATTCCTGCCAAGTCTTTCTACAATATCGCAGAAGAAACATTCAGCTTCTCGTAGCCCTATTACACTATTTTTAACTAATATTAACTCATCACGTTAAATTTCAAAGATAATTAACGCACACGACCGTTGCAGCGCTTATTTAGAGTAAATCTCATTGCATCCTCATAGTGGCGCTACTAACGCCACATTTACAATGCTGGCGTAAAATTTGGATAGACATCAACTTTCAGATGTAGAAACACGCCTACGAACTTCCAATTTCTTCTAGGTGTTGCGAGCTTTTTCTGTCAATGTACATTCGAAAGCCCGCGGTCAACATCACCGAAATCAACCGACAGACTGCGCCCGCATGCGATGATGGCTCGGTACGAGCGCCTGAAACATTATGTGTGAGCTTGGTTGCTACAAGATGGATCCTTCCGTACCCACGCTACTCACCAGACCTAATTCCGTGCGACTTCGACCTCATTCCATAGTTGAAGAAACCACTGCGTGGGAGGCGCTTGCAAACAGGACGGATATCCTCACGACATTTCAGTGATTGTTGGCACCTACTAATGGTAATACCAATGGCATTCAGTGCCTCCGCCATCTTTGACGACGCTTTGTGGGTGCACTGCGGGTAGTTTCAAGGAGAGTAGTTGATTTTGATTCATTTTGTTCGTTTTTGTTTTCGTGCACAATAAATTGACACAGAGGTCCAATGCGTGTGTTTCATTTCAACCTTTGCATGACCTCCCGTAATCGAACCCCATTTTGTGTTTGCACTCATATGCATTCATATACACGCTACCTTACCAGTTCAATGCACATCATGGAATTTCCATGATGTCACATTATCGCAAGACTTACCATAGTTACCATGACTTATGGAATGACCCTCGTATTTTCCTTTGGTTTCCTTTTTATGCATTAGGCCTAATGACGCTAAGATTTATTGAAAATCAGAACCATATTTTATCCGCTGTGAGATGCTTTTTTAGGTGAATCTCCCATGAGCTAACCCCGTGAAGCTTGGCAGGAAATGGCTGCTAGATATTTTTTTACGCTGTTTAAAACCAGAGTTTTTAAACAGCTGAGCTATCTCATTGAAGTAATAGGTCAAAATACCTCCAACGAGAGAGCATCTTTCTCTTGTGTTGCTATATTTCAATTAATGCGAATTAATTAAAATATAAGCAGGGACATATAGAATAATAGGAAAAATGTTACTCAGTATTAGTACTCCCCAAATCAAACGGTGTCGTTAAGCATACATAAAAATAACATCTCATACTACATTTATACTTACAATTTTATGGTAATTTTTTAATGTCTTTAACACTCGTATCGTTATGTCAGCTTAGTTGAATAAACTCTGCTTCCGAACAGGCCTTGAAGACCGAACAGTGCCGACCAACTGCCGTGTCATCGTTAGTCCAGGGGCGTCACAAGTTGCGGACATGGCGGTGCATGTGGTCAGCACACCGCTCTCCTGGCAATTATCAGCTTTTGTGAGCGGAGCCGCTACTTCTCAATCAAGTAGCTCCTCACTTGGCCTCACATGAGATGAGCGCACCGCGCTTGCTAGCAGTTCCTTGCAGATCATGACGGACACCTATGCAAGTGCTAACCAAGCCCGACAGCCCTTAATTTTGGTGATCTGGCGGGAACCGGTGTTACTACTGTGGCCAGGCCATTACCCGATTTAATAAGCATGTTATAAATGAAATTTTCATTTTCATACAGAACTACCACACTGTTAGGGACTCCAGTCTCTATTACGATGATTCACGTAGAAACTTGGCCTTCAGCTTAAATTAAGAAGATATAAAACACCCCGCCAGATCAAAACAGTGTACCAGGCCGAGATGCGAACCTTCTGGAAAATATAAATTAAATAAAGACGTAGAATGCTAACAACGTTTGTTTCATTTAAAAAGCCTTAAGAGTTTTCACACAAAAACTTCGGAGCTATTACTTCGTACCTTCATGGAGGGTTGAACACTTGCCACATAAACGTTCTATAGATCTGAATGTGCATCCCTTTATCTCTTACTAGCACAGACTATTAGCTGTAGATGGATTACTTACAACCAGACGAGGCTGCGCAGGCCGGCCAAGTGCTGCAGGCGAACGTGGTGTAGGCGGTTGCCGTCCAGGAAGAGCCACAGCAGCGAGGACAGCTGCGACAGCTGCGGCACGCTGTCGCCCCGCAGCGCGTTGTCCGACAGGTACCTTAACAGACACGTCTCCCCTCTCATTCAGCTCGCGGTAAATGGACCAGGTTAAAGAAGTAGGATGAGAAGTTGGAGGGTCTAGGAGAGACAGCTACACAGTATATTTTCATTGATCAGTGAAACATCCTCCCATTCCAAGAAGATTCGAGACTGGCTTAATAAGAAATAGAGAAAAGTGAAGATGGTGGTTTTAATGATTCAAGTGTTCTACGCAGTCTCCCCCAACTTGAGTACAACACACAGCGTTCATATAACCACGTGCAACTGTCAGAAAAGTCCTCCTTTGGGATAATGTCCAAGGCGCGCGTGACATTGACGTGACTGTCGGTCATGTCGTCAAGACCGTTGACCATTCATGTAAATTTCTGCACCTTGTCGTTTTGTGGTAGGTTCGTGTTGATATAAGTAAGTCTCATCACCCGTACTGAGCCAGGCAGTGCAGTGGTTAGCACAGTGGACTCGCATTCGGGAGGATGACAGTTCAAACTCACGTCTGGCCATCCAGATTTAGGTTTTCCGTAATTTCCGTAAATCGCTTCGGGCAAAAGCCGGGAGGTTCCTCTGAAAGGGCACGGCCGCTTTCGTTTCCTTTTCTTGACACGATCCGAGCTTTTATTCCCTCTCTACTGACCTCGATGTAGACGGGACGTTAAACCCAATCTTCCCTTCTTTTCGTTTTTCATCACCCGGGATCACTTTTCCCAGAAAAGTATTGTCCACATTTTGCATTTGAATCAAGTCGTGGCAAGTCTCCACACGTTTCGGCGTCAAGGTATCTGGGAGAAACTCTTCTTCAAAACTTTCTAGAGGATGTCTTGAACACTTGACTTAGAGATACTTCTCCACTGCGATTGGTGACACAACAATGTAGTCACGCTCCGGCCACTTGTCCACTACGTAACACTGCTTGCTGACAACTGACTGGTCGAATGCTTATCTGTTGTTTGCAAATATTAGTTCAAGCAGCCACCGTAGTTAATGGTCTGACGTCGCTTATACGCCAGCAATAAAATCAGTCTCGAAACTTTCCGGACAGGCGATGTACAATCAGGACCCTTTTCCCTATATGTGGCATTCATAGCATGTCTTAAGGAACAGTTGTAGTTGGATGATTTAAAGAAAGAAATGTTTGCGATTATTCACTAAATTTTTCAGGATACAGAGCCATTCGATGTTCACAGAATGGGTGTAACAAAAAGCCTCTCGTGCAAAAATGTGTTAGTAAAATGTAAGTTTCGCAGGAAAACTGCAGTGATGTGACAAGTGAATCGTTATGATGAAGCTGCTGCTACGTTACCATACTAACTATTTCACACATATACAGTGTGTCCCAATTCCTTTAGGACTGTGCGTATGAAAAAAAAAATCATGTATTATGCCATGAAATCACTGTATTTATTCACAATAGTATCAACCAGAATTAATACACAGCTAAACTCGCTTTGAAAGTGTTTTGAAGTAGTCAATGTAGTCCTTTTTTGGAACTGCATTTATTGCTGCAGTACAATTTTCTTCGCTGTCCTTAACTGCATCGTAACGGTGCCCTCTCATTTGCAAACTTCAGTTTGGGGAACAATCAAAAGTCGGTTGGGGACAAATCCAGCGAATACAGAGGGTTATCCAGGACTGTGAACCATTTGCTGGCCAAAAACTCTCACTTCGATCTTTGCTTTGTGGGCCGTCGTGAGCTGTTGTGGGCTTAACACAAAACTTGATGTTGCCTAACTACTCCACCGCCATTTTCCGACTAGTGTCAGACAAATACTGTTACATTTGCGGAAAGAGCGCCTGCTGCAGCGATGCTAGAACCTTGATCTTTTATGCGACTGTCGTTGCAACTTCAAGGATCGTAACACAATTGTACACGAGATAGCATTGCAGTTTGGTATTCCACACAAGCAGTCCTAAGAGAACTGGCACACACTGCGTATTTAAGAACTACTGAACTAATCAAGGAGTTGAATGATCTTCTAGAAAATTAAGTCTACGTAATAGTATAGTCCGATATCACGTGTCAGTTATGCAATAAGGACACGTACACAACAAACACAAGGTCACAGCCGGCCGCGGTGGTCTAGCGGTTCTACGCGCTCAGTCTGGAACCGCGCGACTGCTAAGGTCGCAGGTTCGAATCCTTCCTCGGGCATGGGTGTGTGTGATGTCCTTAGGTTAGTTAGGTTTAATTAGTTCTGAGTTCTAGGCGACTGATGACCTCAGAAGTTAAGTCGCATAGTGCTCAGAGCCATTTTGAACCACAAGGTCACAAATGACTTGAAAATACAGGGGTCGACAAAAATATTGAAACACGAAAAACACAACACATTACCATGCAAAGTACAGTGTAGGAAAACCAGTGGCACTCAAAACAGATTCCAGTCGTCCTGGAACGGATAAATACACTGATAAGCCAAAACATTACAGCCACTGGCGATTGCGACGTTCGATGCCGCCTAGTGGCGTTGCGGGCACGTGACGAGGTAACAAAAGATGCAAGTGGACCAGACACAGATGGAGGGTCACCCTAACGAAGATATGGACTGCAGATGGAGAAATCCACTGCGATAAGCAACTTTCACAAAGGGCAGATTATTATAACGTAGAGTCTGTGAACGAGTACCTCGAAAACGGTCGAATGTTCACTTCCTACTATCGTGAGCATCTACACTAACACTAGGCGTTAAATGTTTGCAAATCCACTAGTCTTCACAGAAAGTGGGGCTTGGAAGCATGTCTGCTCTGTAAAGAAGGATGGTGATCTGTGGCATCTCTGCCGAAAGAGCACAATGCTGGTGCACGCACAAGTGTTTCAGACAAAATGGTTCAAATGGCTCTGAGCACTATGGGACTTAACATCTATGGTCATCAGTCCCCTAGAACTTAGAACTACTTAAACCTAACTAACCTAAGGACATCACACAACACCCAGTCATCACGAGGCAGAGAAAATCCCTGACCCCGCCGGGAATCGAACCCGGGAACCCGGGCGCGGGAAGCGAGAACGCTACCGCACGACCACGAGCTGTGGACAAGTATTTCAGACCATAACGTACATCATACGTTGTTGAACATAGAGTTCCGCAGCAGACCAGCCCTAGTGTGCACATGTTGACCCAACGACATCGACAGTTACAATTGCAGTGGGCACGGGACCATCGGGATTCGACCGTCAGTCGCTGGAAATGGGTCGGCTCTTCAGCTCCATAAACCCCTTCATCGAGGTGAACGGCGACTCTAAACGTGCAGCGCACCATCACCTGCAGCCCTTCAAAAATATGGCTCTGAGCACTATGGGACTTAACATATGAGGTCATCAGTCCCCTAAAACTTAGAACTACTTAAATCTAACTAACCTAAGGACATCACACACATCCATGCCCGAGGCAGGATTCGAACCTGCGACCGTAGCAGTCGCGCGGTTCCAGACTGTAGCGCCTAGAACCGCTCGGCCACACCGACCGGCAGCCCTTCATGCTTCATGTCTCCCCCGACGGCGATGTCATCTTCCAACAGTGTAATTTTCGGAACCAGAACCGTTCTACAGTGGTTTCAGGACCATTATAGTAGACTCACGTTGATGTCTTGGCAACAAAATTCTCCTGATGTAAATCCTGTGGAACCCATCTGGATCGCTATCGGTCGCCATCACCGCGTACCCAAATCAATGGCCCATTATTTAGGCGAATTACGTAACCTGTACATAGACATCTAGTGCCACATATCTCCACAAACATAGCAACGAACTGTCGGATCCCTGATACGCAGCATCAGTGGTGTATTTCGTTTCAAAGACGGGCAAACAAGCTATTAAGGGGAGGGCCATAATGTTTTGGCTCGCCAGCGTGAAACTCCTACATCTAAATCAATATACGTATTTCACAAGCCACCGCACGGTGCGTGGCGAAGGATACCCTTTACCACTATTAACCATTTCGTTTCCTGTTCCACTAGCAAAGAGAACAAGGGAAACATGACTATCTATATGCTTCGGTATGAGCCCTAATTTATTCGTGGTCCTTACGCGAAATGTATGTTGGCGGCAATAGAATCGCTCTGCAGTCAGTTTCAGATGCTGGTTCTCTAAATTTTCTCAAATTCGCTCCAGGGATTCCCATTTGAGTACCCGAATCGTCTCCGCAATACTTGTGTGTTTTTCGAATCTACCGAGAACAAATCTAGCAACCCGCCTTTGAATTGCTTCGAAGTCTTCAAATGGCTCAAAAATGGTTCAAATGGCTCTGAGCACTATGGGACTCAACTGCTGAGGTCACAAGTCCCCTAGAACTTAGAACTACTTAAACCTAACTAACCTAAGGACAACACACACATCCATGCCCGAGGCAGGATTCGAACCTGCGACCGTAGCGGTCGCGCGGTTCCAGACTGTAGCGCCAGAACCGCTCGGCCACCAGCGGCCGGCGAAGTCTTCCTTTAATCCGATCTGTTAGGGATACCAAACACTTAAGCAGTACTCAAGAATAGGTCATATTAGCGACCTATATGCGGTCTCCTTTACAGATGAACCACACTTTCCCAAAATTCTCCCAATAAGCCGACATCGGCCATTCACCTTTCCAACCGCAATCCTCACAAGATCTTCCAAGATCTTCTATGGTATTCAAGAGAATCTTATACCATTATTCCCCAAAATAACGACTAGTTCAGGCAACGATGATGGAGATGGACAGCGACTACGCGTTATGGCTGTGGCGGCCAGGCCAATGCACCATTTCATCTTCGAGCTCACAAAACCAGTCCTCGACGATGCGAGCTGTGTGAATTGGGGCCCTGTCGTCTTGAAATACAGCGTCACCATTGGAGAGTAAACACTCTACCATGAGATGGACCTAATCAGCCAAAATGGTCATATCATCCTTGACAGTGAAGCGAACTTGTAAAGTAACCATGAGGGTCTATGGCTACCAAAATCATCACTGAACCCCCCCCCCCCGCCCCCCCCCGCCATGTTTCACTCTTGGGACGTAAATTTAGCAAGAGGTTGGAAAGAGTGTGAAAGAAGATTCATCATACCAAATGACATTCTTCCATTGCTCCATGGCCCACGTTTTACGACTTCGGCACAATGTCTTCCTGTTAAGGACATTTGCGTAACTGATGAGCAGTTCTGGAATTCTATATCTCCCTACACTTCCCTGCTTGTGGAGTTCTCTTCATGTTGTTTTAGTGCTGACGGAATTCGGAAGTGCAGCATTCAGTTCTGCAGTGATTTTTGCAGCTGTCGTCCTCTTATTTTTCCTTACAATTCACTTCAATGATCATCAGTCACGATCACGCAAAACACTTTGGCCCGGGTTGTCACTTAGGGGAAGATGTTTCTCCGCTTCTCCGGTATGCGGTACAGATCTTCGATATGGTGCCTCCTGAAACACTAAGCACTTCGGCTACATTGGTTACGGAAGCACACAACATTCGAGCGCCAACAATTTGCTCACGTTCGAATTCAATGAGCCGCCATATCCACTCACAGCTACACAGAACGCTGTTGTGATCACGACTGACACTTACAAGGAACTGAAGACACTGGACAGGTGCCGTTCGTGGTCAAATACAACAGCACAACCTACAGGCTTGGCTAGCATCGACATTTATGTTCGAGCATGCATTTCTCACTGTGTTTCCAAATTTTTGTCCACCACCTGTATGTGCGGAATGTAGGCACTACGAATAATAAGCACATGCGAAAGTAAAATTGTAGCTTACATGTTAATAGAAAACTGCGAAAGCTTTTCAGAAAAAGGAGAACAGTTGAGGAAATGATATACTAACAATCTTTCCAGTTGTGTCTGCCCGTCGAATAGTCCAGGTGGAAGAAACTCGAGACCATTGTCATCCAGGTTCCTGAAAAAAGAGTAAAAAATTGTATTGCTTCAAAATCACCAAAATTAACATTTTATGTTATACACTGGATGATGAGACAGAACATGTAAAAGGAGAAAATTTCCCTGTTCTTTCTGGACTGCTTAACTCTCTAAAATCGATCAATTATAACGATAACCTAGTGACTGTCATTCACGGGCCCTGCACCCTATTATCAGAGAAGCTAGCTCAGCATATTCAATACTGTGTCCCAATTTTGAGCGGATGTCATTAAGGTTTTCTTTTTTCCTTCAGATATAGCCTTACACGTAGAGCGTTACAGACGGGATGGCGTGCCAGACTTAGATCGAACCGACACTCTGGATTAACGAGAGTTGATTTGGTACAGTGGCTAGCCCGAGTGTTCCATACCCTAGTTTAGGAAAATACCGAACGTGTTACTAATCTCTCTCTCACATAACATAATACAAAAATCCCATTATATACTTAACAGGGTTCACACGGTTCACGCATAGGCGGTGCAAGCGACTTTCCTCCATTAGGTTTACTGACGACTGTTGCAGCAACATAAATAATTGCCAAACCATTAACTAAACCGATTGTCTTAACCAGGGGAGATTTCTAGAATGAAAAAAATCAGTATCAACTTTTTCCAAGGTAAGGTCCATATGTACAGGAGTTTCCCTATTCCAGTTGTTCATTTCTAGTTGATCACTCATTCATCGGGTTGCAAGGTTGGTTCTACCGTCTGTTAGTGAGGTCAGATTCACCCTCCCTAGCAGTCATTGTTCCTTTCACCACGCGAGTGCTGTTTAAATGAGCGCTACACCTCAGCACGGAAAGACAGAGCGTTGAGAGCTCATCCCTCTGGATATCAACGACCTGGATTTTGCCATTACAGCACTGCAGCTACTAAGAAAAGACTCGCGTACAGAGACTAGCATATCCTGACCAGGCATCTATGGTAAAATCGACCATCCTGTCAGGACCTGCCTCCCTGTGCTTTATGCCATGTTGTAACATACCATTTACGAAGTTAGTGAGACAAAGGCTCGGAAGAAAAACCATCCGAGTCAGACTGTAGCAGAAGTAGGTATGTTATTTCCTTTCTGGTCTGACCAGGTAGATGGCCGCGTCAGGGGGACGTCTCTTCGCTGTTAGCAACACAAGAGCCGACGTCTGTTATCCGGCGGAATTTGACTTTGTTCCCCATGACATCGGGTTTTCTTCAGCGTCTTTTAAGTTGGAAATAAATGTGCAAAAGGTCCTGAAAAAATACCACTGTTTCCTGACAAGTGCTAACTGCGTGAGAAGGGGATTACAAATGAGAATAACTGCATTGTAGAATTTCTGAGACTATTTGGCTGAAAGGCCTGATTTTTGAGGTACTTTCTGAAGTCGCTAGAAGCTCTGAACATCGGACAGTCTTTCTACGTGTAGAAGGCAAGTTGCGGGCCCTGTGTTTAAACGTGTTGCCTATATCAAATTGGGAGTTGGTGATCCACAGTGTCCGACAAAATATTTCTTCCAGTACGGAAAATTTACAGGAATTTCCCGTGTGCGAGAATGGAGTCCTGAGCCGTTTCTCCGATTTTTTAGACAAGTGTGTGGCTTAGTGTGTGCATATGTGGTTGGTAAGAAAAGGCCTGCATTAGATGGTGAAGTTGTTAGGTATCTGGAAATGTTGTTCGAAGAAGAAAAAAAATTAACTTGACAACGGTGAACTGAACCTAATATATTGTATTTGTTTCCATGGAAAGCTGAAGCGTTTTAAGTGATGCTTGAAATTCGTAATTTCGAACAGTTATCCTAGTTTACACTTGCGAGGATGATCTCTTGACTTGTGTCCGGCGGTCTTCGTTCTTCCATCTAATAATCGAATCTTGAGTATTTTTTAAAGCACTTCGATGACTGAAGGGTATATAACACTGATACTGGCGTAGCGATTGATTTAACCTTGGCTTAATGAGGCTGGCGAGTCTTATCAAGACTGTTTCAGGGACGTAGCAGTGCCGAGAAGTGGCTCATACCTGCCATTAAACTTTTCCTTGTGAATCAGCGACGCAATACATTTCGCATTTGTCTCGCACCCTGAGCTTCGTAATAATGGATGGATTACGGGCGCGTTACGAGTGGGTAATCTCGTGACGTCACGGCGTCTTTAAGAACGAGACGACAGATGTTTCAGTGTGGCTTTTAAATTGTGGAGTCGCTCCCAAGTTTCCATAAATCTTGTGCATGCAGATCGCCGCCATTGTTGCTACTATAATATGAACATTTGACTTCGGGAAGTCGATTCCCGCCAACCATGGTCTAAGGCCTATTTGTGAGTAATGTCTGCCACAGCTCAACTATCACTTGCGGACGCAATGTATGCTGGACAATATGTGTTCTTATGCCATCAGTAACCCAGTAATAAATATTCTCAAACATTCTCACTCTTTCACACGGAAGAACACTAGAAGCAGTTAGCTGGGGTACAAAAATTCCGGCCGGGGAGGGGGCTGAAGGGGGAGGGGGGGGGGGAATTTGGCGACAGGGAGGACACCTGGTCACCCTCTGTCACTGTTATTATCAAATCCAGCTTATCATGTCGAACGCGTGAAGATACGGAATAAGGCCAGGCAAAAGGAGATATACTAGCTTAGCAAGACATACATATCTGATGATAATATAGATCTAAAACAGTCATAAAATTTTAAAAAAATACTTTTTTGCTATCAAAGACTGTTTTGAATTCCACGAATTTTATACACTGCCTCACTATGCCCTCCACTGTGCTTGTGTCACATTTCATTAAACGTACTTATGCTCACATAGTAAATCAACAATGACAATTATGCCCATGCACAAAATTTTTGAGGCTAACCAAACAAATATAATAGTTCTGTTCTGTTAAGTTTCCCGAACCACATAAATTCAACACTAGTCTCGCAGCACTAACGTCCTTGACGGCAGAAAAGCAAACAGGTGTCCTCAACTTGATTTAAGTAGCAGTATGAATGTGGGCAGGAACATTAAGTTGGAATCAAAGAAATAGAAAGTAGTTATTCACTGGAAAAACACATTTTATCTCTCAGCTTGCCAAAAGATTTATTGTTCTAAGTTTTCGCTGTTGGAGCCAGTTACTACATTATTCTCGGTTGTAGACTACGGTATACTGTAAAATCATGAACAAATGTACCGGCCATACCCTCAGCTGACCTTCATTAGGGTATGTAATACTACTGGGACTATGAAACAAGAATTATACATACACTGAATTTACCCCAGTACATATAATCCCCAGGGGCAGATGTGGACTCTGACCACAATCTATTGGTTATGACCTGTAGATTAAAACTGAAGAAACTGCAAAAAGGTGGGAATTTAAGGAGACGTGACCTGGATAAACTAAAAGAATCAGAGGTTGTACAGAGTTTCAGGGAGAGCATAAGGGAACAATTGACAGGAATGGGGGAAAGAAATACAGTAGAAGAAGAATGGGTAGCTTTGAGGGATGAAGTAGTGAAGGCAGCAGACGATCAAGTAGGTAAAAAGACTAGGGCTAGTAGAAATCCTTGGGTAACAGAAGAAATATTGAATTTAATTGATGAAAGGAGAAAATATAAAGATGCAGTAAATGAAGCAGGCAAAAAGGAATACAGACGTCTCAAAAATGAGATCGACAGGAAGTGAAAAATGGCTAAGCAGGGATGGCTAGAGGACAAATGTAAGGATGTAGAGGCTTTTCTCACTTGGGGTAAGATAGATACTGCCTACAGGAAAATTAAAGAGACCTTTGGAGATAAGAGAACCACTTGTTTGAACATCAAGAGCTCAGATGGAAACCCAGTTCTAAGCAAAGAAGGGAAAGCAGAAAGGTGGAAGGAGTATATAGAGGGTCTATACAAGGGCGATGTACTTGAGGACAATATTACGGAAATGGAAGAGGATGTAGATGAAGATGAAATGAGAGATACGATACTGCGTGAAGAGTTTGACAGAGCACTGAAAGACCTGAGTCGAAACAAGGCCCCCGGAGTAGACAACATTCCATTGGAACTACTGACGGCCTTGGGAGAGCCAGTCCTGACAAAACTCTACCATCTGGTGAGCAAGATGTATGAGACAGGCGAAATACCCTCAGACTTCAAGAAGAATATAATAATTCCAATCCCAAAGAAAGCAGGTGTTGACAGATGTGAGAATTACCGAACGATCAGTTTAATAAGTCACAGCTGCAAAATACTAACGCGAATTCTTTACAGACGAATGGAAAAACTAGTAGAAGCTGTCCTCGGGAAAGATAAGTTTGGATTCCGTAGAAATGTTGGAACACGTGAGGCAATACAGACCCTGCGACTTATCTTAGAAGCTAGATTAAGGAAGGGCAAACCTACGTTTCTAGCATTTGTAGACTTAGAGAAAGCTTTTGACAATGTTGACTGGAATACTCTCTTACAAATTCTGAAGGTAGCAGGGGTAAAATACAGGGAGCGAAAGGCTATTTACAATTTGTACAGAAAACAGATGGCACTTATAAGAGTCGATTGACATGAAAGGGAAGCAGTGGTTGGGAAGGGAGTGAGACAGGGTTGTAGTCTCTCCCCGATGTTATTCAATCTGTATATTGAGCAAGCAGTGAAGGAAACAAAAGAAAAATTCGGAGTAGGTATTAAAATCCATGGAGAAGAAATAAAAACTTTGAGGTTCGCCGATGACATCGTAATTCTGTCAGAGACAGCAAAGGACTTGGAAGAGCAGTTGAACGGAATGGACAGTGTCTTGAAAGGAGGATATAAGATGAACATCAACAAAAGCAAAACGAGGATAATGGAATGTAGTCGAATTAAGCCGGGTGATGCTGAGGGAATTAGATTAGGAAATGAGACACTTAAAGTAGTAAAGGAGTTTTGCTATTTGGGGAGAAAAATAACTGATGATGGTCGAAGTAGAGAGGATATAAAATGTAGACTGGCAATGGCAAGGAAAGCATTTCTGAAGAAGAGAAATTTGTTAACATCGAGTATGGGTTTAAGTGTCAGGAAGTCGTTTCTGAAAGTATTTGTATGGAGTGTAGCCATGTATGGAAGTGAAACATGGACGATAAATTGTTTGGACAAGAAGAGAATAGAAGCTTTCGAAATGTGGTGCTACAGAAGAATGCTGAAGATAAGGTGGGTAGATCACGTAACTAATGAGGAAGTATTGAATAGGATTGTGGAGAAGAGAAGTTTGTGGCACAACTTGACTAGAAGAAGGGATCGGTTGGTTCAAATGGTTCAAATGGCTCTGAGCACTATGGGACTTAACATCTATGGTCATCAGTCCCCTAGAACTTAGAACTACTTAAACCTAACTAACCTAAGGACAGCACACAACACCCAGCCATCACGAGGCAGAGAAAATCCCTGACCCCGCCGGGAATCGAACCCGGGAACCCGGGCGTGGGAAGCGAGAACGCTACCGCACGACCACGAGATGCGGGCAGGGATCGGTTGGTAGGACAAGTTCTGGGGCATCAAGGGATCACCAGTTTAGTATTGGAGGGCAGCGTGGAGGGTAAAAATCGTAGAGGGAGACCAAGAGATGAATACACTAAGCGGATTCAGAAAGATGTAGGTTGCAGTAGGTACTGGGAGATGAAGAAGCTTGCACAGGATAGAGTAGCATGGAGAGATGCATCAAACCAGTCTCAGGACTGAAGACCACAACAACAACAACATATAATCCTTCGAGAGGAGGTTAATAAATTTTGTAGTCTGGTCATGTGACAGAAATGAAGAGGAAGGAAGCTTAGATACTGTAAGCCCTCTTGGTCTGCGTATGTAACGTGAAGTTCTTCAGCTCTCCAACATGAACAGCAAAGATGATTACAAGCTTCCATTGTCTTGGCTGCCAATACTAGACGGCATACAAACCGACAGCGGTTGCGAGGCAGGCCCATTACGTGCAGTGGTAAACACTTACGCGGCATACACGCAACAAGGAAACCATCACCCGTCAATCGTAATTTTGTAATTTCTTATATTTATAATATGTGAAGTTCAAAAGTCAAATATGTAATATTAATAGCCGAAGTAGTTCGATGCAACTCTCAAAAATTCTCGAGAAAATCGACATTGACGATTTCTGATGCAACTTACTTCACTAAAGATAAGGCTGCTTTTTTTTTCATTTATCGCTATGATCTTTTCTCTCGTTTTATTTATTTATTTTTTTTTGGTTAAATTCGAATTCTTACATTTCTTGTGAAAAATGTCTCTAATTACATATTGGAGTGCTTAAATTAAAAACCACATTACAAATTTATTAACAATTTTTATGAAATATTGATAGTTAAGAATATATATTTGCAATGAAAAGTGAAATTTTGAACCCAGCGTGTAATTAGAAGATGTTGTGCATTTTTCATAAAAAATATTGATTAAACATTTGTTAATCGGCTAATATTGGATATGTGCTGACATAGGTGCTTGAATCAAACGAAAAAATAAAATAAAATTAAAAATGTGACCAAAGTGGGGTTCGAACAAGCGATCAGTTATTGCTGTGGTCTGCTCTATGGGAGGGAGGTGCTTTGCACTCAACTGTTTTAATGCGCGATGGAGATGCACCTCACGTAGCTGGTGAAGTCGCTCCGTTACTCCGTAATATATTTGCAAGGCCAGCATGATATCTAGATTTGAACCCGTGTAATTTCTGGCTGTGGGGTTACCTGAATGACGGGGTTGATCAGCAGGACACTAACAAACTTTGGAGGTTAAGATGAGCATACCGAGGGAAGTAGCAAACAGTAGAGCAGTCTCTAGTGCGGTTCCATGCTGTCGTGGATGCAGATGGTCGTCACATTGAGCAACTTTTTAACCTGGATCGTAAGCACGCTACGTAATCAACAAGTGTTTGCCTCTCATTTGGAAACTAAAATGTGTTCATTTCAGTGGTTTATTTGTCATTTATCTCCCGCATGTCCTTACAAATGTTTCCACAAAGATTCATTATCCTACGATCACACGTTTTTCCTGGGGCTGTCTTAACTAGCGAAAGAGAAATTATAACCACAGAATGCCGGCCGCTGTGGCCGAGCGGTTCTAGGCACTTTAGTCTGGAACCGCGCTGCTGCTACGGTCGCAGGTTCGAATCCTGCCTCGGGCATGGATGTGTGTGATGTCCTTAGTTTAGTTAGGTTTAAGTAGTTCTCGGTCTAGGGGACTGATGACCTCAGATGTTAAGTCCCATGGTGGCTAGAGCCATTTGAATTATTTGAACCACAAAATAAATACACCAAAAAAGTATTGCATCACCCCGGTTCCCAGAACTCACGAAGATAGACGTTGACTGTGGATATTGTATCACAGACACAGTCCCTTTGACTGTTCAGAGATGTCACTAAACCCGCCCAAAGATGTAAACAACATTGCATGAGCTGCGCTTATTAGACGGAGGGGATCCGACAGACGATCAGTTGCAGTCATTCCACAAGGAAAGAGGTACACGGCTCGTGTTGTCTGTAGTTCAACCATGCCTAGACGATCAATACCGCGGTTCGGTCGCGTCTGCATTGTTACTTTGTGTCAGGATGGGCTTTAGACAAGGGAAGTGTCCAGGCGTCTCGGAGTGAACCAAAGCGATGTTGTTCGGACATGGAGGAGATACAGAGAGACAGGAACTGTCTATGACATGCCTCGCTCATACCGCCCAAGGGTTACTACTGCAGTGGATGACCGCTACCTACGGATTATGGCTCGGAGGAACGCTGACAGCGACACCACCATGTTGAATAATGCTTTTCGTGCACCCACAGGACGTCGTTTTACGACTCAAACTGTGCGCAATAGGCTGCATGATGCGCAACTTCACTCCCGACGTCCTTGGCGAGGTCCATCTTTGCAACTACGACACCACGCAACGCGGTACAGACGGGCCCAACAACATGCGGAATGGACCGCTCAGAATGGGAATCACGTTCCCTTCACCGATGAGTGTCCCATTTGCCTTCAACCAGACAATCGTCGGAGACAAGTTTGGAAACAACCCGGTCAGGCTAAAAGCCTTAAACACATTGTCCAGGAGTGCAGCAAGGTTTAAGTTCCCTGCTGTTTTGGTGTGGCATTATGTGGGGCTGACGTACGCGCTGGTAGTCATGGAAGGCGTCGTAACGGCTGTACGATACTTGAATGCCATGTTCCGAGCGATAGTGCAACCGTATCAGCAGCATATTGGCGAGGTATTCGTCTTGTAAGGTGACTTTAATTTCGCACCTTACAAGCACACATCTACATACTTTGCCGTGATTTACAACAGGAATTAGGTATCATTGGATAGGTTGTACATCGTATATATGAATATTTAAAGAAGACTGACATTGTCACGTACACCTTGTAAATAATTGTTAACGTTTATTGCATGAAAGGTGACGGAGTGTCTCTATCATCAAAACGGCGTAATGACTGATTGCCTATACTAGTAGAGGTTGGAACGCCAATGGAAATGATTCGGCAAGCGTAGCTCACGCCCTGCGTGGAAAAGCCCGCACAGGTGTGTTAGTCCTGCTTCACACAGAAAGTGCCAAGTCGGACGGTCTGGGCACCTGAGCGCGGAAGCACAATACAGCGGCGGCTGACCGTTATTGCAGCAGGAGCCGCAAGGATAACCGGATAATCCTTCGGAAATTCTGTAAATATTGGAAGCAGCAGAGAGGAACGAGGAAGCGTTACCTCGGAAACCGCAGGCTGGGTTATTTCCGAGGGTTTTTACTCTGAAAAGCGTACCATTGTGTGAGTATAGGTATTTCCTCGCAAACTTTCCGCGCTGGAAGACAAAAAATTAAAATATGGTTGGTCAGCGTTCGGAAGAATCTGTAGAGAGGGAGAATATTCCGTGATTTCCAGAATATGATTCGCCTTCTGAGTTACGAAGGAGGGCAAAGGAGCTTTGCTGGTAAACCAGTGGTGGAGAGAAGAAGTCTTCCATTTTGAGCGCCCATGTTGGACAGTCGCTCAGTATCAGCTTTTGTTGTTACAGACGGACTTGCTGTCTTTGCTCTCAGTAGATTTTATAGTTAGAACGGTTAGGCACTGTACTGTTGCGAACTTATACGATTCTGAACTTCGTCTCCAGGTAGGGAGTCGCCATTGAGTACGCAGCGTTCAGTGATTGAGAGCACTTCCTCTGTCTATACTTATGTAGAGACGTTATCTGAATTCCGTCCTTGTGGCTGGAAATGCGTTTTTTGTCTGTAGAACACAGAGAGGAGAAAACAGTATAAGATCATACTAGTCAGAGGACCGGCATCTGCCATCCTCGTGTTTGAAAGAGTTTTTATTTTGTGGCTAGAGTTCTTCCATCGCCGCAGACGTGTACGGGAACCATCACTTCGACGCACCGGACGCAGTACATACGGTGATATTACTAATTGCTTCGGCTTATTAGGGCTACAAAGCTAAACAGCTGTGATCACGTAAATTTTATTTCGACTGAGGTTGCGCACAAATGTAGATCATCTTTGAAAGTAGTGTCTTCTAGTGTTTGGTACACAGGTGATGTCAGCCATTTCGCGTTATTTTTATTAGATAGCGTAGCCATAAAAAGGGGCAGATTAGGGGCAATTTATCAATCATATTAGTTAGGAAATCCATTTTTATCTCTTCATATTCATTGGACATTGATATATAAATATTTGAAATATATAAAGGGGTTTTTAATCCACACTAAATGTATAAGCAGCAACAGCATTTATCATTTGTAGTTACTAGTTCCCTTAATTATTCATTTATGTTTATGTCGTAATTTATATGTTAAAGAGCAAGAAGGAGGAGATAATATCACCATTAAGAGATCCTAAAATCTGCTTCAGGGGGTAGTCAGAGAGGGCCAAACCTTCATTTGTGCGTTCAATATTTTCCGTTGCGCACATTCATTTTACACCCGCCTGGAGTAGCATTTTGGAGTCTTCATGGACGACAATTTGCACACCTATCGTGCACATCTTGTGAATGACTTCCTTCAGGATAACGACATCGCTCAACGAGAGTGGCCAGCATGTTCCACAGACATGAATCCTATCGAACATGCCTGGGATAGGTTGAAAAGGGCTGTTTATGGACGACGTGACCCACCAACCACTCTGAGGGATCTACGCCGAATCGCCGTTGAGGAATGGGACAATCTTGACCAACAGTGCCATGATGAACTTGTGGATAGTATGCCACGACGAATACAGGCATGTATAAATGCAAGAGGTCGTGCTACTGGGTATTAGAAGTACCGGTGTGTACAGAAATCTCGTCCAGTACCTCTGAAGATCTTCCTGTATGGTGGTACAACATGCAATGTGTGGTTTTCATGAGCAATAGAAAGGGCGGAACTGATGTTTATGTTGATCTCTATTCCAATTTTCCGGAACTCTCGGAACCGAGGTGATGGAAAACTTTTTTTGATGTATGTATTTTCTACTTCATTCTGCGAATACGAAGTACCAGAACTCATCAACTTCACTTCCTAAGCTTTGTTTCCTTCATCCATTTTTTCTTCACGTTTCAGATCTCGAACTAGGAACTCAGCGCGATGGTGCAATGTAAGATACTGGGCTCGCCTTCGACAGGACGGTCGTTCAGCTCACCGCCCAACCATCCAGATTTAGATTTTCTTTTGTTTCTTTCAATTGATTAAGACAAATGCTGGAATGGTCGTTCGGTGAGGATACCACCGAATTCTTTCCCCAATTCGAACTTGTGCTGCGCCTCTAATGATCCCTTTGTCGACGGGACGTTAAACTCTTAATCTTCCTTCACTCGAGCCAAACAGCTCTACCATTTCTTGTGGTTCCTAGTTATCAAGCGGTTTAACTATAAAAAATGGACAGTATGTCATGTGTCCATTTTTCGTGCGCCACATAAAAGAGATATCAATGCTTCATCAAAAAACTGGTCTAGCTGAAAACCAGAAATAACAAGACCTACATGCATAACTTTCAGACCAAGTTTATTTTTCACATAAGTAACCTCTGAAAGACGTTCAATAAACGTTCAAGAATAAATCCAAAGCTTCTAGTCGAATTCAAGTATAACTGCATAGGTTATACATGAATTACATATATAATGGTTTGATATACACTCCTGGAAATGGAAAAAAGAACACATTGACACCGGTGTGTCAGACCCACCATACTTGCTCGGGACACTGCTAGAGGGCTGTACAAGCAATGATCACACGCACGGCACAGCGGACACACCAGGAACCGCGGTGTTGGCCGTCGAATGGCGCTAGCTGCGCAGCATTTGTGCACCGCCGCCGTCAGTGTCAGCCAGTTTGCCGTGGCATACGGAGCTCCATCGTAGTCTTTAACACTGGTAGCATGCCGCGACAGCGTGGACGTGAACCGTATGTGCAGTTGACGGACTTTGAGCGAGGGCGTATAGTGGGCATGCGGGAGGCCGGGTGGACGTACCGCCGAATTGCTCAACACGTGGGGCGTGAGGTCTCCACAGTACATCGATGTTGTCGCCAGTGGTCGGCGGAAGGTGCACGTGCCCGTCGACCTGGGACCGGACCGCAGCGACGCACGGATGCACGCCAAGACCGTAGGATCCTACGCAGTGCCGTAGGGGACCGCACCGCCACTTCCCAGCAAATTAGGGACACTGTTGCTCCTGGGGTATCGGCGAGGACCATTCGCAACCGTCTCCATGAAGCTGGGCTACGGTCCTGCACACCGTTAGGCCGTCTTCCGCTCACGCCCCAACATCGTGCAGCCCGCCTCCAGTGGTGTCGCGACAGGCGTGAATGGAGGGACGAATGGAGACGTGTCGTCTTCAGCGATGAGAGTCGCTTCTGCCTTGGTGCCAATGATGGTCGTATGCGTGTTTGGCGCCGTGCAGGTGAGCGCCACAATCAGGACTGCATACGACCGAGGCACACAGGGCCAACACCCGGCATCATGGTGTGGGGAGCGATCTCCTACACTGGGCGTACACCACTGGTGATCGTCGAGGGGACACTGAATAGTGCACGGTACATCCAAACCGTCATCGAACCCATCGTTCTACCATTCCTAGACCGGCAAGGGAACTTGCTGTTCCAACAGGACAATGCACGTCCGCATGTATCCCGTGCCACCCAACGTGCTCTAGAAGGTGTAAGTCAACTACCCTGGCCAGCAAGATCTCCGGATCTGTCCCCCATTGAGCATGTTTGGGACTGGATGAAGCGTCGTCTCACGCGGTCTGCACGTCCAGCACGAACGCTGGTCCAACTGAGGCGCCAGGTGGAAATGGCATGGCAAGCCCGTTCCACAGGACTACATCCAGCATCTCTACGATCGTCTCCATGGGAGAATAGCAGCCTGCATTGCTGCGAAAGGTGAATATACACTGTACTAGTGCCGACATTGTGCATGCTCTGTTGCCTGTGTCTATGTGCCTGTGGTTCTGTCAGTGTGATCATGTGATGTATGTGACCCCAGGAATGTGTCAATAAAGTTTCCCCTTCCTGGGACAATGAATTCACGGTGTTCTTATTTCAATTTCCAGGAGTGTATTCCTTAATTTAACGTGTATGCACCTGGAAACTATGAAAAACTCTACCTTTTTTTCTGACATTACAGAAGTCTCAGTTAATAAACAAAACAAATATCTAAAAAATTATGGAAATGGTATCATGACACCAACTAGTGCAACAATTGGGATCATCACATAGAAGTCAGTTCAGATGTCGACTCATCAAACACTTTGATAATTAAGTACAGTAATCTCTGCATTCACATGGGTTTCAATAAGCACAAATATGTATAATCTTATAAAACGTTTACTGACTATAGCTAATTCAAATCAGGAGGGCGAGGGCCCGTATGGGGTGGATTGATTTAGGTTTTTTCAAGCCTTGTTCTATATCGCTGGAGTTCTGTTACTCCGATAGAACTACTAGTTAAGCAAGCCAATGGCAATGCTAGTCTTGACTGAATTCCAGTATCAGATAATGTCTCTGCAGGTGTTTATATGTACTTTTACGTTACCGCTCCATTTGTTTTATAGACTACATTTTCTTTAGTAATAAGATACTGAAATTTAATATGTTTGTCTTATTAAGATTGTGTTTTAACTTTATCTTTATGTAATATAACTGTGAACAAACTAACAATAAGTTTGAAATCCCTCAAAATAGTAATATATAACTTAATAAAGTTTTGGAAAAGCAGGTTCTCATGTTTAAAGTAATGCACATGTGGAATCAATGCATTGTCTTACATCTTTGACCACAATTTTGCTCGCTCACAGAATCGGTGCAGGGCATGGACCTGTCTGCGCCGGCGATTCCAAGTGGTGTGTTGATTATTAGACTGGTGCCACTCATGTCACTGCGTAATGTGGCCCGTAAATGAAGTCACAGGCATGCTGTGTGGCTATATGTGGTGTCCTCGGCGGGTTCTGCTTCAATCTATGGTATTATAGTGATGGCCAAATAGTATTAGTCGCTACTGCGGTAACAGTCAACGAGTTTAAATTTCATAGAGTTGCTATACGTCCGCCATGTCTGAAGCAAATTGAATACCCGTCCGCCATTTTACCTGTAGACAAGGGCGTTGTCTGCTGTGTAACCCCCCCCCCCCCCCCCCCGGTATTGACTTTGACTAACTTCAAATAGCTCATGCTAGCTTTATTCCTTCTCAGAAAACAGCAAACAGAGGTGATTTCTATCTACAGTGGCAGCAACAAGCAAAGTCGTAGTCGAAGTACCCATAAACTTTTCGATGTAGACAAAACTGCAGGACGACTAAAAATATCTTCGCCCAGCTACGATAACTTTTTGTTTCTCGCAAAATGAATGTATATCAACGCAAAATGAGCAGGTAACACCTGAGGATAATGGAGTAAACTTCGAAATGCGTTTTGGTTACATGATAGAAACTGTATTTTTGTCTATATGAAAATATGTAAAAGCAGTATAATTATTTAGTTAAAGACTTACTATGTGCTAATGATGACTCATTGAGAGTATTGTTGCCCAAATTGTCGTAAGTTGCGAGATTTCACCTTTTTTTTGTAAATGTTGTGGAAAATTAAGGACAGTTGGGACTGCCTTGGACAAAGGGCGTCTCTGGTCATTTGCGTCGTACATATATTCGTCTACAAAGTGATTTGAGCAGATGTAGCCCATAGCGGTAGCGCGGTTCCAGACTGTAGCGCCTAGAACCGCTCGGCCACCCAGGCCGGCTAAATGTAAGTGTAAATAGCTAACTAGCAGCAACAAAGCGCAACACTATATGGTCAAGCTACAGTGTGTAAAATACTAACGATTTATTGGCTGTAAGTAGCGAATTAGTGGCAAGTTGAGTATTGCCACTGTCTGCAAATTATTGAAACTAGCGCACTGATGGTAATCTACTGAATGCAATTTACTGAATATAACAACATATTGAATAACAAAGAAATAGTTGTAGCAGCTACTGCAACCTGCAATGTTCTGCCTGTGAGAATTAACAGATTCATATAATTAACCATCTGCAACTAGGGAATCCAGTTATATATAAGAGACTGATTGCAAACCACTGCAGTAGCAATAGACCAATAATGAGAAAGACATGGGGGGGGGAGGGGTGAATTTGGGTGAATTTAGGGAGAATTGGTTCTAATGACATGGAAAGGGAAGACAGAGAGAAACTAAACAATATACGAAAAACTGTATAATAAAAACGTAACATATATGGCAGGGGGGAGGACGTCGGATGGGGGGGGGGGGAGGTGTGACAAGGTGGTGAACTACGTGGTAGGGAGTTCGTGGGATGGTGTAGGTTGGAGGGAAAGGAGGAGGAAGAAGTGATTAATAGGAACAAGTGAGGAAAATTGGTTTGTAACAGCTGGATTCTTACTATGGATAAGATGTAACTGTGAGGGTAATTAGCTGATATCTGATTATATAGACTTTCAGCAAACTATTGAGGCTATTTTTTTTATTATTTTACTGTAATTTTAATCCCACCTGAGACCAGCTTAAAGTTCCGCATGTGATTGGCTGATTGGCTTCAGTACTGGCATGATGTCTGCACTTGTTCTTTGGTTTTCTTATACGATGTTTGTACAGGCACTACGAACCACATGTAAGCATTTACGAGCTATTTTTGCTTTAAGGGATTCATTATTGTAATACATATTGTTCGTGTATTTTCTAGGACTATAGCAATATGCTGCATACATCACGCTTTGACGCTCACAAATAATGCGATAATTATAAGCATATACCATTTTTTGTCTTCGTTCCTAAAATTTAATATTCTTACCTGACTTCTACTTGTTTGTGGCATATTTTTCCGTACAGCCGTCTCAAGAAGGGCACTAGGTGCCTGAAATCGGTAAAGGAATAAAATTTCCTTTGTGCAATTGTCTGCTGAGTATTTCAAAAAACAAAAATTGCGGTTGCCGATGAGGAATAAAATAAAAAATTCCCGTGTATGTTAGATCACTACGGCTCCGGAGACAGACCTCATTTTGGGGGATATGTGCTGAATGACTGAGACACAGAACTTTCGACAGCATTGCCTCTCTCTCTGTCTCTATCTCTCTGTTTCTTTCTTTGTTTCTCTGTTACAGTATGCATCATCCAACCTACCGGGCTAGATTAATAAGACAGTTACCGCCTTTTCGGAAGGCACGTGTTTGAATCCCTGTCCAACGATACAGACGTAAAATGGAAGGCATTCGGAAGTCCGTGGCTAGCCTAACGAGTTCAAACATTGCACATTTGGATATCACATTACTACCTGCCTTGTTTTCTTCCTACAGTTACGTTTAGCTCCGCTATCAGATCTTCGTCACTACTGAAATATCCATTTGAATAAACTAAAAACTCCGCCCGAACAGACCATGAAGCCCCAAAGGTACCGACCGGCCGTCGTGTCATCCTCAGCCCACAGGCGTTACTGGATGCAGATATGGAGGGGCATGTGGCCTGCACACCGCTCTCCGGGCCGTATGTCAATTTACGAGACCGGAGCCGCTACTTCTCGATCAAGTAGCTTTTCATTTTGCCTCACAAAGGCTGAGTGCACCGCGCTTGCCAACAGCGCTCGGCAGACCGGATGGTCACCCATCCAAGTGCTAGCCCAAGCCGACAGCGCTTAACTTCGGTCATCTGATGGGAACAGGTGTTACCACTGCGGCAAGGCCATTGGCTAGCTATCTGAATGCAGACATCAAAATATACTTTTTTCTTTCATTCTTTGCCAGTCAGTGTGGCTGAGCGGTTCTAGGCGCTTCAGTCTGCAACCGCGCGACCGCCACGGTCGCAGGTTCGAATCCTGCCTCGGGCATGGATGTGTGTGATGTCCTTAGGTTAGTTAGATTTAAGTAGTTCAAGTTCTAGGGGACTGATGACCTCAGATGTTAAGTCCCATAGAGCTCAGAGCCATTTGAACCATTTTTTCATTCTTAGCAACTTAATGATCTCCATCATTCGGATAAATTTTAAATTCAGTTTGCAGAAAATGCCAGCATTTTTTTCATTGTGTTGTCATTTAGTGTCAGTGACATTACTAGCCAGTCGATCCTCATTTAATACTGTAGGTATGACAACGTTGTGATCACTTGTTAGAATGCGTGTAACATACCACCATATCATGACTGGAGTTTTCATTGGCGAAGAGAGAAAAGGACGTTGGTTAAAGTTCGAGCTATCGCTCACATCTCAGTCACTAGAGCGAGAGAGAGAACACTAGTTTATCCCTACGGTTAAAGAACTGGCCATAGTTTCGTTAAAAGAAAGGTACCAGAATTTACCTGAAATCATTAAAGGACATGACAGGAACAAGACTGGGGTAGCTGAATTAGAGCTTGAACCCTCCTCCTGCCGAGTATGAGTCCAGCGCTTTACCACTTTATCACCTCTCTCTTTGACTGTGATGAGTAGGACTGTGTATGTCAGGATTTTAATCTTTGCAGGCCATCCATTCAGCGTAATTACACTTACATTAGTAGCAATCTGCTGAACTGGTTACCATGCTCTGTAATGATAGCTGATGTTAATATCGCGTGTCACACGATTTCCGATAGAGCGTTCAAATGGTTCAAATGGCTCTGAGCACTATGGGACTTAACATCTGAGGTCGTCAGTCCCCTAGAACTTAGAACTACTTAAACCTAACTAACCTAAGCACATCACACACATCTATGCGCGAGGCAGGGTTCGAACCTGCGACCGTAGCCGTCGCGCGGTTCCGGACTGAAGCGCCTAGAACCGCTCGGTCACCGCGGCCGGCGATAGAGCGTTGCTAAATCTTCTAAATCAAAATATCACAATTTAAACGCGAAGCCCACCAATTTTCGGCGCTTTCCACGCTTATTTTACTCTTTGCAACCCGTCAGCACGATGAAGAAAGCGTGAAAAGCATTTGAAAATGACACACTCTTGATCATATTCACCAGTGAACTAGAAATGGAATTACTTATAGGCCAGCTGACACTAGCCAATGTAGATGAGACTATAGGCAGGACTGTCGGAGGGGTCCTTCGAGGGGTCATAGAATGAGCTCGGTCACAGCAAGGACACTGTATGGCTCCGAGGAACCACCAGCAGTGAACAGCAAGTGCTAATCACGCTTAAACACTCACTAGACGAGTTGAAGGCAGATTCCACTAAGGAAGCTACGAAGCCAGATGATAGTGAGAGCCGAGTAGTCAGCCAGAGTTATGCCTTGAACGACTGTTGTGATTTCAATAATCGCCCTCTCTCGAATCCACCAATAACGTAATATTCAATTTTTAATTATCTGATATGGAGGCGCACTTCTAGTCGACTATCACATTCTGAATATCCTAAGTTCCTGAGCCTGTTACCGCAGTATAGATGTAAGCCCGACTGAAGAAACTGTAAATAGCAGCTTGCTGTTGAGCCTCGTAATATGATGTCATCAACAAATCACAATCCAGTATTCAGTCACGTAATGTAACATCAGTTTTCCTACAATCCGTGTGGTCAAGGTGGGGTGAAAAAATTCAAATGCAAGGCGAATCTCTCCTTGTAATACCGTAACCGCTTCACTTGTCGGCAGTCACACAGGTGTAGAACTCTAGTTACACTATGGTCACAACAATGAGTTTTAATCTCCATGTTATTTCATCATGTAGAATCCTATATGGTTTTCTGGAGGCGGCTGTGATTGACATCAACCGTATCGATTTAATGTGCTCCATAGTTTCAGTGTTTAGAGTCCTTGTCAATGAGCTATTGCACACCCCATGAAAAGAGGAAAAAGGGTGCAGACATTCTGTATGTAAACCGACAGTAATATAGAGTTTCAGTTTCGAAGGAAAATAGTTTCAACGACTCCGAATAAAATTTGTCAAATGAAGTACGGTGACATCACATGGCTGCTTGAGGAAACATTGTGACTACCACAGACCGACCTATACCCCAAATACAGTTCGAAGCAATATTGATATACACTATCACGTGGAGACAGTTTACGATGAATGGTGCACATGTGAGTTGTCCCACGAATATTGGCAGGGTGTTGCTAATTTTCTCAGAACAGCGACATGAAACTTGTAACGTTATTGAGGCAACCAGGGAGACTTTACAATTTATACAACACCAATGTAAATGACCATACGGTGGAACAAGTGTGCTTATTTGAGATGTTAGCTCTGTAGGAGATCGTACAGAGCTTTGTTCACTCCCACGAAAACACGCAGTTGCTCACAGAGTTAGGAGTCACATCCTGGCACACTACAAAGAGGAGGGGAAAATCGTCTCCAGTGCTGCACTAAAGTTTGTGAAACTCACGGGTATATTAATGCAACAGGTTAATAACGTGACAATACCCAAAGTATAGGAATGCCAGAACTGTAGAATTTCTCTGATTTTGAGAAATGAGTACGAGGTGAAACCATGGAATGGATCATCTCTTAGCAATAACCTGTATGATGTGATCAAGTGGCGCATGATACTGGACTACTGTAGTGTGGATACACCGAAAATTATGTTGCCTGTACACCTGTTGACCTTGTCAAGTATGCACACTGTTCCATTTCGCTGTTTTAATCACTTTATTGAAACGCCGCATTTGCACTTCGGTGGCAAAGAAATATGATTCTATAAGTACTCCATGTTTTCAAGAAATTTTTAGATACTTGCTAAATACTGCCTCTTTCATGACTTTTGTCATAATAGTCTGTTACACGGTATTATTTTTAGAGACTTGTGGATGCTTAGTCTTCACATTAGTTAAATTTCACACATCAGTAGCATATAAATGCAGAGTTTTACAGAAAAATTATGTTGGTGGATGGTAGAAGGCACACATCTCCGTATTTTAAAATCGTTTTTGTTCGGATTTAGCTTGTGTACATCTATTGTTAGACTTCCATGTCACTAACAGAAATATTGATGTTCTATGGGTGATCGAGTGGACAACTGACCAATATTTTTATTATGAACACTGTAGTTCCTTTGAAGGTTAGCTGCAAACATACTTCTGAGCTTATTTATTCATTGAAACTCCGGACAGAGCTCATGTATCAAAGATGAACTGCACCTGCATAATGGGACATGCGTCACAGATCAAACACTGTGGCTTAACGACCCATGCGTCACACGTAAACCGACGCGCCATGACAGCCTGTATATGCAACGAAGATGAAATACAGTGACCGGGTAGAGTTAGTGCCGCATATTAACAAACATAACGCCACATAGGTGGAAAACTGCAAGTCTCGCAAGGATTGTGGGTCGTCCGAGTTGCCTCTCAAACTGGTCGCAGACGTCGAGATATCAAATGCCAGACATTCACAATTCAAACTTTTCACAGTGCAAGAGAAACCCATACTGTATTCATTGGAATATCTAAACTCAAATCCTCATCTCGGCTGATTGAGCTGTTTGTTAATTGTATTTACATTGTTACTTTGACTATAGAATCCCAAAAACTTGAAGTTATGGCCAAAATCTGTCCGTTCTCATATTCCATGGAATGACACATAAGCGATCAGTGATAGATCCTGTTGAATGAATCTAAAGTGGCTGATCGTTACAGTTTCAGAATCCGTTGACATCGCCTACGTCTACATGATTACTTTGCAGTTCACAAGTGCCTGGCAGAGGGTTTATCGAACCTCCTTCAAGCTACTTCTCTACCGTTCCACTCTCGAACAACTTGCTGGAAAACGAGCACTTAAATCCCTTCAAGCGAGATCTGATTTCTCTTACTTTATTATGATCATCACTTCTACCTATGCAGATGGGTGCTAACAGTGTATTTTCCCATTCGGAAGAGAAAGTTGATAGTTGGAATTTAATGAGAAGATCCTGCCACAACGAGAAACGCCTTTATTTTAACGATTGCACCGTAATTCGCGTATCATATCCGTGGATCTCTCTCCCCTGTTTTGCTATAATGCAGAACGAGCTGCCCTTCTTTGAACATTTTTCATGTCCTCCCCCAATACTGTCGGATGCAGATGCCACTCCGCGCAGAAATACTCCAGAAGAGGACGGACAAGCGTAGTGTAGGCAGCCTCTGTAGTAATCCTGTTGCATGCGTTCTGCCAATAAGCCGCAATCTATGGTTCGCTTTCCCCACAACATAATCTATGTTTTTATTTAAGCTATTCCTCATTCTAATTCCTAAGTATTTAAAGAAATTCACGGCCTTTAGATTGTTGTCATCCATAGTCCGAAATCGTCAGATTCTGTGGTGTCACCGCCAGACACCACACTTGCTAGGTGATAGCCTGTAAATCGGCCGCGGTCCGCTAGTATACGTCGGACCCGCGTGTCGCCACTGTCAGTGATTGCAGACCGAGCGCCGCCACACGGCAGGTCTAGAGAGACGTCCTAGCACTCGCCCCAGTTGTACAGCAGACTTTACCAGAGATGGATCAATGACAAATACGCTCTCATTTGC
This sequence comes from Schistocerca nitens, assembly GCF_023898315.1. Classification (NCBI taxonomy): domain Eukaryota; kingdom Metazoa; phylum Arthropoda; class Insecta; order Orthoptera; family Acrididae; genus Schistocerca; species Schistocerca nitens. The sequence goes on along the minus strand of NC_064616.1, from coordinate 635,712,017 downwards.
CGAGACGATAGTTAGCATAGCCTTCAGCTACGTCATTTGCTACGACCTAGCAAGGCGCCATTACCAGTTTATATTGAGATAGTAATTCATGTATCATCAAGAGCGATGTTCTCCAATTATGGATTAAAGTTAAGTATTCCAGAAGCTATGTACTATTTTTGGCTACTATAACTCCTTTAACTCTTCCAGACCTCACGCCAGTCTGCGTGAGCTTAAACGCGTGCATTTCGGCCTCCTCTAGCAACACGGTGTTGGCTCTTCTGCCAACACATCAGATTCCTTTTACACTGAAGCGCCAAAGAAACTGGTACAGGCAACCATATTCAAATACAGAGATATGTAAACAGGCAGAATACGGCGCTGTGGTTGACAACGCCTATATAAGACAACAAGTGTCTGGCGCAGTTGTTAGATCGGTTACTGCTGCTACAATGGGAAGTTATCAACATTTAAGTGAGTTTGAACATGGTGTTATACTCGGCGCGAGAGCGATGGGACACAGCATCTCCGAGGTAGCGGCAAAGTGGGGATTTTCCCGTACGATCATTTCACGAATGTACCATGAATAACAGGAATTCTGTAAAACATCAAATCTCCGACATCGCTGCCGCCGCACGGCACCAACAATGACTGAAGAGAATCGTTCAGCGTAACAGGAGTGCAACTATTCCGTAAATTGCTGCAGATTTCAGTGCTGGGTCATCAACAAGTTTCAGCGTGAGAACCATTCAACGAAACATCATCGATATGGGCTTTCGGAGCCGAGGGCCCACTCGTGTACCGTTCATGACTGCACCACACATAGCTTTACGCCTCGCCTGGGCCCGTCAACGCCGATATTGTACTGCTGATGACTGGAAACATGTTGCCTGGTCGGACGATTCTCGTTTCGAATTGTATCCAGCGAATGGACGTGTACTGGTATGGAGACAACCTCATGAATCCATGGAACCTGCATGTCAGCAGGGGAATTTTCAAGCTGGTGGAGGCTCTGTAATGGTGTGGTGCGTGTGCAGTTGGAGTGATATGGGACCCCTAATACGTCTACATACGACTGTGACAGGTGACACCTACGTAAGCATCCTATCTGATCCCCTGCATCTATTCATGTCCATTGTACATTCCGACGGACTTGGGAAATTCCATCAAGACACCCCCACACGTCCGGAATTGCTACTGACTGGCTCCATGAACACTCTTCTGAGTTTAAACACTTCCGCTGTCCTCCAGACTCCCCAGACATGAACATTATTGTGCATATCTGGGATACCTTGCAACGTGCTGTTCAGAAGAGATCTCCACCCATCCGTACTCTTACGGGTTTACGGACAGCCCTGTAGGATTCATGGTGTCAATTCCGTCCAACACTACTTCAGTCATTAGTCGAGTCCATGCCAAGTCGTGTTGATGCACTTCTGCGTGCTTGCGGGGGCCGTACCGGATGTTAGGCAGGTGTACCACTTTCTTTTGGTCTTCAGTGTATTACTTAAGTGGATGACTTCACACTTTTTATTGTTTAGAATCAATTACCACTTTTCGCAACATACAGATGTCCTGTTTAAATCATCTTGTAATTGTTTTTGATCATCTGATGACTTTACGAGACAGTAAATGGGAGCATCATCTACAAACAGTCTAAGAGATCTGCTCAGAATGTCTCCTAAATTGTTTATATGCATCAGTATCAGCAGAGGGCCTATGAGACTTTCTTCGGGAATACCAGATATCACTTCTGTTTATCTCTATGACTTTAAGTCAATTACTACAAACTGTGGTCTTTTTGAAATGAACTCACGAATCCAGTTGCACAATTGACACGATACTCCGTAGCCACATAATTTAATTAGAAGTCGTTGGTGAGGAACGGTGGCAAATGCCTTTCGGAAATCTAAAAATATGGAACCACTTTTACATGCCCTATAGACAGAACTCATTACTTCGTGAGAATAAAAAGCTAGTTGTGTCTCACAAGAACGATATTTTCTTAGTCCCTGTTGGCTATTTGTCAATAAATCGTTTTCTTTCAGGTAATTCATAAAGTTTGAACACAGCACATGTTCCAAAATCCTACTACATATCGACGTTAGTGATATGTGTCTGTATTTCAACAGATCACTGCTATTTCCTTTCTTCATTATTGGTGTGACCTGTGCTGCTTTCCAGTCTTTAGGTTCTAAAGGTACTGAAGCCGCGTTCTTAATTGAAGCGTATAGCAGATTCCATGGTTTTGGTGTCTGAATTCTACTCGTTATCCTCACATTCCGTTGTCTTCTTAATTTACTTTTCACTCAACGCTTCTACTACTATGGTGTCCCTCAAGAACATTCAACTCTTCGTAGGCCCATTCCAATATTTTGTACCTCTTTATAACAGTATTTGACATTCACTGAACATTTTTCGGACAAAACTTTTCTATTGTGTTGAATTAAAGCGTGGAACATTTTGTTCAGTGGTAATCTTGGTAGTAGATGTTTCTCCCTGAACTCCACTGTTTCAGGTTACATCTCTTATCGCGAAGAGCGTTTAATGCCTCAGCTCAACTATTATCGTATAACTTATCACGCAACTGCAGATTGGCTAGGTTCAAGAGTGCTGTAGCAGTGGACATGTCCCAGTGCCTTTCTATTGATGTTTTCCGGTGTGCTTCGGGAGACAAGGGGCAGCTCCTCTTAGGTCAAGTCAGAGGCGCGTACGGTGTTGAGAGAAAAATTTCTGGTTCATGCAAAAACAACAAACAAAAATTGTTTGCAAGATTTTGTATTTCTCGCGAGCTGATACTAACTGCAGAATCCAAGGTACGATAATCATTACTTACGCTTTCTTATTATGCTACTCTGTGGTGGATGTGTATACAATGTATGACACCGTACACCAAAAATTAAAAAAAGGAATTTTTTTAAATTTTATGACCGGTTTCGATATCATCAGCTATGTCTTTCTTGCTGAAATAGTATATCTCCTTTTTTTGGTATCATCCTATATCTTCATGGGGTCGGCATGATAATCAGCATTTGGCAATGTTTGTGACAGATGGTGACCATACGCTTTTTCTGTCACCAACCAACCCTTCCCTGCCTACCCACCCCCTCCCTCACCTCCTCACCCCCACCGCCACCCTTCGCAGCGCGGAATTTTTATACCGCAACTGTCAGCGTCTAGTGTTGCCCTATTGAAGTTATGAGAATGTTTCGAAGTGCTTATGAATCGTGTAACTGCAGCGAGACATGGGTACCAGCCTGGTATTCACCTAGTTGGATGTGGAAAACCGCCTGGCCGGTACACCAGCTCTTTCGTTAATCCGTCGGGCGTATTTGGTCAGGGGCAGGCGGGTGGTCGCGAATACTGGAAGCGGCGTGCTAACCCGGTTGGCCTTGTTAAACTAGTATATAAAACAGTTTCCTTCTGTTTCATGTACTGGTTCTGTAAGACAGAAGTACGTTTCTACTGTTGTGTAATTAATGTGAATATAACCTTAACAGAGGGGAAAGAGTCAGGAAAGTGTCTCTAGCATTCTGTCATTAAGCGTATATTAATTATTCGCCATAATCCTTGGCTTCATTCACCACAACCTGATCCTTCCCCTCGAATATACTCCTCTGCTCTCTAAATCCTTAGCACAGTTTGTGACTCCTGAAACTTGGAGAACATCCATAACTCCCTTAAATCTTTGGACTTTTGCGTCCTACTGCTACGGAAGATAATACACTACTGGCCAATAAAATTGCTACACCAAGAAGAAATGCAGATGATTCATTGGACAAATGTATTACACTAGAACTGACATGTGATTACATTTTCACGCAATTTGGGTGCATAGAACTTTAGAAATCATTACCCAGAACAACCACCACTGGTCGTAATAACGGCCTTGATACGCCTGGGCATTGAGTCAAACAGAGCTTGGATGACGTGTACAGGTACAGCTGCCCATGCAGCTTCAACACGATACCACAGTTCATCAAGAGTAGTGACTGGCGTATTGTGACGAGCCTGTTGCTCGGCCACCATTGACCAGACGCTTTCAATTGGCGAGAGATCTCGAGAATGTGCTGGCCAGGGCAGCAGTCGAACATTTTCTGTATCCACAAAGGCCCGTACAGGACCTGCAACATGCGGTCGTGCATTATCCTGCTGAAATGTAGGGTTTTGCAGGAATCGAATGAAGGGTAGAGGCTGGCCGGGGTGGCCGAGCGGTTCTAGGCGCTACAGTCGTGAACCGCGCGACCGCTACGGTCGCAGTTTCGAATCCTGCCTCGGGCATGGATGTGTGCGATGTCCTTAGTTTAGTTAGGTTTAAGTAGTTCTAGGGGGCTGATGACCTCAGAAGTTAAGTCCCATAGTGCTCAGAGCCATTTGAACCATTTTTGAAGGGTAGAGCCAGGGGTCGTAACACATCTGAAATTTAACGTCCACTGTTCAAAGTGCCGTCAATGCGAACAAGAGGTGACCGAGACGTGTAACCAATGGCACCCCATACCATCACGCCGGATGATACGCCAGTATGGCGATGACGAATACACGCTTCCAATGTACGTTCACCGCGATGTCGCCAAACACGGATGCGACCATCATGATTCTGTAAACAGAACCTGGATTCGTCCGAACAAATGACGTTTTGGCATTCGTGCACCCAGATTCGTCTGTGATGCAGCGTCAAGGGTAACTGCAGCCATGGTCTTCCAGCTCATAGTCCATGCTGCTGCAAACGTCGTCGAACTGTTTGTGCAGATGGTTCTTGTCTTGCAAACGTCCCCATCTGTTGACTCAGGGATCGAGACGTGGCTGCACGATCCGTTACAGCCATGCGGATAAGATGCCTGTCATCTCGACTACCAGTGATACGAGGCCGTTGGGATCCAACACGGCGTTCCGTATTACACTCCTGAACCCACCGATTCCATATTCTGCTAACAGTCATTGGATCTCGACCAACGCGAGCAGCAGTGTCGCGATGCGATAAACCGCAATCGCGATAGGCTACAATCCGACCTTTATTAAAGTCGGAAACGTGATGGTACGCATTTCTCCTCCTTATTCGTGGAATCACAACAACGTTTGACCAGGCAACGCCGGTCAACTGCTGTTAGTGTATGAGAAATCGTTTGGATACTTTCCTCATGTCAGCACGTTGTAGGTGTCACCATCGGCGCCAACCTTGTGTGAATGCTCTGAAAAGTTAATCATTTGCATATGACAGCATCTTCTTCCTGTCGGTTAAATTTCGCGTCTGTAGCACGTCATCTCAGTGGTGTAGCAATTTTAATGGCCAGTAGTGTATTTGACATTGGTTACGTCTGATAAACTCATCCTAAAATATGCTACTCTGTGGCCAGGTGTCTCGAAATGTGACTCTACAAAAGTAAGGTTGTAAACTGGAATGACGTTTCAGCGCCACGTAGGGCACTTTAATGTTTCCCTTGTAAAAACTGACGAAGTTGAATCGAAACTTCTCGGAGTCGTCAGTTTGGCCCAACAAGAAAGAGACAGATATTTTTACATTGTCGATGAATGTTTTTATAAGGTTCAGTAAAAAAGAAACGAGCCGGAGGCTGTAAAATGAAAACTAGTGAAGGGATCGAAATCCAATGGCAAACAAAAGAAGGTGTGTTCCCTATAAGAGGACGGGGGCCCCAAAGTCGCCGCTGGAGGTACGTGGGCCCACATCCATACGACGCCAGAGCAAGCACATCCAAGCGACGATTATCAACTGCACTCAGTCGTGCCGAAAACAGTGAAATACAGGCTTTAAAAGAAGGGCAAAAGTGTGTAGTGCAATTCCTGACAGCAGAACAGGAAACAAAAATTCTTCAAAAAATAGCACAAGTGTAGAGGGAGCACTGCATGTCCATTGCAAGTGTCAAGGCATGTCACTGGCGATTAAAGGGCGGCCGGACGTCGTTGGGCGTGACACGCGTTCTGGAACGCAACACCGCTTTATCGACGCCATTGTCCAATGCCCTCATTATTGAAGGCCGGCAAGTTGCGGAGACAACTATTCACTGAGAGATCGCTTGAGCTTCGTAATCGCAATCCATATGCAATGCTCTCCGAATACTAGCGCCATTCTTCGATGAATTCCTTTTCCCCGCATACTATCAGCCGTAACGAAACTCACTGTAGTCCTTTGATCATCTTTTGAAGCCTCCATTGCTCGGTATTCAGCACTGCTGTGTGCAGTGGACGATCGGCACGTGCTCTGTAGCCACGTGGGTGTACTTTCATGTCCCTCTAGCAGCGAGTTTGCCGTCTCAGCGCTCTTATAAGGACCACATCATCTTCAGTAGGTAGTGGCATTACGATCTCTTCAGCGGCTTTCATTTTACAGCCTGCAGTCGTTTCTTTTTGAATGCCCCTTATACATAAAGAAATTCACGTCTGTGTTACAAGTCACTGTGAATTAAGTTAGTCAGAGTTCCATACAAATAGATTTTTTTCACAAAGCTAATGCGTCTGATGACCAAGTAAAGTAGATTTACTAAGTCTATGACTGATGCACAGAGTTAAAATTTTCCACCACTTACTTATCATGCAAGTTGTTGTGGTGAACATGTGCACTAAAATTACGTACAGGTTGTAATCAGTTGCTACACATAGAGGATCCATATAGCTACTTACAGGACGTTTAATGAATAATTACTGAAGGCGTCAGCAGTGATCACTTGGATTGAATTGTTGTTCAGCACCCTGAAACCACAAGGAAACGTTCGGTAAATAAAAAAAGTCGTAATATGCATAAATATTGAGGTATATACAAATATAGATGATATTCTACCGTCTACATGATTACTCTGCAATTCACGCTTAAGCGCCTGGCAGATCGAATCACTTCCACACCACTTTTTTTTTCTGTTCCGCTCTCGAACACTTAAATCTTCCTGTGAGAGCTCTGATTTCTCTTATTTTATTACGACGATCATTTCTTCTATGTGCCTATCTAGGTGGACATCACCAGAATATTTTCGCATTCGGAGGAAAGAGCTCGTGATTGAAATTTCGTGAAAAGATATCGTTGCTATGAAAAACGCCTATGTTTAAATGATTTCCACTCCAACTCGAATATGATATCTGTAACCTATTAGGCGATAGTACAAACGAGCTGCCACTGTTTGAACTTTTTCGATTTCCTCCGTCAAAAATTTAAGATGGCTGGTCAGACTGTCTGCAAACTGATTCATAAGGGGTGTCCCAGGAGGGATGGTCAATATACAGTGATACGACAGGAATGCTCAGCTGAAGCAAAAACTTTACATGGACATACTCCCTCTCGATTCTCATTTGATTTCGGAAGCACCTCCGTAACATTTGCGTGTTCATCGAAATATCGGTAACAGATCTATAAGCGCGCCTCTGATTTGCTTCGATGTCTTCCTTTAATCTCCCAAACACTCGAACAGTATTCAACAATGGTTCGCAGTAGTGTCCCATGCGCTGCCTCCTTTACAGATGAACCACAATTCCTAAAATTCTCCCAATAAGCCGGAGTCGACCATTCCCCTTCCCTACTACAACCCTTGCATGCTCATTCCGTCTCATAATGCTTTGTAACGTTACGCCTAGATATTTAATCGACTTGACTGTGTCGAGCAGCATACTACTAATGCTGTACTCTAACATTATGGGTTTGATCTGCATTAACTTACATTCCTCCTCATTCTTTGTCATTCGTCACACCAAATAAAAATTTTGTCATCTTGTATCGTGTGTCTTATCCAGCCAACCTTTTTGATTTTTTATTCTAGCCCAAACTACCTCGTTGCTTTCATTGTCGTTGCTCGGGATGTTTTTCTGCTGATTTCAAAAATGGTTCAAATGGCTCTGCGCACTATGGGACTTAACATCTGTGGTCATCAGTCCCCTAGAACTTAGAACTACTTAAACCTAACTAACCTAAGGACATCACACACATCCATGCCCGAGGCATGCGACCGCAGCGGTCACGCGGTTCCAGACTGAACCGCCTAGAACCGCACGGCCACACCGGCCGGCTCTGCTGAGTTAGTGCGAGGGACTGAGTGTTTGTCAGAGAGAAGCATCGGTTAAGAGTGTTTATGTACGTGATGGCTAAAATGCCACACATCTACACTAATCAAGAATATACACATATGCTTCTGCTGCTGTCGAAGAATACCGCCATCGCTTTCCGAATCGTCGAATTCCTGATCATAGAGTGTTTACCAGAGTTTTCAGCACATTGCGTGAAACAGGTGTTCTTCCAAATTCCCATATTTCTACTGAACTATTAGTTCAAAGACCTGTGCAGGAAGGGCAACACGCTGTTGAAACGGTGAAGCGTTGTCGTACTATCAACACACGGCGGACCTCTGCACGTATGAATGTCCCATGAAGATGTGTACGGCAAACCTTACATTGCAAAACCCATGTTACAATGTTTAATAACTGTTGTACATGTATAAACCAGACAATGAATGGAACAGTACCGAAAATAAATAACAATCTACGTTAAATGTCTTCTATCATGGAAACCTTTCAGAATAGGGCGTATGTTCATATTGAGTGTTTCTTTTTTTCTTTTTTTGCTTCAAATAATTGTTCTTGTCATAGTCATGAATATTGACCATACGTCCTGGGATACCCTACGCTGATAAGCAAAAACATTATGACCACTGCCAGGTGGCGTTGCGAGCATATGATGCGCTAGCAAAAGTGCACTATGTGATCAAAACTATCCGGACACTCCCAAAAACATACGTTTTTTTTTATATTAGGTGCACTGTGCTGCCACCTACTGCCAAGTACTCCATATCAACGACCTCAGTAGCCTTTAGACATTGTGAGAAAGCAGAATGGGGCGTTCCGCGGAACTCACGGACTTAAAACGTGGGCAGGTGATTGGTTGTCATTTATGTAATACGTCTGTAGGCGAGACTTCCACACTCCTAAACATCCCTAGGTCCACTGTTTCCGATGTGATAGTGAAGTGGAAACATGAAAGGACACGTACAGCACAAAAGCGTACAGGCCGACCTCATCTGTTGACTGAAAGAGACCGCCGATAGTTGAAGAGGGTCGTAATGTGTAATAGGCAGACATCTATCTAGACCATCACACAGCAATTCCAAACTGCATCAGGATCCACTGCAAGTACTATGACTGATAGGCGGGAGATGAGAAAATTTGAATTTCATGGTCGAGCGGCTGCTCATAAGTCACACATCACGCCGGTAAATGCCAAACGACGCCTTGCTTGGTGTAAGGAGCGTAAACATTGGACTATTGAACAGCGGAAAAATGTTGTGTGGAGTGACGAATCTCGGTACACGATGTGGTGATCCGATGGCAGGGTGTGGGTATAGCGAATGCCCGGTGAATGTCATCTGCCAGCGTGTGTAGTGCCGACAGTAAAATTCGGAGGCGGTGGTATTATGTTGTGGTCGTGTTTTTCATGGAGCGGGCTTGCACCCCTTGTTGTTTTGCGTGGCACTATCACAGCACAGGCCTACATTGATGTTTTAACCACCTTCATGCTTCCCACTGTTGAAGAGCAATTCGGGGATAGCGATCGCATCTTTCAACACGATCCAGCACCTGTTCATAATGCACGGCCTGTGGCGGAGTGGTTACACGACAATAACATCCCTGTAATGGACTGGGCTGCACAGAGTCCTGACCTGAATCCTATAGTACACCTTTGTGGTGTTTTGGAAAGCCGACTTCGTGCAAGGCCTCACCGATCGACATCGATGCCTCTCCTCAGTGCAGCCCTCCGTGAAGCATGGGCTGTCACTCCCCAAGAAACTTTCCAACATCGCCGGCCGGTGTGGCCGTGCGGTTCTAGGCGTTTCAGTCTGGAACCGCGTGACCGCTACGGTCGCAGGTTCGAATCCTGCCTCGGGCATGGATGTGTGTGGTGTCCTTAGGTTATTTATGTTTAAGTAGTTCTAAGTTCTAGGGGACTGATGACCACAGATGGTAAGTCCCATAGTGCTCAGAGCCATTTGAACCATTTTTTTCCAACATCTGATTGAACGTATGCCTGCTAAAGTGGAACCTGTCATCAAGGCTAAGGATGAGCCAACACCATACTGAATTCCAGCATTACCGATGGAGGGAGCCACGAACTTGTAAGTCATTTTCAGCCACGTGTCCGGATACTTTTGATCACATAGTGTAGGTAAGTGTAGCAGACACGGACGGGGGATCATCCTATTGAAGATATGGTCTGCAAACGGAGAAATCCATTGAGGTAGGTGACTCTGACAAAGTACAGATTATTATAACGCAGAGCCTGTCAACGAGTACCTCGAAAAAGGCGATGTTGGTCAAATGTTAACGTGCTACTGTCTTAAGCAATTACGGAAAGAAGGACAAGGAGAGTGAAACTACCCTTGGCTCTAATTGGTTGGAATCTTCACAATACGTGGGTTCCGGGGGCTTGTCTGTGTCTCGGAGCGCACCGCTCATAGTACGTTCTTGAACATGGAGCTCCGCAGCAGATCACCCCTGCGTGTTTACATGTTGACCCAACGATGTCGTCAATTACGATTGCAGTGGTCACGAGACCATCGGGATTTGACCGTCGATCAATGGAGGCCTGTCGGCTCTTCGGGTGCATCACATTTTTGCTACACTAGCTTGCTGGCCGTCTCCACAAATGGCATCATCCTGGTGAACAGCGGCTTGAAACGTGCAGCACGCTCCGACGCGGGCTAGTGGAAGCAGCATTATGCTGTGGGAGACATTCTGTTGCGCTTTCACGCGACCTGTGGTAGTAATCGAAGACACACTGACAACTGCGAACCACCTGCATCCCTTCGTGCCTGATGTCATCTTTCAGCATTATAATTGTCGTGTCTCGGAGCCATAATTGTGCTACAGTGGTTTGAGCAGCTTTATAGTGAACTCGCGTTGATGTCTCGGCGACCAGATTTGCCTGATGTAAATCCTATGGAATGCGTCTGTGTCGCCATCGGGCTCCATCAACGCGCACGCAAATCAGCGGCCCGTTATGTACGTGTATTACACGACCTGTGTGTAGACATCTAATGCCACATACCTCCACAAACCTCTCAACAAACTGTCAGATACCTGATGCGCATAATGAGTGATGTATTTCGTTCCAAAGACGGACAAACAAGCTATTATGCAGGTGGTCATAATGTTTTGCCTTATCAGTATATACAGATTAGGAACAACGGAGGGCTTGTAACACTTCCTTAGGGAAAGCCACTTCTGTTTCAGTCGATGATTTTCTGTGAATTACTACAACCTATGATTATTATGACAGGAAATCACGAATCCAGTAGCACATCTCAGGCGAGAGTATAAAGCATAGTAGCTTAGTTGTAAGATGATACTTTAAAGATGTAGTTCAGGACGATATCGAACAATCAACGGATTATGGAAGGAATTAGATAGTCTTCAAATGGCTGACCCCCGCAGTTGCCTTAAGCGGTTTAGGGAAACATCGACATCCTAAATATGAATAATGAGGCTGGAATTTGCGCCGCTTTCCTCACGAATACAAGTCCAGTGCCTTATGTACTGCGCCCCCTCTTTATTTCGCTTAGTTGTACGTGGAATTATGTAAAATTCGAAACTAACATGACGCTAAGATCAACCATAAGTTTCTCCATGCAGAGATCAAAACTATATCATGACAAGGTCAACTAAATATTAAACATTACACTCATTAATGATCTATATTTGCTAAAGTTCTTTATGACTGTGATCAGTTACTGTATGGACAATGTGGTTTCTAACTTATTAGCTTAATACTCGCAGACCCAGGAAGGGGAGGGGGGGGGGTACTTTATGCCTATCTTTTCAAAACATTTATGTCTAGCCACGTAACTTAGGTATTAAAATTTTGAAAAAAAAATTGTTACTGATTTTAATGATATCTTCTGTCATATTCCGGAATTGTTTTAAATTTTTCAGTAAAACTTGACCCAAAAATTTAGGTGTTCGTAGTGGATGTGACTTTTCACAACAAATTTCACATTCATCTTTTCACTTTCATGTTCCTTTTACGCAACAATATATCTTTAAAAAGTATGTTGTAAATACAGGTCAACGACAATAAACGACACTTGTAATTTTTTTTAAATTTTTGTGGCGGTCACAAAGTGTCACGACTTGGTCATGGAAAATGTGTTCGTATTGCGAAGATTGTTTTAAAATAAATTTTTTAGGTACATCAGTACCTATTCAAAAAGTGTGTTGTTGAAAAAAGTTAACAGTTAACGGAATAAATCATGAAGTTAGCAGTATCTCAGATAGTGATACTCAACGGCTGAAATATATAATGTTTGATAAATTTAACAAGAAGCAGGGAACCATATGAATAATAAATGTTAAAGGAATTGAGTAATTCCAATAGTCCAAAAGTCGTACGGGCTGGAAGCCGTACAGAGTACTCATTGCGTAATATACGGTAGTTACACGCTACTTTGAGAACAATTGTCCTAAGAAGAGTAATCTGTATCAGTAGATTAGATAATCACAATCCCTGGGTTGTAAAGGGAATCAGAATATCGTGGAACACTAAGAGGTAACTTTACGTTAAGGAGTAAGAGTTTAATCAAATAATAATTAGTGTCATATGTATATAAGCAAAATCGTGTGAACAGTGAAATGACACTATTACCAAATCAACAAGTGCCTCTGTTAACAAGATAAGACCTGTTTGAAACATATTACAAAATGAGCCTGAAAAGATAAATAAGGTAAATAAGTAAATTATTCTAAAAGTAAATAATGAGCAATTACGCAAATTGCAGACGCGTTTACATTTTCTTCTGGAAGTGGCATGTAATGTATGTTCGCACAGTTACTTAGTGGTTATTCTACAGATTTTGAAAAGAACTACAGCTACAGCCTACGCACCCGAAAAACAAATACTTTCATGTTTATGATGTGATCAGTGGCACGGTAATCAATTATTGCCTCAATTACTTAAGCTATAAATCTCTTTAAAGTGGTATTTTTCAAGACAGGCTTAAACACGCTTTTGTCAAGTCACTTCATGAAAAACAAAGTAAACAGTAACTAAAAAAACTACAGGCTTATCGCTTTGTTGTCACTATTTCCATTTAAATGCGAGAAGGTCAAACAACGCTTAGCACAGCAATATATTATCAGTGGTAAACATTTGGAATTTCGACAATGACTGTCAACTGAACAGGTTGTATTCCCTATTGTAGAAAGTATATTGCGCCACTAAATCAGAACTTTTTGCACATGTAGTATTTTATGATGTAGCTAACACCTTCAAAGTAAACAAAGGTGATTTATTTCCTAATCATACCTGCATGGTAGAATATAGAGTGTATAACTTCTCTGTCCATTACACAACAATAAGAACTTTGAATTCGAGGCAATCAGACGTTATGTAGCACATGGTTCAATTTGAAACCTGTTGTTGTTACTAACATACGTTAATCACCTTCTACGTCCTGTATCATAAGAGGTAAATCTTACCCTTACCTTTCTGCAATATGACTTTTTGCAGAGGATAGTCGTATAGAGGTAGCGAAATATTTAAGACCAGTAGTAGATGGTTCAAGACAAATGGGTTAATTTTGAATTTTCACGAGACTCAATATATACAGCCCAGTGCATTTGTTAAGTGTAAAAAACCTATAATTACAATACATTAAAACAGTTAAATACACAAAAAGAAAGTGTTTAGTTTATGGGGCAACAAATAGACCATAACCTGAATTGGAAAAGTTACACCATAATATTAAGGAATTTATTTACATCAGGTATATTTAGAGTATACATGACTACAGTTATAGCTGATAACAGTGACAAAATGAACCGACCCCGCATATTTAAATTAACTGAAGTATATAAACTACTTGAGAAAAAAATCGACTTACAGAGATCAAATTTTCATAGCGCATATGCAAGTCATAAGAATTACTACTTAGGGACTTCAGAATGTATGTTACACATATCGTCCCACACTAAAACTATTGCGCAAAAAGAGAGCATTGTCAGAAGAGAGCACATGTTCTGAACAGGTTGTATTCCCTATTGTAGAAAGTATATTGCGCCACTAAATCAGAACTTTTTGCACATGTAGTATTTTATGATGTAGCTAACACCTTCGCGCCATTTCACTCCTACACTTTAATGCACCTGTTATTCGTTTCGTAAAAAACCACCAAAGTTTCTACTCATCTGAACGTGCTCTTCTGTATGGAGATCATGCCAGGAATACTGGAAACCATCTGACCCATCCAAATTAAACTTCTTCTCATGACTGAAAATTACTTTGTTCTAGTCCACGGTCCACGACATACGTTCTTCCGCAAACATCAGTCGAGCCATTTTATGCGTATTGTTTAAAGGTGGCTTATGGAGTCGTTTCTTCACTGCCAGATCCGCGTCTTGAGCCAGGATTTGTCTAACGCTAAAGGAAATGACGTAAATGTAAATCAGCAACGATTTGAGAGGAACAAAAGCGTTAGACAAATCCTGGCTCAAGACGCGGATCTGGCAGTGAAGAAACGGCTCCATAAGCCACCTTTAAACAATACGCATAAAATGGCTCGACTGAAGCGTTAGACAAATCCTGGCTCAAGACGCGGATCTGGCAGTGAAGAAACGGCTCCATAAGCCACCTTTAAACAATACGCATAAAACGGCTCCATAAGCCACCTTTAAACAATACGCATAAAATGGCTCGACTGAAGCGTTAGACAAATCCTGGCTCAAGACGCGGATCTGGCAGTGAAGAAACGGCTCCATAAGCCACCTTTAAACAATACGCATAAAATGGCTCGACTGAAGTTTGCGGAAGAACGTATGTCGTGGACCGTGGACTAGAACAAAGTAATTTTCAGTCATGAGAAGAAGTTTAATTTGGATGGGTCAGATGGTTTCCAGTATTCCTGGCATGATCTCCATACAGAAGAGCACGTTCAGATGAGTAGAAACTTTGGTGGTGGCAGCATTATGATCCGGATAGAATTTTGTTCTAAGCGCACGTCGAACATAACATAGTTTAGCACCCTAAAATGAAGTCCGATGATTAGGCAGGAATTTTGGAAACTGAACTGGTTCGTACTGGATATATGAAGAATTTGACGATGATGATTTACTATTCCAACACAATAACGCTGGGATTCACAAGTCTTCCAAGACGAAGTCGTGATTTCGAGATAAAGGAATTCCACTTCTGAGATGGCCATCGAGAGGCCTGGATTTAAATCCCTTGAAGAATTTATGGGGCATCCTAGCACAACGCGTTTATCACAATTGGCGTCAGTCTGAGGCTGGACCGAGCTGGATCTCACTCTCGGAAGAAAAAATCACCGCCCTTATACAGTCAATACTTAAGAGGATTTCGCAGATATTGAGAGCAATGGAGGTTCGACTAAATACTAGGTCATAGTTGCGATCTGTTTACTGTATACATTTGGTTATTCTGACAATAATTCATAAAAGCCTTTATATCAGTTTTCACCCCTAAGATTGTCTTGTTTCCCTAAATTTCTTAAGTAACAGTGCTAATGGTAACATGAGGATATACGAGGGCTAGACGGAAAGTAAGGAACGATCGGTTGCGAAATGGAAACCACAGTGAAAATCCGATGAAGTTTTGCACATATGTATTGGGCAGTGTCTCTAGTATGCCCGTCGACCGCGTTACGTCGTTCTTTTTAGTTCTTAGCACACAGGGAGGACATAAAGGTACCTAGAACAATAGTGTCTCCCGCCAAGTACGAGGGCTTGGGGAGGAATTTCGCCTGAAGCTATACAGACAACATTACATAACTGTCGTGAATTTTCTTCTTCAAGGCAATTCTCAGCCGCATTCTGCAGGGGCAATGAAGATGCTCCTGCATCGTTTTCAATTGGAAATGTTTGATTACCCTCAATATAGCCCGTAATTGTCTCCCTCTGAGTTTCATCTCTGCTCACATTAACCGCTGGCTATGAAGACAACATTTTGGCACAGACAACAAGCTGTAGGCCAGCGTAGAGAATTGGCGGAAAGCACTGGCGGCTGCCTTCTATAACGAGGGAATTGGAAAGTTGGTACAACGCTACGACAAACGTCAAAGTCGGATCGGCGACTATGGAGATAAGTAGCCGGCAGTTGTAGCTAACTGTTGCAAATAAACAGTCTTGATTTTAAATGTGATTTCCATTTCGCGACCTATCGTTCCTTACTGTCCGAATAGCCCTCGTATATATACATCTGTGTGTGTGTGTGTGTGTGTGTGTACTGGTATTTACCTTCATTATCACAGAAAAGCATGAATAACTGTAAACTGTGGCATGAAGAACTGTAAACTGTGTGTAATAAAATTAGATGGACTAGGTAGAAGAGGGTACTCACATGTGTGTGAGGTCTGGTGACAAGCCGGTGGGCACGGCGGACAGCCCCACGCCAGCGCAGCGCAGCGCGGAGCCGAGGCACCAGCAGGCGGCCCGCGCGCCTGTCACCTCTGCAACACACCACACATCGAGCTCTCGCTCAGCATACGCCGCAGGCGCGCGCTCTGCATATGCTTACCGCAAGATTCCTCCTTTTCTTCTTCCTCGTCCTCGCCTTCCGCCACCAGGACAACCGCAGCACCACTCGCGTTGCCCACCATCTCGTTCACGAACGAGTAGCCGTTCAAATCAGCTGCGAAACACAATGTTACCATTAGCATTAGTTTTCGTAGCGTTTCGCACACAAAATATTTGTCAGACGAGGACCGAGTGAAAATAAAAATACAAAATCGGAGCATAACATCCCAAAACCCGCATGTAATGCTGGTTTCACCACTAGATGTCACTAGAGGCGGACCTGCCAGTATAAAAGGAGGCGTTGAGTATTGTGTTATCAGTAGAGGAACAGTAACAGCAGAATGAAACGGTCGAGTTAGCTCAGTGACTTCGAACGTCGACTAGTCATTAGGCATCGCTTCAGTAACAACAAATCAAGGAAAGTGCATCGCTTCTAAAGCTGCCCAAGTGAATTGTTGGTGATGCGGCCGCAAGTGTAAAGGTGAAGGAACAACGACAACTAAACCAAGAGTAGATGGGCAGGAACCGTCGAGCACTACAGGTGGTGATTGTACAAAATCGAATGAAATCAACGGAAGGAATCACTCGATAGTTGCAAAGTGCTGCCGGTAGTACATCTAGCACAATGGCTCCGCATAGGGGAGCAAAATGAACGAGATACAGTGGTCGAGTGAGAATCTCTTAATAAGCGTCTCATTCCCGTAGTCAGTGTTAAGTGACACCTCAGGTGGCGTAAAGAGCGGCAGTACCGGACAATGGGTGACTGGAAATGAGTGATTCGGAGTGGACAAGAACGCTACACTCTGTGACAATCCGATGGAATGGTCTGGGTTAGTGAATACCTGGAGAACGTTACCTGCCACCATGTTTAGTGCCAGCAGTGAAGCACGAAGGAGGGGGTGTTACGGTATGGAGGTGCTTTTCATGGTTAGACTGTGGTCCCCTTATTACGCAGAAGATAACGCTGAATGCGCAAGGATATGAACACATTTTACAGAATTGTGTACTCGGTACACTATAGGAACAAATCAGAGACGATGATTGTGTCAGCATGACAACACACCATGTCGTAAAGCAGAATACGTGAGGCAATGATTTGTGGACAATAAAATTCCTGAAGGGGTATTTTACCTGCCCAAAGTCTCGGTCTGAACCCAGTGGAACAGCTTTCGGATGAGTTAGAACGTCGACTTCACTCCAGACCGCAGGGTTCAAAAGCACTACCTTCTCTGGTTTCGACTCCTGAGGAAGAATGGGCGGCCATTCGTTCACTGACATTCATACACCTCATTGAAAGTGTGCTCAGCAGAGTTCAAGTCTTCAGAAAGGCGACGGGTGGACACACCCCATATAAATGTCCACTGATAGGTGTCCAGATACTTTTGACGAGATAGTGTGTATTGTTCATGGCAGAGAAACGTACAGTTCTGAACTATCAGACCCATATTCCAGGAGCGAGCTACGGATGTATCTTAATCTTTAGGGAGAAAGAGAACGTGAAGCTCGTTAACGGCTAACAGTACAGCATCACTGTAGACCCATCGTCAGAGGAAACACTGTAAAGAAACGTAGAATGAAGTCAGAACTTGGCTAAAAAGCACACTGTTCCCAGAACGTTCTAAGAGTATGGACTCCTGGGTTCCCGATGAGTACCAACTGTTCCGACCTGGTGTGTCCTCCAGAGGGGAAATGGTTGACAGAATGTTACGTTAGCGGGATCTGCAGTGCCGGAAAAGAGAGAAGATCTCATTCCGGTGGATGACGCTCTATGTGCCAAAACACGAAAAACAGTGTGAAGATCAACCAGACTGAAGCAGGCCACGATATCCGAGTCCGACGCCAAGTGTCGGGGATTCTGCAGCCCTCCGTATACGGAGTCGCAGACTGCGATTGGTGGAGTGCCTTCATCAAGAGCAGATAAAACAACAACAGAATTATGACCAATTACGTCCTATGTCTAGCACTATCTTACTAACTTGTTTACTTTTTTTAGTCTTTTTTCATAAGTTTCAGAATAACTTGCTTTTCCCAATCTCATTCTCTCCTTTCTTATATCTTCCCTCCTTCTCTATGTTATTTTGCTTTCATAAAGTCTTCTTCTGCCTTTTCATTAAGTAGGAAACTGTAGTGTTGGATTTTGGAGCTGTACGGATTAATATTTGTTAAAGAAACAAAAAATATTGTGCATTGTAGCAATACTAACGCCTGTGAAAACAGCGTGCAGTGCTTCTAGGGTGCAAGTCACATGTAAAAACAGCAACAAATCAATAAATAAAAAATTCAGTCTGAGATAGAATTGGCGTTGGAGGAAGGAGGAAGATCAGGGTATAACGTCCTGGAGACGATGAGATCATTAGAGGTGAGGCACAACCAATGATTAACGAAGAAAAGTGGCCTTCTCAAATAATGGTTCAAATGGCTCTGAGCACTATGGAACTTAACTTCTGAGGTCATCAGTCCCCTAGAACGTAGAACTACTTAAACCTAACTAACCTAAGGACATCACACACATCCGTGCCCGAGACAGGATTCGAACCTCCGACCGTAGAGTGCAACCAAAATAAACATAAATCTGGACGGTCGGACGTAGATTTGGACAACCGTTCACGAGAATACGACTCCAGTATCTTACCAGTGCGCTACCTGGCTCGGTGAGATAATGTTGACGAAAATCAACCTTTTTTTGTTACATTAGCAGATTTGGCGCTATAACGTAAGTTAACTGTCAGCTTATTCGGTGGAATATCTGTGTTTCTACGACTTTCTAAAGTAGGTGAGTTATATGCTTATTTTGAAAGAATTTATAAAAATGCCAAGCCGTTATAAAATTATTTGTGTTGGACTGTAAATCTAACGAAAAAGGCGGCTGTTAAATCCAAAGGTGGTCTTATTTCCCTTGAAGAGGACTGACAAAATTGCAACCACAGATGAAAACAAATAGAACGTGCACAGTATGATATTGGACGGTGGTTGATTAAAGGTGTATGAAATAGCTAGAGTAAAAAAAAAAAAATCAGAAGAAAGAGTACGGCTCAATTTTACACGAAGAATTAAATACGAGATATCTTTGCGTAATACGGCTTACAATGATATCAAGTTTCAATAATGCGTACATCATTTAAAACATAATATAACTAATTTTTTGTGCCGTGTTGTTAGTGAGCCATGGGTCGGCCACATCATGCTGGAAACTATAAATTAGCCGAAGTAATGGTTGGAAGCCGCTGGCCCTGAAGCATATCGATTTCATGTACACACATGAGTCAATGTCGACCCCCACCCAGCCCCACTTCTCCATCACGCCACACCAGAGCAGAAGTTACGGTTACACTGCTCTCTAAACGGGTGTGATCACGTTCAGTGGGGTTGCTGACTTACCATGTCCTTATAGAAGGGGAGACTCGTCCGGGGTGTTAGCAGTGTCAAACGTTGTCAAGAACGTCGTCCTGTCGTTTTCAACAGCGAAACCCCTATGTAGCGGCGGAGGGGTGGCCACATTGACGTCCTTTATGGCACACCCTGAGGCCTTTCCGTGTCGATTCTGAGCTGCGGTGTGTCTGAAATATTTTCTTCGGCCCCCAATAAGTGAACCGCATTATTTCAAGGCTAGACTTTGCTGTTGTGACTTCCATTGCAGAGGCGTCAAAAGAAGGGATGAAATGTGGGTAACAAGAGGTATGACGACCAACGCATTGTGTGACACATTCACGATGGTATTGGACAGAATTGTGGTGAAATTTGGTGCCAATGTGACTTCGTTAAGCCCACCTTAAGCCTCACATTGTCTTGTGAGCTCTGGCCTTTATTTCGCATGTGTGAGAACGTGCTGTTTGAAGTTTGTGAGCTCTGGCCTTTATTTCGCATGTGTGAGAACGTGCTGTTTGAAGTTTCGTCAAGGCGGAGAGCGCCGTTGCCGGGCGCCACGCCTTGGCACCGTTACAGAGGAAGATTGTAGTCACCTTTGAGCCAAATTTCAAACTTCTAAGTCTCAATGGAAGACAATTACCGAGGTTCGAAAAATATCCCTTTGCTTCTGTTGCAAAGTGCAGTTCATTATTCTTCATATCATATGCTGCCTGAGCAATGGTCGTAATGCTGTTGCCTACACAATTATACCAGACAGAATGCGGTTCAAAAAAGAAAAAAGATGAGAACACTCTATATCTCAGCTTTTCGATTACATTGCGCGGCGTTTACCGTTAGACCACGAACACATAGAGTACACGTAGAGTTCAAATGGAAAGGGACACTTTCTGTAGAAACTTTCGCTTCTTAGACTCTTGCCAGTTCGTGCAGATAGCAATTATGTTATTTTTATTTCAATGATTATTAAATGCAGTTGACGATACGCACTGGGTAACCGAGGCTGCTGGTGAATGGCGATGCTGTAGAACAAGGAAGAGAATGTACTGAAGAGTCTGTAGTGCATCTCCACGGGGTCAGAATTCTCATCCGTTATGACACATTCTTCTTTACCGGCAAAATCATGAGGCAGCTACAGTTGTAGTTCGGCTTCTCTGGTGGATTTATTCTACCTTACTAAGCATAACGTCTACTTTTCATTCGCACTTCGGGCAACCATGTTTAACAACCACGAACAGACTCTCTTCACCTGTTGTAACGGAAGTGAAGAACGTAGGTTTTCACTGTGTCGCCAAATCCACGTTAAATAGAATACCCTTACGCTATCGATTGGAGGAGCGTCGATTTAGGTTGCGCCATACCAGCTACAGATGGCGTGGCGTGTACAAACTATGTCACCAGTAATCACGTCTGCACTAGAAATTTTATTTAATTTAATAAACCAACTGTAATGAAAAGTTTTCACCTTTACGTTTACGTCTTATTGTATTTGCACTTGAGATGTTGATAATATTAGTTCTGGACTAGGATTCCAACTCTGATCTCCCTTTGGCGGAATCTGACCCATGATACACTTCCATCATTGCGTTGTTTCCCCAAGATTCCTAACTCCGCAAGCTCTCCACAGAAGATGTATGTCTGGGTTAGAATCCCGAAGCAGTTCAAAACTTTTCATCACGTCATTTAAAATTCAGGTATGCTGAAAAATAATTTTGATTTTTAATGTCTCTTCGAGCGTTGCCAACAATGACGATAGGTGCCGGTTTCGTCGCACATTCAGACACAGAACTTTTCATCACATCATTTCACGTTCAAATATGCCACTCATACTTACTGGTGAAAAAGAACTCGATAGTTAAAGTCTCTTCGAGTGTGGTCAGCAACGACGGTATGTGTCAGCACAGAATTATTGTCAGGTTATTTCTGGTTTATACATGTGCACATCTCACTACTGGTGAAAGAAACCGGTATTTAATGTCTATATGTGGCTAGAAAACAACAGGGATAGGTGACAGGTTCAGATCCCAGTAGGGGAAAATATTTTATCTCTTCATTTCAGTTTCAAACATCTCCTTACTAGTGAAAAAAAGTTGATACCTAACGCTGGATAGTGCTTCGTTAAAAATTCACTTAGTTCTTGGATTCAAATCCCTGTCCAACACGGTACTTAACTTCATGTCATTTCAAGCTTAAATGTAACTCACTTTGCTACCTGTGAATGGAACCATATTTAAAATCTCTCGTGGTTACATAGCACGTCAGTGGTTGATGATAGAAGTCTCAGTCCAATGCAAAAATTTTCGTTACGTAATTTCAAGTAGAGACTTTCTAACTGATACTGGCCAAAAATAAGATACTTCCCACCTTTTTATGCCTACTTAATCATGACGATCGATGATACGTTCGACAATCGGTCAAGCAGAAAAACTTTGCTTACTTAGCATTGGCTATTTCTGGTGGATTTGAACCGACTCCAGCATAAGTCGTATAAAGTTAAAAAATGTGCACAACTAGGTGCTCAATCATACGTTAGATGTTTAATGCCTTGTGCAATAAATAAGAAGAATAGTGAAACTTGGACTGTGGCGGAACCGTAAAAGAAGAGAATCGAAGCGTTTGGGATGTGGTGCTGTGGAAGAAAGTTGGAAACTAGGTAGTCTGACAAGATAAAGAACGAAGAGATTCTCTGCAGAACAGGCAAGGAGCGAAACATCTGGAAAACACTGACAAAAACGGAGGGGAAGGTTGATAGCACATGTGTTAAGACATCAAGAGATAGCTTCCATGGCACTAGAGGGAACTGTAGAGGAAGATAGAAATTTGAATATATATAATTGAGGATGCAGAATGAAAATGCTACTCTGAGATGGGGAGGTTAGCACAAGAGTGGAATTCGTGGCGGACTGCAGCAGACCAGCCAGAAGAATTATGACTCCAAAATTTTTTTCAACGTCATTTCCTTAGATAACAACTTGACGCTAAATTTTCGTAACATATTTTTTTACCTTTAAATGAATTCTAAGAAGCACAAGCTGTAACGAATTAGTGTCAGTCTGTAGCACGGTTGCGTGTTATTGTAGGTATTGATAGTTATGAAAATCTTCGATAACTATCTGCCTTTAAATCATAACGCTACGATAAAAATTATCACAGGTGATAAATTTCTGACACCTATATAACATAAACTCGAAATAATACTAAGACAGTTTAGCCGGCCGGAGTGGCCGTGCGTTTCTAGGCGCTACAGTCTGGAACCGCGTGACCGCTACGGTTGCAGGTTCGAATCCTGCCTCGGGCATGGATGTGTGTGCTGTCCTTAGGTTAGTTAGGTTTAAGTAGTTCTAAGTTCTAGGGGACTGATGACCACAGCAGTTAAGTCCCATAGTGCTCAGAGCCATTTGAACCATTTGAACTAAGACAGTTTCTTTGTTTGGTAGTTGTATACAGAAAATTGTTATAGTGATTACGATAGATATCCGTGAAAACCGACAGTTTTAGTCTACATCTACATCAACATTCCTCAAGCTATCTGACGGTGTGTGGCGGAGGGTACTTTTTGTACCACTAACTTCCCTGTTACACTCCAGAATGTTGTGTGGAAAGAATGGTTGTCGGTAAGCGTCTGTATTAGCTCTAATTTCTAGAATTTTCTCGCTGTGGTCATTTCGCGGGACGTATGTAGAGAAAGCAATATGTTGGCCGACTCGTCCCGGAAAGTACTCTCTCGAAATTTCAACAGTAAACCTCGTCGTAACGTACAACGGCTCTCTTCTAGCGTCTGCCACTAGAATTTGTTGTGCATATCTGTACCTC
Source organism: Schistocerca nitens (assembly GCF_023898315.1). Lineage (NCBI taxonomy): Eukaryota > Metazoa > Arthropoda > Insecta > Orthoptera > Acrididae > Schistocerca > Schistocerca nitens. Next base: position 635,688,350 of record NC_064616.1, on the reverse strand, counting down.
CCACGCACCGATTAAATGGTCTTGGAAAGAAATGCTCCACACTTCGTTGAATTTTCTCCTACTCATCTGTCAATCCTAGCCGGTATTGATTCCAGACTAATGAACAATACTTAAGAATTGGTCGAACAAGCACCTTGCGAGCCACTTCCTTCGTGGATGAGTTATATCACCTTAATATTCTTGTCATGACTCTGTCTGGCATCTTTTTTTCCTACTACTTGTTTTATGTAAAAAAAAAATGGCTCTGAGCACTATGGGACTCAACTGCTGAGGTCATAAGTCCCCTAGAACTTAGAACTACTTAAACCTAACTAGCCTAAGGACAACACACACATCCATGCCCGAGGCAGGATTCGAACCTGCGACCGTAGCGGTCGCGCGGTTCCAGACTGTAGCGCCAGAACCGCTCGGCCACCAGCGGCCGGCTTGTTTTATGTAGTCATTCTGCTTAAGATCGGTCCGAATATACACTCCTAGATGTTTTACGATAGTTATTGTTTCCAGCAGCTTGTTATCATTAGCTTAGTTATACAGTACGAGATTTCTTTTCTTATGTATTGGCAATATGTTATATTTATTTGCCTTCAAGCCCAAATGCTAGTCCCTGCAGCATTTCTCAACCCTCCGTAGGTCCTTCTGCATACCGTTACTGTCTTATGGCGTTGCTGCCTTCTGATAAACAACAGCATCATCTATGAGCATCTTTACAGAGTTTCCGACACAATCTAATAGATGTTATATGTCCATTGAAAACAGTAACGGTCCTGTCACACTTCCTTGGGGTACTCCCGAAATTTTCTTTAAATCTGTCGACTTTGTTCTTTTAAAAGCGAGATATTGAGTTCTAGTTGCAAGGAAGTCTTTAATCCAGTCGTAAATATGGTCCGATACTCGGTAAGTTCGAATTTTTTCTCGAAATGGCATTTCGGGACAGTGTCAAATGCCACGGCATCAATGTGAGCGCCAAAGTCTTCAGCGCTGTGGATCTCATGGAAGAACAGAGCGAGCTGAGTTTCGCAGAATCTCTGTTTGCGGAATCGGTGTTGATTTTTATGGAGCATATTTTTGTTCTCCAAAAAAAAGTTACAATACGTGAGCATAAAACGTGTTCCATAACTCTACAAAGATTGTAGTCAAAGATATAGATCGATAATTATCTGTGTCTGTCCTACAACCCTTCTTGAAAACGGGAATGACCTGCGTTTCTTTCCAGTCGCTGGGTACCCTTCCGTTGCTCCAGCAAGCTACGGTAAACTGCTGTTAGAAGAGGAGCATGTTGTTTCACATAATTTTTGTAGAATCTTATACATATTTCGTCCGGTCCTTGTGTCTTTCCACTACAGAGTGAATGTCGTTGTTTTTCTATCCCGCGATCAGTTATCTCAATATCTGCAATTTCGAAGTGCGTACGATGACTCAGAGGAGGGACCGTATTACGATCTTTTGTGGTGGAACAGTTTCAGAAGACCGAATTCAGAATTTCGGCACTCTCTCTGTCATTTTCTTTTTAGGTGCCATTGTGGTCACTTAGTGACTGAATAGATGATATCGAACAGCTTACGGATTTTAAGTAAGACCAAAGTCTCCTAGCGCTTTTACTCATACCAGTTGATAAAATTTTACTTTCAAAATCTTTGAACGCTCCTCTCATTGCTCTCTTTACGTTAATTTTCACTTCATGCAGCCTTTGTTTGTCAGTTAGCTTTTGACTTGTCTTGAATCTGTGATGTAGCAATTTTCTAACACAATTATTAAATCACCCTGACATAGCTTGGAACATATTTGTTGGCACATATTGAATGATGCAATTGATTTTTTCCATTTGTGCTGCACATCTTCATCTTCAGCATAAATATTTGATGTTGAGCACTTAGATAATCTGCAATTTGTATCCTACTACTCATGCTAAACAAAGATATTTTCCTACCATTCTTAACATCCTTTGTAATAGCCGTAGTCATATATATTATCACAGCCTTATGGCCGCTGATACACTCCTCTACGTAAACTAATTTGAGAAGTTCAGGTCCGTTCGTTACTAGGAGGTCTAAGCAGTTACCTGCCCGAGTTGGTTCTCTAACGATGTGCGTGAAGTAATTTTCGGACAAGACATTCAGAATAATGATACAGCAATCCACATCTCTGGCACCGGTTTTGATAGTATGACTCCAAAATCTCTATTTGGCAAGTTAAAATCACCACCTATTGCACAGCATGATCAGGAAGCCTATTCATGGAATTCTGCAAGTTCTCTCTGAAGCACTACAGCCACTGACGCAAGTAGTCTATATCAACGCCCCATTCCCATTTTTGACCCACCATTGATACTTAACTTCACCCAGATTAACTCATATTCCGAATCCATTATAACCTCGCTAGATAGTATCGAATTCTTTAGTGCAATAAATACGTCGCAACAATTATTATACGATAAATAATCCAATCAGAATTTGGGATTTCGCTGCTGTTCACTTCCGGTTTCAACCATCTTTGTGTTCCTAATACCATTTCGTCTTTATAATCTTCAACAAGCGATACTACTCCAGGGGCCTTACCATGGACGCTCCTACAGTTTACTAGTATCATATTCACCTTTTTCCACGGGGAGGAGCATTCTCTGAGAATAGCATAGCTGATGTATCTTCTATTTCGGTAGACTATTCATCACTAATCCGAAGGGTGGGAGGGAGAGGGCCGGTGGGAGGGGGAAGGTCCCTCTATCGTAAAAACACAATTTTACGTACTGTTGATTTTTCCGTTAACCCGTATTATGGTCTCAGAATTTACCCTTAGCGTTCATAAACAACAGAAGCACCACGCTTGGTCGTTGAATAATTTGGCGTTGAGTGTATTTTCACAATGGCTGCCTCTGATCGTTTGAAATGGCGTCGAACTGGGAGTCGAAAGCAGCAATTCTCCAAATACAATGATGGCTATCTCCCATTGTAGAGATTTTGGATAACTTACAACTAATAACATAGTATTGCTCACAACAGAAAAGAAAAGAAATGTTGATGTTTTGTGGAAGAGAAAATATCTGCAACCTCCTCAAACACTTGTGCATCTCCTCATTTCAAGGAGTAAGAAAACAACAGTAATTAAGAGAAAAGAACAACAGTGTTGCTCAGCACACCAGAGTGATACTTCGTATCCTTCAGCCCAAAAGCTGTATAATCACCAAGAGTGCCGTTATGGCAGCATTGCGATAACATTAAGACCGGGATTAAGTGTGAAGCATCAGTTGAAGTCCCCTTAGCTTATAGTCTAATCAAGTAGGACAATAGTGTGGAGCTTAGTAAGACCTGGAAGCGGCCTTCTGTAAGCACTCAGAAGCAATCGTCTTACAATTTTGCCTACAGAAGACTTTCGGACCATGATACACATCGCAGTTGTTAAGAGGCTTCCGATCTTAAGAGGCTTATGTTAAAAATAGACATAGCCATATTCCCTATTTACTGCCACGCGTACCAGTGAATATGTAGCACCATTTGAAGCCTCGTCTTAATGCTAAATTATTCATCTATTGGAAATTACGAAATATTTCGCCACAGCTGTGTGGCAACTTATTGATTGGAGTGGGCTACAATCCCGAAAATATTTATGTCATTTCATGCCCCCGGGAAACTTCCAAATGTAACTGTGATAGTGAAAAAGTGCTTGCGTCAACGCCTAAATATTGCATCATCAAACATTGGTAACGGTCATAACTTCTTCCACTTATTACTTTTTACCAAAATAATTGAAGAGGCACACAAACGTACCATTCAGTGTAGAGACGATCCCTTTATTGGTATCAACAAAATCTACAGTGACCGATAAAAGTTTGGTGGGACCGTGGTAGGATGCGCTAATGAAATTTCTATACAGAGTTTAAGATTGTTATTGAATTGGCAGAATGGCTGAGAGCCGTGCCTACTCAACTCGAATGATTATCCGTTAGAATGTTGCTAGGTATGGTTGAGGCTGTCACGTGTGAAATGCAGTGAAGTGTACTGTTGTGGAGGAAATACGGGGCTCGCAAGAGCTGTAGCGCACAATACCGTAAGCTACGATGACTGCTGTCTGCGCCGCTCGTTGCTGACAAATAAGATAACTCTCGTTATTTCTGGATTGACCTTCGCCAATCAAACTCCTATTCGCCCCTAGTCTAACTATTGGCGTGGTACACCGGTCAGATAACCAGTCCACCGTGATGCTACTCCAAAATTCGCTCGCAGGCGTTTAACTATAACTCTGTCCGTTCACACCGCACAATAAGTGTGGCGGCCAACACAGTGAACAACGCTTAATCGCAAGGACTCAATATAGAGTCGCACTCCGATTCGCTCTCAACAGAGGTGCTCTCCCAGTGAAGTACTTTGAGTACACGTACGAGTGCACTCGCTCTCGTTACGTGTTCTCGCTCCAAGAGCGACAACGGAACAGCCCCTCTCCACGTCAGACGTGAAGGGGTATATATTTCGGTCTCTTCCTTCAGCTCAATCCATCATGAATGTCGTCTGCCAATCAGCATTACTCTTCTAAAACGGGAGAATGACGTTTCGTTTAAGGTGACCAATAGGGAAATCTGTAGCATCGGCGTTTGGCGTTTGCTGTCTCCCTGTGAAAACCTCTGAAACTGCATGCTATGTTTGTAAAGAATGTGTAGGCTGGGCGCTCCTACACAATGTAGTGGAATTTGCTTTTAAGCCGAACACGGAGTCGTTCTCCCTTTCACTCGGGCCAACGCTGTCAACTCTACGGGCGGTCGCCGGCCGACGTAGATAGGTTGACTCGTCCTCTGAAGGGACCGGCCTTCTGGCATGTGGTTTGCCTCTCCCAAACTAAAAGCTTTTGTGACTGTTGTGTCTTGAATGTGTGTGTGTACGCCAGCCTCGAGTATTTCAATCTCGGTGCGCACTTGCGATTTACTTGTTATTTGCATATCATTTACATGAATTCATACAACATTGACTTTATCTTATCGAGTTTGGGTTTGAATGAAGCGTCTTCGTGTGCGGAATATGATTGTGAGGGCGGAATATGTAAGCAATGAAGGTCAGGAGACAATGACGTCTTACAACACTACTACTAATGGTGTGACAAAATTAAAGAAATTGCACGGGATGTGACGCTCCTAAACGACTGTCGAATTCTAAGTAATCACAGGTTTGCAAAATGTAGAGAAAAAATAGATATAAAAAGAATAGACAGAAAGACTCATTGGGCTGAAAGTCAGAAATGTAGACTCTTAGAATTTTTGAGGTCTACCAGGCTAAATTAAGTAACGAGCTTAGATTTAAAAAAAAAATGTATCTCGTACACGCATAAACGAATGAGACAATTATGTAACAAAGGTACTGCGGGGCGATAGCAACAGAAGACGACGGAAACCAAGAGCGGTCAACTGCATTCAAGTTTTGAAATTATGTGACGACGCATCCCTGCATGGGAGACCGCTAAAACGAAATTTTATCGTAATCAGTAGCGAGTCAGAATGTGAATCGAACCTTCATGGAAGTTACAACGCCCTTTTAACTTGTTCTCTGTATATGGGGGACTACACGTTGGTTTCTCCAAGAAACACGTTCGAAGACGGCATAGTAGTCTGGAATATTTTAATAAGTGTAAAATTACTTACCAGAACAGCAGAAGATCTTGAGTCTACGAAGGAATCAAAAGAAAAGCCAATCTCATATGGAAAGAGACAGTTGTTAAAGAGAGAGTGAGAGTTGCAAGCGAATGATAATAGCAACATGACAGAATATGTTGAATTAAACAAAAATTCCAGTAGCTGGTCGAGTGGATGTGTGAAGATACAATGAAAACTTTGGGAGAATACTGAGAATAATAAAAGTCCCGAGGATTCAAAACAAAAACTTATACTGGATAGACACCACATTTCTTTAGTTAATATAGGACATAGAACATCAACTGTTAATTGGGTGGAAGGGAAATAGAATGTAATACGAAGGCTATCTTTTATATTACTATAGACAGAGAAGTTTCACACAGAAACGTACATCTGGAAATAGTCGGTGTCCATGTTTCAATGAAAATAAAACAATTTCGTACGTGCATTTCCTGTTACCTTGAGTGTTTAGACAATACCATCATAATCACAACAAGTTACTAAGTACTCTCTGTTCACAAACCGCCTCTATACGATCGTCACTTGGCACTGAATCACTAACGAAGTAATTCACCTGTTTTGACACCTGGACCTCCGGAATTGACCCCTTTAAACTTTTTTGTAGGGCGAAATGGTAATTCCTGCTTACGAAACTGCTGTACAGTCAAAAGAAGACCATGTTAAACAGATCGTGGGCGCGGAGGAAGTTACTCACTGTAGACCAAGTATTTTTGGCCTAGTTCATGAGAACGTATTTCACGAGTAAAAGTGTGGTATCCACAGCAACGATGCCACGGAGTAGTTTCTCAAGTTGGCACGACGAGAAACAAAGACGACAGCGCCCTCTAGCCGGTGCTGTCGAGGTCTACGAGCTCCGCGACTGCTTCAGCCCATTTGATCAGGTGCAGCCAGCCAGGACACTTCGCTTCAGCATTGCACCACATTCCAAGTTATGTATTCTTATTGCTTGAGTAAAGGGGATTTAAATTCATACAGCAGTACCGACGTGTTTTACCTTTTCCTGATCCAACCCACGTAACGTTGTGTAACGAAGATGGTCTCCATTTTTCAAATAGTCTTTCTATTAATTTACGTAAGAAACAACAAAATTCACGCCAGAGTTAGAAGCGATATTCTATTTTGTTTTATTTATGTTGACGAAATTGACTGTTTCTGTAAAACGTTATCAACTAAGTATCATACTACAACGTAAATGAAATGCTGTTACAGGAACCATATGTGAATGAGGAATGCTAAACTGACGATCTCACTGCGCCGGCTGCAGACGTACCATTGTCTTTCCTCTTTACTTCGTTAAAGGTTTAGATGTCCAGTCGGGACGCGGTTTCCTTGTCTATGATGAGGTTCTAGGAGGAAGTCGATTCACGGCCTCCAGCGCAGCATGTCAGCTTTTAGCAGCTCTGGGTTTTGAACCAATAGCTGTATACGTCTACAGAGCGACGGGACTGTTGATTTTGTGGGTACGTGGCGTGTCGCAAAACCGTGAACACTGTAGTATATGGGGCGTGCCCATGTTGAAGCGGCGCGCATTACGGCTCGTGGGGTGACCGCCCGGTAATGCTATCGTACACAGCGACACACACGCGACGAAAACCTGTTTGCAAACAGAGACTATCACACACTGCGTACTTTTTAGTTCTCTGTGCAACCTATGCAGTTTGCGGCTAGTGCAGTTGGACCACTGAATAGCGCATCATAAATAATCTCTTTACCATTCTTTACTTTCTTAACGTTCGTATCTCTATGGATAAAAACGGAACCCTTATTGGTTCACTTTGTTATCTGTCTGACTGTCCATCTGTTAAGACTCCTGTTACTCAGGAACGGGTTGAGTTATCAAGTTGATATTTATGTCAAATACTAAGGTCTACGGTCCGTTGTTGATGTAATAACTTTAAGCTTCTAACAAAATGTAATCAACAGAAGTGACCATTTGCAGTACATATTTTGATACTCTCAAACTCATTACATCTACACGACTGCTCTGCAGTTCACAATTAAGTGCCAGGTAGACGGGTCATCGAACCACCTTCAAGCTATTTCTTTATCGTTCCACTCTTGAGCAGTGCGGGGAAAAAACCAACACTTAAATCTTTCCGAGTAAGCTCTGATTTCTCCTATTTTTATTATGATGATAATTTCTCCGTATGTAGGTGAGCGCCAACAACAAATGTTGGTGATTAAAATTTCATGAGAAGATGCTGCCGCAACGAAGAACGGCATTGTTTTTATTATTCGCGTATCGTATCCGTGGCACTCTCTCCGATATTTCGCGACAATACAAAACGAGCCACCCTTCTTGGAACTTTCAGTCCTATGTGGTAAAGTTCCAATACCGCGCAACAACACTCTTACAGAGATGGGACAGCGTAGCGTCGGCAGTCTCCTTAGTGGACCTGTCGCATGTTCTAAGTGTCCTGCCAATAAATCGCAGTCTTTGGTTCGATCTCCTCACAATATTATCTGTGTATTCTTTTCAATTTACGTTATTCGAAACTGTAATCCCTAAGTGTTTAATTTAATTCATAGACTTTAAATGTTTGTGACTTATCCTGTAACCGAAATTAAAAGATGCCTTGTAAAAAAGGGGAAACGCGTCTGGGTGCATAAATAAAAATAAAAATATCGGTGTGCAGCATGCAAATAAGGCATTTTCTTTGAAACAACTGCAATTTAACGGATTCTTTTTATTATTTAGAGTGAATTGGCACTTTTCGAACCTTACAGATATCTTGATTAAATCATTTTGCAATTGGTTTTCATCATATGATCCTACTAGACGATAAATTACAGCATCATCTATAAATATTCAAGATGACTGCTCAGAATGTCTCCTAAATCGTTTATACAGATCAGGTACAGAAGACGGTCATAATACTTGCTTGGGGAACGCCAGATATCACGTCAGTTTTGTTCGATGACTTTCCGTCACTTACTGCAAACTGTGACCTTCATAACAGGAAATAAAAAATCCAGTTGCACAACAGAAGCGATAGTTCGTAGGCGTGCAATCTGATTAGAAGTCGCTTGTGGGGAACGGTTGAAGAAGCCTTGTGAAAAATCTAAAACTTTGCAACCAATTTGAGGTCCCCTATCATTATCTCGCATTACTTTGCGTGAATTAAGAAGTAGCTGCGTTTCAAAAGAACGATATTTTCTGAATGTGTGTTGGTTATTTGTCAATAAATCGTTTTCTTCGAGGTAATTCATAATTTTCGAACACAGTGTATGTTAAAAATCTTTCTGCAAATCAACGTCAATGATATGAGTTTGTAGTTCAGTGGATTATTCTTGTTTCCTTTCTTGGGTATGGGTGTGATCTGCGCAACTTTTCAATCCTTGGGTATGAATCTTTCGTCGAGCGAGCAGTTGTATATGACTGCAAAGTATGGAGCTATTGCATCAATATACTCTGAAAGGAAACTAACAGGTATACAATTGGGACCGGAGGCCGCGCTTTTACTATTTGATTGAAGCTCTTTTCCTTCATTTTATATCATTTTAGTTTATTTTTTTATTTTATTTTTATTTTTTGAGTCAACAGTCTTGTGATTGGTTTGATGCTGCCCGCCACAACTTCCTCTCGTGTGCCAACCTCTTCATCTTAGAGTAGCACTTGTAATCCTGGATGTATTCCAATCTCTGTCTTCCCCTACAGTTTCTGCCCTCTACAGCTCGTTCTAGTACTATGGAAGTTATTCCCTGGTGTCTTAACAAATGTCCTATCATCCAGTCTCTTCTCCTTGTCAGTGTTTTCCACATATTCCTTTCCTCTCCGATTTTGCGCAGAATCTCCTCATTCCTTACCTTATCAGGCCACCTAATTTTCAACATTCGTCTGTAGCACCATATCCCAAATGCTTCGATTTCCTTCTGTTTCTGTTTTCCCACAGTCCATGTTTCACTACCAGATAATACTGTGCTCCAAACATACATTCTCAGATATTTCTTCTTCACATTAATGCCTACGTTTGACACTAACAGACTTCTCTTGGTCAGGAATGCCTTTTCTCCCAGTGCTAGTCTGCTTTTGACGTCCTCGTTGCTTCGTACGTCATTGGTTATTTTGTTGCCTAGGTAGCAGAATTGCTTAACTTCATGTATTTCGTAACCATCAACCCTGATGTTAAGTTTCTCGCTGTTCTCATTTCTGCTACTTCTTATTACTTTCGTCTTTCTTCGATTTATTCTCAATCCATATTCTGCACCTTCTACACTGTTCATTCCATTCAGCAGATCATGTAATTATTCTTCACTTTCACTCAGGATAGCAATGTCATCAGCGAATCGTATCATTGATATCCTTTCACTTTCAATTTTAATTCCGCTCTTGAACCTTTCTTTTATTTCCATTATTGCTTCTTCGATGTACAGATTGAACAGTGAGGGTGAAAGACTACATCCCCGTCTTACACCCTTTTTGGTTCAAATGGCTCTGAGCACTATGGGACTTAACATCTGTGGTCATCAGTCCCCTAGAACTTAGAACTACTTAAACCTAACTAACCTAACGACATCACACACATCCATGGCCGAGGCAGGATTCGAACCTGCGACAGGCAAAGGAGAGCATCAGACAGCTTTGTCATAAATCTTGAAAATAGATTTGACCTGTTGCCTCAGTCAGAATCGGATGAGCCTCATGTAGCTGAAGCTGTAGAAAGGGCACAACAAGCTTTCAAGGACGTGAAAAAGGTAGGGAAATTCGTAAAGAGAAAGAAAGTTCTGTTGTTAAGTAGTTCCCATGGTAGAGGTGTTGGCCAACTACTGCAGGAAAATCTAGGTCCAGAGTACCAGGTCACAAACTTTTTCAAGCCTAGTGGAGATCTGGGTCAGGTAACAGAGGATGTAGGTGCTTTATGCAAGGATTTCACAAAGGAGGATGCCGTGGTTATAGTGGGTGGTCCGGGAAATAGCATTGACAGAGACTCTGAATATTCCATAGAGAGTGACCTGGTGAAGATAGCGTCAGCAACGAAGCATACGAGTGTGGGATTTGTGTCTGTGTTGAGACGCCATGATCGGCCTCATTTGAACTCTTCCGTAGGGAGGGTGAACTTGGAGTTGGAGTGGCTGCTTAGGACGGATATAGGGTCCCATATTGGTTTGATTCCTGTGGATGCTGTCGATAGGTGGGACTACACTAGGCATGGCCTTCACCTCAATAGGAAAGGGAAGGGAAAACTGTCTGGGTTGATTGCAGAAAACTTAAGGGGGGACACTGGCACAAGTGGTAAAATACCAGTGGTCACAGGTGTCAGAGGGATGCCTTTTTTAGGATAGGGAAGGGGGAAAGAAAACGAGTTTTAAGAGAGATTGGCAGACACACTCAGTTTGAGAAAACAGATGAACAGGAGTCAGATTGTATCATACAGCCTCCATTTAAACAGTGTTTAACAGAAAGTAATGAGAAACTGCCAGTTCATCTTCGCCAAAGCAGTTACAATCCCATTAGTATGCAGTATCATTTATCTTTATTACACCAGAACATTCCGGGACTTAGAAATAAAGTTGATGAACTACTCATTTGTATTGATGAAATGAATTCATCTAACCAAATTGACATAATCTGCCTCTCTGAACATCAAGTGACCACTGATATAGATATGTTAGACATTTCAGGATTTAAACTAGCTTCCTACTTCTGCAGAGTAGATATGGATGGAGGAGGAGTTGCCACATTTATCAAAAACTGCCATAAATTCAAGAACATTGACATTAATAAATTCTGTTTAGAGCAGCATCTAGAAGCATGTGCAACAGAAGTAGAGTTCCATAACAGATCTAATATAATAATAACTATCTACCGAGCACCTGCAGGAAATTATAATCTATTCTTAGATCATCTAGAAGCTCTTTTGGGTTATTTAACAGGAAGAAACAAAGAAATTTTGATTGCTGGTGACTTTAACACAGATTTTCTAATGAAATCTTGCAGTAAACATTCACTGCAGTTAGTAATGTTGTCTTACAATCTAACTCACACTGTAAACTTTCCAACTAGGATCACTAAATCCTCAAGGACAGCCATTGATAACATTTTTATAGACAAATCAAAGGAACAAAATCATATCATAAGACCTGTTATAAATGGACTATCAGATCATGACATGCAGCTCCTTGTTTTAGATGTAAATTCTAAGCAGATTATCAAGACTGCTAAATCTGAGTACAGGAGAGTAGTCAATCAACCAAAAATTGAGTGTTTTAGAAAACTGCTCAAAGATATGAACTGGAAAGATGTTTATAGTGCTCGTGACATGAATGAAAAATATAACACATTCATGAACAATGTCAGTACCATGTTTGAAAACTGTTTTCCTCTAAAAGTTACTCAAATTAAACAGAAGTCTATAATAAAACCATGGATTACACAAGGAATAAAGATTTCCTGTAAGACAAAAAGGAAAATGTATCTGTCGACCAAGAATAGCTCCAATGCTGATGATTTAGCTAAATACAAGGAATACTGTAAAACATTAAAAAAAGTAATTCAGACATCTAAACAAATGCACTACGAGAAGAAGATAGCAATGTCAGGGAACAAAATAAAAACAATATGGGATATAGTGAAAGAGCAGACTGGTAGAACCAGAAAGGAACAGGAGCAAATAGCACTAAGGGTAGATCACACATTAGTAACTGATGGGCATAGTGTGGCAAATCTATTTAACAAGTACTTTATATCCGTTACTGATAGAATGGGACTTTCAGGATCAGTAAATAATGCCCTTGAATATCTGAAACTAGCTTTCACAAATAGCTTCAAGTACATGAATATATCACTCACTTCACCAAAAGAAATAACGTCCATAATAAAATCTTTAAAAACAAAGCATTCTACTGGGTACGATGAAATATCAACAAAGTTAATTAAGGCATGTTCTTGTGAGTTTAGTACAATTCTAAGTTACTTGTGTAACCAGTCAATTATAACTGGGACATTTACTGAATGGCTAAAATATGCAGATGTTAAGCCTCTATTCAAGAAAGGGGATAAAGAGATACCATCAAACTACAGACCGATTTCACTTTTGCCAGCATTCTCAAAAATTTTAGAAAAAGTAATGCACAGGCAGCTGCTCAACCATCTGACCACAAATAACATATTATCAAGAACACAGTTTGGATTTCTGAAGGGCTCTGATATCGAGAAGGCTATTTACACCTACAGTGAAAATGTACTTAATTCCTTAAATAACAAATTACAAGCAGCAGGTATTTTCTGTGATTTGTCAAAGGCATTTGATTGTGTGAACCACAACATCCTTTTAAGTAAATTAGAATTCTATGGTGTCACGGGCAGTGCTGCAAAATGGTTCAAGTCATACCTCACTAACAGGAAAAAAGGGTGTCAGTGCAAGGGACTAGTGAATTAAGTCATCAGTCATCATCAGAATGGGAAGAAATTACATGTGGTGTCCCACAAGGATCCATCTTAGGGCCATTGCTTTTTCTTGTGTACATTAATGATCTCTCATCAGTTACACTGCCAGAAGCAGAGTTCGTTTTGTTTGCAGATGACACAAGTATTGCAATAAATAGTATGTCAAGTGTAGTTCTAGAAAGATCTGCTAATGATATTTTCATGGATATTAATAAATGGTTTAAAGCCAACTCACTGACATTAAACTTCGAAAAGACTCACTATATGCAATTCAGAACCTGTAAGAGGTTTCCACCCAGCATATGCATAAAATACGAAGAAGAGCAGATAGAAGAGGTTGACAGTCTTAAATTCCTGGGAAGAGCACACCACAGAACTGCAGAAACGCCTTAAAAAATCTGTATTTGCAATTCGAGTGTTAGCAGACATAGGCGACATAAAAATAAAAAAGCTTGCATACTTTGCCTACTTTCATTCCATAATGTCATATGGTATAATATTTTGGGGTAACTCTTCAAGTCAAACAAAAGTTTTCAGAGTCCAAAAGCGTGTGGAGTAAATTCACGGACGTCCTGTAGAAACCTCTTCAAAGAACTGGGTATACTAACTACTGCCTCTCAGTATATTTACTCATTAATGAAATTTGTCCTACATAATATATCTCTTTTTCCAACAAACAGCTCAGTTCATACATACAATACCAGGAACAAAAATGATCTGCACAAGGACTTAAAAGCACTTACTTTAGTTCAAAAAGGGGTCCACTACTCAGGAACACTCATCTTCAATAATTTGCCAGTAAACATAAAAAATTTAGTTACAAATAAAGATCAGTTTAAAAGGAGCCTGAAAGACTTATTAGTGGCCAACTCCTTCTACTCCATTGACGAATTTTTTGATAGAAACAAATGATGTATATATTCATACTATTAGTATTGTTATTTCAGCTTTAAAAAAAATAAAAATAAAAAAGTGAGTAAAAAAAATTGACATGTTCCACATCCACGAGGATCTCCTCAGCACGGATCTATGGAACGAAAACTAATCTAATCTAATCTAATCTAATCTAACCGTAGCAGTCCCGCGGTTCCGGACTGAGCGCCTAGAACCGCGAGACCACCGCGGCCGGCCTACACCCTTTTTAATCCGAGCACTTCGTTCTTGGTCGTCCACTTGTATTATTCCCTCTTGACCCTTGTACATGTTGCATATTACCGGTCTCTACCTATAGTTTGCCTCTATTTTTCTCAGAATTTCGAACTTCTTGCACCATTTTACATGGTCGAACGCTTTTTGCCGGTCGACAAATCCGATGAATATGTCTTGATTTTTCTTTAGTCTTCTTGCATCACCAGCCGCAACGTCAGACTTGCCTTTCTTGTGCCTTTACATTTCCTAAAGCCAAACTAATCTAACATGTCCTCAATTTTCTTTTTCATTCTTCTGTATATTATTTTTGTCAGCAACTTGGATGCATGCGCTGTTAAACTGATTGTGCGATAATTTTCGCACTTGTCAACTCTTGCAGTCTTCGGGATTATGTGGATGATATTTTTCGGAAAGTCAGATGGTATGTCGCCAGACTCATACATTGTACACTCCAGCGTGAATAGTCGTTTTTTTTTGCCACTTCCTCCAATGATTTTAGAAATTCTGATGGAATGTTATTTATCCCTTCTGCTTCTCTTAAGTCCTTCAAAGCTCTCTTAAATTTTGATTCTATATTGGACCCACTATCTCCTCTAAATCGACTCCTGTTTCTTTTTCCATAACATCAGACAAGTCTTCCCCTTCATCGAAGCATTCAGTGTGTTCTTTCCACCTATTCGCTCTCTCCTCTGAATTTAACAGCGGAATTCCCATTGCACCCTTAATGTTACCACTCTTGCTTTTAATTTCACCGAAGATTGTTTTGACTTTCCTATATGCTAAGTCCATCCTTCCGACTATCATTTCTTTTTCGATTTCTTCACATTTGTCATGCAGCCATTTCGTCTTAGCTTCCCTGTACTTCCTATATATTTCATTTCTCAGCGACTTGTATTTCTGTTTTCCTTAACTTCTCTGAATATTTTTGTACTTCCTTCTTTCATAGATCCTCTGTTACCCAAGGTTTCTTCGCAGTTACCTTCTTTGTACATATGTATTTATTTCCATTATCTGTGATTGCCCTGTTTAGAGATGGCCACTCCTCTTCAGCTGAAATGTCTATTGAGATATTCTATATCGTTGTGTCTATATGGTTCAAATGGCTCTGAGCACTATGGGACTTAACATCTGAGGTCATCAGTCCCCTAGAACTTAGAACTACTTAAACCTAACCAACCTAAGGACATCACACACATCCATGCCCGAGGCAGGATTCGAACCTGCGACCGTAGCGGTCGCTCGGGTTGTGTCTATAGCCTGAGAGAATTTAAAGCTTATCTTTTCATTCCTTAGTACTTCTGTATCCCACATCTTGCTAACTAGAGTCTTAAACTTCAACCTGCTCTTCATCACAATTACATTGTGATCTGAGTCTGTATCTGCTCCTGGATACGCCTTACAACCCAGTATCTGATTTCGTAATCTCTGTCTGACCGTGACGTAATCTATCCGAAATCTTCTCGTATCACCCTTTTCGAGGTATACCTCTTCCTCTTGTGATTCTTGAACAGAGTATTTACTATTACTAGCTGAAATTTATAACAGAAGTCAATTTGTGTTTCTCCTCTCTCATTCCTTGTCCAAGCCCATATTATCTTGTGGCCTTTTCTTCTACTCCTTCCCCTACAATGCATCCGCCTGCTTAGCTGGGTGGTAACGTGCTTGCTTCCCATGAACTGGGCTCGGGTTCGATTTCCGGCCGGGTTGAAGATTTTCTCTGCTCGTGAAGTGGGTGCTGTGTTGTCCTCCTCATCGCTCTCAAGTCGCCCAATGTGGCGCCCACTGAAATAAGGCTTGCAGCTGGCGGCCGAACCCGAATGGGACCTCCCGGCCAACAATGCCATACGATCATTTTATTTTATTCCCTACAATGCGTTCCAATCCCCCATGACTATTAGATTTTCATCTCCCTTTACGTACTTTATTACCCTTTCAGTATCCTCATATACTTGCTCTATCTCTTCATCTTCAGCTTGCGACGTCGCATGTATCTGTGGACTATCGTTGTCGGTGCCGGTTTCCTGTCAAGTCTGATAAGAACAACCCTATCACTGAACTGTTCACAGTCACATACTCTCTGCCCTACCTTCCTATTCATAACGAACGCTATTCCCGTGATACCATTTTCTGCTCGGCTGGTATTACCATATACTTATCTGATCAGAAGTCCTTGTCTTCTTTCCATTTCACTTCACTGACCCCTCCTATATCTATACTGGGAATTTGAATTTCCCTTTTCAGATTTTCTAGCTCTTCCTACCACGTTCAAGCTTCTGACAATCCACGCTCCGACTCGTATAACGTTATCCTTTCGTTGATTATTCAATCTTTTTCTCATGGTCACCTCCCTTTTGGCAATCCCCTCCCGGAGATCCGAATGGGGCACTATTCGGGAGTCTTTTGCCAATGGAGAGATCATCATGACACTTCTTTTTTTCAAATTACAGGCCACATGTCCTGTGGATACACGTTATGTGTCTTTAATGCAGTGGTTTCCATTGCCTACTGCATTCACTTGTCGTTGATCATTGCTGATCCTTCCACCTTTTAGGGGCGGTTTCCCACCCTCAGGACAACAGAGTTTCATGAAGTTCTGTCCACTCCACCGCCCTTCTTGACAATGCCGTTGGCAGAATGAGGGTGACCTCTTATGCCGGAAGTCTTCGGCGGCCACCGTTGATTATTAATCAAAATTTAAGTGTTAGTGGGTTTCGAACCCTGGACCGAGAACGTTTTGATAACTGATCAAATACGCTACCCCAATATGTATGGTTATAAGTTACTAATGTTGGCAGTAGTTCTTGATTCGAATTCCGGACTATTTAATTCGTCTCCCTTGATGCAAGAATATCGGAAAACCGTGTTTAGTGACTCCGCTCTAGCGGCACTACCATCAGTAACATTACGGTTGCTGTCACGCACTGAAGGTAATGATTATGTCTTTCCGCTGGTATACTTTACATATGACCTGAATCTCTTTGGATTTTCTGCATGGCAGAGTTTCACTGTGAAAACTATTAGAAGTATCTCTCTCATTGAAGTCCGCTCAAAGTGGAAATGGTGTTTGCGCAGCAATCTCCGTCACAGTGTAACTGAGGCGGAATAAGGGAAACCGCCTTAAAAACCATCCACAGACTGGCCAGCACACCAGACCTCGACATTAATCCGCCGGGCGGATTCGTGTCGGGGCTCGGCACGCCTTCCCACTTGGGAAGCAGCACATTAGACCGCGCGGCTAGCCGGGCGGGCCATCTTAACTAACAGCAACTAACCGCTTTAATTTCACTGCACAGTAAATTGCTTATGACTGCAATAGACACTCTACCACCAACCGTATTTAAGCTATTCCTTTTGTACACTATTATGTCCCCCGTAGAAATTTCATCTGAACTTATCTCTGGCTTTAGCCAGCTTTTAATACCTAAAACGATTCGAGCTTCAGAGCTTTCTATTAACTCTTGGAGCTCTGTTTTTTCCCAAGATAGCGACAATTTAAAATTACAATAGCGATTGTTGCTTGGTCTACCCTCGTCCTGTGTTTGCTCTGCACCCGTTAATACTGACACCCTCGTTGTAATTTCCGGAGAAACTCTAACTAGCGGCCCAGTTCCCTCCCCACTTCCCCGACTACCCATGTAGCCGCTTCCTGTATGTGGTAGACCCTGACTTATTAAGCGAAACCCAAAAGCCCACCACTATTGCGCAAGTCGAGAAGTCTGCAGCCTACACGGTCGCACAACCGCCTGAGCTTCTGTGTCAGTCCCTTGGCCCTGTAGCAAAGGTCCGCAGTCGGCCCTGTCGACAATGCTACAGACCTTCACACAGCAAGAAAGACTTTCAGTCTTTACCAATTCAGCTAGCCGCCTGAAATGAGAAAGAATCTCTTCCGATCCAAAGCGACACACATCGTAAGTACCAACACGAGACACCACCAGCTGCTGGCCACACCCTGTGCTCTTCATATCATCCGGAAGCGCCATTTCCATGTCTGGGATGACTGGCCCAGTATGCACACCAGGTGCACATTGGACTTCCTCCCCCTCTTGACAGTCATATCCCTAAGGAGCTCCACTACGCCCCTCACGTTGGAGCTCCTAACTACCAGTAATCCCGGCGTGGTTGCGCTAGTGCAGCGATCGGGGAATATCTTGGATATGCTGGACGTCTCTTGGATCCCCACGTTTGGCCGCTCATAGTGATGCCCATTTGCAACAGCCTCAAGCTGTGTGATCGAATCCAGCACTGCCTGGAGCTGTGAGCGAAGGGTCACCAACTCAACTCGCGTCTAAACACAGCAATCACAATCCCTATCCATATTAAAGACGTTGGAAATATGTTCTAAACATTAATTAGGTCGCAGAACTGGGACCGGTAACTACATAAACATGCAAGCAACTTTAGAGTGTAAACTGAAGAGCACACAGGAAACGCCAAATAAGTCGCTTCTTGTTAGAAGCTCTGTCAGCTCTCAAGTGAGACGGTGTGCATCGATGCGGTGATGCAGGGACGGAAGTACCATTCAACTGAAGGATCTAACACTTATATCAGGCTCTTCCCAACGTCCGTCTATGTTTTCAGATGCTTCATTTCTCTATGTGTTCCCAGTCAAGTCTCCTACTTTCCTGATGCTTCTACAAAACCGACGTAGATCTATATCCTGCAAGAATGTCATTTTGAGAATGAGATTTTCACTCTGCAGCGGAGTGTGCGCTGATATGAAACTTCCTGGCAGTTTAAATGTGTGTGCCCGACCGAGACTCGAACCCGGGACCTTTGCCTTTCGCGGGCAAGTGCTCTACCATCTGAGCTACCGAAGCACGACTCACGCCCGGTCCTCACAGCTTTACTTCTGCCAGTATCTCGTCTCCTACCTTCCAAACTTTACAGAAGCTCTCCTGCGAACCTTGCAGAAGCACTCCTGAAAGAAAGGATATTGCGGAGACATGGCTTAGCCACAGCCTGGAAGTTTCATATCAGCGCACATTCCGCTGCAGAGTGAAAATCTCATTCTGGAAACATCCCCCAGGCTGTGGCTAAGCCATGTCTCCGCAATATCCTTTCTTTCAGGAGTGCTAGTTCTGCAAGGTTCGCAGGAGAGCTTGTGTAAAGTCTGGAAGGTAGGAGACGAGATACTGACAGTTGTAAAGCTGTGAGGACTGGGCGTGAGTCGTGCTTCGGTAGCTCAGATGGTAGAGCACTTGCCCGCGAAAGGCAAAGGTCCCGAGTTCGAGTCTCGGTCGGGCACACGGTTTTAATCTGCCAGGAAGTTTCATATCAGCGCAGACTCCGCTGCAGAGTGAAAATCTCATTCTGGAAACATCCCCCAGGCTGTGGCTAAGCCATGTCTCCGCAATATCCTTTCTTTCAGGAGTGCTAGTTCTGCAAGGTTCGCAGGAGAGCTTCTGTAAAGTTTGGAAGGTAGGAGACGAGATACTGGCAGAAGTAAAGCTGTGAGGACCGGGCGTGAGTCGTGCTTCGGTAGCTCAGATGGTAGAGCACTTGCCCGCGAAAGGCAAAGGTCCCGAGTTCGGGTCTCGGTCGGGCACACAGTTTTAATCTGCCAGGAAGTTTCAATGTCATTTTACATTGCATTTCTGTCGCAGGTGAGGTGGCAGTTTGTAAAACATCTCGTATGTCTAGTTGTTATCCTAAATGGTAAGTAAGGAATGTTCACCCAAAACAGACCATTCATTGAAGGTTGTCCTACTATCATGACCACGTTTATACCTGCAGAAGTAATAACGTTTGAGGGAGGCTATTAAAGTTGCCACATTTTCTCCTCATGGCGAATTCTGCTCTGCAGATCTCTCTAATTATAAAAAACTTCATCTCCCCTCACGATTAAGTGTGTTCCAGGTGTAACTTCTGCACGGGTTGAAGAAATTAAAATGACTGGATATAAGGTTTGTGTAAACAAAAGAAAAGTATTTAACATCTCGTGGAAATAAGGAAAGTAAGGGACAAAACTAAAGTAATTCAAGAAGTATGCAGAAGGTCTTGGACTTGGCTTTCTTTGCGATACCGGCCAGCATAATTCTCTGAGATTTAAGGCAGAAAATTTATTTCTGTGTCGTGACAAGGTCTTGAGCCCTATGGAATACAGATCTAATATGTTACAACCCTAATTAAATATAATTTGAGCTCCTATAACTCTGTTAGAATGAATATAATAATAACATGAAATCAATTACTATTTCGTATTACAAAATTGTGTTCCACCTACAATGATGTGTTACATTATTGCAGCTTTTTCCTACAGCCTATGCCCTCATATCTTCCTATTCAGTGCTCGCATCTTGACATTAATAAATATTAGACAAACATCTACAGCCTTTGTACTCTGTGCTGAGCACAGAAATATGTCTATCAAAAATAGCGAGATTGTACACTACCATGCAACTTATTCACTACCTTCACGCTGCCAATATCTTTACTTGTGATTCCAGTTTCTATGAATTTTCACTTTCAAACATATACAGGTTTTATAGAGTATAAGTGCAGATATTTTTATTCGTAACTGAGAACAATGTATTGAACCACATTACATCAGTATTTAATCATTTGCATACTAACAATTATAGCTATTACTGGTAGTATGTTTTCAGGTTGGTTAGTACCTCCAAATACACGTGGTTCGAGCAAGCCATTAACACCATTGCATTAGCGGCATTAGCGGTATTACACGCAAACAAAGTCGGCCACGTCCCATTTTATGGCAGCGAACAGTTATCACCGAATAGAGGAGAATTATGGCGTCTGGAATCTGTAATACATATTGCTATATTTGGTGGTTGGATTACAAAATTGCAATCTCAGCTAAGAAGTACACCGGAAAAAACATTAGTCAACCCCAGAAGACATCACACTAATACCGGGTAACACCGCCTCTAGCCTGGATAATGACTTCTATTTGGCGAGGCAAAGAGAACTCCGATTCCTTCAGATACGCCATATCTACCAGAAGCCACTCGTTGACGATTAGATCTCGTAGAATAGCAGCTTGTGAGGCTACTGACTGTTGTGTTTTATCGGCAGTTTGCAATGATCCCAGAGTTTTCTGTGGGATAAAAAGCGGATGATTTAGCGAACCATTCGAGATGCGGTAGGGTGCCTGAGTGTTCACCCAACGAGGAACGTATATGTGCAGTCCTATGAACGTAGCTGTTGTTGCCTTGAAAGATGAGAGTGTCCACAGCAGTCTCATCATGAAGCTGTAGAAGAAACCGACTGTTGATATAACCATCCTGGCTCATGTTCACGGTAAAATGAATCGGCGGCCCAAGTCATGATAAAGAAAATATCCCCTAAACATTATCTAACCGCCTCCGGTTCTCCACACACTGCCGGTACGGCCTCAATGGGCAACTGGCGCATTCGACGCCTTCCATCATTTGAAAAGAGGTAAAACAGTGAGTCGTCGAACCACACTAAACGTCTCCAGTCAGCTACTGTTCACTTTCTGTGCTTCTTGGCTCATTTTGAAACTGTAGAGCCTTACTTTCCGCTATGAGCAATGACATTTTGTTTGGTCCCCGACTATAAAATTCGATTTCATGCAGTTTCCTTCGCAGTGTTCGTTTACAACCCATTGAGATGGATCCACAATCACCGACAGCAGTAATTCCTGTCGGGTTTCAAACCAGTTGCCATTGACAAGGTGTAACACTCGTCTCCTGTTTATGGAAAATAAATATGTAATTTAATTTGTGAATACATTTGTGCTGTTGGCTATATAATTCATTAAATTATTATTTACATTTGCAAACTTGCCTAAGCCGGGATTGTTTCTACCGAATAATCACTTGCAAAATTTGTCGTACTTTTAGCTAGAAAAGTTGCAGGGCAACTATAGTGATCATTATGACCACTGCCCACCACGATGTTGGATGCTGCCTGGTGGCGTTGCGGATACGGGACGCGGTAGCAAAACTATTAAGTGGAGCAGACACGGTCGAGGGATCACCCTAGGGAAAATATGTGCTACGGGCTGCAAATGGGGAAAATTCATTGAGATAAGCGACTTTCACGAAGGGAAGATTATTATTATTATGCAGAGCCTGTGAACGAGTATCTCGAAAACGGCGAAGCTGGCCGAATGTTCACGTGCTATTGTCGTGAGCACCTACGGACAGAGGTAGGAGGACAGTACAGCTACCACTAGGCGCTACATGGTTGGACGTCCACAATTCTTCACAGAACGTGGGGATCGGAGGCTTGTCTACTCTGTAAAGTAGGATAGGTGATGATCTGTGACATCTCAGCCGAAAGGAATGCAATGCTCGTTCACCCACAAGTGTTTCGGACCACATCGCTCATCGTACATTGTTGAACATGAAGCTCCGCAGCATACCACCCCTATATGTTCACATGTTGACACAACGACATCGAAACTTACGATTGCAGTGGGCATGGGGCCATCAGAATTTGCTCGATGATCATTGGAAACGCGTCGTCTCTTCGGGCGAATCACATTTTTGCTACAATAGGTCGATGGTGGTCTTCATAAACCCCGTCATCGAGGTGAACGACGGCTCGAAACGTGCAGCGCGCCATGGACGTAGGCTGGTGGGAGCAGTATTATGCTATGGGAGACATTCTTCTGTACTTGCATGGGACCTGCGGTAGTAGTCGAAGACACACTGACAGCAGTGCCAAATAGTCTCAACTCCATTACATTCAGAGGGCATCTAAGTCGTCAACAAGCATGAAGCCAACCCTCACCGCTGACCACTGTCTCGCTGGACTCTGTCACTAATGGTCAGTAAACTTTCAGGTGGACTTATCTTTACTGTGAGAGACTTCTTAGTTGGACTTAGGCTAAGTTAACTAGAAAGTTTATCTCTCAAATTATCAGTGGTTAATTAACTATTCATTCAGGCAACACTGATCAACTTAGCTTTTGTTCCTCTTTTGAAGTTTGATTAAGAAGATTAATCCCTCAAGTCAACCATTTTTAGTTGCGTGGAATTGCTTCTGATCTAACTGTTGTACTGTGATTAGCTGTATGCTCAGTGACTTAAATAAAAGAGCTTGTAGTAGGCTGCTGGGAATATCAGTTAACGCATGCTGTTCCACTTCATTAACAATGGTAACCAGTCCAAATGATGGTGTGGAAGTGTTTGTCACAGATATTTGAAAAGGAAGGAAGTTTCTGACATGACGTCTCGTCAATGAGAAGGACATTGGAGACAGAGCACAAGCTCTATTAGAGTAAGAGTGTGAAAGGAAATCGGCTGTATACACTTCCAAGAAATCATCCCAGAATTTCCCATAAGTTTGGTTAGGGAAACCACAGAGAACCTAAATCTGGATAGCTAGATAGAGATTTGAAGCACTGTCCTCCAAAATGGAAGCCCACTGTCTTAGCTAATGCGCCACCTCAAACTATCCCATATTCATCTGGAAAGAGGAGGAGGATGATAACCATTGTTCTGCGCACCAAAATTCTGGGTTAAATTCCAAACTCTCCACAGTGTATCGTACAGAAAAGGTATTTGACACTTTTGATGATGATCCGTCCATCGGATTTCTTCTTTATGCTCAGCGATCTCTTTGATGGTATCAGAGAAATGTGGGCGATGTGCTGGCACAAGATTTCGCTCCCATTCTCTCTCTTCATTGCACGTTCATCCACAACAATGCTGACACAGCATAACGCTACTCCAATCAGCAGAATCACTCATCATTTTAATTCAAACGGTACATATACGCTCTTGACACTTCGTAACTGATAACGACAAATCCCCTTCACAAGACCTTGCCCATGATGTACGTCTACACAAAATGTGCACGTGGATTATGTGCTTTCTCGATCGTAGTTTACCACAGATGTCTTGAACAGAGATACGTTCGCTGCGAATGGACAAGAGTGGAACTGATTCACACAAGTAGCGCGCTGTATCACCAACATTTATTTTTAACGGGCTACTAAAACGTATTATGAGTTCAAACATTATGACACACAGAAGTAACGTTCTCTACGGAAATCATCATGGGCTGCGAAGATATTGTTCACGTGAAACTCGACTCGTGCTCTTTATGCATGATTTCATCAGTAACAGCGATGGACGAAACCAGGTTGGTTTGGTGTTTTCACTGTTTCAAAAAGATTCAGTACCACATCGAGGTCTTTAGAGAAAAGTAATGTGTAACGAGGTTTTCGACAGAGTAAAAAATTTCTTATCGGGTGAGACATATGGTTGGAAAGTCAGGTATGTATAGACACTGATGTAGTGCGTGGAGTGATCCTAACGTAATAGGACCGTTGCCGTTCATGTTATTCATGGATGAGTCATTGCCTGACTATTCGCAGGTGATGCAGTTATCTATGAGTAAATTCTGTCTGGTAAAATGTACATAACATCTAGTTAAATATCATTGAAATATCAGCCTTGTGCCAAGACAGGCAAAAAGTCAATGCAGCGAATACAAAGTTTCACTCTTCACGAAACTGTAAAATGTGGTATCCCTTGAATACAGATTTAATAAGCCATAGGTAGAGTTAGTCCTGTCACACGAATACCGAAAAGGGGAGCAGGAAGCGAAATGAAGCTTGGGAAGGTACGGTGTGTGATGTTATTGCAGTGTTTATAAATCGAGTCAAATTTACAAATAAATTTGCAGTATTAGACCACTTTCCAATATGATATTTAATCGTCTCTGACTTGTATACAGGCACTGACTCGGTTGGGAACGGTGTTATAAAGGCACTGTATTCTCACCTGATATAAGATGGCCCTTGATATTGCGGCGGTACCTAGCGGTTACTGCTGAGTGTAGTTGCTCTTCAAAACAGCATTCCATACGAGCAAACCAGTTGCGTCTTTGCGTGTGGTTACTCGCACTTTAGCAACTTAGGCCATGCAGGGCTCTGTTTAAAAAAAAATAGCGCGATTTAGCCATACGGTCTAGCCATCTACGTTTGTTTTTATGCCCTGCAGCTAATTCTCTGGACATAATAACTTGTAGCTGTGAGCCTGCAGTCAGATAGTCTAAGAATTGGCTGGAATTACGAATTAATAAAATATAGAGAAATGCAAAACAAAAGTTAAATGAATAATTTAATAATAAGGTTTCTGTTCTAACGTCCATAATTGATGTCGACGACTGAGAATAATGTTGAATAATGTTTAGTTAGAAAGGACATCTTAGATAAACGGGAAGTGGTTCTACGATATTCAGTTAAAATACAGACACAAAATACCCTTGTCAAATGCAGTAAAGTTACGTTCACAATGTTACAAGAATGGTACCAAAATCCCCAAACTAAATAGCCATCGAAGATACGCGAAAACTAAGTCCCTTTCGTAATCACAACACACGAAATATTCACCAGCTCAAAACAGTTCAGGGTTCAACATGATGATTCACAAATTAACACACACAATACAAAGAACAGTAACTCATACTATGTCTGTCCTCAGTTCCGTAATACAAGTGGAAAAAGTTAAAAGAGTCCTACTCTAGAGCACATTCAGACCTCTCGATACACAAAACACCTTCAGAAGTTAAAGCATGGTTGCGGTTGTTTACCACCCAAAATCTATCACACACCCCATAAAAAACCACACAATATCACAGGTAAGTCTTCCTTCTTCCAGACCGAACTTCCAAGTGTCCCCTACAAGATCTAATCGAAAAGTATCCTAAAAAGTTAAAGTCTCATAGTGGCTGTTCATCGCCCAGAATCTAGGGCAGGTCTGTCTTCTTCCAGCACAAACGTAAAAGTGTCCGAATCGCTCCCCTGAGCTCTTCTCTCGAAAACGTCCCAGTCTCCACTTGACTCTTCTACTGTTCCGCTACTGTCTACTTTTCCATTGGCCGAAGACCGCCACCACCAAAAATGCATCGTTCTTAAGCTCTACAGATACAACTAGAAAATTTACTGGACTAAAATAATATTTTACAATAATACGTAAGTAAAGAAACCTTATAAATATTCAGTCAGACTCAGATAATTCACAATATTTACAAATAAAGGTCGGTTCATAAGTAAATAAGCTAGTATTGTTGCACAAGTGCACTCATGTTAAATGAGAACGAATTGTCATCAAATTTTGTTTAAACAATTATTATGCCTTCTTGACAGAAGTGTCCCTTGGTTCTCTTTCCATTTGTGGTGTCTGCTAACACATGCAACTGACCACTTTTAAATCAGCACAGTTTTTAACAGCATTTTCTATCAAAATTTGAATAAAGATACTGGCAAAATACTATACTGTGAGGTACACACGCTGTATTCATATGCTGTGTAATTGTGGAGTATACGATGTTCTGGCAAACACTTGCATCTCGAAAACCATATAAAAGATATCGTAAATCAATAAATAAAATAGATACAGATACGTAGCTTTCAGGGCGGATAGTTGTAACGCAATGTTATTATCTCAGATATCATATGTTGAAATTGCATGTTGCATTTAAAAGTTGTTAATTCAAAGAGTCATTGTGAAAATTTTTATTCTTTGTGAAATATTGACTTCTGTCCTTTTACAAATATTGAAATACTGTTGTGTCACTGGATGCACTTCCTGTATCACAGATGTGTTCAGATTTACATTAATATTTGACTGTCAGTTATGGTCGAACCTCAAAGAGTTGTGAAAAGCCGTCTTTCAGCTTGTCTTCCATTTCTTGGAGCATTGTCTTGCGCAAAGGCCATGCAAGCTACACCTGCCAAAATTTACCCATTAGCGGCGACGCTACTCCTCTCTGCACCTGGCTGGCCCTGGCCCTGGCTTGGCCCTGGAGTCACACAGCTGGTTCTCAGCCACACGAGGAAATACACCTCCCCTAAATACTAGCCCTAGGTCTACCAGTGACTCTTCTACATACTCGAAACGTTAAAATATCTTAGATACTGAGACGGAGTTGACGTCCGAGCTAGTCCCACACATGCTCTATCAGGAACATATCTGGAGATCTTTCTGACCAAAAGAGTTCCTCAACATCATGCAGATAGTTCATTGAGACACGTGCAACGTGAGGACGAGCATTGTCATGATTAAAAATGCCACTACAACATTGTCACGTGAGAGATAATTCATGAGGATGCAAGATTTCCGTGACCTACACTTGTACTGCTCCCTCAGTCACTGTTCGCGGTGCCCTAAGTCATTCTGATGGCTCCCATAACCACGGCATCAGCAGTAATATCTCTGTCCCTCTACAAAACACGGGAAGAGTGGGGCCTTTCCACATGTCGCCATCATACTCACCGACGATAGTCATCTGGAATAGTGCTGAACAGTAATTGACTGGTGAACGCAGAGCGACAACATTCATCAGCAGTCCATGCTTCCTGCTCACGGTACCATTCCAGACGCAGCCGTTTGTGTTGTGGTATTAACAGCAGCGTACGCGTGAGTAGTAATTCCTTAGTCCGGCTGCTCCTAGTCTCTGACCAATGGTGTCGGATGACACACATTGTTGCAGAGAGTCTATTTCATGTTCTCGGACGACAGACACAGATTTGAAGGGGCTATGGTGTGCTTGGTTCACAATAAGATGATACTCCCTTGTCGTACAGAACTTAGACGACAACTATGCTTGCCCTCAAGTTCACATAGTCCAGCATCGGGCCACTGTCACATCTTAATGCCCCACGAATCTGGAAATTGCACGATTCGACCAGCTGACCAAATAGAGCACCACGATCAGGCCCCCTTCAAACTCCGTTTGGTGTTGATCACTCTGTATCATACAAGTAGGCGGCATCTCCCCGTCCTTCAAAGTGATCATTTATCATCTGACACCGTTCACGCCCCTTATATACCCTACCAGGCATGCGAACAACAATAAACACGAAAACGTCACAACAATACTGTCACACGAGAAATAACACATGGGGAAATAGGATGTTTGTGGCACATCACTGTGCTGGCTAGTTCCCCAGCTGTGACCTAAGGTCATACCTGATGGCTCCCTAAGTTATGACGCTAGGAGTAATACCGATGCACCTCTACAAAAAACTGGAAGAATGGGACCTCTCCCGAGGTCACCGCCATAGTCGCCAACGACAGTTAAGAAATGTTCAAATGTGTGTGAATTCCTAAGGGACCAAACTGCTTAGGTCATCGATCCCTAGTCTTACACACTACTTAAACTAAGTTATGCTAAGAACAACACTTACACCCATGCCCGAAGGAGGACTCGAAACTCCGGCGGAAGGGCCGAACGACAGTTATCCCGGATAATACAGAACAGCGGTTCATCAATGAACACAGTACGATGCCGTTCCTCTGTAGTCCATGTTTCCCAGTCACAGCACCACTCCAAAAGCTTCCGTTTTCATTGTAGTGTTAACGGAAGTCTGTGCATGGGACACTTATACCCTAGTTCAGCTTCTGGCAATCTTCCCCCAGTGGTAGAGAATGTTACATAATACTGCAGGGAGTCCGTTACTTATTCTTGGATGGCAGGCGCAGGTGTGAAGAGGCTATGTTGTGCTTGGTGCACTACACAGCGATCCGCCCTTGTGGTGGTCAGATGTTGTCCACCGGAACCTTGCAGACCAGTATGCCTGCCCTCATGATACCATGCAGTCGAACGTCTGGCACTGTCACATTTAAGTGCCACACAAAACTAGATAACGCACGATTCGACCAGCTGGCCAAATGGAGACCTACAATGAGGCCCCTTTCACACTGTGTCAAGTGCTGATAGTGCTGTCACGTACGGGTGCACGACAACTTCGTGTCGTTCCCAGTGATCGCACAACATCTGACACTGCTCACTCTCCTCATATACCCTACCAGGCTTGCTAACAACAGTAAACACTAATGCACCATGGTTGCCATTCTATCGGTCACAGAGAATTGCAACTCTAATCATGTACACACTCACCGAGGATGTGTACGTGTACGAAGTTACATTGGGGTCCAACCATACCTTAGAGATGCTTCAGGTATTTTTTTCAGGCAGTGTATTTGAGAGTAACAACGTGTGAGGCATGAAGCAAAACAACGACTTTGGCTCAGTTGTATGCAAGGCATGAGCTACGCTACAATTCATTGGCACAATACCGGGAAACAGCAAGTTATGTCAAATGAGACTACAACAGAACACTTGTGCGACTAGTACTTGTATCTGCTCAAGTGTATTTATTCTACACTGGTTGAGAAACACAGTGTTGCCGGTTTATTAATTTATAGCTGTGCCACAGACTTTGTGTGTGTGAAATTTATTTTTGACTTATAAAGTTTCTTTGTATACGACGTTTGAAATAATATGATTAGGGATATGGTCGAAGACCTTGTTTTCTTCACTAACATGGGTGAGAGCCACGTAGAACTAGCCATGCTAAAAGCAACTGACACTGATGTCCATGCACGCAACATGCAGAGTCTGGTCTTGTGCTTTGTGTGTCGTCATGACATAACATAAGCTCACCGGGAATGTAGGCTTTTAAAGCGAAATGGTAAATTGTTAGGGATAAGCAGGATTGGGGGTTATACCCCTCACATGCTCCACTTCCCATCAAAATATCCGCTTCAACGATGGAAAGAAGTAACTTTACGCCTATGTGAGCGAAGGGTTCTGAGGAGCGAGATAAAGCATGTCAATCTCGATCAGAGTTACATCGCACCTCACTTTCGGAATAAATTTGCAGAGAATGAGTTAAAATATGATGTTCTCGACCCACATCAAATCTTGCCTCACGATCTTTATCGGATTCTTGAGACTGCATAGTTCTCAGTCTTTTAGCCGTTCTGGCGTATTCAGAAACACTCGACCGCTTCCCAGGCATTTTTATTTGTAAACAAAACGAAATCATAATGTGATGAGTAGTCACCCGAATCATTTTTTTTTCTTTATTGATTTTCAATTCCCCCCGAAGGGGGCGGGCTGTCAGCAGCTTAGTACGCTGCTCTACAGCCTACAGACTTTTTAAAAACGGAAGAAGAAAAGAAACAAGAAAAACAGGCGATAAAACGGTGACTTAAAGTGTGAAATGGCGGAAAAATGCGGAAAGTTAAAACAGAAAGCAAACGGGGTTGGCAATGTTAATAAAAGACACAGGAATCAGACAAGTAACATAGTACACACACAATTAAAAAACATGTTCCTGCGCCCGGGTTCCCGGTTTCGATTCCCGGCGGGGTCAGGGATTTTCTCTGCCTCGTGATGACTGGGTGTTGTGTGATGTCCTTAGGTTAGTTAGGTTTAAGTAGTTCTAAGTTCTAGGGGACTGATGACCATAGATGTTAAGTCCCATAGTGCTCAGAGCCATTTTTTAAAAAAAACATGGCGAAAGTCTGGTTTCTGTTTGCAAGAGATAAAAAAAAAAGATCACACCCAGTGACAGTATGATGGCCATTCGCAACACTTCCCAAAAGACACAACACGGAACACTCACTGTAAAACACTCACTGTAAAACACTGCACGTAAATGGCAGCACAAAGATGACACTCCCTAGCCAAAGGCAGATGGGGAGGGGGGGACCTGGAGGAGGGGGAAAAACAAGGAGGGAGGAAGGAAAAAACGAAAAGGGGGGGGACCAAGGAGGGAGAGGACTCATCAGGGGGGAGAGGGGCAGGGCGGACGCGAGAGGGAGTGAGAAGAGGCAGAGGAGGGAAATGCAAAAGGACTCAGGGGAGCGAAGGGGGCAGAGAGAGGGGAGGTGGGGAAAAAAGAGGATGGAAGGGGGGGAGAGGGAGCCCGGGAAAAGGACAGAGGAAAGGAGGGGGTGTGAGGATCAGAGTTGATAGGAGGGATAAATGGAGAGAGAGAGGACATCATCTGGGAGGGGGAATTGAGGGAAGCCACCTTGGGAAAGGAGATGAAGGGTGTAGAGATGGAGGGTAGGGGGGACACAACAGTGAAGATGTGGCAGGGGGCGGGGATGGGAGAGGAGAGGAGCAACTAGTCACCCGAATCACAGAGCAGGCTCAATAAATTCTTTTTTTTCTAGCAAAGAACATAAATAAAATCTATGGAAAGAAGTAAAGCAACGCTGTTAAATTACTAATACAGAAACCGAAGATAGTAAATCCATACATCATGGCCAAGTAAATTCACTGTTAATTCTGTCATTGACTTAATCATCCGCAAATAAAACTGTCATTGTGTCAGAAAAACGATCTCACAGCTCCATCTATTGGTTCCTTGGTGTACTACGAAACTAATAGCGCCATCTGCTTGGTTCTTTGGCGTGATACACTGTGATGATTAAACATCCAAACTACTAACAGGAGGAACCCTCCATAAGTTGCCCTCTGACGCAGACGAAACTTCTCAGAGTGAAAGAAGGAATAAAATAAAAGGACACTTATTTTGGGTTAGGTGCCAACACTCAACAGTTTCTGAGAAAATGACGGTTAAAATTACGACGCTATTTTATCACTCTTTTTGCACATACTGGATGTAAATGTATCAGTAGTATTATGAATGAGAGCACATATTCGAGTTTTTGCGATCCGTATTCAAACCCAATTTTTCTTGGTATTATTATCGTTGGTTGGTGTGAAAGCATGTGACATCAATATTCTTTGTGACATCGTGAAATATAATGGAATTACTGGCGAAAGAAATAAGTATTCCAACACTTACAAAAAATAAATTTTATCATCTCAACTCTTATATAACTTTATATTATTAAAATGGTTCAAATGGCTCTGAGCACTACGGGACTTAACATCTATGGTCATCAGTCCCCTAGAACTTAGAACTACTTAAACCTAACTAACCTAAGGACATCACACACATCCATGCCCGAGGCAGGATTCGAACCTGCGACCGTAGCAGTCGCGCGGCTCCGGACTGAGCGCCTAGAACCGCTAGACCACCGCGGCCGGCATATATTATTAACAATAATTGAAAATAAATTCTTTCATACTCTTGGTTGTTTGTCGATGGACAAGACGTGACTCCCAATTTCTACACTTGTCAACTTATCATGATAACTACATATGAGACAAGCGATTCGACTGCGCCCTTTGTGAGGGCTTCGATGCTAGCCGATCCCTCGCCCCAAGACGGCCTGGGTCAGGTAATGGATGACGATGTTACGAGTAAGCACACAAGAATCACTCAGAGCCTTGATCAGAGCATAAAAAGTGGTAAAATCAATCAGGCCGCAGCTTAGGCTGCTAAAAATGTACTGGCTGCGTGGGCTGTCGCAAATGCGAAGCTTGAAAGCCGCAAAGAGGAACTGGAAATAAAATTATAGACTACGAAAACAACAAGTGAAAACGTGGACTGGCGTGGCCGCGCAGACGGCACCAAAGGCCCAAACAACCAAAGCACCTATAGATAAAGTTCCCAAACGGCCGGACACGGCGGTCGTTCTGAGGCCCGAGCCCGGCCAAAGTATTAAAAAGATGCAAGAAATATTTCCCACCACAGTAAATCTGGCGCGAGGGAAAACAAGATATACAGAGTAAAAGCAACCAAGAACGTGGTGATAGTTGATGTTTCCACTGAAGATGATAAGATTAAGTTATTGGGTAACCAAAAACTAGGTAAGACTGTGAAATGCGAACCCTCCAAAAAGGGTAACCCGCTAGTTATCCTGTATGATGTTCCAACGTCTTTAAAGGAGGAGGACCTATATGAGATCTTGTACCAACAGAATCTTGACGATATGGACATTGACACTTTTAAGAAGGATTTCAAGTGAAGATTCAGCACCGGACCTTCGATTCGTGATGTCGTTCATCACGTTGCTGAGGTTTCAGGTAAATTGTGGAAATGACTCACGACTATGGGCAAGGTGTATATTGGCTTTCATACCATAAATGTGAAAGATTATTTAGTGGTACATCATTTCCACAATTGCTGGAATGTCGATCACATTCAAAAGTACTGCAGTAGGAGACCGGCGTGCTCCAAGTGTGGTGCTGAGGACCATATAAGAAAGGATTTCAAGAAATCGAGTATATGTATTCCATGTACGTCCCACTTACAAAATTCTAGAACAACGTCTAATATCCCGTATTGATTATGGCTGAGGCCTTTATCTTGACTAGGATGGCAAAGAAGAGGAAGTCCCAGATTAACAGGCACAATCAGCAGTACCTTACCTACACACATGAAATAGCCACAGCACCGAATATAAGAGAGCACTGTAACCAGTACGGCGCCAACTCAGGAAGTGCCACAAATGAGAGGTCTGTGCGCTGAACCAAGAAGGGTATACCCGAACTTAGAGCATGCCATGCAGCTCTCGCTCTCGGAGCAGCCGGCTGTCCTGACGACTGCCCTAAGACATGTCATTCGCGTTGGGCACAAATATACATAGAAGAAAAGTCAGCTTCCCGACAATGGAGGCTGTGAATAGAATATAGTTAAAGTCGATGAATCTCCCCACTGACTTTGGAACCCTGCGTGACCTCGTCAAGAAAGCCTTTGAAAGAAGAGATGAAAGATTCGATCCAGACGAAATTTATATACAGTCAGTGTTAGCTAATTGGCGCACTGCGCTAGACTAGAAAAAGAACTGGCCCGAGTGCAATGCCGGCCGAAGTGGCCGAGTGGTTCTAGGCGCTACAGTCTGCAGCCGCACGACCGCTACGGTCGCAGGTTCGAATCCTGCCTCGGGCATGGATGTGTGTGATGTCCTTAGGTTAGTTAGGTTTAAGTAGTTCTAAGTTCTAGGGGACTAATGACCTCAGCAGTTAAGTCCCATAGTGCTCAGAGCCATTTGAACCATTTTGAACCCGAGTGCAATGTGCAAGCATATTTTCCATGATGCCTTTCCAGATAAATATCGGACAAATCAATACACACAATAGTCGATTGGTGATGCAGGAGCTACGAAGGGTGGTGGAGGATTGGAGGCTGGATGTAGTGTGCCTACAGGAGCCCTACTCCCAAGCTGGACGAATTTCCTCTATGGCTGTCACTTGGCGGGTAATAAGTATTGGGGATAAGCCGAAATCAACACTAATTGTAATCAATAAGGCACTGCGTGTCACAGTCGTGCCACCGTTGTCAGATAGCCCGTCCAACGTCGTGGAGCGTCAGTTACCTGCCGGACTCGTGTATATCGTGAATATGTACTTTCATTATGGAGGTAATTTGAAGATTACCAGGATTACCTCACACGAGTCACCACGGCGTTGTGGGGGCGCAAGGTTATTGTAACAGCAGACATGAACGCTAAATCCCCCCTATGATTCAGTGGCATTCGAGATGCAAATGGATAGAGAGCCGAAGAGCTCATAATGGCTTCTCAACTAGTTGTTGTAAATAGACCTGGGAATTCCCCCCCCCCCCTCCCCCATCTATAAGGAATGCCTGAGACTTAGCAAAGTCTGGAAGAAGGCAAATGTTGACATCATAAATAAACGCAAAGATAAAGACCCAATGGAAACCAAGTCCTAACGCTATCGACGCCCAGCGTTATTGGCAATATTAGGGAGTTCTTGACCAGATCACAACAAGTGACCACAACCTGATTGTTTTCTCTTTGAATGATGGGGAGTGCCACTGGAACATAGGGTGGGAGGTTCAATTTAACTTCAACAAAAGTGACTGGAAACGACTGCCTCGGGAGTGTGAAATTCCTCCATTGCCAGAGGGTGATAGAAACGTGGAGGGATACGCCGAGGTCCTGGTGGGATCAACAGTTAGAGCGGTGAACGCTGCTGTGCCAACCAGGAGGAGAGCCGTTGCGGCCTCTCCATCCCCATGGTCTGCCGAATTTGGACGTATGTGTCAGTCTGTAAGAAGGGCGAGGAGGTACTACCAGCGAAGTGTGATCTGGCATGGAAAGCAGTACTGGTTACAAAGGTGTCGTGATGCCAAGGAATGGTTCCAGAAGGAACTAAAGGCATTGAGAATTAAGAGTTGGGAAAAGTATGCCCTGCACTAGCTAGCCACTGTTCCGTGGGGAGTCCCTTACAAGCTGGTTAGGGAAAAGATAAGATCTCCCACTGTATCGTCGACCATCGTGGGTGGCGGCCGGGTGACAGAGTCCTGACAGGAGACTGCTGAGGTTCTCCTTCGGACCCTGCTGCCAGACGATGACGAGCACGAGGACACAGAAGTGTAGCGCCAGATCCGCAGGGATGATCTTACTGAGTACACTAACAACACCGTAGTATACCCCTTCTCTGAGGAGGAGGTAGGGACTCGCATAAAATCCATGAAAAGGGGGAAGGCTCCAGGGCCCGATGGCATTGTGCAGTTCCTCGCCCCTCAGCTGATCGCACCTCTAACTAGGCTCTATAACGAATGCCTGGGACTTGGCAAATTTCCTGAAGTCTGGAAGAAGGCAAATGTTGTCATCAGAAAGAAACACAAAGATAAAGACCCAATGGAAGCCAACTCCTTTAGGACAATATGTCTTTTAGAAGTTTTGGGGGAAATGTTTGAAAGCTCTTGGCTGACAGACTGGCGGCACACAAGTGCTGTGTGTGATGAGCGATAGGCAGTTTGGCTTTCGGCCGGGACGACGCAATCACCCTGGCGGCCGAGTTCTGCAGTTCAGTCCTGCATAAGTATGTGGTGGGCATCATGGTGGATATCCGTGGCGCCTTTGACAACCTGTGGTGGCCTTTGCATTTCTGCTTGCGGAAGAAGGAGTGTCCAGAACCGCTATACGGCTGTCTGAGGAGCTACTGTGAAGAAAGGGAGGTCTGATTATCACCCCCTAGCGGAATAATAAGTAAAACAATCACCAAGGGGTGTCCACAGGGCTCAGTCCTGGGGCCACTCTTTTGGGATGTAAATATGGAGCCCTTTTTGGAAAATCAACAACTTAGTGATGATTTGCTATAGGTGATAGCCTACGCGGACGACCTCCTACTGCTGGTTGGTGGCCATAGCCACGAAGACCTAGAACCAAAAGTGGAACGGGCCGTGACCTCACTTGCTGAATGGTGTCACAAATCGAAAATGAAGATTGCACCAAACAAGTCGACGTACTTGCTGCTCAAAGGTAGTTTAATTAGAAACCCCACTGTGAGGATAGAGGAAGCACCAGTTCTTCGGCGCAGCGAGGCTCGATATCTTGGGATAATTATTGATGAAAAATGGAATTATACAGTCTACATAGACGCCGTAGCCCAATGATCATTAGCGGTTTTAAATAACCTAATCAACATGGGATGTAAAAGATTCCATTTGCCACCCGACCTAATCAAACTTTATCATAATAGCATACTGACTTCTATAGTAGGATACGGGCTGGGAGACTGGGGGCACAGGCTCACGAAGCTGATGCCTGCCATGGCTGTGAGGAGGGTGCAGCGGAATATGGTGTTACGCTCTGTTTGGGTGTACAGAACAACTCCTGATGGGGCTTTTTTGGTGTTGATGGGGCTGTGTCCTATAGGCACCGTGGTATTGAGTAACTAAGGGCAAAATTGACAAGACCATGGAAATTATGGGGGTACAAACGGGAAACAAGTTAGCAGTCAGGTTCAAAATGGTTCAAATGGCTCTGAGCACTATGCGACTTAACTTCTGAGGTCATCAGTCGCCTAGAACTCAGAACTAATTAAACCTAACTAACCTAAGGACATCACACACATCCATGCCCGAGGCAGGTTTCGAACCTGCGACCGTAGCAGTCAGGAAAAGAGTGGAGGAGTTATGCCAAGAGTCATGAGAAAGCGAGGAAACAGGACGGAGGATTTTCCAATTGCTACCTGACGTTGGATGGAGATTACAGATGGGGTACTTCAAGCCGAGTAGAGGTCTGCTGCACTTCGCTACAGGGCATGAACCATATCCGACATATTTATGTCGTTTTGGGAAGCGAGCTACACCCGCGTGTGACTGTGGCGCTGAAGAACGGATTCCTGATCACGTGATGTACGAGTGCCCAATATACAATGACATGGCAACTGAACTAACAAGGGGAATGCCTCAGACGCGGCCAACCGATTCGGCTCAAATTTGGCAGGTCGCTTGTGTATAACCTAAAACGAAGGACTCTAAGATATTTTGGGTCAACACCCCCGCAGTTTTGAGAAAATCACCCCTAAAAGTTATGACGAGCAATCGACTCAAAATTGGAGGGATCAATAGATAATTGTAAATAGAGCATTTTTCATCATCAGGTATGGGGTCCGCAAACGAGAATTTTTCCAGAAATCGAGGAAAGAAACTTTTACAACTGCCGCTTCTGTACCCACATGGTTAACGCTTTTCGCCGACAGCGCCGATAGCGCAAGGGCCAAACTAACTGCCGGCACGGTAACTCAGCGTGTACGGTCAGAGGGTTAGCTGCCCTCTGTAATAAAAAAAAACTTAGTTTATGGATCAACGACGAACTGAAATGGGTGTCTTGCGACGTCCGCCCCGAGCAGATGCAACGAACGACAACGAACAAAAATCAGATAAAAAAAAAAGGTAACTGGCTGGGAATCGGAAAACCCGGGTTCGAATCTCGAAGAAACCTAGCGGGTGTTATTCTTTTCGTTTGTATTTTTCCATATCTCAGTTGATGGCGATATGAGGATTAATAAGGTAAGTAAATCAATAAGGAATGATAATAATAAGGTAGGCAAACTAATTTCCCAAACGCCGTGAGTTAGTACAGTATTAAGCCTTTAAGCCTCGTCACATGAAAACAACTCCGAGTAAGAGTGCTGCACCGAGCGAGGTGGCGCAGTGGTTAGCACACTGGACTCGCATTCGGGAGGACGACGGTTCAATCCCGCGTCCGGCCATCCTGATTTAGGTTTCCCGTGATTTCCCTAGATCGCTCGAGGCATCCTTCTCCATCCTTCCCTAATCCGATGAGACAGATGACCTCGCTGTCTGGTCTCCTCCCCCAAACAACCCACCCCAACCCAACCCTAAGAGTGCTGCGAATTCCTCACTAGGGAGCACAGATAGCCAACCGCGAGACGCGTGTTTACAGCGGGACACGGGGCAGAATGCACGCTGGGAGAGTTATGTCGTCCCCGTTGCCTTTTCAAATCAAATCAAATGGCTCTGAGCACTATGGGACTCAACTGCTAAGGTCATAAGCCCCTAGAACTTAGAACTACTTAAACCTAACTAACCTAAGGACAACACACACATCCATGCCCGAGGCAGGATTCGAACCTGCGACCGTAGCGGTCGCGCGGTTCCAGACTGTAGCGCCAGAACCGCTCGGCCACCAGCGGCCGGCGGTTGCCTTTTCGTCATATCATAGTTGTGAACCTGGAAGAGTGAAGGTGTTCAGCACGAAGTGAAGGTGTTCAGCAGAAGTCAATCGGAAAGAGTTGTTTTCCGTCATTAGGCTGCCGCGAACTTCGCGGAGACATATAGTGATTTTTCCATCGTCAACGCGCCGAATGAAATACGTTTTGCGAATGAATAGAGTGTTCCTCCGAAAGTAACATATGACAAGTACTGTATGTAGTTTGTAGTAATTAGCACGTCTGTTTATGCCGTTGTAACTAGTGATTGTTTGTTGTGTCTTATCTTTCAGGTGCATAATCTGAATAATGGAGGATGTACTCCCTTCGACTAGCGCTGTAATATACAGGGTGAGTCACCTAACATTACCGCTGGATATATTTCGTAAACCACATCAAATACTGACTAATCGATTCCACAGACCGAACGTGAGGAGAGGGGCTAGTGTAATTGGTTAATACAAACCATAAAAACATGCACGGAAGTATGCTTTTTAACACAAACCTACGTTTTTTTAAATGGAACCCCGTTAGTTTTGTTAGCACATCTGAACATATAAACAAATACGTAATCAGTGCCGTTTGTTGCATTGTAAAATGTTAATTACATCCGGAGATATTGTAACCTAAAGTTGACGCTTGAGTACCACTCCTCCGCTGTTCGATCGTGTGTACCGAAGAGCACCGAATTACGTAGGGATCCAAAGGGAACGGTGATGGACCTTAGGTACAGAAGAGACTGGAACAGCACATTACGTCCACATGCTAACACCTTTTTATTGGTCTTTTTCACTGACGCACATGTACATTACCATGAGGGGTGAGGTAAACGTACACACGTGGTTTCCGTTTTCAATTACGGAGTGGAATAGAGTGTGTCCCGACTTGTCAGGCCAATAGATGTTCAATGTGGTGGCCATCATTTGCTGCACACAATTGCAATCTCTGGCGTAGTGAATGTCGTACGCGCCGCAGTACATCTGGTGTAATGTAGCCGCAGGCTGCCACAATACGTTGTTTCATATCCTCTGGGGTTGTAGGCACATTCTCCATTAACGTACCCCACAGAAAGAAGTCCAGAGGTGTAAGATCAGGAGAACGGGCTGGCCAATTTATGCGTCCTCCACGTCCTATGAAACGCCCGTCGAACATCCTGTCAAGTGTCAGCCTAGTGTTAATTGCGGAATGTGCAGGTGCACCATCATGCTGATACCACATACGTCGACGCGTTTCCAGTGGGACACACTCTATTCCACTTCGTAATTGAAAACGGAAACCACGTTCAAAAAATGTTCAAATGGCTCTGAGCACTATGGGACTTAACATCTCAGGTCATCAGTCCCCTAGAACTTAGAACTACTTAAACCTAACTGACCTACGGACATCACACACATCCATGCCCGAGGCAGGATTCGAACCTGCGACCGTAGCGGTCGCACGGTTCCAGACTGTAGCGCCTTTAACCGCGTGGCCACACCGGCCGGCCGGAAACCACGTCATTACGTTTATCTCACCCCTCATGGTAATGTACATGTGCGCCAGTGAAAAAGACCAATAAAAAGGTGTTAGCATGTGGACGTAATGTGCTGTTCCAGTCTCTTCTGTACCTAAGGTCCATCACCGTTCCCTTTGGATCCCTACGTAATTCGGTGCTCTCCGATACACACGATCGAACAGCGGAGGAGTGGTACTCAAGCGTCAACTTGAGGTTACAATATCTCCGGATGTAATTAACATTTTACAATGCAACAAAAGGCAATGATTACGTATTTGTTTATATGTTCAGATGTGCTAACAAAACTAACGGGGTTCCATTTAAAAAAACGTAGGTTTGTGTTAAAAAGCATACTTCCGTGCATGTTTTTATGGTTTGTATTAACCAATTACACTAGCCCATCTCCTCACGTTCGGTCTGTGGAATCGATTTGTCAGTATTTGATGTGGTTTACGAAATATATCCAGCCGTAACGTTAGGTGACTCACCCTGTATAATTGGGAGCCTGTCACAGACGATGGCAAGCGGTGAGTTACCGACGCTGTGTTTTGATTTGTAAAAGTGTTGCAAGAAAGATGCATTATCAATGCAGTACCGGAAGCACGCAGTTCTGTTTCTCGGCGTTCCAGTTTGATAGGAGCGGCAATCGTGGAGCGATTTTTGGAGCTGACGAACGAAATGACTTTCGTTGATACTGAAGTACTATACCATGAATACGAAGCAGAAGGTGATTCAGTGGAAGATATCCTGACTAGTGAATCGCAAAATGGTTATAACACTTTGGAAATCTCCACGTCACTTGGAATATGTGCTTCATCTGTTCCCGATGAGTATTACGAACCGGTTACTAAACGGTTGAACTACGGCGCTATTCCCCTTGAAGTAAAAATAAAGGCAGTAGCGCTAGCCAGGAATCATACAAATTGGAACTTACAAACACTGCAAAAGAATAGAGCAACAACAGCCCTGAAAAGGAAGAAGGACTTGAAATTGTGGGAAAGCGATATCGTTAAAGGAGGGACAAGATACGACAAATACCAGACGATAAATAAGTGGACATACGACCGATTTGTCAAATATGGTCGCAGTAACGAGCATGTAACAACGAGAATACTCCAGGAGTGGGCTGCAGGTGCAGCGCTTCAATATACGGCCAACAAGTATTTTACGTTTGCTGCATCAGTATCTTGGGCAAGAAATTTCAAATCGGAGTATAAAATTTGTCAACGGCACGTCACTAAATACGTCTCTCATAAGGAGGTACAAAATATAGAAGATATACAGAAAGCGGCTGTTCTTTTCAGCACGCAAACAGCGTCACTTATGACCGGTTTTAATCGTGATTATGTGATCAACAGCGATAAAACAGGATGCGAGTATCGGGTGAACATTTGACGCACGTTATCGCATAAGGGAGAAAAACGAACCCTTGTCGCAGTTGGGAGTAAAAACAAACACATTCGTACACGGCACAATATGCCATCACAGCCTCTGGAAAAGTGTTGCCTAAGGTTTTCCTGTGTTTACAAGAAACGAATGTTACATTTGGTCCTCGGGTTATAGAAGAGGTCAATCGTTTAACCGAAAATGTTTACATTACCTGCTCCAAATCCGGGAAACTAACGAATGCGATTTACAGAACATTTCTTGAGAATGTTTTAAAACCATACGTTTCTGATAACAAATTTTGTCTAATATTGGGTTCCTGGAGTGGACAAATTAATACAACAATATATGACACAATGTTTATACACTCCTGG
The DNA here is from genome assembly GCF_023898315.1 of Schistocerca nitens. Classification (NCBI taxonomy): domain Eukaryota; kingdom Metazoa; phylum Arthropoda; class Insecta; order Orthoptera; family Acrididae; genus Schistocerca; species Schistocerca nitens. The sequence continues at coordinate 635,646,846 of NC_064616.1, read as the reverse complement.
AAATGGAAAAAAGAACACATTGACACCGGTGTGTCAGACCCACCATACTTGCTCCGGACACTGCGAGAGGGCTGTACAAGCAATGATCACACGCACGGCACAGCGGACACACCAGGAACCGCGGTGTTGGCCGTCGAATGGCGCTAGCTGCGCAGCATTTGTGCACCGCCGCCGTCAGTGTCAGCCAGTTTGCCGTGGCATACGGAGCTCCATCGCAGTCTTTAACACTGGTAGCATGCCGCGACAGCGTGGACGTGAACCGTATGTGCAGTTGACGGACTTTGAGCGAGGGCGTATAGTGGGCATGCGGGAGGCCGGGTGGACGTACCGCCGAATTGCTCAACACGTGGGGCGTGAGGTCTCCACAGTACATCGATGTTGTCGCCAGTGGTCGGCGGAAGGTGCACGTGCCCGTCGACCTGGGACCGGACCGCAGCGACGCACGGATGCACGCCAAGACCGTAGGATCCTACGCAGTGCCGTAGGGGACCGCACCGCCACTTCCCAGCAAATTAGGGACACTGTTGCTCCTGGGGTATCGGCGAGGACCATTCGCAACCGTCTCCATGAAGCTGGGCTACGGTCCCGCACACCGTTAGGCCGTCTTCCGCTCACGCCCCAACATCGTGCAGCCCGCCTCCAGTGGTGTCGCGACAGGCGTGAATGGAGGGACGAATGGAGACGTGTCGTCTTCAGCGATGAGAGTCGCTTCTGCCTTGGTGCCAATGATGATCGTATGCGTGTTTGGCGCCGTGCAGGTGAGCGCCACAATCAGGACTGCATACGACCGAGGCACACAGGGCCAACACCCGGCATCATGGTGTGGGGAGCGATCTCCTACACTGGCCGTACACCACTGGTGATCGTCGAGGGGACACTGAATAGTGCACGGTACATCCAAACCGTCATCGAACCCATCGTTCTACCATTCCTAGACCGGCAAGGGAACTTGCTGTTCCAACAGGACAATGCACGTCCGCATGTATCCCGTGCCACCCAACGTGCTCTAGAAGGTGTACGTCAACTACCCTGACCAGCAAGATCTCCGGATCTGTCCCCCATTGAGCATGTTTGGGACTGGATGAAGCGTCGTCTCACGCGGTCTGCACGTCCAGCACGAACGCTGGTCCAACTGAGGCGCCAGGTGGAAATGGCATGGCAAGCCGTTCCACAGGACTACATCCAGCATCTCTACGATCGTCTCCATGGGAGAATAGCAGCCTGCATTGCTGCGAAAGGTGGATATACACTGTACTAGTGCCGACATTGTGCATGCTCTGTTGCCTGTGTCTATGTGCCTGTGGTTCTGTCAGTGTGATCATGTGATGTATCTGACCCCAGGAATGTGTCAATAAAGTTTCCCCTTCCTGGGACAATGAATTCACGGTGTTCTTATTTCAATTTCCAGGAGTGTAGATGGCGAGGGTCAGCCGACTTGCACAGTAAAAGTAATACCGCCAAACTGCACACCTGTGTGCCAGCCGTGTGATATTTATTTCTATTGCCAGGTTAAAAACTTTATTTCCAGGCTTCAGAATTACAGTGTGCTTCTGGAAACCCAGCGGGAATTGCACAACATCACGGATGCAGTAACTATTCAAAGCATAATTCATAAACAACTTTGAGCACCGATTTTTCAGCAATGATATCGTATGCGTGGCACGCATCAAAATTAATTCCCGAAAAAGACATATTTTTAAATGTAAACCAAGTTTGTTTTCCGCCGAATCTTCGGAAGGAACAGTGTAGCTGTCGAATTCATTAGATGTTCTTGGTGCCGCGAGTATATTTGTTTCGAATGTTTGTATGACAAGTAATATCCATCTAGTTGTTGTAAGAAAAGTGAGGACACGTAACAGTGACTGGAAGAGCCATTGTAAAGTGACCTGGAGTAACATTTTAGTTGTTTACTATCCCAAGATGTTTGAGAAATTATTTGCCTACCTTATTATTACCATTCCGTATTGCTTTACTTACCTTATTAATCCTCATATCCCTATCAATTGAGATATGTAAAAATACAATCAAAAAGAAGAACATCCGCTAGGTTTCTTCGAGATTCGAGCCCGGGTTCTCCGAGTCCCAGCCAGTTACCTTGGCCGTTACGCTATTTTTTTTTATTTTTGTATTTTTTTAAGTGCCACCGCCACTTTGCTTCCTATAACAAAAAAATCTGGTCCACTTCAGGCGTTGGCTCCTGACTAAACCTACCCCAGAGAGCTGCCTATAGACCAGGGGAAATATGGGAATTCAAGGTTAAGGCTATCCTTACAAACAAAACTAAAGCTTCCTTTTTCTAAATTTTATTTTTATTTCTATTTTTTTGTTTATTTTTGTTGCGTAATTGATCAGATGCCTTCTGCGCCCCGCTGCGAATATGTTGAGTCACGTCTTCTCGAAATTGATGTGTTCCGTTCAGTTGTTCAGAAATGTTCATTGGTTCAAACAGGAAACCTTCTTCTCTCTTCGCTTAACACACTCCAGCTGCGAGGCGGGTCGTGGAAAGCACTCCCAAGGAAGTTCGAGAAAAATTGTCTTTACTTTGGGTGACGGACAACGACATAATGACGGTGATTGAGGTATGTCCAAAAATCGATTACAGAGTCTACAGTGTGTCCAAATAGGTACTGAATGGCACGTCCGCGAATCCAGTTCACAGCATTGGTCTTTGTCCGAGGAAAATAGTCACGTTCCGGAAATAATAATGAAAGGGGAGTAATCCGATCACTAACCCCGAAATGACAATGGTACTTAGTAGTTATTAGGCTCTAGTAGTTTTAGAATAGAATGTAAACACAATTAGCCACCATTAACATGTTAGTGACTGCAGCGAGGTAAAGCAACTGGGCCAGTCCAGTGCCAGGGGCACGCCCAGTAGGATTAGCTTGGTGGGTAGGCCAATCACTGTACGTTTATAAGATCTGCTGGCACACATGTAACGTTGCAGAGGTCACAGCTTTTCTGTATACTTACACAGTAGATCAGTTGCAAACATTAACCTTGTCCATAGCATTAGCCTTTTAGAAAGTATGTAGCTGCAATTGCTTATGTAGTAGCTTAAGACCCACTAATTAGCTTAAGTGGTGGGTTATGATGTATGATTACTGTATTTGGAATAAAGAATTATGTTTATAAAAGTAGAAGCGATATAATTACAATAAGCGTCTTGATCCATCATCAGTTACAGGCTCCAGCTTTCGAGAAAATGCTTGGATATGCGTGATGGTTTGCCGTGAAATTGTTGTCAGATCGTCCGCTCATGGTAGCTGAGTGGTCAGCGCGACGGAATGTCATACCTAACGGCGGGGTCGGAGATTTTCTCCGCTCAGGGAGTGGGTGTTGTGTTGTCCTAATCATCACCATTTCATCCCCATCGACACGCAAGTCGCCGAAGTGGCATCACCTTGAAAGACTTGCACCTGGCGAACGGTCTACCCGACGGGATGCCATAGCCACGTGGCATTTCATTTCCATGGCCAGATCACGATTTATTTAGCAGTCTTAACGAGGTTTGTTTTCCTTATGATATTCACACTAAAAAATGTGACAGCAGCGTGCAGTATGTGCCTTCGCACGTTGTTAGTACTGGTCTGAATTTTTATGCCTCTGGAATGTTTCTGTGATACGTGTTGTCATGGGGAATATACCGGTTCTCTTGAAGCAGAAAAGTAAAAATGAAAACAAAAATTGAAATATTAGAATTATATGTTTTTCATTTTAAAATGACATAAGATGATTCAAGTGTTCTGATGATAAAGTGTACAGTCTAAGACAAATAAACGCCACTAAATAGTTACGCAAATTGGCCACAAATTGGTATTTATTCAGGTATCGACAGAAAATGCAAAATTGTAAACTTTGGGAGCCGATGGATGAATGTGTGACGCTGCAGCGCAATTTCGCCGCGCAACTGGCAACGATGGTAAATAGGACATATGCGATACCAAGGTACAAAGTCTTTACGAAATTCATTCCGTCCGCCAGGGTAGCTACGCAATCAGCGCGGCGGATTGCTAACCGAAGGGCCCCTGGTTCGATTCCCGGCCGGGTCGGAGGTTTTCTTCGCCTTGGGTTTGGGGGTTTATAACTTTCCTGTCCGCTACAGCTACACCATAACCTCGAAGCTGGAGGCAGGTTGTGAAATAAAACAATCTTATTAAAGCAATTATGGTATAACGCAACAGAACAGTGTTACCCTCTGAGAGGAATTTTGCTAGGTTGACCGTGTTGTACCTAACGGAAATGGCTTATCGGAAATGAAAGTCAGAATTACGTAAATATTCGAACAGTAACAAACAATATTTTTGCCTAGCTATACTGTTTAAAGAATAAGGAAAACGGTCGCCAGCCTAATTAGGCAAGAGAAAGATTAACGTTCTCGTTTAAGATAGTAGGTATGAGTAACTTTAACGGATAAACACAACCTATACTTGGCCATACGCGAGTGCAATGAACTCTGACACATACATATGTTTACGGTAAGATTGAAACTAGCAGCTAGAGCACCACAAACTATTTGCAATAATATAACAGATACCGAAACACTCTATTACTTTCAGGACTTGTTCAAACTGAATGGTCTTTATAACATTACTATTAATATTCACTGCAGAATCATTAATTGGACACAGGTTAAGTATTATTTTTCAAACACTTTCCTAGCTGACATAGAATTATAAATGTTGTTCACTGCAAAATTATGAGCTGGTAATAGGTTAAGTCTCTCTCTCAGTTAAATACTTTACTACTTAAAATGAAAGTTAATTAGAATTCACTAACAGGTTTCTTCTCACTGTCTTTTGAATAAAGATGTTATTGATTTCATAAATAGTGGTAAAGGATAACCTGTGGATCTTATTACACTATTAATATGCACTTTCAATACCCAAAAGAAACAAGTGCTTAGCAAGCCAATATAACTTTCCACAAATGCTTTTGCTGCAGTGAGACACTATGTTGACAAATTTACAAGAAACTGAATCACCTTTTAACATTTACTACGGGCAGCACTATGATCATTAATTAAGCAAAACTTTATAAGCCTCAATTTTAAGAACTTTAATTTATAAAAGGAACAGCAAATTTTACTTTCAAGTAAATGATTAAAAAGGTGACTTTGAAACTTCACAAAACTACATTTACTGTCTCCCACAATTTCACTAAATTCACAGTAAATCTGAATATTCCCTTCTCATCAAAGATCAAATAACATTATGTAATTAACTGTCTAACTTCGAAGCTTTCATTTTTTCCACAAAATAGGACACTCGGTAATCATAATTCAAATGGATAGGAACCTGAGAGGTGTTGTGATAGGAAAAAATCAAGGTAGGTACATAAATTCAGTTATAAATTACCTTATATTTGCGCACACTAAATCGCCGAATAAGCTGATCCTTCACTGTACATTATTATAGTACTCCTTTACAGTGATTGCGCAATGTGGTGGCAACTGCATGTTGGTAGGCGGATTTGTAGACAGAATTGCTGGACTTTGGCCCTTCTTGGTGACGAGGATGAATACCAATTCCAGAATCGTTCCAGCTGTTTATCCATCCATCCGAGGCATTGGAAAGTAGCAGAAAAAGCCTCTCTCGGAACCAGGACAATATGCCACTTTTACATGGCAGTGCACAGTTTGGTAGCTCGTCCCCGGCTGACTCTTGTTCCACCTTTTCTACCTATGCCAACCACAATTTGCGCGCGCTACACAGTTCCGTTCCCGAGGAGAACCACTACACCTTTTATTTACTAAAGAACTACGAACCCTAAGTGAGAATCAGCAGTTTACATAACAGCAACCAAACACATTAAATAAATCAGAGCATTTGCACTTACTGACATTTCTACAAAAAATTATTCACACAGAAGTTACAATTATATACAGTAAGTTTTGTTCCCTCCAAATGGGACAAAGAATTTAAATGATAGATATACTACACTGCATAGAATCGAACCATGACATCAAAGTTTTTACCAAGAAAGGAGTATACAATTTTGTATTATCGATTCAATCAAACAATATTTACAGAAGCTCAACGATGTAACATTAAATGAAACAAAAGCAAAATAAATCAGTGCAGCATAAGAGCTATGGTGTTACAAGTTGTGTCGTCCTTACGTTTGTATCGTCATAATCGACGCTCCACTATTGAGATGGCTGAATGGGCACATCCCGAAAGCCAATAAATTGAAAAAAAAAGAATCATTCCGTGTACTCAGTTGGATTGTAACTATCCCTCGCAAACAGGTACGTGAACAATATACGCAGATGTCAGCATTTGGGAGAAAACGTACAGTTGGACTCAAAGAAATCGGTTCGGGTAATCGGCGAATCCCTCGAAATTTTAATAGGAGCGTATAACACTATTTGTTTATGGTTCACCTAAATTTTTATAATTTTTTGCTTTAAAATTTTCGCATATTGGTACTATATTTTCTGTATATGTAAAGTAACGTGTGATATACAGAAGGTTGGAGTTCTTTGCATTGTATCTGAGTAATGTATGTAAAACACTATGTAAATTGTTTATTATGTTAAATGATTTTCTGATGACATTTTGTATTTAAAAATATTTGTGTGTATAAACTGTTGATGTTCACGTAAATTTGACAATTGTAAGAAATGGTCACGCTTAGGAACAATGTAAGAAATAGGTGTTATGTAAAAGCCAGTATGCTTTTGTTTGAAACGAAAGTGGCTCTGGGGAGTGGAAAAGGTGACAAGAGTGAATGGGCGCGCTACCTAGAGCAAGCGCGGGAAGTTAAGTCACGTAGTCTGTAGGCAGCAGTGACTGAGGCAACACCCTTGTGGAGCAGGAAAAGCTTTACCTGCAAATTTGCACAAAATGCCTCGGGTGAAGACTGCAAACGGCTTACGGCATAGCTGCAAGCTGTTGGGGTACTGTGTGTAAAGCTGAACGACGCCAAGAAGAGAAATTGAGCCCATACAGCAAGAGACTTGCAGGCTGTGCTGCGGGTAGTAGAGCCGCTATAATTGTTCGCCACACCCAAGGCTACAGCCACCAGATAAGATTTTTTTTTTTTTATTCTACTTTTGTAGAGCGTGAACCATTAATTTAAACTGTTTTATATTAGTGAATAATCATTCTTGAACCTTAAAGAAACTGGTTCACCCTGTTATTTCATTCTAACCATACACCTATATAGTGTTCGTTCCTGGTGTTTGATTAATCGGAGTATCCTGTTTTACAGACTTATGAAGTGCCAGCTTAGTATGAAGAAGCACCATTTAAATTGTTTTTGTGTAAATAATGAGAGTGGCAGCTTTTGAAAGTATATTCCAGTAAGAAAGAGGTTTTCTTGAAGTGAAATGTTCAGTATAAAAAGTGTTAGTATCTAATTATTTTAGAACTTAAGTTGAGTGGTTATAGAAAGTGCTTTTTTAAAGGTCCCTCCAAGCCAAATTTTTTTAGCTTCCTTGAAGTTATCTACTGGGCTTTTTTCCTTTAGAAAAGTAATGTATAAGGGTGTAATAGTCAAAAAGAAATTCCAGTGTCTGCACCAACATAGTTTACGTGGAGTAATACTTATTTGAAGAAGCAACTTAAACAGTAGTAAGAAAGTAGGCAAAATTCATACTTCTGCTTTTCCAATACTTCACTGTTTCTTTACCTGGATAGGCTGGCGACCGTTAGTACATATTTTAAACCACTAAATGATCTTGGAACTGAGTTGTCCTAGCTTCAATATAATACTAATCATATTGGGTTTCTTTCTAAACGCTAGGTAAGATCTTAGGAAAAGAGTTGAATAGTCTAATTTACTTATCCATTAGACACAACACACGGTCAAATTCTGTAAAAGGGTAACTCTATTGATTAACTTTTCCTATTAACAGGACTATCCTCTCACAGTGTTCTTTATTTGTAAACTAAACTAAATTTAGTAAGAGGATTATACGTGGCAACACAGAGACAGGGTTTTCTGTTTTTCAGGCAAAAGCATACTAAATTACAGTAGTGGTGGTAGGGTTATAAGCAATGCCACTATCCGACGATGCTGGCAGAAATGAGTAAATCATGGTCAAACACAGCATCAAGAAGGAAGCAGTTGACTTAGAGATACGACAGAACGTGAGAACCAAGTAATCGTCAGAGACGCACTCAGAGCCCAGGATTTATCATTATCATCGATCTGACGTGCAACTGGTACTTCAGTGACCACAAGGACCACTACCAGGTGGCTCACAGAAAGGAGACTGAGCTCGAGGTGTACCTTGCTCCGTTTACCATTGGCCTCTGTACACCAACAGGCTCGTTTGCAGTGTTGTCGGGTACATTCGGCCTGAAATCTCACTAACTGGAGTAGAATTGTCTTCAGTGACGAGACCCGCTTCGAAATGAGTCCCAATGACCAGTCTGGAGACGCCCTGGGCAGCGTTGGGATGCCAACCTGATTGTCGGCCGCCGTACGGCCCGACAATCAGAAGTGATGGTTTGGGTACCACTTCTTTTCGTAGCATGGCCTCTTCGGTTGTCATCCGGGGCATCCTTACAGTACATCGGCTTTTCGACGATATTCTACGCCCCTTTTTGGTGCCAATCATAGCAAGTCAGCCACGGCTTACATTTCAGCAAAATAGTGCCCGCCCGCACTGAGCAAGATTTTCTTCTGCTTGTCTTTGTGCTTGCCAAACCTTGCCTTGGCCGGATAAATCGCCCGGATTTCTTCCTATTTCAGAGGCCCTCCAGCCAGCTCAGGATTTTTATGATCTAACGCGCTGATTGGACATAATTTGATCGATATCCCTCAGAAACAACTCAATCAGTTAATGCCAAGCCGAATCACTGCTTGCATGAGAGCCAGAGCTGGCCTCCATCAATTTCTGAAGCTTCTTGATTAAATCATCAACTATTTTTGAAATTGTAATCATTTGTTTGCTTCAAGACGAACATCACGTCTACCGATTTACGTCCCATTCGGATAATTCCTTCGTGGTGCGTCGCTTCCTTTGCCTTAGAATGTATTTTTAACAGAATTTGAAAAACTTGTTTTTTGTTTTATGTCATCAATTCCATCGTATTTCGCGAGGTCACAAGAAATATTGTGCCACATTCATCTGCAACAGTAAAAGATAAAGAAAAGACACGACATAAGTATGGATTTGAACACAGGGCGTAAAAATAAGAATTTGTGCTCTTAGCCATTATGCTCCTAACTCATTTCCTCTGGCAGTGCCTAACAGACTGATAAATTAGCGTTGAAACTTTAACCATCATTTCCTCGGAACATCGCACTGTTGCGGTGGAGTACTTCTGTGGAAAAGATATCTGGTTATCATTTGACAGGTGATGCTTGCGAGAACGGGCGTGGAGTTACTGACAGGCAACCGAAAGGGGGAGTATAATTCCGACTGTGGCGGTAGAGTTCTCGATTATTGGTCGCCTATGATTGAAGCAGTGTCTAAGCTGGAGTGATAACTCTGGGACAAAGGAACATTACTTCGAGACTGTTCCAAAGTGCGGCACTTTGCCGGCGAGCGCTTTGTTTATGTTACTGTGTGTTTCGGCAAGCAGCTAGTGGATGGAGTACGAGTGTCCAACGGATGGGGGCTATTTTACAGACACAAACTAAGGAGGGCTGTTAATCATGGTTGTGTTTGCGTGGAAGTGAGGACCTAGCGCCTTTCGTCAAGCAGTACTGTGGTGAAGAGCGGCGAGTAACCGTTCTTGCATGATGGTTGTCGGGGCACTCCTTTACTGACGCACATTCTGCTGATGTGGCCTTGACTGAATTCTCCCTTTATGCGGTACGTTCTTGCTATACATTACGGATTTTTAAAGCATTTCGTGAGGCACCGGACAATTTAGTTGTTTAAAGTTCATACTGCCTCGTAAGATTAAAAATAGCAAGCAATTATTTCTGCTTATTTAAAGACTGAATTTCTGACTGCGCTTTCTTCTAAAATTTTAAAACTTTTATCAATTATGGATGAAGACCACTGCGACTGTGATGAATAAAGGTTTCTTGAAATTTCTGTAACCAGTCGCCTTTTGTTTTTTGTTCTTCAATTTTTTTATTATTATTCCACTACCGGTTTTGAGCTGCCTAGCGCTTCATCAGATGGAACATATATTAATTGTCTCCCTCAGTGTGGGGGTCATGCAGCTGTGGCAAGATGTATAAACGATAGATGTAAGCACTGAGTGTGGCCAGAATTATTCACATCATGCGATAGATTGTGTTGATTTACTTACGGTCATTAGTATTCGTTGGTTGGGTGTGTACACAGGATTCTGGAAAATATACTGAATATTTTTCCGTGACGTTAACTGTACTGCGCTTTATACGCTTAGCCACAGGTAAGACGTTCCACGTGCTTTGCAAACATAAAAAAACAAAAGAGTATAGCTAAAGTTACGTCAAAGGACAGAGATTCTCTTTCTTCAGCTCTTGTAATACAACATGGCGTCAATAAGTATGTATCTATTTCTCTACTGTAAAATATCATGTCGAAATATGGCAAAATTGACATGTGCTATTTATAAAAAATATTAAACGATCAATATTGAAGATAGTAAGAACTACAATTCTAGCTCTTGAATTTCGATTTACATGTCATTTCTCTTTTGTTGAACTAACATTGATGATAACTTATGAAATAAATAATAAACATCACAGAATTGCTCTTGTTTTTTACTTAAATAATGAACTGTTAAGCTGCGTGGTATGTGGGAGGAGGAAATTGTGTGTGTGTGTGTGTGTGTGTGTGTGTGTGTGTGTGTGTGTGTGTGTGTATGTGTGTGTACTGGAAGGAGAAGCAGAGTGTTGAGTAGCAGTGCAAATGTGGGAGAGAGAGAGAGAGAGAGAGAGAGAGAGAGAGAGAGAGGGAGGCTAGTTTTTCTTTTTGTTATGAGTTGTTTAGTTTCTCAGGTTTGATTATTCATTGAAATTTTGGAAGAATCAGTTATGTGCTAAACCTTTTTGGTCATTTAAGTTGGTATGGGAAGACCTGTTCTTATGAGCAAAAATTTCTAATCGTTCTAGGAGATCCATTTTTATTCGTTTGTCTGAAATGTGTAGTACATGTAGGTTTATTTTGATGTTTGTAGCTGAACGACTGTTTTGTGCTAGGTGGGCTGTGATACGATATCATTGGCGCAAGATACTACCATGCCTATGGAGTAGCTACATACATCAAAAATAAAACAGAGGACGCTCACCTGCTATCCACTTCCACAAATGACAATATCCACTTTCTGATAATCAAAATAGGTGAGCTGGTCAAGCCGCGCGGAGTGATCGCTTGGTCTGAGGCGTCACGTCACGGACTGCGTCGTCTCTCCGGCCGGACGTTCTAGTCCTCCCTCGCGCATAGGTGTGTGTGTTGTTCTTAGCATAAGTTAGTTCAAATGGTGTGTAAGTCTAGGGACCGATGACCTCAACAGTTTCGTCCCTTAGGAATGCACACACATTTGAACATTTTGAGCTGGTCATAAGTAACATTTACAAGCCACGAGGATCTGCATGGCCAGCAGATGTGCTCCAATCACACCGCCATCCCGCGGTCTTTGTAGGAGACTTTAACAGCCACCATACGTAACGGCGATACAGAACAACTAGTACAAATGGTGAAGCCTTAGCAAACTGGACAGAAGAAAACAACACCCACCTCATTTTCGATTCTAAAGATCGCGGTTCCTTCAGATCAGCAGCTTGGAAACGGAAGTATGACCCAGACCTAAGCTTTGTCACGGCTGATGCAGACCTAAGCTTTGTCACGGCTGATGAAAATCACAAGCTGGTCAACACAAGCCGAAATGTTTTGACACAATTTCCTCATAGTCAACACCGTCCAGTCCTAGTAGAAATCGGCAAAAGTAATTCTGTTGATAACCTCAGCTCCTCGGCCCAGATGGAACCTACAAAAAGCAGACTGGAAAGCTTACTCTGAAGACCTCGATAAATGCCTGGGATGGATCCCTCAATCCGCTGATAGATATAAAAGATTTGTGAGAACTGTCATCAGTAGAGCAGAAAAGCACGTACCTAGAGGATACCGCAAAGAATACATTCCAGGCACGGACGAGAAATGTCAGGAACTGTATAATGACTACCAAAGCAGCGGTGACAGAGAAATAGCAGATAAACTCATACACAGCCTTGATACTGCACGACGACAGAAGTGGATGGAAACTGCTCAGGCTATGGACTTCAAAATATCCAGCAGAAAAGCATGGTCCCTGCTTCGAAAACTAGGAGGAGTCAGCCGTATCACTTGACAAGAAAACCCCACAACACCTAACAAAATTGCTTTGTACATTTTTAAAACATCTAAAGGGGTAAACCACCGAGAAACAACAATACGCAATAAACGTGAACTTAGAAAGCTAAAAGCAACAGCCAGTGTTGACAATAAATACTCATGCGACATCACCCCACCCCCGAAGAGGTCTCGGCATAAATAAAGGACACAAAACCTGGTAAAACCCCCGGCTCAGATGACATCATCCCACAGTTTCTTATCAAGTCTGCCAAATATACAAAAAAATGGTTAGCGAAGTTCTTCACATCACTATTGCAGACAGGAAACATACCCCAAGAACTTAAACGTCCCAGGATAATCGCCCTCCTAAAGCCAGATAAACCGCAAAATCTTCTGCAAAACTACTGGCCCACAGCACTGCTTACCATGGTGTACAAACTTCTGGAACGAGTACTGCTTAACAGGATCGGTCAGACAATACTCACGGGCGTCCCAGTAGAACAGGCCGGCTTTCGTTCCAACCGAAGCTGTGCAGACCAAGTCCTGGCCCTTACAACTCATATTGAAGCGGGATTCCAAAAGAAATTGAAAACATCTGTGGTCTTCATTGACTTTTCGGCAGCCTATGATACCGTCTGGATACAAGGCCTACTCTATAAACGGATGAAAATAATTCCCTGTCAAAAAGTGTCTAAACGTATTGGTAACATGATTGGTAACAGAGGATTCCAGGTAATCATGGGAAATAAAGTCAGTAGCCAGAAATTCCTTCAAAATGGCTTACCTCAAGGCTCGGTATTAGCCCCACTGCTTTTCAGCCTATACGTTGCTGACATGCCAGAAGCAGCTTGTACGAAATTTGGCTAAGCTGATGACTGGGACATTGGAACAAGGCACACCGTTTTTGATACAATGGAAGAAACCCTGACATCCGGTCTGTCTATCCTGGCAGCATACTTCCGTAAATGGAGGCTTAGTGCTAATGCCACGAAGACAGAAGTAACTTGCTTTCATCTCAATAACAGAGAATCCAACAGAGCTCTGGAAGTATACACACCTCAACCACAACAAGGAGCCAAGGTACCTAGGGGTCACGTTAAACAGAACTTTGTCATTTAACTCACACCTTACAAAACCGGCTGCCAAGGTGAGGACAAGAAACAACCTTATTCATAAACTTTGCGGAACCACCTGTGGATCAACGGCAACAACTCTGAGGACGTGTGTGCTAAGCCTGGTATACTCTGCGGCGGAGTACTGTGTACCAATACGGCTAAACAGTAGCCATGTGAACAAAGTCGATGTTGAACTCAACAACACCATGCACATTATTTCAGGAACTGTTAGGTCTACACCTAACATATGGCTACCGGTCTCGAGTCATATACCACCCCCAAAAATGCGATGAGAAGTAGCCTTTGTCAGGGAATACAACAAGATCGAAGCAAACCCTGAACTGCCGGTACACATCGATATACCTGACCTGAGTATCTAGAGGCTTCGTTCAACACATCCTCCTCTTGCTCTCGATAGCCTCACTGGGGCTGACATCAACTCTTGGAGAAGAGAATGGTTCAAGAATGCCCCAACAACTGGCCTGGTTTCGATCAGCTCAAAAAGATCTAGTCAACTCTGAACAAGCTAATAACTGGGCATGGAAGATGTGCTAACTTACTCTTCAAATGGAGACTGCTGTCTTCGGCAGCATATGACTGCAACGCGCCTAAGCAGGCCACCTAACACATCAGAGAAGAATGCAGTACCAGAGCGTTCAGTGGGGACTTTGAAGAATTCCTCATGGCATCCCAAAAATCCATTGAATATATACAAGGACTAGATGTATATCTGTGAATATATGTAATGTTATGTAACGCAGACTAACGCGATCCAATACTGAACTGTTCTTAAATGCCATACGCTAAATAAATAAATATATATACCAGATTTATAGAAAGGTGGTTTGGCCGTTTTGGTATTATGAACTATTTTGTTTTGTATTTTGTTGGCTGTGTGGTAACTTATTTTGACTCTGTGTGGTTTAAACAGTTTTGCAAGTTGGTTTGAAATGTTACTGAGGAATGGCGTGGAGTTATAATTAGTTCCATCTGCTGTTAATGGCTGTGTTGTTGATGTTCTTTGTTTGGTTTTTATCTTATCATCTCATTTGTCAACTATGGATGGGTCATAAACATTGTGGTGAGCTATTGTTTCTAAAATGTTTAATTGTTTGGTTTTACATCAGGTTCAGTATCAATTTTGTGTACACGATTGATTGCTGATCTAAAAAATGCCAATTTGTGTCCCTTCTCCTCACCCACCTGGGAATTGGTGGGAAACGCTCAGTCTGTGCTAAGCTGTTGGTGTGGAAGGACATGTGATGGCTGTTTTCTCTGTTTGGGCAATTACGGTGATATCCTGTTGGAAGCATTTTCCAATACCACTCGAAATCAGCAGGAAAAGCTCAGTCACTCATCAGCCTCAGTGATGTGTGTAATGTGTTCAACTGATGAGATGTCGGTGTCAGACAGAGAGGATCTTAATAACTGTATTACCTGTAAGCATGAACCTGAGTAGTGTGTCCATAGTATCTTACATGGAGATTGGGAAGAAATGACAATGGAGGAGTGTAAGATGAATATTTTTCCGCAAATAGTGGTGATGCAGCGGCATAGCATGAAGATGCATTCTGCAACTCATACAAATGGTTGCTTGTGCTGGAATTGCCTAACATTTTCGAAAAGTCTAGTCTGTCTGCCTCTTACACAGTGCAAGAACTGACCCGCCGTCTTCTGCAGCCCCACACTGACTGACCTAGTTCACAACACCCCAATCAGAAGACAGGAAACGCGATCTGGTAACACCATATCCAGTCACGTGATCGTGACGTCGGTGTTATAAGGCGATTGCGGCAGCTCACCTGTCTCAGTTGCAGTCAGTCAGTGAAAGGAAGAACGATGGATAACAATCCTAATTTCATCACTCTTGTTAAATGTGTTTGAAGCATAAGGTTTATGTGAGAAGTATTCCTGACGTATAATTCGTTCATCATATTCTACAAGGACAGTTATACTGAGTGACGTCATTGTAGGGTTTATGGCCTACTAATTTAAGAAACTTGTAGTTCGCACATTTTTTTCAAACAAAATGTTCAAAAGTGTGTGAAATCTTATGGGACTTAACTGCTACGGTCATCAGTCCCTAAGCTTACACAATACTTAACCTAAATTATCCTAAGGACAAACACACACACCCATGTCCGAGGGAGGACTCGAACCTCCGCCGAGAACAGCCGCACAGTCCATTACTGCAGCGCCTGAGACCGCTCGGCTAATCCCGCGCGGCACTTTTTTTTTTTTTTTTTTTTTTTCCTTCACCTTGGTTCTGTTGCGAAGTGCCGTGCTGCTGATTTCATACCATATGCCCATCCGGTCTTTTGATGTACCTGTACAATGATTTTCTCACCACAAAAGTCAACAAGTTGATTATTCTGGTCCACAATACGTAGCTGCAAATAGTCCATTGTGTGAACTGTCACTGAAAGGTATATAGCGTTAGCGGAAGTCTCAACAATCTTATACCCTGATCTGATCGAACTGAGGGGAAGAATCCGTAAATTGTATGATCAATCTATCGTTGAGGTAGGAGTTTGTTGCAATGCTACACTCAGCACATATTGTACTAACGAGGAGTATATCCACAGTCTGTTCAGACTCGTAAAATTTATTAGGATCCTTCTTCAAGACTTAGCTCTTTGTGAAACCAATAGTCGTCCTACTGAACCTTTCTGGTCAAAGTTAATCGTTGCATTCGTAATATTTATTTCAGATTTAAGTGTATTGATATTTACACATAGCTCAATTCATTTTCCATACTGTTTTAAAACATCGTTTAAATCATCAGTACCGCATGCACCAGGTTCTGTTTTCACAATTTCTTTCCAACTATTAATTTCCAGGTGCACTTCATTGTCAGCCTCTGTAATATTTGGGATGCTGTTGTATGTCTACAGCCCAATCAGCGCAATACTCCACTCTCCAATGCTTAAATCAATTGGTGGGAAGTAATCCACAGATAACTCTGACGAACGTTCTTTTAAAGTCAGAGTATACGACATTGCATCTGAACCTCAACTGGTGAATGGATGCTTAATGCACCTCCTTATGTATCCTTCTTTGCAAGCGCCAGAAGGAACATTATGTGTCGGCCGCGGTGGCCGAACGGTTCTAGGCGCTTTAGTCCGGAAACGCGCGACTGCTACGTCGCAGGTTCGAATCCTGCCTCGGGCATGGATGTGTGTGGGTTGTCCTTAGGTTAGTTAGGTTTAAGTAGTTCTAAGTTCTAGGGAACTGATGACCTCAGATGTTAAGTCCCATAGTGCTCAGAGCTATCTGAACCATTTTGAACATTATCTGTAGATGACCACACAGGTATGTATTAAAGTTTGGATGGCGTTGATACATGTCTTCCGCTGGTGAACTATCGTTGTAATTCTTCCAGAGGCTGCAGGTTAGCAAATGAGTCGAAATGGTAGACGTTATTTGTTTTTTTTTTTTTTTAGCATACCCCACCATTTTAGTTCCAGGTCATCTAGCAACATCTAAATTCACAATTCCACATTCCCAGTATCTCCACATAGTCTTCGGTAGTGTATCCCACACAAACACACCGCGGAATCTTGGAATGTTGAATTTTTTTCTAACAGACGTAAGCAGATCTACATTCATAAGCGCCCTATCTGGTAGGAGGGCTAAGGGCTTTATAATTTTTTATGTTTTTAATGAAGAAACCTACTTCTTTCTTGTATGGTTTCAAGTGTGGTCTTTTCTTATGGCTACTGCTTCCATATGTGATTAGGTCTTCATGCTTCCTCTAGTTGCTGCTGGGAGTTCTGTGCATTTCTTGACTGTCCTTGCAATAGTCGCAGCACCACATGCCAGTAAACCCACCGCTGAGAGAACTTCAGGGGCTGGGATGAGGAAGAGAATGAATCCACCTGATGTCTTCGGTACTGGCAGAACCCTTGGTGCTCTAACCAGTCTTCTCACTCCTTTCTGCTTCAGAGCTCTTTAGTTGCGTACATAGCTACCAGGATACAGTTTATTGAGAAACCGCAGCTCCATCTTCGTCCTCTTCTTCATCGTCATTATCTTCTTCTTCTTCTTCTTCTTCAGCGCACGACGTGCGGCCTTCACAACGTGGTTGAAATTCACCCGCAAACGCAACTTATTTTTCCCACGCACGATTTTATCAACTGCAAATGCTGCAAGGCGTTGACCTATATCAGTATCCCTTCGCGCATGTACTGCCTTAGCTTTATCAACTAAAATTCGATCTGCAGCGTGACATCCTGGGAGATCTTTATTTGTAGTGTTCGCAGTGTCTTGTTCCATATCCACCTCGTCAAGCAAGTGAAACCCCTTATCACCGTGTGCCAACCGTTTCTAAAGCTTTGTTCCAGATCGACAGTAATTACATCTGGGACTGTGTAATTCGTCCGTAGAATGTTGAGAACCTACATCTACATCTACATCTACATAGATACTTCGCATGCCACATTACGGTGAGTAACGGAGGATACCCTATACCAATACTTGCCATTTACTTTCCTCCTGTTCAACTCGCAAAGAGAGCGATGAAAAAATGTCTGTCTGTGTACCTCCGTATGAGCCCTAATTTCCCGAATCTTATCTTCGTTGTCCCAACGCGCATTGTGTGTTGGCGCCAGTAGAATCGTTCGGCAGTCAGCTTCAATTGCCGGTTCTCTAAATTTTCTCAATAGTGCTTCGCGAAAAGGACGTCACCTTCCCTCCACGGCTTCAGATTTGAGTTCCCAAAGCACCTCCGTAACACGTAGTGTTATTTGAACCTACTGGTAACAAATCTAACAGCTTGCCTCTGAATTGCTTCGATGTCTTCCTTAAAACCGACCCTGTACGGATCCCAAACACTCGAGCAGTACTGAAGAATAGGTTGCACCAGCGACCTACATGCGGTGTCCTTTACAGGTGAATCACTCTTCCCGAAAGTTCTGCCAATAAACTGAAGTCGAACATTCGCCTGCCCTACCACAGTTCTCAAATTCTCGTTCCATCTCATAGCGCTTTGCAACGTCAAGCCCAGATTTTTAAACTATTTGTCTGTGTCAGGAAGGAGACTAGTAATATTGTATAAAAACATTACAGGTTTGTTCGTTATACTCATCCGCATTAACTTATATTTGTCCACATTTAGAACTATCTGCCATTATCTCATCAACTACAAATTTTGCATAAGTCATCTTGCATCTTCCTACAGTCACTCAACTACGACACCTTACCATACACCACAGCATCATCGGCAAACAACTGCGGATTGCTGCCCACCCTGTCCGCCAAATCATTTATGTATATAGAGAACAACAGCGGTCCTATCACACTTCTCTGGGGCACTCCTGACGATATCCTTGTCTCTGATGAGCATTCGCCATCTAGGGCAACATACTGGATTCTATAACTTAAGAAGTCTTCGAGCCATTCACATATTTGTGGACGTATTCCATATGTTTGTACCTTCCTTAACAGCCAGCAATGGTGCACCGTATCAAATGCTTTCTGGAAATCTAGAAGTATGGAACCTGCCTATTGACCTTCATTCATAGTTCACAGTATATCATGTGAGAAAAGAGCAAGCTGAGTTCCGCACAAGCGATGCTTTCCACAACCATGTTCAGTTTAAAGAACGTTTATTATATTCTAACAGACAATATGTTCATGGTTTCTGTAGTAAACTGAAGTTAGGTATATTGGTCTGTAATTTTGGGGGTCTATTCTTTTTCCATTCCTATATACTGGAGTCATCTGCACTTTTTTCCAGTCACTTGGAACTTGACGATGGGCGAGAGATCCACGATAAATGCAGGCTATGTAAGGGGCCAATGCTGTAGAGTACTCTTTGTAAAACAGAACTAGTATTCCATCCGGATCTGGTGATTTAGTTGCTTTCAAGTCTTTCAGTGGTTTCTCTATACCAGGGATACTTATTACTATATCGTCCATACGGGAGTCTGTACAATGGCGAAATGACTGTACTTTTGTACAGTTCTCATGTGTGAACGACATCTTTAACGTGGAATTTAAAACTTGGGCTTTCGTTTTGCAATCTTCAACCGCCGCAACAGACCGGTCAACAATGGGACTGAATTCAAGCCTTAGACCGTCAACTCCTCCAATGCGTCTCCTATCATGTATGTTATATTACTGTGGTGGTTGTGGTCTGTGCACCCTATCATATAGCAAATCGTTGGCGTCAATCCAACTTTTTTGTGTTGCAGAAAAACCAGACCATTTAAAAGCTCTATTAATTTGACGTCTATGTGCAACACATATTGCTCTGAGCTCTTCTGCATTTCCTCTGTGTAAAAGCGTCCTTCAGTTTCAGTACCACTGCTGTCCTTTAAAATGTAGTCTCTGGGAATTGTTCTCATTATTTTGGAAACTGTAAATACCTCGACCAACTAGTTTGGTAGGCATGACTTCTCAAATACTTGTGTTTTTAAATAAATACGAAAAGGCCCACATTATAAAGTGCTGTTTGTGTGGATCCACCATTTTAATACGGTTGTATATTGCATCTAGGAGTCTATTATCGCAAACGTTGATTGGTCTGATTTGTATTGTGCGTTGTTTGGTTTGATCATACTGCCCGATTATTTGTGGGAGGATATCTATCCATTTGTAAGAAACAAAGATTAAAGCACATCTGCATTTGTGCTTTCACTGTTCTGTTCAGAGTTTCCATGGTACTTGCCTTGAGGTGCGTGAATGTCAAGTAGCGGTGTATTCCGTACTACTCCATCAGAGTCTTGAAATGTCTGTTGTGAAACTCCCCACTGTGATCGGTTTGAAGGTTTTCAGGGTATCGATTCATTCCTGTCTGCAGTAATCACTTGCCCAGCATATCCCCCTCTTTTTACCGTTAATGATCAGTGAAGTTTAGAATACATATCAGTAACCATAAATACATATTTTAAATCATTATTCACACATTAATATTTCCTCATATGTACAAGATACACTTGCCATAAGTCATCCAAACCTTTCACTTCTATGAGGGTATGTTTTATGTAATGGTTTGTGTATAGTTCTTGAACTATACTCTCCATGCTTACTCGATCACACCTCTCTCTCTGATAATGGAAATTATTGAAACAATCTCATTCGAATGAGCCATATTACGAGTGGTAGCTGATGCTATGAGCAGTTGCAGACGATCTGCTAGCTCATCGGTATTGCCATAATATGCACACTGCAGGAACCGATTGTTCACTCTTTTACGCTGAATGTCTGTACCGTCACCGCTGTTACGTTCAGCATCTAATATTAGTTTTATAATGGATTTGTATTTCGCACTGCTTTGGCTTTTTAGTCTCCCGTCAACTTCCTTCTGTACATCGGTCAAATGTAATATTTCACCATACATTTTCAGATATTTTGGTGAATAATTTACGATAACTAAAGATTTCAGGAAAATAAGGTTCAATAGACCTGGAGCTCTTTAAAATTCCTTATCACCGATCTGTATTGTGTTAACTGTTAAATTTATATGCTGCATGCCCAGCAAGTATGGTTTTACCATGCTGACTTCGTATGTTCTGACTATTGCAGCATAGTTGTTATGGTTAATGAAATCACCAATGGCATAGTCGTCAATGAGTAATTATGCTCAGAGTTGCCTGAGGGGTACAGCAACTGGCTTAAAGCTTTCTCTTACTGTTTGCTTCTGTTCCAAATGGCACAGAAGGCTGTTTGAGAGACTTTATGCTTAGTCGCCATCTTGTTATATACCAATCAGAGTTCTGTGCAGAGTACATCTTATATACATTCTTTCCCATCTTCTTTTCAATTACATCAATCTTTATAGTCAAGTCGTTTACTTTCTTTTCAGTCACAGTATGCCTGTCATTTAGTGTGTCGGTCGATATCGAAGAGCCCAATAATACGTCCCCAATTCCCTGTGTACATCCCCAACTTTACATTCAAGAGTCTGAATTTTTGCATCCATGTACAAGCAAATGTTCCCTCTATGTACACCCATCCCATCATACCGAGTGCCTGACATGTGTGTTAATTTGTCCATGGTGCGATGTATACTGAGGTACTCACCTCTTTTAATATATATATTCAGTTTTCTGTTTAATCAATAACAAGAAATGCTTACCGTGCGTGATTCCAGCAATATCCACATATCTTTACAAATTCATTGAATGAAATATCGCCGGCCAAAGTGGCCGAGCGGTTCTAGGCGCTACAATCTGGAACTGCGCGACCGCAGGTTCGAATCCTGCCACGGGCATGGATGTGTGTGATGTCCTTAGGTTAGTTAGGTTTAAGTAGTTCTAAGTTCTAGGGGACTGATGACCCCAGAAGTTAAGTCCCATAGTGCTCAGAGCCATTTGAACCATCTGAATGAAATATCAGTTCCTATACGTGCTTAGCAAGATCTGCTTTGAATTCAAATTGTCTTGTTTGGAGGGTATAGTGAGGTTTCAATTATCCCTCACGAATTTGTTTGGAATTCTGGAATATGTCCAGCTCGAATAAAATACGTCAAAACCCTTTTGGCGACCAAAATAGAAATATTTTCAAATTTTATGGTGTTTTTCTCCAGCAACATCATCCAATGTGTACATGGTGTTTGGCTTTCCTTTTTCTGGTAGAGGGATATCAGTGATTTTACTGAATGTCTTGCATATCACATCATCGACACATCGCAATATCTCCTGTAACAGTTGTTATTTGGGCTGATACAGCGCTCTTGAAAATATACGTACATGCTCAAAGTGGACTGCATCTGGGTGTGTTGACAGTAACATACGAAAATTTGCTTGCTGCAGCTGGATGGATCCACAATTATTGCTCTCATATTATCAGGAAGGAGTATTCCATTCTTCTTCTTCTGGTCTTCTATGCCAACACATGACCTGTCGCTTACAATACAATCATTGTGACAAAGATGTGTCATCCACCCTGCTATGATACCAAGTACGTCAGGTATTGATGTGTAATGTGCTTTCACAGAAAAAAAAACCACTTGTAATTTTTATATGTGTAACTGCTGTAGCGAAATCAGTAACTAGTACCTTACTGACTGAGCTACAATAGCTAAACATCAGTCCATTACAATGAAAGGGTTATTAAGTAAGAAAAACAAAATATTTATGGTGAAAAAAAATGAAATGATCTTATGGCATTGTTGGCCGGGAGGCCCCATGCGGGGAAGTTCGGCCGCCGTATTGCAAGTCCTTTTTAGTTGACGCCACTTCGGCGACTTGCGAGTCAATGATGATGAAATGATGATGAACACACAACACCCAGTCATCACGAGACAGAGAACAGGAATCGAACCCGGGACCCCGTGCGCGGGAAGCGAGAACGCTACCGCAAGACCACGAGCTGCGGACGATTTATGGTAATATAGTATTATTTCTTTATTTACACATCAGCAATGATACAAAGATTACAATCCATCAGAAAAATTCATTGGTTCATTTTTCACAATAGCACAGTATTTCCCGAATAATTGATTCTTTTATGCACTAAATTCTTCCTGTATTTCCCTCAAACTGATAGGAGCATCACAGAACTTGGGTATTCCATCCATTAGCAGATTTTGGCACTGGATTGATACATCAACTGAACCACTATTCTAAATAATTCACATAAATATTATACACATATAGATAGTTCATGATTTTATTTTATACAAGTTGAATACATGGGAGGCAGCGGTGCAGTATCTCTGACACAAGAGACAACACCATCCTTAATCCAAATGGGTTTGTAACAGCAGAGTGCTGTAAATAGATGGATAGACCCCCAGATTTCACCCTGAGTGCTGCGTCACCGTACATTTATGTGAGTAAACCACACTTTAACACCCTTCATCACATTCTCTAGGTTCATCACCACACGCCAGTAACCATCTGCTTCTACACCTACATTCAGACGATTTGACCCACTAGCAGTGAAATTATGTGTAGAAGTGAATAGTAGTAGCACACTGTGAGCAGTTGGTATCTTCTCATTCCCTACATCAACACTCTGTCCTTTCAGTATCGCTCGAATGTTCCATTGTTCAATAGATGGCACCTATGTTGAAGTCCAATACTGAGTTGCACCATACTGTTTGGGACTCCTGGTGCACTTCTGCGAGTTGTGGGTCGGTGTATTTGTCCTCTGCTGTTGGCTGTCTTCATCACACAAATCGACGAGTGGCACAGACAATAGCAGAGCCTTGTCCTGCTCCAACATGCTCACCAGTTCCACTACAGGATCCCACACGCTGGAGGTCGCTGTAGGTGCTGCATGTCTTGACAAGTTGTGCTGTTGTGATGCTGCAGGTCTCAACAAGCAGGAGAGCACCACCGCTGCAGGCCGCAACATGCCTCAGGTCACTGCCACTGCCAAACACCGAAGAAGAAGAGGAATTGTTACATGGGATAACAATAATAACAACTGTTCTTCTGGGAGGTGCTAGACGATCACGGCTGCTGTTGATGATGCTCCATGGTTATTCCTTCCACTGACTGAATACAACTGAGACTGGTGAGATGCTGCACTCGCCTTATTCCCCGATCTTCTGATCATGTGATCGGATGCAGTGTTGCCAGATAGCGTTTCCTGCCCACTGGTGGTGATACTGTGAACTAGATCAGTCGATCTGGGGCTGCGGAAGAAGATGTGTCACTTCTTGCGCTGTGGAAGACGCAGATCGACAGCCTTTTCACAAAGGATAGGCAATTCCAGCACAAGCAACCACCTGCATGTGTTGCGAAATGCATCTTCAAGCCATCCCAATGCATCACCACTATCTGCCCAAAAGCATTCATCTTACGCTCCGCCATTATCATTTCATTCGAATCTCCATGTAGGAAGCTGTGGATGCAGTACTCAGCTCCATGCTAGCAGATAATATAGTTATTAAGATCCTCTCTGTCCGAGACTAACATCACATCAGTTCAATACATTATGCACTCCACTGAGGCTGATGAGCGACTGATGTTTTCCCACCAATTTCAAGCTTTATTGAAAAATTCTTCCAACTGAATAACACCAGTAATTCCCGAAAAAAAGAATAAATCACCCTGTGTCCTTCCACATCGGCAGCTCAGCATAGACTGAGCATTTCGCGGCAATTCTAGGGGGAAGTGGAGGCGAGGGAATGGAAGCAGTTGGGAGGAATGAAGGCTGGGAATTTCCCAGGAGGAGGGATAGATCTTGGTATTTTCCAGAGGGCTGGAGGAGTGGATGGGGGATTAATTGATCAGTTTAATTAATTAGTCAATTAATTTGACATAAAAAGTGTCCTTGTATTGGCTCTGCTCCACTACTAGCTACATCTTCCAGCTACATCTCTACATTGTCTCTCCTCCGATTTAGACATCTGTCGTAGTGTTGTACCAACTTTGCAATATCTCCGTCATAGAAGACAGCCCTCTTATGCTTTCCGACAAGTTTGTGAGGTTGGCTGCAGCTCGGTGTCTGTGCCAGGATGTTGTATTCATTACCAGCTGTTCATTTGAAAAGAAATAAAAATCAGAGGGAGCCAAATCCTGGCTGTGTGGTGGATGATGAAACACCTCTCCTAGAAAAAACTGCAGAAACGTCCTCGTTGCCCCTGTAGTGCGCGGCTGAGAGCTGTCATGAACAAGGAATTTCATGAGAAATACGGTATGTGGAGTTGCATGATATCAGGCAAAATCACTCGGAAGGCACCCATATTTGCGGAAGACTTTTTCCGCGCTCACTGTGTGCTCAGAATTGAAAAGAGCAACATGACGCTATTTATGGACACACTAGAGACACTGTCCAACACATTTGTGCAAAGCTTCATCAGATTTTCGTTGTGCTTTTCATTTCGAGACTGATTGTCCCTTACTTTCCGAATGGCCCTCGTTTTTCCGCTATTTGCGAAGGTTGTCATTCTTATTTCGGAGTTTTGTTAGTACGAGGGGAATTCAATGAGTAATACAACAATTTTTTTCTGTAAGCTGGTTGGTGTTATTCAAGATTGCTATATAACAATTGACACTACTGGCCATTAAAATTGCTAAACCAAGAAGAAATGAAGATGATAAACGGGTATTCATTGGAGAAATATATTATACTAGAACTAACATGTGATTACATTTTCACGCAGTTTGGGTGCGTAGATCCTGAGAAATCAGTACCCAGAACAACCACCTCTGGCCGTAATAACGGCCTTGATACGCCTGGGCATTGAGTCAAACAGAGCTTGGATGGCGTGTACAGGTACAGCTGCCCATGCAGCTTCAAAATGATACCACAGTTCATCAAGAGTAGTGACGGGCGTATTGTGACGAGAAAGTTGCTCGGCCACTATTGGCCAGACGTTTTCAGTTGGTGATAGATCTGGAGAATGTGCTGGCCAGAGCATCAGTCGAACATTTTCTGTATCCAGAAAGGCCCGTACATGAGCTGCAACATGCGGTCGTGCATTATCCTGCTGAAAGGTAGGGTTTCGCAGGGATCGAATGAAGGGTAGAGCCACGGGTCGTAATACATCTAAAATGTAACGTCCACTGTTCAAAGCGCCGTCAATGCGAACAAGAGGTGACCGAGACGTAACCAATGGCACCCCATACCATCACGCCGGGTGATACGCCAGTATGGCGATGACGAATACACGCTTCCAATGTGCTTTCACCGCGATGTCGCCAAACACGGATGCGAATATCATGATGATGTAAACAAAACCTGGATCCATCCGAAAAAATGACGTTTTGCCATTCGTGCACTCAGGTGCGTCGTTGAGTACACCATCGCAGGCGCTCCTGTCTGTGATGCAGCGTCAAGGTTAACCGCAGCCCTGGTCTCCGAGCTGATAGTCCATGCTGCTGCAAACGTCGTCGAACTGTTCGTGCAGATGGTTGTTGTCTTGCTAACGTCCCCATCTGTTGACTCAGGGATCGAGACGTGACTGCACGATCCGGTAGAGCCATGCGGATAAGATGCCTGTGATCTCGACTGCTAGTGATACGAGGCCGTTGGGATCCAGCACGGCGTTCCGTATTACCCTCCTGAACCCACCGATTCCATATTCTGCTAACAGTCATTGGATCTCGACCAACGCGAGCAGCAATGTCGCGATACGGTAAACCGCAATCGCGGCAAACTACAATCCGACCTTTATCGAAGTCAGAAACGTGATGGTACACATTTCTCCTCCTTACACGAGGCATCACAACAACGTTTCACCAGGCAACGCCGGTCAACTGCTGTTTGTGTATGAGAAATCGGTTGGAAACGTTCCTCATGTCAGCACGTTGTAGGTGTCGCCACCGGCGCCATCCTTGTGTGAATGCTCTGAAAAGCTAATCATTTACATATCACAGCATCTTCTTCCTGACGGATAAATTTCATGTCTGTAGCACGTCATCTTCGTGGTGTAGCAATTTTAATGGCCGGTAGTGTAGTCCCCACTCTTTTGGCTACAAAACCGCGTATTTCAACATAATCTGCATTCAGTGCTACGGCTTTATGTAACCGTACTGTGAGTGCCTGAATGCCTTCTTGGTAGCAATCTACTGGGTCACGTCGTCTTATTCCATCAGTAACATCCCCATCATCCACGTACTGCTTCCCGCGGAGTGCGTTCTTCACTGGTCATACAGATGCAAGATGCGAGATCCTGGCTGTTGAGTGGATGAGAAATAACAGTTCAATGAAGTTTCGTGAGCTCCTTTTTGGTGCGGAGACTTGTGAGAGGCCTTGCGTTGTCATGGAGAAGGAGGTGTTCGTTTGCTCTTTTGTGGCAACGAACATGCTGTCGTTTCTTCAGTTTCCTGATCGTTACACCGTGAGGGATGACATCAAACGGAGCAATCCCTTCAGAGTCCGAGAAGTCGGTCGCCGTAGCTTTCTTTAGCAACTGAGGACGCGGCTTTCAACTTCTTCTTCGTAGGAGAGGTGGTGTGGCGCAACTCCATGGATTGCCGTTTTGCCTCCGATTCGAAGTGATGAACCCATGTTTAATCTCCTGTGACGCTATTCGACAAAAAATTGTCACTATCAGCCTCGTAACGAGCAATCAGTTGGGCTTTATGGTCTTGTCTTAAACGGCGAGGAACCCAGCGGGCTCACACCTTTGAGTACTCCAACTGGTGGACGAGTATATCAGCACTACCAACAGAGACGTTCGGCTGTGCAGCGTGGTGTTTGATTGTGAACCGTAGGTCACCTCGAATGAGAAAGTCCGCACGTTCGAATATCGTAGGAGTCGCAGCTATGTGCGGCCGGTCGCCATGTGGGAAATCGGACAGGTTTGTGCGACCTCGTCCCGATGATGGCAGACGCCTCGCCCAACAACTCATCGTGCCTTTGTTTACTGCCAGGTCTCCCTAGACATTCTGCAAACACCTACGGATATCTGAGACGCTCTGGTTTACCGCCAGAAGAAGCTCTCTGTTTGAAACGCACCTTCGTTACAGACGCCATTTTGAAGGCTACATTTAGCAAATGGTTCAAATGGCTCTGAACACTATGGGACTTAACATCTGAGGTCATCAGTCCCCTAGAACTTAGAATTACTTAAACCTAACTAACCTTAGGACATCACGCACATGCATGCCCGAGGCAGGATTCGAACCTGCCATCGTAGCGGACGCGCGGTTCCAGACTGAAGCGCCTAGAACCGCTCGGCCACACCGGCCGTCCGCTACGTTTAGCGCCGTTACCACTCAGAACTTTCTTAAAATACAGGAGCTGAATCGAGAATATTCCACGATGTCCCACAACATGTTCTGGAATTTTTTTTCAACCTAAATTGGCAGAGAAAAACCGTGTTGCCTTACTTATTGAACGTCCCTCATAGGTTTGTTTAACATTTGACACCGTTTGATGCAGTATTTTGTTATATGTTATGTGATGATTCAATGTGTTTTGTTATTGTAATCAAATTTTGGAAATTTCTTAATTACTACTACTATATTTTCAGTCAGTCTTTTCTAACATGTTATTGTGATAAGATATCCGTAATTTAAAGTAATCAGTTTGCTAGACGCAGGTTAGCATCTGTAAGGTTTTTTTATTTATATTTTAAGAAGTTTGGTTTCTTGTTCTGAAACCTTACTTTATATGGGATAACTGTTGAGTTTTAGGAAAACGACTAAAACTGCTATTGATGTGCCACTTGCGCTAAAGTAATTGAGACTCAAAAATACTCAAGATGATATGTAAAATATTGGAACTGGATTATATTTAAAGAATAAGAAGTGGCGAAGTGGATAGCACACTGGATTCGCATTCAGGGGACGACGGTTCAAACCCGTGTCCGGCCATCCTGATTTAGGTTTTGCGTGATTTCCTTAAACCGCTTCAGGAAAGTGCTGGGATGGTTCCTTTCAAATGGCACGTCTAACAACCTCGTTGTCGACAGGACGTTAAACACAAGTCTCTTCCTCCTTCTCTGCCTCTAAAGAAAAATTAAATAATTTTTTATGAATTTAAAAGTAAATGTCTGAAGCTCGTTTGTATACCTGCCCCTTTTCCCAGTTAGCCACTGCAAATGGAGCCAACTGCCAGTAAAGCCACAAATAAAATAAATGTTTCTTTTTTTTTCATCCTTCTTTCATGCTGCAAAGTTTCGTCTGTGACAGAGCGCTATCTATGGACCTTCTAATCTGTAAGCTTGTAAGCTGATGAGACGATTTTAAATAAAACTTTACATTACGATATTTTTTCCGTGTTCCGATTCTGATAAAATAATCCGTATACGTTCTCCCAAGTTACGCTCATGTTACCTGTGAAAACCTCTTGAAGATCAGTCTAGTACGATTAAAACTGTGTGCCCGACCGAGTCTCGGTCGGGCACACAGTTTTGATCTGCCAGGAAGTTTCATGTCAGCGCACACTCCGCTGCAGAGTGAAAGTCTCATTCTGGAAATCAGTCTAGTAGTTTTACAGATTAGCGTGTTTAAAAGGAAAGACTTGTTTTTAAGTATAGTTGCAGGAGTAGGAATAATATGACAATGTGTTCATCGATATCAACACTAATCATGTATACATATCCTGTAAACTAACTCGCTCTACATCATTTGGATAAAAGAATCGTTCAAATCATCTATGGAACATAGAACTAACTAAATAACTGACACGACGGCTTTACAGAAAACTTTTAAATCTGGATATCTTTTCCTTCCGTGATCAGATTTTCATGAAATAAACCCTCTACGCTAACCAAAGCTAAGCTGAAGCCAACTGTGGAAACCGCATGAAAATTCGTATAGTAATTTTGGAAATTGTCTTGTTGAAACAGGCAGACACGACGGTTTTACAGTTTTATTGTTGGTGTAGATACAGGTCAGGTAGGACTAACAGGAGTATCGACCGTATACGAAGACGAGTGGTGCTATAAAACAGAATTTTAAACTGGAGAGGACTGTAGCGGAAAATTGTAAATGGCAGGAACTCGAAGAAAGACACCGTACGCCTTAGGAAAATGTGGTCATTAAACGTCGAGGACCATCTTTCACGCAAGAAAATACGAATATTCTTCAGGCCCAAGGTCGTGCCGATAAAATTAGCCAAATGGCAGCTGGAACATAGGCGTACAAATGCCCGAAATCATATAATAATAAATAAAGCCGGGGGTCTACAGTTTTAGCCGATTTTTTGGATACATCATTCATTTTACTACGAGCCCGCACCACTCCATGTGACAACAAGAGTCGTGAGACGTGGAGAAAGCAAGCGTATTACGGGCCGCTGCTGTCGGCACCACGAAACAAAAGCACAGATACAAAAAGGGGAGCAGTCACCATCAGCATACCAACTCTGGTATAAAGGGCGCTGCATTGCAAAAATATCCCTCTTATTCCGCTGCCCTATTCATTGCGAGCAAACTCGTGAGTTACGAGAGACTTCTTTATATTCTGCAACTCTCTTGGAGATTCGTATATCATAAATCTCATGCTAGCTGGAAATTACGTTGTTAGTGGAAGGTCTTTCGTTCCAAAGCCCTTTCATGTGAAAAGAGTATGGCTGGACTGTGCAGTCTCTATCTTGGGATAACATCCTAACTGCTGTGGCGTTGCCCCGGGCAACCACAAGCAGCTCATACAAATCGCACGGAAAAAGCACAGAAAAAGCAATAAACATGTCACATAAGCAGAGCAGATAAGCGCGCACAGCCACGGAGGACATATGGCTGAAGTCACTACGCCATAGCCTCAGAAGAGAAGCTACAAAAACTCTGAAAATACACATGTAACTAAACGAAAAACGGCCTTTATTACGTTAAATTAAAATCCACATAGCTCAGCAAACTCTAGAAACGGCAGATAGAGCGAATTCTGAACGTAACACATAGGTACTCACATAGAAGGTGTAATTACATGAATGACGAACACTAACTTCACTTAACGAAGTTTTATTCAGCACTTGCACATACAAGAGCGCGGAGCGAACTGCCTCCGGCCTGAACACATACGGTATATATAGAGTTGCAGAACATTCCAGTACAATGATTCTTGACATTTGTGGATACTTCAAGAATGTACTCGAACCGAATATAGAAATTAAAATTTTACTGTTCAGGTGAGTTCTGAACTCACGATCTTCCATACAACAGTCTAGTATCATGACCAATACACCACGGTGACTCTGGTACTCAGCAGCTTCTGCGACATATCTCCCTCCTTAAAAGAACAGCGTCTCGGTGTCACGTCCTCCTAGTCCGGGAACGAGTCATCGGTCCTGCCTACTCCGACTCTCCGACTCCGACTCGCTCTGGTGGTGATCTTAGAACTTCCTTTGCTGCAACACTCTTCGTCGCCTTTCCTCTTGTTGCCTGTCGCTGGAGCTTCGAATTTACGCTGGGTTGCAGGATCATTATAGGGCTTCATTCGAAGGTAGTGGACCGTATCTCTGACCTTTTGTCGTCTTGTGTCGGGGTCGAAATCTTCAACTTCATAAGTAACATCAGACAATTGTTTTACAACCTTATAACGTCCAAAGTAGCGCCTGAGGAGCTTCTCCGAGAGACCAACCTTCCGAACGGGAGTGAAGATCCAGACGAAGTCACCAGGCTGGTGGACAACAACGCGGTGGCTCGCGTCATACCTTCGGCGATCGTTTTCTTGAGCCTGCAGCGTGTGGAGTCGAGCTAATTGCCCAGCTTCCTCAGCTCTGGTTAACACCTGGCCGCTGTAGTCGTCGTCCACGTCATCAGGATGTAACGGAAACACAGTGTCCATCGTCGTAATCGCTTCACTCCCATGCACTAGGAAAAAGAGCGTAAATCCTATGGA
This sequence comes from Schistocerca nitens, assembly GCF_023898315.1. NCBI lineage: Eukaryota > Metazoa > Arthropoda > Insecta > Orthoptera > Acrididae > Schistocerca > Schistocerca nitens. The sequence goes on along the minus strand of NC_064616.1, from coordinate 635,615,311 downwards.
GTCTTGTTTGGCGGTGTTGTAGGCAAACGTCACGAAAGGTAGCACCTCATCCCAGTTGCTCTGCTCAACATTGACGAACATTGACAGCATGTCGGCCAAGGTCTTATTAACGCGTTCAGTACGCCCGTTAGTTTACGGATGGTATGCAGTCATCACGTGATGAGTAATGTTGCACCGACGGTTTATCTCTGTCACAAGATTCGATTGAAAAACTTTCCCTTGATCCGTAATTAACTACCTTGGGGCACCGGGTTTTAATAAAATGTCTTCCACGATGAATTTAGCTACCTCGAATGCTTCGGTTGTTTTCACGGCTTTTGTAATGGCATAGAGTGTCTGATAATCAGTACATACAATAATCCATCGATTGCCACTAATATAGCAGACGATGGAAAACGTCCGAGGAGGTCAATCTCAACACCCTGGAAAGGCGTTTCGACTGTTGGAATTGGTATGAGTCGGCCAGGTGGTTTCTGAGGAACTGCCTTTCTCCTCTGGCACTCTCGACAGTGTGACACATAGTGACGGACACTCCTAAATAAACCTGGCCAGAAAAATCTCTTGCGGATCCTATCGTATGTCTTAATAAATCCTAAATGTCCGGCCTCAGGTGCGTCATGGAATTTCTGTAGAACATCTAAGCGCACGTGTTTAGGAATCATTGGTAGCCACCTCTTTCCAAACGGATCAAAGTTTTTCTTGCAAAGTAATCCATAAACTACCTTAAATTGTCCTTTCACATCCTCTGACCGATTTAAGGCAAGCGTAATTTGACATATCTTGGCGTCCTTCTTCTCGTCAGCGCACCTTCGTTTGACACAAGGTGTCCAAGTATTTTGATTTCTTTTGTTCCAAAGAGACACTTTCTTGGATTAAGTTTGAGTCCGCCTTGTTGGAGACCCTTAAGAACGGCCCTCAGTCTTTTTGCGTGTTCATCAAATCTCTCTGAGAACACTATAATGTCATGTAAATATCAAAGACACATCGTCGACTTCAGGTGACTTAGAAGATTATCCATCATCCGTTCAAAATTTATTGGTGCATTACACAAACCAAACGGCATTACCTTAAACTCATACAGGCCCTCAGGGGTGATGAATGCAATCTGGTCACGATCAGCCTCATCTACTTCGATTTGCCAGTATCCCGAGTACATGTCCACGGTTGAGACAAACTTAGCCCCCTTCAGACAATCTAGTGTATCGTAAATTCGTGGAAGAGGGTAAACGTCCTTTTTAGTTACCTTATTAAGCTTCCTGTAATCAACACACAAGCGCCAACTGCCATTCTTCTTCCTGACGAGATGCACTGGTGACGACCATGGGCTCTGCGAAGGCTGAATGATGTCGTTCATCATTTTCTCTACCTCGTCGCGAATTATTCGACGTTCCGTTGCTGACACATGGTATGCTCTCTGACTGCTTGGTTGATGGTTTCCAGTGCTAATCCAGTGATTCGCAGTTGGTTTGTCTAATTTGCTCTTCACCTGTGGACTGAAGCATTCAGAGAACTCTTGAAGAAGGGCACCTAGCTTCTTCTGTTGTTACCTAGAGAGATCTGGTGATAGTCCAGCTAGAAGAACTTGTCTCGTAGTGGTAGCGCCAATTTCGCCCCCATATTCGGCATGGGAGGTTTCTATGACGCTCAGCTGTTCAGCAATTAACGGCTCAGCGTTTGCTACGCACATGCGTCTTGGAAGGATCTGCGGTTCTCGGCGACAGTTAACTAACCACAATTCACCGAATCCGTTCTTAAACCAGACGACAGAGGCTAGGATTACCAAGTTATTCTTGAGTGGTATGCTTCTCTTACTTTCCACTACAAGATCCCATGGCTTGATGCATAGCATGACACACGACAGTTACCTTTCCAGCGTTCATTTCAGGAATGATATAGTCTCCGCACACTCGGATGCGCATCTTCCTGTCCACAGTATCTCATCTCGTCTAGCATAATCTTCGAGCGACCACAATCTATAACTGCCTGAGAAACTTTCAAAAAGTCCCATCCGAGAATGACGTAATGACTACACTCTTGTAAGACTATGAATTCTAAGGGCTGTGTATGGCCACTTATACCCACACGAATTACACATCTTCCTGTAGGTTTTACGTATTTCCCATTAGCCACCTGTTTTGCTGTCGACGAATATGGTTTTCTGCAAATGGCGATGGTACTTCTCTGAAATGACTGAATATGATGCTCCAGAATCCACAAGAGCTTGGGCTGGTCGGCCATCCATGAGGATATCGACGTAGTTTCCTACCATTTTTGTAGTGATCGACGGCGGAGGATTTTTCTCTTCGGCAGCCTCACCTCCTAGGACGGTCGCACCTTTTATTTTTCTAGGTTGCGGCGGTTAGGTGATCGGCTGGAGCTTCTAAACGGCGATGGAGACAGGATCGGCGTGTTGGGGAGCGAACTCTCCAGCGGCCAGCTTGCGGCGATGGTGACCTACGTCGTCCTGCACCCATATCTTCTTGTTCATCTTCGTCGTCCAGGAGTTGGCGTCGGCTAAGATCGGTCTGCTGTCTTCTGGCACGGGCGTCATCAAATATCCGCCGCCTTTCTCGACAATAGCGCACCACATGTCCCGGTCGTCCGCAGTGGAAACATACTGGTTGGTTATCCTGGGTCCTCCAGACGTCAGTCTTCCTTGGTGCCCAAACAGGTTCCTCATGCGGCATAGTAGGAACGTAACTTCACCTGGGTCTCGACTTTTTCACTGTTTTAAAGGGAAATGAAGGACGAGGGATTGAGTTCAATATCTGTTCCACTTCCTCCCTTATGACCTCTTGAAGCGTCTCGGATTTTTGCTCGCCGTGCAATCCAAGTGCCTTCTGAACTTTCTCTCTCACTATCTGACGAAGAACACTTGTGAAATCAGTTCCTCCTCCCATCACAGACATCGATGTGACATTTGGAAGCCGTTCAAACTTCTTGCGTGTAATTCTTTTTTGATGCATTGTCTCGATATACTGGCACCATTTTATGAAGTGGTCTGCTGTCGAACCTCCTTCAGGAGTAGGGCTTGATATATGTCCTCAGCAACACCCTTAATGAGATGTGCAACCTTATCTTCCTCCTTCGTTCTAGGATCCACTATTTTACACTGCTCGAAGACGTCTTGAATGTAGGATGGTCCGCAGCTCGTGGTCGTGTGGTAGCGTTCTCGCTTCCCACGCCCGGGTTCCCGGGTTCGATTCCCGGCGGGGTCAGGGATTTTCTCTGCCTCGTGATGACTGGGTGTTGTGTGATGTCCTTAGATTAGTTAGGTTTAAGTAGTTCTAAGTTCTAGGGGACTGATGACCATAGATGTTAAGTCCCATAGTGCTCAGAGCCATTTGAACCATTTTTTTGAATGTAGGATGCTGTCGTTTCTTTCTGGACGCTGTGCCCTGCACTTTAATTTACCTGCACCCTTGCACTTCTGTCGTTGTGTGTCGCCGAAATACTTGCGCAGTTCCGCCTGGAATACTTCCCAGCTTGTGAACGTCTCCTCGTTGTTCTCATACCATTGCTTGGCAGTGCCCTCAAAGTAGAGAAATACGTTAGCCAAACAGACGGTGTCATCTCATTTGTTAAATTTGGCTATACGCTCATATACCTTCAGCCTCTTGTTTGGATCTTGGCCATCGTCACCAGAGAACCCGGAAGGATGTCTCATGTGGTGGCACACAGTTGCTGTCATCGTAACGTCCTCTTCTTCTTCTGTCTCCGATAGATTGCGATCTGTTGAATATGGCCCAAACTCTGGTTTCTTGCCACGTAAACGGCGGCTCTGTCGTGGCCTGATGGGAGCCACTGTGTCGTCGATAATGTGCGCTATCACTAGTTCCAATATCCGGCGCCTCCACCAGAATAATGTCACGTAGAAGAAGATGTAATTAGATGAATGACGAACACTAACTTCATTTAACGAAGATTTATTCAGCACTTGCCATACAAGAGCGCGGAGCGAACTGCCTCCGTCATAACACATACGGTATATATACAGTTACAGAATGTTCCAGTGCAATGATTCTTGACATTTGTGGATACTTCTAGAATGTACTCGAACTGAATATAGAAATTAAAATTTTACAGTTAAGGTGAGTTTTGAACACACGATCCTCCATGCATCAGTCTAGTATCATAACCACTACATCACGGTGACTGTGCTCCTGCGTTTTTTCTACGACAATATCCACACTTGACACAAAAAAGGCCATTGCTGAAATTTGAATTATCCGCCACGTTACGCAGGAGCCAATCGCATAACGGCGTATACAGATCAACGCCAAGTCATTCGTAGCGTTGCAGACTTAGTAGAGGAGCTTCATGTCGTGGCGTGGAGTTAAGAAGTTGCAGCGTAATACATACTCAGTGGTATAACAGACCGTCTAGTAGGCAACTACCTGGCGACTGGGTTCTTCTCCATATATCATCCCGTCCAAAGGCCTTCAACTTCAGTTACTTTCTGCAGTCTACAAGGAAGGGAATTTTTGAGGTGAGTAATGAAGCTCTTATTTTCTGCCATCTTCTCTCACGCAGCTAGTGTGATGATTCACAAAGGTACCCACGGGTTTTGCCATGCGTTGTCAGTAGGACTTAGGTCTGGTGCAGAAGGCGGTCAATCGAGAAGAGAAATCTCATTATGTTCTGCAAGCCACTCCTGCACCATAGATTACATGTGTATATGGAACTGCTTCTGCTGGAGGTAGTTAACTCCCCCGGGGTATAGTCGTCGCACCAATGGTACCACAATATTACCCATAATATGGGTGTTCTGGGTGTCATCAACACAACCATCTATGCTGTGAAGCATTGCAAGTCTAGGTGAAAACATCAAGCCCAAACCAGTCCTAAGCAAAGAAGAGCAAGCAGAAAGGTGGAAGGAGTGTATAGCAGGTCTATACAAGGGCGATGTACTTGAGGGCAGGATTATCAAAATGGAAGAGGACGTAGATGGAGCTGAAATGGGAGATATGACACTGCACGAAGAATTTGACAGAGTACTGAAAGACCTAAGTCGAAACAAGGTCTCAGTAGTAGACAATATTCCATTAGAACTACTGGTAGCCTTGGGAGAACCAGTCACGACAAAACTCTTCCATCTGGTGAGTAAGATGTATGAGACAGGCAAAATACACTCATACTTCAAGAAGAATATAATAATCTCAATCCCAAAGGAGGCAGGTGTTGACAGGTGTGAAAATTACCGAACTATCAGTTTAATAAGTCACTGCTGCAAAATACTAACGGGAATTCTTTACAGACGAGTGGGAAAACTGGTAGAAGCGGACCTCGGGGAAGATCAGTTTGGATTCCGTAGAAATGTTGGAACACGTGAGGCAATACTAACCTTACGACTTATCTTAGAAGAAAGATTAAGAAAAGGCAAACCTACGTTTCTAGCGTTTGTAGACTTAGAGAAAGCTTTTGACAATGTTAACTGGAATACTCTCTTTAAAATTCTGAAGGTGGGAGGGGTAAAATACAGGGAGCGAAAGGCTATCTACAATTTGTACAGAACCAGATGGCAATTATGCCTGTCCCCGATGTTATTCAATCTGTATACTGAACAAGCAGTAAATGAAAAAAAAGAAAAATTTCGAGTAGGAATTAAAATCCATGCAGAAGAAGTAAAAACTTTGAGATTTACTGACGACATACTAATTCTGTCGGACACAGTAAAGGATCCACGAAAGCAGTTAAACGGCATGGACAGTGTCTTGAAAGGAGGATATAAGATGAACATCAACAAAAGCAAAACGAGGATAAGGGAATGTAGTCAAATTAAATCAGGTGATGCTGAGGGAATTAGACTAGGAAATGAGACACCTAAAGTAGTAGATGAGTTTTTCTGTCTGGGAAGCAAAATAACTTACGATGGTCGAAGTACAGAGGGTATAAAATGTAGACTATCTATAGTAAGGAAAGCGTTTCTGAAGAAGAGAAATTTGTTAACATCGTGTATAGATTTAAGTGTCAGGAAGTCGTTCTGAACGTGTTTGTATGGAGTGTAGCTATGTACGGAAGTGAAACATGGACGATAAATAGTTTAGACAAGAAGAGAATAGGAGATTTCGAATCATGATGCTACAGAAGAATGCTGAAGATTAGATGGGTAGATCACGTAACTAATGAGGAGGTACTGAATAGAATTGGGGAGGAGAGGAATTTGTGGCACAACTTGACTAGAAGAAGGGATCGGTTAACAGGACACGTTCTGAGGCATCAAAGGATCACCAGTCTATTATTGGAGGGAATCATGGAGGGTACAAACCGTAGAGGGAGACCAAGAGATGTATACACTAAGAAGATTCAGAAGGATGTAGGTTGCAATAGTTACTCGGAGATGAGGGGGCTTGTACAGGATAGAGTAGCATGGGAGCTTGTAAGGGGTCTGTAGGCCCTTACTATAAATTTGCACTCGGCACAGGTCGATAGGACGAACAATCGATTGTGTCGTGTTGCGAGAGCGAGTGTGGAGTTGAGCGAGTGCCATGTTGCGGGTAGAGGTGTGTGGAGGCCAGTTGTTGTAATGCAAGGCTTTAACGGAGAAAGGAGTCGCCATCGCCTTGGTTAGACCCCTTTGTAATAGAAATAATACCGGGAAGTGAAGAAGTATCATTACGGAAGTGGTCAGTGACATTTCTAGTGCCGATATTTTGGTTTCGCGTCTACCGCGCTGGCATCACCTTGGACTGCAGTGTTGGATTGCAGTCTTGGATGCAGTGATGGATTAGCGTGTGATGATAATGGAAAATGAAGAAGCCTGTGCTGAGATTAGCCGTAATTAGATATGTATGACGAAGGCAGTGGCTGTCTCCTCCTTTTTTGTGTTTTTGAGACGAATATAGGTTCGTAATTAGTGAAACTGTGTTGGTGTTTTTCTTGTTACCAGACATTTCATTATTACAGTATTGAGAAGGACGAACTGGAAAGTAACAACTTCCGTAGCAGTCAATTCCGATTGCCAGCCCCATTAGGTACACGGTCACATTAATAATAATTATTGGGCTGCTATTCGATCAGATCAGGTCGGGATAAAATAATCGGAGGTGTTACAAGCTGCATCAAACCAATCTCTGGACTGAAGACCACAACAACAACAACAACAAAAGGAGAGGTTCAAAGCCAGTGTGAAATTACACGCGGTTTCTTGTCTCATATTTGTTGAAAATCTTGTTTCTAACCGCATATAAATTATTTGAAGACGAAAGGCCTGGTACTGAATTTCTTGAAATGCTTTAAGTACAGACACTGTGACGCAGAAAGAGCGCATCTGCTACACTTAGTGCTCGATCCTTGCTGGACAATGGATGTTCAGTTTACGGTTAACCTGTGCAATGATATTCAAAGATTACAGACACTGTGCACTGCGGTGGCACCAGGATTATCACACTGCCTTTCAACACAGTTTTGTTTTCCCTATTTCCGGGTATTATACAAGCAATTACTTTAGCAGTAGAGATTAGATACAAGTTATATAGGTTTATACCGTCATCGAGAGCCGCGCGGGGTAGCCGAGAGGTCTATGGCGCCTATTCACGGTTCGCGCGGCAGCCCCCGTCGGAGAATCGAGTCCTCCCTCGGGCATGGGTGTGTGTGCTGTCCTTAGCGTAAGTTAGTTTAAGTTAGGTTAAGTAGTGTGTAATATTAGGGGCCGATTAGCTCAGCAGTTTGGCCCCATAAGACCTTACCACAAATTTCGGAATTTTTTCATTTGAGACTGTATATTTCCGGTTTTATGTTCTGTTGGTCTGCTGACATCTTGCGAAATGGTATTGGATCAACAAAACATAAAAAACGGAAATGTATTTGGTGTCAATAAAAGTGCCGTGTGCAAACATCTGACATAAGTGGATACGTGGGCACGTGTTCGATAAGGGAAGTGAGGTTATAGATAAGCACGTCTGCATCGTACACATTCGAACTTTATATGCTGTCCTTGTGCATGCTGCCGTTCACACGCTAAGACACAGGGCCATGCATCAGCGAGAACAATTGCAACTGAAATGGGAGACATCAAGTTGTAGTCAGGCTCCGCCACACACTGTAAGCTGGATTTCGTAGTATAGATGTAGATTCCAGCTTTCACCTACTTAAGAGAGAAAAATTTCTTTTAACGCACCATCGAATAAGCCATAGCCATTTTGACTCGCGTATTCGTTCTCTAGTAAGGACGCGCAGTGATTGTTATATACAGATACACGTAGTATAAATTTTAAATGAATGTGTTCCATACAAAAGAAATATGTAGTAACAGGATTACATGATGCACTGATCTCTATTTTGCCTCAACATGAAAGGAATGTGGTAGATTTTTTAACATTGCGTCGTGTTAGAGCTTCCTCGAACGTTAAGAAAAAAGATTGTAGTGTCTTCTCAGTGAGACTGGTAGGTTCATTTATTTTTAAAGTTATTAAAGTTACATTGTTCTGACGCATTTTCTAGTTTCACTTGTGTTAGTGTATGTTTACTTCTACGAATGTCATATGCCTATATTAGCCTGGTGAAAGCCTCTATATTTGACGCTACTACTCTAATAATATAAAGAAAAGAAAATATAAGTAATTTTAAATCATCTTCGCCCAGATATGAATGTATGTTTGCCATTAGGAGTAACAATGGAAGAGAACAGGTGTGAATTAACCAAAGATTTTCTTGTAATTGTGTGGTAAGCAATATCTGATCAACGGCTGACTTCAAATGTATGACATCAATCTCCCTTGTTTCGCGTCTTCTTCCTCAAATATTTGAATCTGTCATGTATTTCGCTTTACATATAAGATATCTGCTGTTTTTTTCTCGTAGATCGTGAAAATGAGTTCGTCCTTCTTCATGTATGCTTTCTTCCTCATTTTCGTGTGTTATGTTTCACGTTAAATATTCATTTTTTTCCTTTCCTTAATGCCCAATTACCAACGATTGTCTTCATCTTTTTCGGAATAGAATTTCAAGTTTATTTAGCGGCATTTGTCTTAGACTACACCACTGTATTTAGGAAACAGAATGGTCATTAAAACGAGTAAAACCGAAAAACGGCATCGTACACAAACGTACTGAGGCTAAAAATGCTGCCGTAAATCCGTAGATGTGACTGCTCCAAGTCTCAGTAGCTTGACGGTGTGGAGGAACCTCTCAGTTTTGCTACATTCACGAAGGTGTAGCTCGCAATGATGTAGTAATAACTTTCGTCAGGTAGCAGCCAAAGCAAGACCATGCAAGCACTGGTATCTAAGACTCACAAGTCTATTAAATCTGTGACTATCTGGTTTTATAACCGTTGTGTCTTTCGAGTGATAAAAATAGTCTATGGTACTTTTCAATTTTTAGTGAAGTAACTGGTGCTTTGTCTGTGGCAGCTTGTAACACTACGCTACTGCGTACGATACTTATTAAAGCCTGTACTATGGTAAGTTGACGGGCTTCACCTTATAAGAAAGGATTTTGGGGTAGATATTGACCGCGTGTACCCGAATGGAGGCAAAATCAGACTTTCACCCACTCAGTAACAACAATGATGCGTCAATCAAGTCTGAAGTGCAACTACACGTTAGGACGGACAAGAAACGACACAGCAGATGCTACCAAATTGTTAATAATACGGTCGCCAGCCTAATTAGGCATTAACTGAGTTTCTTCCCAGTACAAGTTGATGTATGTTCATACAAAACAACACGTAATAGCACTGCATAATGTGGTAAATTTTAAAACCAGAAAATCTACTGAACTAATGATTTCACTTTCTGTACTAATGTGAACAAGCCATAAATACACAACAATACACTATAATGTTTACTACAAACTTCGTACTGTCTATTGATCTGATTAAAATCGGGCATAGGTTACCCTAGAAATAGCACTTTCGAAACATACATACAATGTCAATTTTGAAAAAGGTAAAACACTAATAAATTTTGGTTTTATATTGACTTTAACTTTGCTAGTCAAATCAGTTCAGTACACTTCAGAATTTAAATGAATAGAAAAGAAAAAGGGGGGGCCCCTGAAACTGTTATGATCACTGTACTGAGATTTTAGTTTATCGAAATCGTTAAGCACTCAAGATTTCCAATACATGAGTTACTACTCTTTTTGTCTTATTTCTTGCTTATTTAACTATCATTATTTTTGTCTCAAATTAATTAAACTTCATTACTAAACCAATTTCAACATTATCTTCCAACTGTGCCAGACCTATATATTCATTAACAACAAAGTTCTTTAAGCATCATTCTAACATAGATAGGTCTGCAGGTAAGTATTATTAACATAAACTTTAAATCTTCATTTCGGGACACTCGGACTGCACAACATGTGGAAAGGACCCCGTCTAGGTTAGTGATGAGGATAATTAAATGATAGGACAGTTCTGGTAAAAGTTAAGTTGTTATTGAACAGTCAGGAACAAAAGTAGCACTGGTCCACACGAATACAGTACTAAAAGTTTCAACCTGTTCGTGTCGATGCGGCGGTTGGCGGGCGGCGAGATGGCGAGGCGCAAAGCACACATACAATCACAGCTATAGCTCTTGATGTATTGGCGCTTTGCTTCTTCTTAGCGTCGCAATACTTTTCCCTTTAGTGCCTATGGAATATAGCCATGCTGTATAGTCGTCGGAAACGGCACATCCGAGGCTCAATGAAATCACGTTTTCCAGGAGAGCCTCTTCGATCCAGAGCGTGTTTCTCAGACCGATGCCCAACTCCGACTACTACTCCTGAGCCCTTTATGCCGTGCCGCGCCCGTGTGCATTTTCCCGCGCTCGCCTGCCATCCACCTGTTACCGCTCCCCTACAGACAGGGTATTCACCAAAGGTTTTGCATTCCACATATCCTAATACATTGCCTACGTATGGACCAGGCGCATAAATACAACTTTAACATCTTACAACAGTTTCAACATTCCTTACATTTCCATTTTGTTATAATATTGCTTGCAATTTGACATAAACATTAATATTCACATCGAAAATTGGTTCCAGTTCCTTTAACATCATGGCATGAAAAGAAAAAGAAATGAAATCAGAACATCGATTACACTAATTTAACGAAAATCAGAAGAAAAAATTATTATATGTACAGTTGTAGGCATGCAAGCACTGGTATCTAAGACTCACAAGTCTATTAAATCTGTGACTATCTGGTTTTATAACCGTTGTGTCTTTCGAGTGATAAAAATAGTCTATGGTACTTTTCAATTTTTAGTGAAGTAATTGGTGCTTTGTCTGTGGCAGCTTCCACCTTTTTTGAATAGTCTGCACCGCTTTTGCATCGCATCACCCACCAATCCTTCATTATCTTCTATCAGTTGATCAAATGTACCGCCATCATGATTCTAAAAGGTGTTTTTAACATTGTATTTATCTTCTGGGCAATTTGTAATTGGAAGTGGTATGCTTTCCATAAACCTGTAAATCGACCTACCCAATCAGTTCTAGGGGGATGTTGATTTATGCACGATACCCGATCAATGATTTTAGTTTTTTCACGTAGCTGAATCATAGACAGCGCTGAAAGCCATATTGATTGCAGAGAAACAAAACAAAAAGAAAGGATTAACCAGGAGCTAGATTTCATAGTCAAAAACTAATACAACTACCAGGCCATGTCTAAGACCTAGTCTATGTATTCTGCCCTATCCGTGTACTTTTTCACAGTTAACTTCACGTACTCTGTGAAATCTTGCACTCTTTCTCTCACACAAGGGGTGGCCTCGTTTACGGCAGATACTGTTTCAGGCGTTCTCAGCAAATAACATAGGACAGAATTTTGCCTATTATCGCCAATGGTGATTTCTTTTCATGTTTGGTCGAAGGTTCATATTTTGTGGCAACCTCTACTTGATGTTTGTGGATTCTGCTTATATATCGTTTCAGTTAGCTTTCGTTTTTACTTTAGGTTATGACTATTGAGGACCGCTTTTGGACCTAAATCTTACACTGCTAGCACTTTCCTACTTTTTTATATCGTACAATTGCCTAATTTTCAATCTGTGTCTCCAAAAATTTAAATCTACGCATACCAGAGACAACAAAGTTCCTGTTTCTGATGCGTATTGTATTGCTTCGTTTATTAGGTTTGTATTTAATGTAGTTTCTTGTAGTTTCCTGATTGATTTTGCCAAAATGAACAGATATATTTCCGCTACTGTGTTAGGAAGAGACAGTGTAGAAATAACAGTAACTAGTCAGTAATTAACTATGACACTGTTTTGCCAAACCAGTTGGAGATAACTGTCCAATTTCGATGAGTTACGAAATTTCTTTTACTTTTTTGCAACTCGTTGCCTGTAGAATGGATATGAACTGCGACGCATCGTGGTGCTACGACTAAATCAGAGGAGTAAGTCACTACATTGCTGTTATTTTTTACAGTGGGATAATGTTGGTTAATTCTTACAAGTATGTATTGTGATCTTCAGTCAGAAGACTCGTTATATGCAGCTCTCCATGCTAGTCTATCCTGTGCAATTATTAGGTTTATAATTGTACTACAGCCGCGTTTCTCAAAATGTTAGCTTTTGAGAAGGTAGCTTTACCCTGTGTAAGTCTTTTCGTCTCTACATATCCCCTGTAACCTACACCCACTGGAACCCGATTACTGTAGTCAAGGCTTGGTTTCTCACTACAATTTTTATCTGTTGCACTTCCCTCCACCACCAAGCTCAAGTTCCTTGACGTGTCAGGATCCTATCAACAGATGCTGATTCAGTATCTCTCTGTTAGTTCTATGACTTATCCATCTAATTTTTTAAATTCTCCTGTAGCATCATGTTCCAAAGGCTTCTATTCTCTTTTTGCCTGAATCTATCGCCCACGTTTCACTTTTGTACAATGCTACACCCCAGACAAATATCTTAAAGAAAATCTGCCTAACACTAAAATTTTTATTCGTTGTTAACAGATCCTCTTTTTCAGAAGAGCATTTCTTGGTATTGTCAGGTTACATTTTATAGCTGCGTGACTAATTTCTTCTAGTTTTAGTGTCTCATTTTATACTGTAGTTCAGCGGCGGCCAAGATTTTGGCTCACAGGCGCTAGAGCCCTCATCGTCGCTCCACATTTGCCCCACCGCAACGCCATGTTGTCTGAGCGCGAGGAGGGGAACAGGCGAAAATTGCGAACGAGCCACATTTAAATGACAATGCAGCCGCACTGCCTAGAGCTTGGTTTTATATTTCACATTTGTCAACAACATAGATCACAAACAAAATAAATTTTCAATATTATTTAATTATTTTGGTGCGCTGAAGATTTAGTATAACTTGAATCTGATACTAACTGTCAGCATATGGACAGACGCAGATAATTTCACAGAGGCTCACACTTTAATGTGTCACATAATCCAGACTTATTTCATTTCATAATCGACAAAAGGTCTTTCACATAAAAATGTCGATCGAAATACTGTAGCACTTACGTAATCCCATATGGAGACTTGGAAGCTCTACCTGAGGAAAGCAATGTAGACATCCTGGACAGTTTTAATGTAAAATGATTTGTCATTATAACCACAATCACACTGCAGGTCAGTCAGTTACATCAACACATGTACTAAACATGCAAAGGATTGCTTTCATCTAAAACGACAAACGGTATCGGCAACAGCTCGAAAACAGATGTAAGATTGACAGTCTCCTCAAAACCTTTACAAAACTATCCTTGTAATTCTTTCAAGGCTACAATGAATGCTTCAGACCTCGCCTTTCTTTAACGCCAGTGAGCTTAGAAAAATATATTGTCTTCGTCAGAATGTGTCCCTTCTACAAGGCGATTTACGTTTTGAATGAATCCCTATCACATTCGAAAGAAGGTACTTTGCAGCATCTTACTGTGGACAGTGTGCAGCCAGGTCCACTTAAAATGCGAAGTCAACAATATATTTCGGATGTTATAATTTTCGTTCCTACACACATTTTTTCCATCATAAATTCAACAATAGCGAGTTTTAAATCGAAAAATAGTTCTGGGGGTGCCCCTTGGCGTAACCATCGTACTTTGCAGTAATGTATGAAGTCTCCACACTCTTAATTCAGGTCCATTGAAAACTGCTGCAACTGACGATGAAATGATGCGTGCGACTTCAGAAACTTTACTACTTGTGCCACCAGTTTTTTCACGTGTTCCCTGCTTGCAAATTTAGGACACTGTGTTTCTTGATGTACAGAGCAATGAATATCGTCCGTCAATCGTTGTAATATTTTGGTCTTTCATTGTCAACTAAATCTATAAATTCTTAGTGCATGGCATTTTAATGTCGTCCCATTGCAGATACGCAGTACCTGTCGCTTACGTGAAATGAGAATTCTCATCCCTCTCTTCTGCCATTCCCATACATCTTAAAGGATTCGATAATTCGCTAGACTGCCTCTTTTCGTGTTAACAGCCACTGCACCTGTGAACGTCCTTCATACCACGAACAAGTAACGAGGAGTAAACAGCGCTGACGTCACGATTCTGCAGAACTCAGAGAGTTGTGCCGACTGGAAATGCCACACTGAAATGCTGAATGAAATACTGTATCACGCTGTTCCGAGCACTTCCCAGAAGGACTGAGCAAAATGGAGCGACGGGCCGGGCCTGGGCAGCACGCTGCACGTGTGAAGTCTGGCACGCCGTGGCCTGCCCTGCTCTAACTCCTTCAGCGTCGTCTGATATAATTCGAATACATTCCATTACTCACGTTTTATATCTATTGGAATTCAGAAAATATCTCCTTTTCAAGACAATATCCATTATTTGCAACAATTCTTCAAAGTCCTTTCCCATCTGTGACAGAATTAGAATTTGATCGGAAAACTTCGAGCGGGCCGGTGTGGCCGTGCTGTTCTAGGCGCTTCATTCTGGAACGGCGTGACCGCTACGGTCGCAGGTTCGAATCCTGCCTCGGGCATGGATGTGTGTGATGTCCTTAGGTTAGTTAGGTTTAAGTAGTTCTAAGTTCTAGGGGATTGATGACCACAGATGTTAAGTCCCTTAGTGCTCAGAGCCATTTGAACCAATTTGAAAACTTCGAAACTTTTTATTTCATCTTCTTGAACTGTAATTCCATTTCCACATTTATCCTTCATTTCCTTTACTGCCTGCTCAGTGTGATTATTGGATAACATGGGAGATAGGCCAGAATGCTGTCTTACTTCCTTCTCGACCACTAGTTCCCTTTCATGCCCTTCGACTTTTATAACTAGTCTGGTTTCTGTAGTAGTTGTAAATAACCTTTCACTCCTTGTATATTAACCTTGCTTCATTCAGTATTCCAAATAGTGCATTCCAGTCAACATTGTCAGTCTTTCTCTAAATCTAAAAAATGTTATAAATGCTGGTTCACCTTTCTTCTGTCTATCTTCTAAGGTCATAGGCTACGTATTACATCGCATGTTCCTGCATTTCTGTGAAACTCGTACTTCCTTGAGGTTGACTTTACAAGTTCTTCCAATCTTCCGGGAATAATTTACGTTATCGTTCGGCAATTTACACACTTGTCAGCACCTGCTCTCTTTTCAGCTCAAACTATTACATTTTTCTTGAAGTCTGACGGTATTTCGATTGTCTTAGATATCTCGCATGCCAGGTAGAATAATTTTGTCATGGTTGGTTCTCCCAAGGATCTCAATAATTCTGAGGCAATGTCTCCTCTCAAAGTGCCTTGTTTCGACTCTAGTCTTTCAGTGCTCTGGCAAATTCTTCTCACAGTACCATGTCCCCCATGTCATATTCATCTAGCTGCTCTTATCTTTCCATAATACTGTCTTAAAGTTTATTTCCTTGTAGAGACCTTCAATATATTCCTCCCAGATTTCGGCTTTTCTACTGACTAGTTATTTGAGCTCTTAATATTGAACAGCTGATTCTGTTATCACCAAAATTTTCTTTAATTTTCCTATAGGTGGCATATATCTTTCCCATAGTCTTGCGCGTTTCTAAAGCTTTACCTTTCTGTTCAAGCCATTCCCGTTTTGCCATTTTGCACTTTCATTTAGTTTCAGTTTTTAGACGTCTGATTCACTTTTGCCTAGTTCATTAGCTACGTTTTTATATTTTCTCGTTTCGTCACCTAAATTACATATCTCGTGTGTTATCTAAGGACTTCTACTGGGCCTTGTCGTTTTGCCTATTTTATGCTATACTGCCTTCATTATTTCACCTTCCAAAACTACCCAATGGTCTTCTGTTGCACACCTTTCCACTGTTTCAGTCAATTGCAGCCTAACTCTCGCATTGAAACTCTCAACAATCAGTAATTCAAAATAAAATTAGAAACGTAGCTTCTGTTACTGCTAATAACTAGATACCAGTACCTACGAGCTTTAATTTGTACGCTAAAGCACTGAAAATAAATCATCAGAATTACGGTCAATGCTGACCTTCCTTCTAATTTTATTTATCATATGGTCGTTGTGCACACAGCACACTATGGAGTCATCAGTCAATCAGTAATTCCTTCAATGTATCCAGGACCCATCATCTTATTCTGCAGTTTCTTCAGTTTTAATCTGCAATTGATTACCAATAAATTTGCCCTATAATTGTTTCGCAGTTTAAAATCTGGTTTTGAACATCTGTCTTGAAAATATATAATGTATCCGCAATCTTTCTGTGTCTCTAGGTCTCTTCCACCTTCTTCGTGATTTCATGATTCTTAAACCAAGTGTTAGCAGTGATTAAATGGTGCACTGTGCAAAGCTCTAACCGGCTGCTCTCCCTATCGTTCATTTCCCACAGTCCATTTGTCCTCCTATTTTTCTTTTCCTTCTCTTTTCTACCACTGAAGTGCAGTCGCTCATCAAAATTATATTTCCACCTCTCTTAACTATACGAATAATTTTATCTCATCATATATTTTTTCAAACGCTTCGTCTGCTGAGCTGGTAGGCAATTAAACGTGTACTACTATGGTAGGTGACGTCTTTGTGTCGATCTTCGGCTGGGATAATGCGTTCGCTGTGTTGTTCTTAGGAGCTTACCCGCATTCCTTAAAACATGTTGCGCTCTACTCTGACAACTAGTAATCACCTGACCGGATGTTCTGTTATTTCTGCCAATGCACTTCACTAATTCCCAGCACACCGAACTTCAAACTATCTGTAAATTTTCTAACCTACCCACCCGATTGAGAGAACCAACACCGCACGCTCCAACTTGTAGAACATTTGATTTGTTTTCCTTGATTACAAACACTTTCCTGAGTGGTCTCACTTGGGGAATCCGAACGTGAGACAATTTTACCGCATGAATGTTTCACCCGAGAGGTTACCATCATCATTAAATTATACTACGGAATTCCATGTCCTCGGGGATTACGACAGCTGTAATTTACCGTTGGCTTCAGCCGTTCGCAGTACCAGCATGGCAAAGTCTTTTGGCTAAATCAGTCAGTCATCCGTGCAGCTACTGAAAAGACTACTGCCCTTCTTCAGGAATCATATGTTAATCTACCCTCTCTATTGATACCCATCAGATGTTCATGCAAGCTACCTCAACTCGGTAAGTTCCATTGTTCACGGAGAAACTTACAAGTATATTCACATCAAATATGAATCCTTGATACCAATTCAAACTTACATTCACACGTGTACTCCAGCGATTACATCACGTCTTGTTTATAAAAATTTGTGGGGTAGAAGTTGCAAGAAAAAGAACAAGAATAACCGTAGACTCCCGCAGGAGCGTTTCGTTATTGCATCCTATTTCGTAACATGTATTGTATTCACAAACTATGTACGTATATATCAACATTGCGTGTTTCCAAGTAGGAAAAATGTTAAAAAAGAACCAGTGTAAGCCACTAGAGGTAGATGACATGTACAAATTCGGTGTGCCGAAATTAAGACACTTAATTAGTTAGTAACT
This sequence comes from Schistocerca nitens, assembly GCF_023898315.1. Lineage (NCBI taxonomy): Eukaryota > Metazoa > Arthropoda > Insecta > Orthoptera > Acrididae > Schistocerca > Schistocerca nitens. The sequence goes on along the minus strand of NC_064616.1, from coordinate 635,597,467 downwards.
GACTGTCACCTACTCTTCATTTCGTGTACCAGTTACGAGTTTTATAAGGCGGTCTATGTTTCCGATCGACAACGCTCTGTTTTTGGTGCATCCAGGACACTTATTTTGCACCGCCTGAAGGATTTAAGTCGGCAGTCGTTAACTAGCTCTCCTGAGGAGATATTAATGTTATTACAAATGGTATCTAAGTTCGTTTAATTTCAATTCTCTGCCTGGAAGGAACAGACGAAAAGTTACTCACTATTCCTCTTGATTTTCCATGCAGCTCGTCTCTGAATGATAGTCTTTAACTAGTGGTCACTCCTAAATATTTCACAACTTCATTGCGCTTAATGCGGTGTCCGTTAAACAGCCTGGTCTCTAATATTGGCCTATATGTTGTGAAATGCACCATTCTCGTATTTTGTGGCTCTATAACCACCCTGTTCCGTTCACACCATTTCTTTAGCCTTCAGAGGGCGCGTCCGCTTCCCTCCGGCTTGGAAAGCCCGACACGGTTCACCTCTTTTGCAGTACCGTGGCCGAGGTCTTCTGTGCGCTTCCTACACCACTCCGCTAGATTGGCAGCACTGAGGGAGGCAGCGCGCTGGTAGGCACACTGAACTCGTGCTCGAAAGGGGTGGGCTTCCAACTCGGTCCTCTACCTAGATTAAGATTTCCCGTGGGTTCCCTAAATCGCTTGAAGCGAATGCTTCAAAATATTCTTTCAAAAGGACAAGACACATTTTCTCACTCATCCGTGTTCCCTCCGAGCTTGTGCTCCATTTCTAAGGACGTCATCGTCGACAGGATGATCAAGCGAAATCTACCTTTCTTCTTATTTTAGGTTAGTAGCAAATTATACGAGCTCGTACGTGACACCAATCAGCCCACGGAAACTGAATCCAAGCTCTGAGACCTACATCATTAGTCTATCACACTGAGAAAGAAATCACACTACACGGTCTTTAAAACTGGACTTTTACTCAACAATTTGGAATTATTTAGAAATAATATGACTGATATTTAGTCATAAATCATACGCAAGCGCATTAGTCTTCTGGCACGGAGGTAATGCCGTCGTTTTCTTTTCCGTCCTTGCAAACACATTGTCCTCCAGCTAGCGTCGGGGTTAGTTGGTTCCAACACCTGCTGCATTTGCAACTGTCTCTAGCGATGGCATCCAGGATTTATGACACGGCTGTTATCGTAAATAAGGCTCATGTATGCACTTCATACTCCTCTGTCAAGAGACCATTTCAGAGAAACCTCCAGACCGAAGATTTCGAAACATTTTCGATCCTCTGTGGGAAGTTCTCCTTATATGGGAACTTCATTGTCCGGAACATAACGTGGAACATGAAAATCGTCAGAGACAGTCGGTAGCATGCAGCGTAGTGAGAACATCTGCGGTATGTCCTCAATGTTAGCGTCATATATCTTTCTCACACTATCTTAGTAACCTCCAGGATCGTTTTGCACTCAAATAATTCTCCAGTTACGTATCAGTTCTGATTCATCAAAAGGCCGTCGAAGAACGCGCGTTGGATATCTGGATCCAGCATCACGGGAAGCTAACCGGTTTTTCGCTGATTCCTAGCACAATATGTGTATGAACTGTCCTTCAGTTTGTATGTGATCGGTGTCTCCCGAGTCATCACAACTCCTTGCGTGTTTTATAGTTAATCCTACAAGCATGTTAATTATCAACACGTTACGGAGGATACAATTCCTAATTCTCCTGTTGTTAGAAATGGCACATAAACGAGATGAAGATTAATTACATGTTCATGACGAACAACTGAACACAGCTGCTGGTGTCAATTTGGACGTCATCGTTTAAGAAGACAACGTTATTGTCAGGGGACAGTATCTATATCGTATGCACTTTTATCACCTAACCTGGTGACATATTTTCAACTAGCCTTCGTCGTTAGATAATAACAATAACTTCATCGGAATTCCATGAAGCTGTGACACACACATACCACACAACCGTATCCACGTATTATAGAAAACGCAGACACAATGGAGTACAGTAAAAAGCATAACACAGATCCGACAAACACAGACTGCGTAAAACTCAACTCGCTCTATTCGTTCAGTCGATAGAGAGCTTCTCCACCAAAGGCAAAGATTCCATGTTCGAGTCCCGATCCGCCACAAAGGTTTAATCAGACTGGAACTTTCAAAAGACTATTTGCCTGACAAGTGCAATTCACTTCGTTCATTTCTTGAGCAGTAGCGACTTTAAGTGGATCTCTTATCAAATCCTTGCTACAATGGGACTGCATTTAGTTATACTGTGCAGTCCAATACTTATGGACATTTGAGAACAAAACTTCAACATCCCGTTTTCACTGGCAGAGATCGCTGCAATGCCTCTTTCTGTCATATTTTTTATTGTGGTGGCTTTATGCAGTTGAGATTTCGTTTTATACTACAAAAGAACGTTATGCATTAATTAGGTATCACTTGCCTCAAAGCAAAATCAGCTTCGTGACCATTACAGTTCTCAAAAAGAGAGCAATATTTTTATCTATAATTTGTACGTGTCGGATGAACGTTGTATGACAGTATAGGGGAGAGCGTAGCACCTAGGAACACATGATGTTTTTTGGCCAGTACTCCATTCTAGTGACTGATTGTAGAATCACATGAAGGAATACGCACTACAGACCGCCATAAGCACTTTCCGTCATTTCCTACAGTTTTGTTCTTACTAGACATGAGATTGTGATTAGAGTAGCATCTGTAAATACTTCGAGTTCTACACCTTCAAGTGATGTGTAATATATCAAAACTGTGGCTCTGTAAACTTCACTGGCGTGGTAATTCATGGTATTCATATCGGAATATAACTTCATCTTGACTCAAGACCGCCGAAATATTGTGTCAAGATGACGTTATGTTCTGGCTAGAGACCCGATATGAATATATCAAAGCTAGTTTGAATATATTGTTAATTCCTCAATTACAGAACTTTATGGAAAGTAATATCCTGTAATTATACACACATCAAAAAATGTTTTGCATCACCTCGGTTCCGAGAGTTCCTGAACCTGAACAGAAAATTGGAACAGAGATCAACATAAACATCATTTCTGTCCTTTTTATTGCTCATGATAACCACACATTGCATGTTGTACCACCATCTACATCTACATCTACATTTATACTCCGCAAGCCACCCAACGGTGTGTGGCGGAGGGCACTTTACGTGCCACTGTCATTACTTCCCTTTCCTGTTCCAGTCGCGTATGGTTCGCGGGAAGAACGACTGTCTGAAAGCCTCCGTGCGCGCTCTAATCTCTCTAATTTTACATTCGTGATCTCCTCGGGAGGTATAAGTAGGGGGAAGCAATATATTCGATACCTCATCCAGAAACGCACCCTCTCGAAACCTGGCGAGCAAGCTACACCGCGATGCAGAGCGCCTCTCTTGCAGAGTCTGCCACTTGAGTTTGTTAAACATCTCCGTAACGCTATCACGGTTACCAAATAACCCTGTGACGAAACGCGCGGCTCTTCTTTGGATCTTCTCTATCTCCTCCGTCAACCCGATCTGGTACGGATCCCACACTGATGAGCAATACTCAAGTATAGGTCGAACGACTGTTTTGTAAGCCACCTCCTGTGTTGATGGACTACATTTTCTAAGGACTCTCCCAATGAATCTCAACCTGGTACCCACCTTACCAACAATTAACTTTATATGATTGTTCCACTTCAAATCGTTCCGCACGCATACTCCCAGATATTTTACAGAAGTAACTGCTACCAGTGTTTGTTCCGCTATCATATAATCATACAATAAAGGATCCTTCTTTCTATGTATTCGCAATACATTACATTTGTCTATGTTAAGGGTCAGTTGCCACTCCCTGCACCAAGTGCCTATCCGCTGCAGATCTTCCTGCATTTCGCTACAATTTTCTAATGCTGCAACTTCTCTGTATACTACAGCATCATCCGCGAAAAGCCGCATGGGACTTCCGACACTATCTACTAGGTCATTTATATATATTTTGAAAAGCAATGGTCCCATAACACTCCCCTGTGGCACGCCAGAGGTTACTTTAACGTCTGTAGACGTCTCTCCATTGATAACAACGTACTGTGTTCTGTTTGCTAAAAACTCTTCAATCCAGCCACACAGCTGGTCTGATATTCCGTAGGCTCTTACTTTGTTTATCAGGCGACAGTGCGGAACTGTATCGAACGCCTTCCGGAAGTCAAGAAAAATAGCATCTACCTGGGAGCCTGTATCTAATATTTTCTGGGTCTCATGAACAAATAAAGCGAGTGGGGTATCACACGATCGCTGTTTCCGGAATCCATGTTGATTCCTACATAGTAGATTCTGGGTTTCCAAAAACGACATGATACTCGAGCAAAAAACATGTTCTAAAATTCTACAACAGATCGACGTCAGAGATATAGGTCTATAGTTTTGCGCATCTGCTCGACGACCCTTCTTGAAGACTGGGACTACCTGTGCTCTTTTCCAATCATTTGGAACCTTCCGTTCCTCTAGAGACTTGCGGTACACGGCTGTTAGAAGGGGGGCTAGTTCTTTCGCGTACTCTGTGTAGAATCGAATTGGTATCCCGTCAGGTCCAGTGGACTTTCCTCGGTTGAGTGATTCCAGTTGCTTTTCTATTCCCTGGACACTTATTTCGATGTCAGTCATTTTTTCGTTTGTGCGAGGATTTAGAGAAGAAACTGCAGTGCGGTCTTCCTCTGTGAAACAGCTTTGGAAAAAGGTGTTTAGTATTTCAGCTTTACGCGTGTCATCCTCTGTTTCAATGCCATCATCATCCCGGAGTATCTGGATATGCTGTTTCGAGCCACTTACTGATTTAACGTAAGACCAGAACTTCCTAGGATTTTCTGTCAAGTCGGTACATAGAATTTTACTTTCGAATTCACTGAACGCTTCACGCATAGCCCTCCTTACGCTAACTTTGACATCGTTTACCTTCTGTTTGTCTGAGAGGTTTTGGCTGCGTTTAAACTAAGAGTGAAGTTCTCTTTGCTTTCGCAGTAGTGTCCTAACTTTGTTGTTGTACCACGGTGGGTTTTTCCCGTCCTTCACAGTTTTACTCGGCACGTACCTGTCTAAAACACATTTCACGATTGCCTTGAACTTTTTCCATAAACACTCAACATTGTCAGTGTCGAAACAGAAATTTTCGTTTTGATCTGTTAGGTAGTCTGAAATCTGCCTTCTATTACTCTTGCTAAACAGATAAACCTTCCTCCCTTTTTTTATATTCCTACTAACTTCCATATTCAGGGATGCTGCAACGGCCTTATGATCACTGATTCCCTGTTCTGTACATACAGAGTCGAAAAGTTCGGGTCTGTTTGTTATCAGTAGGTCCAAGATGTTATCTCCACGAGTCGGTTCTCTGTTTAATTGCTCAAGGTAATTTTCGGATAGTGCACTCAGTATAATGTCACTCGATGCTCTGTCCCTACCACCCGTCCTAAATATCTGAGTGTCCCAGTCTATATCTGGTAAATTGAAATCTCCACCTAAGACTATAACATGCTGAGAAAATTTATGTGAAATGTATTCCAAATTTTCTCTCAGTTGTTCTGCCACTAATGCTGCTGAGTCGGGAGGTCGGTAAAAGGAGCCCTTTATTAACCTAGCTCGGTTGTTGAGTGTAACCTCCACCCATAATAATTCACAGGAACTATCCACTTCTATTTCACTACAGGATAAACTACTACTAACAGCGACGAACACTCCACCACCGGTTGCATGCAATCTATCCTTTCTAAACACCGTCTGTACCTTTGTAAAAATTTCGGCAGAATTTACCTCTGGCTTCAACCAGCTTTCTGTACCTATAACGATTTCGGCTTCGGTGCTTTCTATCAGCGCTTGAAGTTCCGGTACTTTACCAACGCAGCTTCGACAGTTTACAATTACAATACCGATTGCTGCTTGGTCCCCGTATCTCCTGACTTTTCCCTGCACCCGTTGAGGCTGTTGCCCTTTCTGTACTTGCCCAAGGCCATCTAACCTAAAAAACCGCCCAGCCCACGCCACACAACCCCTGCTACCCGTGTAGCCGCTTGTTGCGTGTAGTGGACTCCTGACCTATCCAGCGGAACCCGAAACCCGACTTCCCTATGGCGCAAGTCGAGGAATCTGCAGCCCACACGGTCGCAGAACCGTCTCAGCCTCTGATTCAGACCCTCCACTCGGCTCTGTACCAAAGGTCCGCAGTCAGCCCTGTCGACGATGCTGCAAATGGTGAGCTCTGCTTTCATCCCGCTAGCGAGACTGGCAGTCTTCACCAAATCAGATAGCCGCCGGAAGCCAGAGAGGATTTCCTCGGATCCATAGCGACACACAACATTGGTGCCGACATGAGCGACCACCTGCAGATGGGTGCACCCTGTACCCTTCATGGCATCCGGAAGGACCCTTTCCACATCTGGAATGACTCCCCCCGGTATGCACACGGAGTGCACATTGGTGTTCTTCCCCTCTCTTGCTGCCATATCCCTAAGGGTCCCCATGACGTGCCTGACGTTGGAGCTCCCAACTACCAGTAAGCCCACCCTCTGCGACCGCCCGGATCTTGCAGACTGAGGGGCAACCTCTGGAACAGGACAAGCAGCCATGTCAGGCCGAAGATCAGTATCAGCCTGAGATAGAGCCTGAAACCGGTTCGTCAGACAAACTGGAGAGGCCTTCCGTTCAGCCCTCCGGAATGTCTTTCGCCCCCTTGAGACGACCTCCCACTCTACCACAGGTGAGGGATCAGCCTCAATGCGGGCAGTATCCCGGGCAACCAAAGTCGTAGTCCGGTCGGGGGATGCGTGGGACGAGCTGGCCGTCCCCGACAAACCCCCATCCGGAACCCCACAGTGATGCCCATTGGCAACAGCCTCAAGCTGTGTGACCGAAGCCAACACTGCCTGAAGCTGGGAACGAAGTGATGCCAACTCAGCCTGCATCCGAACACAGCAGTTGCAGTCCCTATCCATGCTAAAAACTGTTGTGCAAAGAACGTCTGTACTAATCTACAGAGAGCGCAAACAAATCGACACAAAATTTAAACGGTTATTAAAATACAAGATTGCCTAGTAAATGCAGTAATGCTGCTACTTGCGCACTGCTGACACACTGCTCGGCGGCGGAAGGAGACTACGCGATCTTACACTATTCAGGTACTAAAACGCGATGCTACAACTCTCAAATACTATAATACGCCCGAAATTTATGAATTAAACAATGCAAGTACCAAAAACACGCAAAGAAATTAAGAATTAAACTATGTAACAAATGAGTGAGCTAGGAGTATACGACTTGCTGCTGCAGCTGCTTATCCAACGGCGGCACGGAGCACACTGACTGTGACCAACCGACACTGGCCGTTCAAAATAAAAACAGAAGACAAACGACTACGCGAATTTACACTATTCAGGTACTAAAACGCGATGCTACAACTCTCAAATACTATAATACGCCAGAAATTTATGAATTAAACAATGCAAGTACCAAAAACACGCAAAGAAATCAAGAATTAAACTATGTAACAAATGAGTGACTAGGAGTATACGACTTGCTGCTGCAGCTGCTTATCCAACGGCGGCACGGAGCACACTGCGAGACCTTCAGAGGTGGTGGTCCAGATTGCTGTGCACACCGGTACCTCTAATGAGGTACCTCAATAGCACATCCTCTTGTATCGATGCATGCCTGTATTCGTCATGGCATACTATCCACAAGTTCATCAAGGCACCGTTAGTCCCGATTGTTCCACTCCTCAACGGCTATTCGGCGTAGATCCCCTAGAGTGGTTGGTAGGTCACGTCGTCCATAAACAGCCCTTTTCAATCTATCCCAGGCATGTTAGATAGGATACATGACTGGAGAACATACTGACCACTCTAGTCGAGCGATGTCGTTACCCTGAAGGAAGTCAGTCACAAGATGTGCACGATGGGACGCGAATTGTCGTTCATGAAGACGAATGCTTCGCCAATATGCTGCCGATATAGTTGCACGACGTCCGGTGACTGCACGAAAAGCATTATTCAACATGGTGGTGTTGCTGTCAGCGTTCCTCCGAGCCATAATCCGTAAGTAGCGGTCATCCACTGCAGTAGTAGCCCTTGGGCGGTCTGAGCGAGGCATGTCATCTACATTTCCAGTCTCTCCGTATCTCCTACATGTCCGAACAACATCGCTTTCGTTCACTCCGAGACGCCTGGACACTTCCCTTTTTGAGAGCCCTTCCTGGCACAAAGTAACAATGCGGACGCATCGAACCGCGGTATTGACCGTCTAGGTATGGTTGAACTACAGACAACACGAGCCGTGAGCCTCCTTCCAGGTGGAATGACTGGAACTGATCGGCTGTCGGACCCCCTCCGTCTAATAGGCGCTGCTCATGCATGGTTCTTTACATCTTTGGCAGAGTTTAGTGAGATCTCTGAACAGTCAAAAGGACAGTGTCAGTGATGCAATACCCACAGTCAACGTCTATCTTCAGGAGTTCTGGGAGCCGGAGTGATGCAAAACTTTTTTTTTTATCTGTGTATTTTTAAAGCTAGTTATACAACGTGTGGACGCTAAACCTATACGTACTGGTCGTGCACCCTCTGGAACCTCGAAACAGGACAAGATCTTTTGCCATGGAATATGACATATTTGCATTTTAACTGAGTTTCGTTAATGTCTTAACGATTTAAGCCGTCTTTAAAACTAACATTTCTGTTGGTTTCCAATATCTTTAATTTCAAAACGTGGATAACGTGTAATTGATTTTTGACAATACCTCTGCTTAAATTGATTCCACTTACTGATTATTGGTGTGTATTAGGGTAATAATGTAACAGATAGACAACTAAATAAAGTACTGATAAGATTTTCTTCAAAGCACCTTTAAATTTCAAGAGAATATTTGTTCATAGATACATGACCACTTTGCGCCTTGTAACATATTTTTACATTTGGAAAAACCTTAATTATCCGGAGTAATTTTTGTAATGCCAGGAAATGCTACAGCACATATATAGTGAATGAAGTAAGAAAATATATTAATTTGTTATCACAGAGCTGGATAGAGGCGAAAGTAAGTGTCCCAAGGTACAACACTCTCCCCTACAAAAGGAAGTTCACTATTCCTTTTCTTATACGGGGTGTTAGGGGTATAAGTGCAGATATTTTTGTTGGTGGCTGTAGACAATGTACTGAGCAACATTACGTCACTATTTACTTCATTTACATATTAATAATTATTACTACTAGGAGCAAAATGTTGGTAATGGAAATGAGCGTTTGGCGTCATTGGCCGGGAGGCCCCTTACGGGGCAGATCCGGCCGCCTTGGTGCAAGTCGTATTACATTCGACGCCACATTGGGCGACCTGCGCGCCGGATGGGGATAAAATGATGATGAAGACAACAGGACACCCAGTCCCCGAACGGAGAAAATCCCCGACCCTGCAGGAATCGGACCCGGGCCCCTTAGGACGGCAGTCCGTCACGCTGTTGAGGTTGGTTAGTTCACCCAAGTACATGTGGCAACAGCAAGCCATTAATGCTTATCTTCCCCTGGGCAGCAAAAAAAAAAAAAAAAAAATGGTTCGAATGGCTCTGAGCACTATGGGACTCAACTGCTGAGGTCGTAAGTCCCCTAGAACTTAGAACTACTTAAACCTAACTAACCTAAGGACATCACACACATCTATGCCCGAGGCAGGATTCGAACCTGCGGCCGTAGCGGTCGCGCGGTTCCGGACTGTATCGCCTAGAACCGCTCGGCCATTCCGGCCGGCCCCTGGGCAGCAGATCAGGCGTTGCAGTGTAGACGCATAGAAGCAAAACGGTCAGGCTACACTGATGGGCATAGTTCATTTAGTGATGCAGTTATGACCGTGCAGAAACATCAGGTAGCAAATTATGTATCGTGTTTGCAGGAAGACTATTAGACGCAGACAAAAAACAACGAGCGCTTTGAAGTGGGTATATATTAAGGTACCACTGATCACAATATCTGCATTTATACCACCATATGTATAGGTTATAATCTCAAACATAAGATTTGAGCGAAAATACTAATGATACTGCTTTCAAAAGTTTCATTGCTGTCTCCCCTGATTAGCTACAGTATACATTAATTTCTAAGTCTCGGATTGGTTCTATTACACTGCATTTTGGTAAAACGGTAAGGAAAACATGGGAATGCCACAACCTGATTTCACAGAAACTGCACTCAGTGGAAGAGCGGTAAAATAAGCGAATACTGTCTCGGCTTATTCGTAGGTATTCGACGGCTTCTGAGAAAACTACCGTCAAAGTTTACGAGGTACTTCATGTGCCATTGAGAAAATAAATAGTTCAACGGAAGATGTGGCAGAGGCTTGCGTCGCGGATTCACAGTTATGTGCCCCGTATTTGAAACCCGATTATTATTTATATTTTTGTTTTTCGTTTATCTATCTATGTCCGTAAAAGATAGCTACACGAATGTTTCCCAATGTATACTGAAATAAGCTCGTCCTTATTCGTCTACTAATAGCATGTCTGGTGAATGAATAAAAAAAACAATAAATGAATGAAAAAATTATTTATAATTGTTTTCGATGTATTTCCTGTAGTGTGTATTGATTCGTAATCAATTGCAAGCGCGTTTTCGGGAAAGTTATACGTTATGGGTGGTTTTCCGTGAAATTATTGCCAACGCGTGAAATTTTCAGCAATGTTAACGACGTTTCTTTCCCACGTGATATTTATACGAAGAAATCGGTAGCGTAGCTACTATAGGGCAAAGCGGGGCCTCCCAAGCTCAAGGGGCCTCTTGAACAAAATGAACGACGTGGCGAAAAGTTACGTAATATCTTAGTTGAATCAAGAACATTCGACTTTTAACTTTTTGTACCCTGACCAACAAACATCAGGGCACGAACTGAAATCACAAAAATTTCTCCCACCTCCAGAACATAAACATAACAGGGTGTATTGCTTGTCCGCTAAGACGTGAACTCTCTCACCGTTCGGGTGTTGTCGGTTGAAGTCAGAGATGCCATGGCTGCTAATGTTTGCGAACTAACAGTGAGTGGCACTGAATTACTAGCAGTATGTCCGACAAGACAGTGTGTGAATACATTTGAATATGAAGTCTCTACAATGTATTATTGCGGAACATTGTTGCTGCCGCGTTGTCATTTCTAACGTCGAAAACGATAGGTATTGCGTTCGAAATTGCAGATCCTGCAAAGCACCGACCTTTTCTCCCTGCGTTGCCAAGGCGTTGCTCGGCACGGTCCCAGAATTCTCCGTCGAGGGAATTAAAAGATTACCGGATGAGTTAATGACGGTAAGTACTGCCTTCAGTGGCTTCACTTTCTTTACTTGCTCTTTTCCTGAACTGACGTATGCGTTCCACCTGGCTGGTAAAGTGCGTATTTCTGAAGTTTTGTCTGTTTTAATTTATTGTCTTATAATCAATTAGTATTTGCTGTTTTGTTGTTCCTCTGTCGGTCGTTGTTTCTACAAATTATCTGCAGATGTTCACATAACTATGAGTTAGCTAATACGGCTGCCCAGTCAGCGCAAATGTGCCGGCAGTATTTGTGCAGTTGTGAGATTTTTTCGGTCTTATCGGCGACATTACAGCACAACTTGTCTTATGACTACTTGAGTGTACTCGAGAGCGTGTGCTTCGAGCTCCACGTAAACGACAGGCCAATTAGGTAACTGCAAACGCGGAAGTGTACATAGCGCAATGTTTACATCAGGTTTGTTCTTAACAAAGTATAAAGTCAGTACCGTGCAATGAGTATTCGACTCGAGCACATACGGGTAACCAAGCATTAGAATTGTTTGTTTGGTTTGCAAAGTTTTGTTGAAGTTAACTAAAATCATGGATTAAAAAAAGCCAGTGATGTGTTTAACCGAAAACAACACCAAGAAATTGAAGAGAGTAAACAAAAATTGAGCAAAATTGTCAGATTTTTTACTCGGCCTTCTACAAGTACCTCTGGCCCAAATATTTGTGTTGATTGTGATTCGCCGCGCGGGATTAGCCGAGCGGTCTGAGGCGCTGCAGTCATGGACTGTGCGGCTGGTACAGGCGGAGGTTCGAGTCCTCCCTCGGGCATGTAAGCTTAGGGACTGATGACCTCAGCGGTTAAGTCCCATAAGACTTCACACACATTTGAACATATTTTTGATTGTGATTCAGATAGTGTGGTGTCTGTTGGGAAGCCTATTGAAGGCGATCCGACAGTAACTGCGGTTAAAATACCGCAGGCCACGAAGATGCCACCGATCATATCGACGACATCTGCTTGACATACGAAACAGAAAAAGAACCTTCGACCAATACCCTCATCGAAAAGATAGGAAGTTTTATTTATGTCTTGCGAAACTTCACGAACAAGGCATTGAGCGATAAAGAAAAATGTCTAATTCTTAATTAGGGACCGTTACAGCCTTCAGGACCATTTCCTAACGATCCCCACCTGAACAGATGTGTTTCAACATCGTACTACGCTTCAGTTTCTAAGTATGGACCAGTTAATCGTTTCTGTCTGTATTATTCCAAAATTATAGATGCTGCCTATTGTGAATCTTGCTGGCTGTTTCCTTCGCAAAGGAATAATGTATGGTGTACGGATAATCGGGACTGGAAACATCAGAAAGAATTTAAAGAACACAGTTTCTCGAGTGGCCATACGGAAGGAAGCATGTGCTGTGTACAAACTTTGGAAAACGAATGATGCTATTGACAAGGAAGTTGAAAATGAAATTCGTAAAGAAGCACCACTAAGGAAAATGGTTCTTACAAGATTATTCTATATCATGCTTAATCTACCAACAAGTTCATTGGCTTTCAAAGGACATCGAGAGAACTTAAGTCAGGAGGAAGGATACCACGGCAATTTTCTGTCCGTTGTAGAGCTTGTCGCCCGGTATGATCACATTTTGCGGCAAGTTTTGTATATACCCAAAGGTAATCATTTTCATTAATAAGAAATTTTTTAGCATTTGATTTTTTGTTTATTTTTTCAATTGTTTACATTCTAAAACTTTTTAAAATCACGCTTTTTTTTTTGTTTTTAGGATCTACAAGGTATTTGAATCCATCAATTCAAAATGAAATGATTGAGTGCACAGGGGAAAAAACTTGAAATTAAGCTGCTAGAACAAATTGCAGGATCACCGTTTTCGCTGTCATAATGGATGCTGCACAGGATATATCGAAGATAGATCAGCTAAGCATTGTTCTGAGCAATGCAGTAATAACCAGATCGGAAAATGGACACCCAATCGATATAAAAGTAAAAGAATTATTTCTAGGCTTTTATGCAGTCCTCGAACATGTCGCAGCATATTTAGTCAAGCAGGTGACTAAATTATTTTTTATTGACAAAAATATTGATTTAAAGTGTGTGGGTCAAAGTTTGATGAGGCCAGCATGATGAGTGGTGTTTATAATGATGTACAAAAACATATTGAGAATATTCATCCAAATGTGGAGTATGTACATTGCGATAGTCATAATTTGAATTGAGTGATAAATGATGCCGTTAGCAGTTGTGTAGAAGTACAGATTTTTTTCCTAACAGTGTAAGACATATAACTCTTTCGGGAATAGCATTAAGCTTTGGGATCTACTGTCGAAATTCCCTAGCGATTCGCAAACCACTCTAAAAAAAATTAAATTCGAGTAGATGGTCTAGCACAGTTAACACTATATCTACAATAAAACTTCGTTTCCTTTGTATATATAATTGAGGCATTATCAGAAATAGTACTAAATAGTTCCAGTAAAGATGAGTGTAGCGAGGCAGAAAGTATTAAAACAAAAATGCTACATTTCGAGTTCGTATTCGTTTGTGAATTAATGCACCAGATATTGAATGACATCAGTTTTTCGTATTCAGAATTTTACAAAAACGCAATCTCGATTTGGACGAGTCAAGTAGGGTTTTAGCAGATATTAAAACAAAATTGATATTTTATAGACATGATTTCGAATCATTGAAGTGCAAAGCCAGTGAAACTGCAAAAAGATATGATATAGATCGCAATTTTCACGAAAAACGGCAGTAGAAAGTTAAAAAACATTTTTATGAAATGGGTTCTGACCACCGATTCGAAACAGGGAAGAAATATTTAAAGTTAATATTTTCAAAAGTCTTCTGGACACAATAATACCTCAATAAAATATACGAGTCTGTCAAGTATTTAATTTTCTAATACCATCATTATTGCTCACTGGAAATGAAGCAATTTCATTAACAAAATGTGATCAATTCCAAATTAAAACTTTTGATATAAAAGACCTTATTTTTTCACTCCAATTTATTGATACTTATCACCTTATCTACCTAAATTGACTCCCACATGGACTGTTCACCAATTACGTAAGGAAGTTATAACTAACCATGCAAAGCTAGAAAGCGACATTGCGGAAGTGTTTACTGCAATTTTATTATTTTTTGTACCTTTCACTTCTGCAACAGCCGAAAGGCCATCCAGTGAAATAAAAAATTATCAAAACTTATTTGAGGAACAGTACGAGTCAAGCCTGATTCCGATATTTAGCACTCATAGCAAACCAAAACAAGGCAGCATCAATTCTACAGTTAACGGTACTTATTGATGATTTTGCAAAAACTACAGCCAGAAAAATATTGTAAAATAAATTGTTACAACAAAATTTTATCTTTCGTTTTATTGTCTACCTATATTAAATGTAATCAGCTACAGGAACGAAAACATGGGCCCTTCCTCCGACGCTTACCGACAGCTGCTGATCGGAAATCGTAGCTCTAAACTAAATCAGGCTAATCGGTACGGCGCATTGAGCTCACAGCGCAAGAATTTAGCGAGGATGACTTGCCGGCCCGCTTCCCCGCACCTCTGTGCCGCCACGGAAGAGCAAGTCCTGACTGGACTGCTCCCAGCGTGCTTTGCGAAAAAAATGGCGCTAAGCACAATGGGACTTAACATCTGAGTCATCAGTCACTTAGACTTAGAATTACTTAAACCTAACTAACCTAAGGACAACACACACATTCATGCCCGAGGCAGGATTCGAACCTGCGATGGTAGCAACAGCGCGGTTCCGGACTGAAGCGCCTAGAACCGCTCGGCCACAGCGGCCGGCCATGCTTTGCGGCAAGGGGCCATGTTTTCGTAACTGAGTAATACTTCTTCATTGTTTCTTTTTACTAACTTCTGCCCGAAACTTCGTTCTTCTAGTATGGACCAACATTGAAAATTATCCCATGGGATCCTTTTATCGGTATAAAAGTATCCAATGTCCTACCCAGGTCGAACTCTATCCGTGTGCAACATTTCATCCAAATCTAGTCGGTAGTTTTTGCGTGAGATTGCAACGAACATACAAACTTTCACATTTATAATATTATTAGGAAGTACGATTAAATATTATCTAATGAACTACACATAATAATTTACTTACTAGCAAGTAGGTTTGATTTCTTATGCCATGCAGTGGGCGGTAAGGAGCTGATGATGTAGTAGTTTTGCATTTGTACTGTATTTATCTTAGTTTAAATCGAGCCCAATTTCATTTTTGCCCCGGGGCCCTTGGTTACATAGCTACGCTACTGGAAGAAATGTCACTGCCGTAAACCTGCCTTCGTGCGATGCTTAAGGTGTCCCGAATTTCTGTTCTTCGAATGTTTCTACGATCGGTATAATCCAAGGGAATGCGAAAACCTTCCTAAAGAATAAATATAGGAATATAAGAACTAAGAATTGATGTAAGGATGAAATATAAGAATATGAGAACTTAAAAAGCTTGTAACCCCTGAAAATAACATACACATTAACTCGATAAGGAACATTCGTGTAGTAATCTTCTACGGACATGAGTAGATAAATGAAAAAATAAAATAGAAACAGTAATCGGGTTTCGAACAGTGGACGCAGAAGTGAGAGACCACGACGCTAGCCACTGCGCCACCTGTCATGCTGAGCTCACCGATCGTTAAAAGACATCTATATTACGTTGAAACTTTTAACGCTCGTTTTCTCAGAAACGGTCGAGTATGTACGGATAGCAGAAACACGTGATGACTTATTTGGGCTCTGGAGAGGAAGTTTCTGCGAAATCGGATTATGTAACCTGCCGTCATCTCCTCGTGAGACTATAACAATGTAAATAAAACTTTATGTAGAAATTCCTCAAAGTCTGTCCTACGTAGCATCTTGCACAAACTTAACATTTGAAAATGTGGACGTGGTCCTGTAAAGTGGATGGCTTTGCACAGAAGGTAACTGAAGTAATAATTATACATCTTTGAATCAGAGGCGAGGTGTGTTAGTAACTGACCGCCGATTACAGCTGCAGATAAGACGCATTGACGCATTTTTTTTTTTACATTTAAACATTTTTATAGGTATTTTTCTACAATTTCAGTTGCGGGTGTACTTCATACTCGTAAAACGTATCGTTAAGCCGAGGCGCTTGAGACTTTAGCGGTTGTCAGTGTGACAAGTGCCAGTTTGGAAGGCCACAGGGGCTGCAGGTCAGCTACATGCTACATTCCCGTTAACTTCCAGCAACAGCGATTAACCGTGCGCGCGCATCCCAATGCAAAGTCCATCC
Organism: Schistocerca nitens; assembly: GCF_023898315.1. Taxonomy (NCBI): domain Eukaryota; kingdom Metazoa; phylum Arthropoda; class Insecta; order Orthoptera; family Acrididae; genus Schistocerca; species Schistocerca nitens. The sequence goes on along the minus strand of NC_064616.1, from coordinate 635,580,867 downwards.
CCTCTTTTGCTTTTGTTAGAGAAAGAGGGCTGCGAAGCTGTTAAAAGCAGCTGATAATCGTGTAGCGGATACGATTCTTTAGCTCTTCTAAAGAGACGTGTGTTATTCTTTCGCGCACTGCACTGCTGAAACTGTTCATATGTAAATCACAGTACATATTTTAGTGTTTCATAGGAATTTAATACGTCTTATTATTTGTTCGTTACAGATTTAGTAAACAGGTATATTTTAATCATATTAAAATAGTTTCTGTTTAAGTGTAAAGTTGGGTTGCTGAAGCCACATTGACGAATTAGCGCGTTCCTATGAACATATAAACTTATCATATTGTAAATCTGTGCTGAAAAGTCTGTGGACAGTTCCATTTGGTGGACGCAGTTTTGAGCGAAAATGTGACGCGATCAAACCTTCGACATGTAAATACAGTAACTAAAAATTTGTCAGACATTTTGAAGAATCTCGGTACCCCTCTTACTAATGGCTAAGCGGCTGTAAAGATACAAAAAATTGTACTGTTCTTCATCTGTTTTCCTTTCTTCTGAAGCCTTGTGGACAAAAAATGGTGTGAGTGATATGAAAAATTCCAATAACTTGAAGAAACGGCGTCAAAATGCCAAGGATCATATTACATCTCTATGGACAGTCATTCAATTTGGCGGTACTGTGATAGATTTTTGTTTGAACATTGCCTTGGTATTAAATACGCGTAGATATGTAGTTAAGCTGCCCACTTAAGCTGACCTCATTGACGACAAGGTACGCATGAAGCCTTTCGGAATTATTTCAATCTTCAGAAATCTACCCAAGTGCAAAGGTAGCAAAAGGGCGAGAGCGTTACCAGTTGTGTACGTAACCCGAGATGACAGAGTACTTGATATCAAATGTTCAGAAGCATAACGAAGAAGTGAAGAAAAACAGACACATTGTGAGTTGTTGAAATGATTTCACATGTTTTGTAGCAGCACAAGAACTTCAATTTGAGGACACGATGAAACAAAGAACAGTGATAAACTGAGTAAGCATGATGAATTGTTACATTTAATGGCACAGTAAGATTAATGTTTGTCAAATCACTTGCCGACGTCAACTACACTCCTGGAAATTGAAATAAGAACACCGTGAATTCATTGTCCCAGGAAGGGGAAACTTTATTGACACATTCCTCGGGTCAGATACATCACATGATCACACTGACAGAACCACAGGCACATAGACACAGGCAACAGAGCATGCACAATGTCGGCACTAGTACAGTGTATATCCACCTTTCGCAGCAATGCAGGCTGCTATTCTCCCATGGAGACGATCGTAGAGATGCTGGATGTAGTCCTGTGGAACGGCTTGCCATGCCATTTCCACCTGGCGCCTCAGTTGGACCAGCGTTCGTGCTGGACGTGCAGACCGCGTGAGACGACGCTTCATCCAGTCCCAAACATGCTCAATGGGGGACAGATCCGGAGATCTTGCTGGCCAGGGTAGTTGACTTACACCTTCTAGAGCACGTTGGGTGGCACGGGATACATGCGGACGTGCATTGTCCTGTTGGAACAGCAAGTTCCCTTGCCGGTCTAGGAATGGTAGAACGATGGGTTCGATGACGGTTTGGATGTACCGTGCACTATTCAGTGTCCCCTCGACGATCACCAGTGGTGTACGGCCAGTGTAGGAGATCGCTCCCCACACCATGATGCCGGGTGTTGGCCCTGTGTGCCTCGGTCGTATGCAGTCCTGATTGTGGCGCTCACCTGCACGGCGCCAAACACGCATACGACCATCATTGGCACCAAGGCAGAAGCGACTCTCATCGCTGAAGACGACACGTCTCCATTCGTCCCTCCATTCACGCCTGTCGCGACACCACTGGAGGCGGGCTGCACGATGTTGGGGCGTGAGCGGAAGACGGCCTAACGGTGTGCGGGACCGTAGCCCAGCTTCATGGAGACGGTTGCGAATGGTCCTCGCCGATACCCCAGGAGCAACAGTGTCCCTAATTTGCTGGGAAGTGGCGGTGCGGTCCCCTACGGCACTGCGTAGGATCCTACGGTCTTGGCGTGCATCCGTGCGTCGCTGCGGTCCGGTCCCAGGTCGACGGGCACGTGCACCTTCCGCCGACCACTGGCGACAACATCGATGTACTGTGGAGACCTCACGCCCCACGTGTTGAGCAATTCGGCGGTACGTCCACCCGGCCTCCCGCATGCCCACTATACGCCCTCGCTCAAAGTCCGTCAACTGCACATACGGTTCACGTCCACGCTGTCGCGGCATGCTACCAGTGTTAAAGACTGCGATGGAGCTCCGTATGCCACGGCAAACTGGCTGACACTGACGGCGGCGGTGCACAAATGCTGCGCAGCTAGCGCCATTCGACGGCCAACACCGCGGTTCCTGGTGTGTCCGCTGTGCCGTGCGTGTGATCATTGCTTGTACAGCCCTCTCGCAGTGTCCGGAGCAAGTATGGTGGGTCTGACACACCGGTGTCAATGTGTTCTTTTTTCCATTTCCAGGAGTGTATTTTTCAAGTTGTCTCAAGGGACATACAGAATGACTTCATCGATTCTAGTGCTGAAGTACAGAAATTTTGGAAGAACTAAAAGAAACGTTATTTGTTGCGATTATTATGGATGAAATGGTAAATATTTCTAACCAGTCCCAACTTCTTTTGCGATATGTGTCATTCACTGGTGAAGTTGAAGAGAGATTTTTGGGATTTGTTTATGTCAGTGATATCCGAAATGTTACTAGCTTAGCGGAGCATCTGTTTGGCTTCTTAAGTGAATTTGACTATTGTAGAAAACTTGTAGCTCAGAAATATGATGGCTGTGCCGTCATGGCTGGGCAGCATAATGAGTTACAAAAACTTGAGAGGCAAATACCCTTCAGCTCTCTTCGTACATCGCTAAGCTCATAAATTGAATTTATTAGTGAAACAGTCTGTTGAACATATACGGGAGTGTGACATAGTGCAAAATAGTTTTTTCAGGCAATTTCTGGTTTTGCCTCATTTTTTCTCCAAATCATCTAAAATACCCAACGCTGTGGATGAGTTTATCAACCGATATTTTCCTTCAGTATCCAGCACCAGTAGTTATTTAAGAGCAGATTAATCAAGCTAGTGGTGAACTATAAGACTGAACTCTAAGAGCTTTTCAAGTTTATGAAAGATGATTCTAAGGAGTTGGATGACAACACACTACCATGTGCCAAAGGCGTTTACATGACACTTGACCCATTTAGTTTCAATTTCTTGCTTAACGTGTTTCCGTATTACTTCCCAAGTCAGCAGATCTTTTCAAAATACTGCAAAACTCTTTGATGTCGACTATTGATTGAAGGAAGTTGGCTAGTTTAAGACTGAGTTACAGGAACGTCCCTTTAAATTTGGAAAAGTATGATCTAAAACCGAGCCAGGAGAAAGCAATAGCTAGTCTCCAAGAAAGAAGCAATGGAATAGCATGACTGACGAGAAACATCTTACCGTACTTTGTTTTGTGTAACTGCTGATACTGTCTCAGGTCAGTTAACTGACAAGTATGCTGACTTGGATAATTTGGAATTTCTTTCACGTATAAATTACCAGCATGAACAGTATAGCCAATATACAGATAATTTCCCTGAGGCTGCATTTAATTCCTTGAAGGTTTCCTATCGTTGACATTTTAGTATCCCTCGACTATGGGTAGAACTGTCTGTGATATATTCTTTAGACGAACTCCGGAACCTGCTGGTATTTAGACAAAGTCTCCTGTGTTCTCAGTGGAGCAGTACCTGAAGCATCAGAACTAATGAAATTAAGTTTAAACATTCCTGCAACTAGTTCTTCAGGCATAAATGTCATTTTGATTTAAGACGATCAAAACTTATCTTCGAGATACACAGTCACAAACTAGGCTTTCTCACCTTTCTCTGTTGTTCGTTGAAAGACGATTTGTGAAGTCCGTGAAACAACAAGAGCCACTCTAAGATTTAGTAATTGAAGCTTTCGACAAGAAGGATGTAGAATTTACCTCAAATATAAATAAAATAGTGAGTACCGGAACTTTTAATATCATCTTTATTCGTGTAGAAACTACACTCCTGGAAATGGAAAAAAGAACACATTGACACCGGTGTGTCAGACCCACCATACTTGCTCCGGACACTGCGAGAGGGCTGTACAAGCAATGATCACACGCACGGCACAGCGGACACACCAGGAACCGCGGTGTTGGCCGTCGAATGGCGCTAGCTGCGCAGCATTTGTGCACCGCCGCCGTCAGTGTCAGCCAGTTTGCCGTGGCATACGGAGCTCCATCGCAGTCTTTAACACTGGTAGCATGCCGCGACAGCGTGGACGTGAACCGTATGTGCAGTTGACGGACTTTGAGCGAGGGCGTATAGTGGGCATGCGGGAGGCCGGGTGGACGTACCGCCGAATTGCTCAACACGTGGGGCGTGAGGTCTCCACAGTACATCGATGTTGTCGCCAGTGGTCGGCGGAAGGTGCACGTGCCCGTCGACCTGGGACCGGACCGCAGCGACGCACGGATGCACGCCAAGACCGTAGGATCCTACGCAGTGCCGTAGGGGACCGCACCGCCACTTCCCAGCAAATTAGGGACACTGTTGCTCCTGGGGTATCGGCGAGGACCATTCGCAACCGTCTCCATGAAGCTGGGCTACGGTCCCGCACACCGTTAGGCCGTCTTCCGCTCACGCCCCAACATCGTGCAGCCCGCCTCCAGTGGTGTCGCGACAGGCGTGAATGGAGGGACGAATGGAGACGTGTCGTCTTCAGCGATGAGAGTCGCTTCTGCCTTGGTGCCAATGATGGTCGTATGCGTGTTTGGCGCCGTGCAGGTGAGCGCCACAATCAGGACTGCATACGACCGAGGCACACAGGGCCAACACCCGGCATCATGGTGTGGGGAGCGATCTCCTACACTGGCCGTACACCACTGGTGATCGTCGAGGGGACACTGAATAGTGCACGGTACATCCAAACCGTCATCGAACCCATCGTTCTACCATTCCTAGACCGGCAAGGGAACTTGCTGTTCCAACAGGACAATGCACGTCCGCATGTATCCCGTGCCACCCAACGTGCTCTAGAAGGTGTAAGTCAACTACCCTGGCCAGCAAGATCTCCGGATCTGTCCCCCATTGAGCATGTTTGGGACTGGATGAAGCGTCGTCTCACGCGGTCTGCACGTCCGGCACGAACGCTGGTCCAACTGAGGCGCCAGGTGGAAACGGCATGGCAAGCCGTTCCACAGGACTACATCCAGCATCTCTACGATCGTCTCCATGGGAGAATAGCAGCCTGCATTGCTGCGAAAGGTGGATATACACTGTACTAGTGCCGACATTGTGCATGCTCTGTTGCCTGTGTCTATGTGCCTGTGGTTCTGTCAGTGTGATCATGTGATGTATCTGACCCCAGGAATGTGTCAATAAAGTTTCCCCTTCCTGGGACAATGAATTCACGGTGTTCTTATTTCAATTTCCAGGAGTGTATAATAGGTATTACCCGAGTATCCTGTATCGCTCAGTAGCCCTAATCTTCACGAGGTTGGACCTTGTCCTGTAGTAGATGGCATAAGACAGTATTCAGTGTAATACTAGGGCGTGATGTGACGCAACAATGGATAATTGTAAACAATAACATAGTAATTATAATGGCAATAATTACAACAATAATACTGTTACTTAGATAATCGTAAACAATTACAAAATAATAATAATAATAATAATAATAATAACAATAATTACAACAACAATAATGTTGCTTTTAAAAGGGATTACAGTTATGAATACATCATGCCTCATTACTATTCTGAATCTATAACAGATGGTATTGCCTCGTAAGTCACTCAGTAATTTGAATTTTATAGCCGTCACGACTGAAGCTACTTGCGGCTGTCGTGAACCCACGCAACAGCGCTCAAATGCTAACAACGTCGGCATTCACGATCGAATATCCAGCAGCCACAAGCACTCGCGCATAATAACCAGGCGATGCGTCTCAGAGATCTCTGATTGCCACACAAGGAATCAGCATTCGCCGTCCCAGGTTTATCACCGGCGATAAATTTGCTCGCTTCTCTGTACACTACTTGCAGAGGGCAAAGGGAGGTAGCTGTTATTTGTACGTACCTGTCCTACATTCATACAGAAACTCCGATTCCGTGTTGCTTCTTTACATTCCCATGACAGTTAAGCAATCGGCTATATTATGAATGAGAATAGAAATATTCTTTCGTTTTACCTTCAGCTGCTGTAAATTCGTTAATCTTGCATGCAGCTCAGTCTTCCCTATTCTTTGTCGCTACACCGAGTACCTTATACAGGGGAGCCAAGCGCTGGCGCGTGACATTCGTTGCTACTAACTCAGAATTACTTTACATCAGCGTAAATTGAGTGTTTAGTTCTTAAAGTAATGTAAATAATGTCTTAGCACAAATTTTTGTAAACAATTCCGTCTAGATATGTTAAAAATTCTGCATAAAATTTTGTACGCAATATTTATTACGAAGTGCTGTGTCTAGAGGTATTACTATATTAAAATAAAATAAGTGAAAGAGAGCGCCCATGGGAGTATGACAGTTGCAGATGGAGGGCAGGGAAGTTAGGTGCTACATTGTCTTTCTTGTTGGCTATGCTGAACGCTGAGTGTATCAAAATGTGGATTTTACTGACAGTTAGTGATAATGTGTATAAAAATTGAGTATAGACTGTGTGATTTGAAGTGCTAAACGTTTGTTATTATTTTGCTAAATACTGCTCATCGTAATAGCTCTGATGAAAGAACCATAGAGGAAAGAGGGCAGTGCTTTTTTAGTGGAGTTTCTCAATTAATAACGTCGGGTGTATCTTATTTACTAAGCAAAACTTTTTTAAAGGCATACTATACTTAACGGAATTGTGTTTTGTGGTTTAATAAACGATCGACCACCTGCGCTTAGACATCGGACGTTGCGAGCAAAATGTGCTGAAAAGCAGCAGTTGTGGGCAAAGTGAAAGTATTGACTTCTCCTGGATATTACTACATACGAAGATGTACTGAAAACTTGTGTTTCCGTATCTTCTGTGTAAAAACTCTCGACGCATTTTAAATAAAACAAATTTATTCGCATTCTACACCGTTGTTCTTCATGTCTACATATTTATTTCTCATCTTAGTCACCATTGATATGAACATATTTCTCCCAACGAGAGACTAGTTTGTTGAAACCGTCACTGTAGAAGGTTTAAATTTGTTGACGGAGCCACAACCTCACCTCTGCTTGCACCACTTCATCACTATCAAAATCAAGTACTCGAAGGTGTTCTTCAGCCTTTGGAAACAGATGAAAGTCTATGGGCCCAAGTCGAGAATGTATGCGGGATGATCGAAGATAGTAAACCCAACGTTTCGGATTGTTGCAGGTGTCGCAGAGCTCGTGTGTGGATTGGCATTGTCATGCTGAAGGAGATGGTGCCACATGTATGGGAGAACTCTTCGAATTCGAAATTTCTCACGCACCGATATAGTTCCGTTACACACCGCCATGTTACACGCTACAATTCGGAACCCTCTTACGGCAAAGGGTTGTAACTTGTGTCAGCGAAGTGGGAAAGTCGACCGAATAATATACAGGGCATGTAATATCTCATTACCGATACTGAGAATAAAATAAAAAAATTCGTATATTGCTACATTTTTATTTACATTCAAGAAAAGTTGTTTGACTAAAGTCCGTCTGCCTCTTAAAAGCACCAATAATAAATTTTGGTGTACGCTCAAATAAAATCAGGGAAGGTGCCACGCCATCTTCGCAAAATAAGCGAGTGAGGCAAAGAGATACGACGAAGAGGAGCGCCGTGCTCCATACATCTTCGTAATGGAAGACAACTAATAACATTTGCAAAAATTGACATAATGTTTTGCAGGAAATCCACGATCACCGGTTGTATAACAATAGTTTACCTCCCGTCTTGATTGCATTACTATTTTTTTTAAATAGCCAGTTTCGGTTCAACATGACCCATCTTCAGGTCTGTAGACAACAGCAAAATAGCTAATCAACAAATACTCTACGAAATACACGCTCTTATCGTACTATACCATCACCAAACATCAAATGTAACACAACGTACCTGATTATATCGATTACAAGTATGCCCTGTCCAACTAACAGCAACATTTACATGCTAAATTACTGGAAAAAATACTGGTTCGATAGAATCCACGTCATTAATATAGCCCACAAGGCTACTGCCAACATGTGGCGTCTGGTACATTTTTTTTTTTTAAGAACACTGCTCCTGCAGAGATTTAATTAAAATTTTGGATTGTAAGGATTAGAAGACATAAAAACATTATAAATATGTGCTTGCTTCCCCATGTGATCACGGTTTTGATGTCGTGTCGCGAGCTGATCAGTCGCCTGACGACCGCCGCCGTGAGCCGAGGGCCGCGTAGTCGGGCCCCTTCCACCGATGTCAGGCACAGCACACTATCTTGTTACAACTGTCCCACACCATATTCACTGCCGAAGTCCTTGTAATTAGGGACACCTTTCAATACGCGGCATATCAGTTCAGCGATATACTTATTTCCACGGATTCGAGGTGTGCACTGGAAAATCTGGAAAAGCAGAAATGGGGTCCCAACACTAACCGTCATGTACTCGACGTAATTAAGTTACGCTACCAGTGTGAAAGTCAACATAAACGCGCCCAATTACTATGGATCAAGGGCGATACTGGTATCTCATGTAATGAGATGGCTGACCGCCTGGCGGAACAAATTGTGACCTTACTACACCTGCCTCCCACATACAGATTTTTTGTTGACGTAAAGAAAAGGGTTCATCAAGAATGATCACATACGTGAGAGATCTCAAAATTGTCCAAAGATGCTGTGTCCTCCCCCTTGTGAGCCGACTACAACACCGCCTTCAAACTCACTTAAATCTTGATAACCTGTCTTTGTAGTAGCAGTAGCTGATCTACCGATAACGCCAGTCACTTGTCTTCTATAGGCGCTGCCGTCCGCAGCGCCGTATTCTGCCTGTTTACATTCTCTGTTTTTGAATACGCATGCCTATACCAGTTTCTTTCGCGCTTCGTTATATGTAGTAGTAATACTTCATAATCGGTGTATCGGCAGTTGTATCTGAGATTCAAGTCACAGAATGTGCTTAGTGAAAATTATAAGGAGGACCAGAAAGTATTGAAATAGGTCACAGTTTTGTGTGTTGTGCGTTTAGTATCCGTTCTTAATGTTCTGATTCTAGTTTCATATTAAGTACAAACTTTAAATCTGTCAAAAGATGCTATTCTCATTAGCCTACATGCGGCAATTTTGTGAGTTAACATTAATAGTAAGTATAATCTTAAATATTAATTAATATTTCAAAACGTAAACTGGATACACTACTTTTTCATAGGAAGTATGGGATGCTGAGACTCTGTTAAATATCAGTTCAGAGCTATGAGAGCTTGTTTATAAGTTAGATTTTCATAAACATCTATTTTTATCAATTTTTTTTCTCTGAATTGGGCCCTTATGGTCTTCAGTTCCTCAACAACTTACTTATTTGTTTAAGAATATTAGAAATGATAACTGCGTCAATAATAATTTTATACATGTGGTAATGATTCTAGTGAACTCGTTTGAATATCGTAAATCAGATATTGTCTTTGGATTTTTCGTAGCATATATGTTAGCAGTTTTGGTATTTTTAGTGAATTTATTAGATATCAGTTTTAACATAGTCAATTCCTAGGCCATTTTGCCTCATCCCCTCAAGCACACAGCGGTGCACTTTCCCCCTACCATTCGTGATTTCCAAGTAGCTGAGTCTCTGTAACCTACCAGGTCCCAATGTCCCAAGTACGAGACCCGGTCCTGTAAACAGTTTTAATTTGCCAGTAACTTTCACATTAGCGCACACTCCACTGCAGACTGAAAATTCATTATGAAAACTATCCCTCAGGCTGTGGCTAGCGAGGGGGAGGCCTCAGATATAGCCAATCAATTCGGCTCATATTTGGAATGTTGCTTCAGTACGACCTAAAATAAAAGACTCTAAAATATTTTGCCTCGATAACCATCCATTTTTAGTAAGCCACCCCTAAAGCTAAGCCGGCCGTAGTGGCCGAGCGGTTCTAGGCGCTACAGTCTGGAACCGCGCGACCGCTACGGTCACAGGTTCGAATCCTGCCTCGGGCATGAATGTGTGTGATGTCCTAAGGTTAGTTAGGTTTAAGTAGTTCTAAGTTCTAGGGGACTGATGACCACAGAAGTTAAGTCCCATAGGGCTCAGAGCCATTTTGAACCTAAAGTTAATCATGGGCAGTCAACTCAAAATTGACGGGATCGGCAGATAATTGAAAACTGAGCATATTTCATCTGTGTCATCTATCCTGCTTAGCGCACGTCTAGCTTATCTACAGGAGTAGTTAAGTAATTTTTAATTTTTTTTACTAGCTGTCACTCTTAGAATGCTTCCTTTCACTATCATTTTTATATAATGAATATTATTAACCTTCCATTTCCTATTTAACAGTTATCAGCTGTATGCTATTAAGTAGTTAACTGTAGCCTTGATATCCAGCAATCAAAGCTTTGGGAGCGCCTCTGAGCCTGTTCATTTGAAGAGTTGTTATGTATCGTATTCAAGTATGTATAGTTGTGTATAGACTTTAATTTGGTTTATAATTTAGGCTCCTACTATTATACTACCATTTTTCTTTCTTTTTTAAACATATCTTTTAAGGATTACTTGGTAATAAGTCGAAACTAGCAATTATACCATTTGTGTGACCTGAGTCTGAACTATATAACAATAAAAGAGTAGAATATGACTGTGCATGATCAAAACTTCGCTATCTGTACCGCCGTCTACAGAGACAGAGTCATTTATTAAAAAAACATTCCCGAAACAGTGTTTACGTAGAATTTATAAACTGAGAAGAGAATTACCATCGCAATCGCTCGTAGGATCGGAGGCAGTCTTTTATCTCTATTTTCAGTGGACATGTAATATCAGTTCATTATTTGTGTCACCAGTGTTTTAATGCTGTTTGGCGGTAAACCATAACATAATTTAATCGAAAGTTATACGGTTACCCGAAGCCATTAATATACACTCCTGGAAATGGAAAAAAGAACACATTGACACCGGTGTGTCAGACCCACCATACTTGCTCCGGACACTGCGAGAGGGCTGTACAAGCAATGATCACACGCACGGCACAGCGGACACACCAGGAACCGCGGTGTTGGCCGTCGAATGGCGCTAGCTGCGCAGCATTTGTGCACCGCCGCCGTCAGTGTCAGCCAGTTTGCCGTGGCATACGGAGCTCCATCGCAGTCTTTAACACTGGTAGCATGCCGCGACAGCGTGGACGTGAACCGTATGTGCAGTTGACGGACTTTGAGCGAGGGCGTATAGTGGGCATGCGGGAGGCCGGGTGGACGTACCGCCGAATTGCTCAACACGTGGGGCGTGAGGTCTCCACAGTACATCGATGTTGTCGCCAGTGGTCGGCGGAAGGTGCACGTGCCCGTCGACCTGGGACCGGACCGCAGCGACGCACGGATGCACGCCAAGACCGTAGGATCCTACGCAGTGCCGTAGGGGACCGCACCGCCACTTCCCAGCAAATTAGGGACACTGTTGCTCCTGGGGTATCGGCGAGGACCATTCGCAACCGTCTCCATGAAGCTGGGCTACGGTCCCGCACACCGTTAGGCCGTCTTCCGCTCACGCCCCAACATCGTGCAGCCCGCCTCCAGTGGTGTCGCGACAGGCGTGAATGGAGGGACGAATGGAGACGTGTCGTCTTCAGCGATGAGAGTCGCTTCTGCCTTGGTGCCAATGATGGTCGTATGCGTGTTTGGCGCCGTGCAGGTGAGCGCCACAATCAGGACTGCAAACGACCGAGGCACACAGGGCCAACACCCGGCATCATGGTGTGGGGAGCGATCTCCTACACTGGCCGTACACCACTGGTGATCGTCTAGGGGACACTGAATAGTGCACGGTACATCCAAACCGTCATCGAACCCATCGTTCTACCATTCCTAGACCGGCAAGGGAACTTGCTGTTCCAACAGGACAATGCACCGCATGTATCCCGTGCCACCCAACGTGCTCTAGAAGGTGTAAGTCAACTACCCTGGCCAGCAAGATCTCCGGATCTGTCCCCCATTGAGCATGTTTGGGACTGGATGAAGCGTCGTCTCACGCGGTCTGCACGTCCAGCACGAACGCTGGTCCAACTGAGGCGCCAGGTGGAAATGGCATGGCAAGCCGTTCCACAGGACTACATCCAGCATCTCTACGATCGTCTCCATGGGAGAATAGCAGCCTGCATTGCTGCGAAAGGTGGATATACACTGTACTAGTGCCGACATTGTGCATGCTCTGTTGCCTGTGTCTATGTGCCTGTGGTTCTGTCAGTGTGATCATGTGATGTATCTGACCCCAGGAATGTGTCAATAAAGTTTCCCCTTCCTGGGACAATGAATTCACGGTGTTCTTATTTCAATTTCCAGGAGTGTATGATGCAAATAACTCTCTATAAACATTAATTTAAAAGAAATATTCATTTCCAGTAAACTATGAAAAGACGGTAGACCAGATCAATTATTTTCTTTTCATGTGACTATATTTTTCATTGTCTATCATGACTTGTGGGTGTCTGTGTATGTTGCATATTCTCTTTTGAGACGAACGGTGACTGACAGCGCCCTAGCAACTCTAGCACAGTAAAAGTAAAAACAAAATTAAAAAGGGAGCCAAAGAGAATGTATTATGAAAGAAGCGTAAGAACGATTTATAACTACTGTCCAGAAGTTCAATGCTGTGGAAACAAATGTTAGGGCGAAACTGGGGGAACGGCCATACCGTACTGTTAACGGATGTAATTTTTTTTATGACGGGCGGAAATGCTGCGTTCGGAATCGTCATAATTCAAAACGTATTGTTTGACGTTCGGTTCCGCATTGAATGGAAACTTAACCGATGTGAAATCACATCTCCGTTCACAGAAGATACAGTAGCTGACGTATAACCTCATAAGGTGGAGCCACGCTGGAACGGCATATGGTGTCACTTGGTTACACAAATCGTGATAAATTGAGCTAACTGAATCAAGTTGTGTTTTTATTGACAGATTTAGTAAAAGATGGAAGGATTATCCTCTGATCTACGTGCCAAATCTCTTGTTTTCGATCATTAATTATTACTGTATTAATATTCAGATTTAGTTGATAATAAAATGAGAGAACCTCTTACTATTACGCCATCATTACGACTCAAAACACCATTTTATTGTCAACTTTTAGTAGATATTCGAATAACTAGAAAGGACCTAATCATTTCCTTTGTCATCGGCTTCGTACTAAATGCCTGACTAGCGAAGTTTGCACCAAACAAGGCAATTGCTAGTTATGCGCCAAATAGTTCGGGTATTAAGTCGGGGGGAGTACAGTTCAATTGCTCAGTTAGATGGAACGCAGTGGACGTCTAACATCGCGAATTTGCGAACAATGAAAATTAACTTTAGGAAAGGGCAATTTGGCTCGTTATACGGTAATGACATGTTTTTACTCTGTTTCAAAGAGAGGAAGAACTGTTTTTTGATTATTAGTAACTTTGCGTGTGATTTCTAAAGGTGAATACGTTATTACGCAACATTATTGTTCAGTTTCGTATTTTAACGGAATAAATTTGCATAATAAGATATACCTGGCATCCGTATAAACTAAAGAACTTATTATTTCATTGAGATAGAGGCTTAGCCTGTTTCATTGTTGTTCCATGAAAGCACCTCAACAAAAGCAGCGGACTGAAGATCTACTTGCTATTTCTGCGCTGGGACGCATCACCACTTGAAGATGCCAGGTCGGTCGACTTATTAGAAATTCCAATTTTTTCTCTGACGCGGTAAGATGCAACTTCGCCCCGTACACGTCCCGTTCGTCCGGTTCAAATGGAGACAGTTATGTGCCATTTAAGCTAACGTAGAGAAGCGAATCGTACTGATGAATCATATATTCACTGCGATCGAGAACGCCTTAATGTATTATAGAATTCCTGATGTAGAAAACCTGTCAGAAAAAGATATTTTTCTTAATGCTTCGAAAGAGCATGAGTTAATACACTGTGTATAAAAGTTAAGAATGAAAGTACCTTTCACATGATGTGTCTCTGACAAGTATGTTAGCTCTATGAAACTTGGACCACCCATTGAAAGAGCTACTAGAGTACAGTAGAGATGGCAACTGGAATAAATACGGAAGAGAAGAACAGAAATGATACTTCTATTCAGAGACGATAATTGCACTGAAGTCTCCGCGATTTACGATGGTCCCTTGGCATTACGAAAAGCAGGCCCTGCTTCTTAATAGGGTGTGTGATCACCACGGACAACAGTGCATGTTCTGTAATGTGTTCCCTTGCTCGCCACAAGGCTGTTAAGGAGTCTTGTGGTTGGACGTTCCATTCCTCCACCAGCGCGGTTAACAACTACCAGTCGGTCGCTGTCGTGCTGCAATACGTCTTCCCACCATACGTCACACCTGCTAGAAGGGATTTAAGTCGGGGGAACGGAGAGGCCAGTCCATTCGGCGAATGTTCTCTTCTTACAAGAGCTCGTTGGAGTATAATGTCAGAATAGCATTGACTGGTGAGTGATCGTGTTCAAAGATCTGGAGGTCAGTAAGTCACGCAATATTATGGATCTCCACATCTTAATACGTCGACGATCATTTTCGATAATGTTCCTGGATGCATTACGTGTTCACGCCTCCGGTCATGTGAGGGTAAGTCTAGAATTGTTGAACATAATCGTTTTAGTGATCCAGGTATTATGGTGCGTAGAGGTATGATACTGCTTGGGCGTACTGACCAACAAATCTTTGAGCACCGTATACTCACCAGGCAACTCCCTTGTGACACTGTACTCCTTCCCCATTTGCATCTTTTCAGCGTTGCGTTGGGCCCTGGCTTCACTTTTATGGATGGCAATGCGCGACCGTATCAAACAGCACAGGTGGAGAAGCTCTACGATCGCGAGTATATTCCGAAAATGGACTGACCTGCCCGTTCCTCCTCCATCACTCCCTTCGGTAAAGTGTGGGATGCGTCGGGGAGACGTATTTACGAACGTGCACATACACCAAATACCATCCAAAATTTGGCAACCGCGCTGGTGGAGGATTGGAAAGCCCTACCACAAGACCTCCTGTCCAAGCTTGTGGCCAGCACGATAAAACATTGCAGAACATGCACTGTTGTCCGTGGTGATCACAAACCCTATTAACAACCATGACCCTCCTTTTGTAATGTCCAGGGGTTCATCAAAAATCGCGATGTTTTCAGTTCAATTACTGAATAAAAGTGCCATTTCTGTTCGTCTCATTGCGTATCTCTTTCAGTTGCCTACTGTACTGTACTGTTCTGTACTGTAACAGTTAATTCTGTGTATTGTCCAAGTTTCATAGGGCTGTGATGCTTGACAGTGGTAGACAGTACGGAAGTTACTTTCTTCCATAAGGTTTGCACATCAGTACACTTACATAATACATTTTAACAAGAACAAAGTAAATGCTTATACAAAACACAGAATGAAAAATTTCCCAGACTGCGTTAAATTACTAAAATATGAATGACACATACACTGAATAATAGTCCCGTCTTTAAGAAGGCCTTTCGGTCTCCGTGCAGGACCTTTAAAAAATTCAGTGTATGAGATTGGCCCATATGTTGGAAAATAGGAAAGGATATAAACGTAATGAAATATACAAACAATCCTGTCGGAGGAACATTCGCAACTGAGCGTTATACCAGAGGTCGAAAATACCGCTACAGTTGTAAGGTTCTTTTATTTAGAACACGACCGGTTTCGGGTTCTTATACGCCCATCTTCAGGTGTCGTAACTTGCTGCTATGACTCCGAGCGCCGCGGTGGACGAGTACAAGACGCGCGACGCATGAAGATGGGCGTATAAGAGCCCGAAACCGGTCTTGTTTTAAATAAAAGAACCTTACAACTGTAACGGTATTGTCAACTTCTGGTAATGAAATGTACTATGAAGCAATTGAAACACAAGAAAGCACAAGGTTGTGGCAGTAACCGATAGTTGCTCCCTTGTTATTACATCCTGTGCTGGGTGTCAGAAGTAAATTTCTAGATAGTTAGATTCTGGGTATCCAAAGAGAATATTACACAAAATTTTTGGCGTACAGCCGCATAAATTTCACTTCTTCTTCTGACATTTCGGCTGCATACTGTCCAGCCATCTTCAGAGTGAGCCGAGGTGACTGACACGTCAACTTTTCTTTTTCTCTCCTTTCTTGTAATTTCAACTCCCCATCCAGGGCGGGGTGGTAGCAGCATAGGCGCTGCTCTTCAGCCTACAGATCTTACAATGGTACAGGAGGACGTTTAAAACAATGAAAAGGAGCAACATGGTTGAATATAGATATAAACAAAAGGGAACATAATGAGAGGAAGTATACAAAAAAATGGGGAGACTGTAAAATGTAGAAAAAAAAACAAAAACTATTTTACACAAAAGCCATACACCGTGAAACTTAAAAGACAGAAACAGACACAAGTCCAAGTACGCAGGAGTATAAAAAGTCTCATAATGATTAAAACAGCCACGTGATGGGCGGCGCAGCACTGAAAAATCACAGATGTCAAAACTATATAAAGTCGAGCATACGATTAAAAACCACACCATTTGTCAACACTTTAGAACTGCACAGAACAGAACACTAACGCACCACTCTCGAAGATGAATAAAAACTGGGAGAATCTGCCTGGGTTGGAGATACGAGAGAGAAGGGAATATGGGGGAGGGGCGGTGCTAGAAGGAGGGGGAGAAGGGGATGGGGGATGGGGTGGGTGACACACCGAAGGGGCCGGGGAGGGAAAGGACGGGAGAGGAAAACAGCCGAGGAGGGAGTACAGAGACTTGAGGAGGGGGGAGGGGTGAGGAAAAACCACTTAGGGGAAGTATGGGGTGGGAGAGGAGTGCCTGAGGAGGGGGTGAAAACAAGGCCGTGCTATAGTTGGTAAGAAGAGTAGACGTCATGGCAAAATTCATTGTCTGGGAAGGGGAAGCGCTGGAAATTGCCCTGATGAAAGATATGGAGAGTGTGGAGGTGGGGAGAGAGGGTGGGATACAATTATAGAGGTGCGGCAATGGGCAGAGGGTGGAGAGAAAAGGGGACACCGTGGGATGAGGGTTGGGGTTCAAGCCTGCAAACAGTGTAAAGGATTTGGATATGTTGGAGGAAAAGGAGGAGGTGGGGGGAGGTTGTACAGGATCCATGTGTGGGCCAGAAGGCGTATATGGAAGGCAAGGCGGAGAGCATGGCATTCATGGATTTGGATGGTCTTACAAAAGGAGGGGGGGGGGGGGTGGAGATCGAGGCAACTCTGGCATAAGAAAGGATAGGACAGATTTGGGATTTGTAGGTGTGGAGGATGGTGGAAGGATGCAATCCCCATGTCTGGCTGGACAGGAGTTTCAGGAGGCAGAGGTGGGTACAGGCTTTCTGATGGATGGTCAGGAGATGAAGGGTCAATGTGAGTTGATGGTCGAGGGTGAGGCCAAGGTATCTCAGGGTTGGGGTGATCTGGATGGGACGACCATAAATGGTGAGGTAGAAATCATGGAGACGCAAGGAGCGGGTGGTGTGGCTTATGATGATTGCCTGGGTCTTGGAGGGGTTGATATGAAGCAACCACTGGTTGCACCAAGTGATGAACTAGTCAGGGTGGGTTTGAAGGGTTCGTTGTGATCGTTGATGGGTAGGGTAGAGAGCCAGGAAGGTGGTGTCATCAGCATATTGGATGAGGTGTACAGACGAGAGTGGCTTGGGCATATTAATGGTGTAGAGGAGATAGAGGAGAGGGGAGAGGTCGAAGCATTGGGGGACGCCGGCGGTGGGATAAAAGATATGGGAGTTGGTATTGTGGAGGATAACAGAAAGGATGGCGTGAGAGGAAGGAAGCGACCAGATGGACAAAATTGATAGACAGGGCGTAGGTTTGGAGTTAAAGGGGAGACTGGGATGCCATATACGGTGGTAAGCATTTTAGAGGTCGAGAGAAACAAAAATGGCGGAGTGATGGAGAGAAGGTGGATGAGGTTAAGGAGTTGGTCTTCGGCGAAGAAGGAGGGTCGGAAGCCACACTGGGTGAGGGCGAGGAGGTGGTGCTGATTAAGGTGGTGATGAATACGACAGGAGAGGACGGATTCGAAGACCTAAGCGTCAGCACTTACTTGCTCCGTCCTTTTAAACCCTGGACTGCGCCACTGCGCATGCAGCCATAGATACATAGGGCTCCAGAGAAGTTGATCGGCTGCAAAGAGATACAACATATGAATGAAATTAGATCTGTGGCTGCAAGATCGATCCACACGGTGTCATCGATGTATCACTGCGAGCTGCACCGTTGTGACGTCTTTGTGAGTTTATTAGAGAAAGTTTAGGATTTCTATTAATTAAATTCGTCACCAACCGAATTTCAGTTGCTTCTTTCATTACTGAGTCTCAGAAAGATGAGGCTAAAATTTCGACGTTATCGTAAACCATAGAGTGCCAAATGTCAATACAGTGTCCTGCCACCGCTGATTTATTAGGTTGTAAGAGCCGAGTGTACCTCTGATGCTCTGTG